>NC_137152.1:46749357-47385702 GCF_951394435.1 Stenella coeruleoalba | reverse complement strand
GCAAGCATTTTTAGGTGAGTAGAGGAAGTTTGGGGATTGATTAGCATCAGGTGGACTTTGAATTTCTTCTAGAACTGCTTTTCAGGTTTTGTAAAGATTTGTAAGAAAAGGATAGTTGTATTTTTTTTTCATGACTGCTGAGTGGATTTTATTTTTGCCAAGGATGCAGAAAGACACCGAAGGTTAAGATTTAAGCTGAGCTCTCAGTGGCGAGGTGACTCTCCTCCTGAAGAGGGCTGAAGCATCCTGAACCTCGAAAGCTCCAGGTTTAGGTCCAAGAATGTGTACGTGCTGCAATCATGATGCTGGAGATTCTTGTAGGTGGTGTTGTCAAACAGCTCAGCTGGGGTGGCGGCTGGCGTGGACTTTTTTGGTGGACTTTGCTTCTTGGGATTCGGTGGCAATCCCTTTTCATTCTTTCCTGATTCTGCAGAGAGAGAAACTGTAGAAACAAGTCCTCGAAACACTCCTGCTTCTAGGAGCACAGTCTGCTCCTCCTTGCCGCAGCAGAAGCGAGGCTGCTATGGCCATGACTCGGGCGCGGGCAGGGCGACCGGCCAGGCGGGTGCAGGTCGCACCGGACTGACGCGGCCACAGCGTGCTCAGGACAGTTGTTTTTTAATTCCTAACTGACTCACAGCCTGAATGATATCAAGGGGCTGACCCATTCATCCAGCTATATTAACTTTATATCAGGGAGAAAAGATCAAGCTAAGATGGTTAAAAAACTCCTGTGTTTTAGATTTAGAGTTGTGTGTCTTTGGAATGATTTAATAAATCCTCCCACAAAGACTTCACAATGTTTTCTTTTCTCTCTAAGTACATAGCTCTATTTTAGCTTGGGGGGAATAACTTTAAAAATGTATTTCTATCAGACTCTGAATATCAGCCTCCAATTTGGCCAACATCAGACCTAGAGCTCCTTTAAAAAATCCTTTCAAGTATTTAAACTAAAGTTTTACCTATCAGGTGACTCAAAACCAAAACCAAAAACTAATCATGGATGCAAAAGTTGTTCCCAAAGAGGGTGCAAATGTGAAGGCTTCCCAAGATCCAGACCCACTCCCAAGATAGCCAAAAGAAAGAAAGACTTAACTCCCTAAGAGCTGGCAATTGTCAGTAGGACTTTAGTTGCAAATAGGGTGCAACACACATTTTTGTCCAGCCACATTCTTGGGGCCTTGAATCTGACAGTTAGCCACCTGCACATGCAAGAACCAATACTTGCATGTCCCAACACGTGGAAAGCCAAGTTGAGTCCTCAGAGCACAAAATGAGAGATAAATAAGAAAGCAATAGCTGTTCCCAGGAGGAAAATAATCAATGGGTACCCCGCAAACCAAATTCACAGGAGTTACAAATTAAAGAACTAATTCTCCAATTTTTTTTGCTAATCTGAATTTGGGAAAGAAAAGACTTTTACCACACTTGCTCAACGGGTCCCCACAGGCAGAGATATGAAAGGCTGACATCGTAAGAATTCTTACCTACTGACAGCTGTTGCCAGAGGTCCAAGATCTCTGACTTCAGCTTCTGGACCAAGCAAGGTGTCTCCAAATGATGGAGTCCCTTAATAGTCACCAGAAACTCTAAGGGAGGAAAAGTTTTTCCTCGACCCTAATAGGGTCCCTGGCTGGGTTTGACAATTAAACTGACAAATATAGATTAACAGGTAAAATGCCTACAAATTTATTCAGTATAAGTTTCACATGAGACTGGAGACTTCATAAGGAAATGAAGACCAAAAGAAACATTTAGACATGCATATTTTATGCTATGTTTGATGAAGAATACACAGTCAAGGAGGAATATTATAGGTTAAAGAGTATGATGTAATTGTAGTAAACTGGGGGAGTCTTGGCAAAGCTGTTCTTGGTGTCCCTTTGTCTTTGGAGCTATGGATGTTCCTTTCCTTGTAGTGTAGGGAGGGCATCGCTCACATGAGAGTTTTATGTCCTGTTTTGGAGAAGTGGGGGGAGTCAGAGTGACTTCCTGCTTCTGCAACTTTATCAAACTTTTTCAGCTTAAAATATTCAATATGGCAAGGTGCCATATTTTGGGATAGCACTTCCTGAACCCCATCACTCTCCAGTTAATTCTTTTCTGTTTTGCCCCTTATATCATTGGAAACTTCAAGTTGATCTCCTTTTCCTTTTTTTCTTCATGAGCCACATTTAAATGCATGGCACTTCACCAGATTTAATCAGCACTTCCCACTGTATTCTGAACACATTTACGGTGTACATTTAATTAATTTAGTTTCATCTTCTTTGCATCATTTGATAGTTGAGGATAAAGAAGAATCTCTATCCAAAACTTAAGCTTTTTTTGGAGTTAATTACTAAGAATAGCAACGTGTTAATAAGAATCGCCTTTCCCTGTCTTGGATGAACACATATGACATACATATGTATGTATGTCACAACATTTTTAATAAAGGCGAACTTGAATTTCATGAGATATAAATGATATCAAATGTTATATAAAATGAGTTTCTGAGTTAATTAGGGAAAGAAAGTAACTTGAGTAAACATTATGGAAAATAACCTAGGACACGTTAACTTAAAAAGGCTGTTTGCTTACATTTTGTGGCTATCTGTTTGTCAAAATTAAGACTTTAATAAATACCATGTAGAAAGTTTCTGGCAGCAGGTAGAATTTTGTGATTTGGTTCAGTCCTACCTCTTGCCCTTCAAAGATTTTTCTGAATGACTAGTTTAGAATGCATCTATGATAATTTTCCAACTTTTTTTCTAGAAAAATTCTTAATTTTGGAATCATACAAATTTTTCCTCTGTTTCCCACTTTAGTATTGATTAGTACACACATTCTTATTCATTACAATATGTTCAGTGTGAACTCAAAGTCACAGTTTATTTATTCTCCTTCAGAATAAATTAAGTATACAACTCTTTCTGTGATATTCTTTTGTTTTCATTAAAGAACATGTATTTTTATACTTGTTAAAAGAGTAAGGAAGACTTTATTCAGGATATTTGCTATCGTTGTCAAGACTATCAAAATAAAGGAGAGAGATCAGCCGCAACTCTGAATATAGCTAAGACAACTGGGGATTTATAGCTAGTGAGCAGAATGAGGGGATCATTAAATGGAATATTACTAAAATAATACATTAAGGGTAGGGGATTTCTTCCTAAACCAACTTAACAGGATTAGTACTAAAAGAAGGCCAGGGTGATCAGATAGCAAGGGTGGGGGATCATCTCTAAACTGACTTAGCAGCATTTTTGCTACAACTGGACTAGGCAGGCCAAATACAGGGCCCAAGGATGAGGCCTAGTTTAAAAAAGGATTCAGAAGAGTCTATCTAAAGTCTAGTCAATGGCAGAGCCTTTGTCAGTTCCTCCTCTTGTTCAAGGACAGAAGAGAAATTCTTCTTTTTTTTGAACAATACGAGTTTTTCATTTGGTCACCTTTCATTCAGTAAAGGCCAGCTGAACTATCTGTTGGGACTTGGTAGTAGAGGACATTTGCTAGATAGTGCAAACCCCCAGGCATTTCAATGATGTTGTAGGTTATGAAAAGAAAGACAAAGATTAATGGCTAGAGCAGACTATAAACTCATTTTCTGTGTCCAGAGGACAGCCAGTTGAGATTTCTAGATGTTGGGAGAAGATTTCCAGATATTAAACTTCTGCTCACAGATCTTCTCTAGAAAGTCCTAATAAGGATCTGAGCAATCCGGTTTTAGTTATTAATGATGTCAAGTCAATGGAGAGGGAGAAAAATTAGTAACATTCGTTTGGAGTGTTGTATCTAGATGTTGGAGGAAATTAGAGGAATTGAGGATTTGGTAAGGAATAGCAAAATGTGCAATCCAGTTTATAGGTAGACAAAAAAAAAACATATGAGCCTCAGATCATAAATTAGTGTGTTTAGGAAGAAAGGTATCCTTAGACTTTCTATGTTTTGATTAAAGATTTTGTTTTTCTCCCCTATAAAGCAATATATCCTAATTATATAAAAAGTTAAAAATTAAAACAAGTAGAAGGAAGAAAAACCACTCATAGTTCTGCATCACAGAATCACTATTTATATTAAATTTAACTCCACTGTATTTTTTCCCATTCTTTAAATACTTAAAATTTTTCCTTTTTACATAAGTATGATTATAATATAATACAAATTTATCTTTTTAAAATTTTCTCAAGTTGGGACTAGGCATTTTTCAACATAAATTTAATAGCTATAGGATATGATATTGAATTAATATACTAGAATTTACTTCAAAATTGACCTATTGTTGTATATTAGGATGTTTTATTCATTTTCTGTTTATCATAGTGTTTAGAAATCTGTAATTATTTAGACTCTTTTTACCACACATCGTGTTAGGAGGGATCCAAAAGCACTGTATTATAAAAGTAAGGTACAGTCTTCACTGCAGAGATAAATCACAACAAATTGGTGACAAAAAAATTAGTCATAGCATAGAGAAAATTGTTTTACTGTCCAGTTATTAGCTTTAAAATATTATGGTATAAAGTTGAATGCAAGGCCTGTAGATACACATATTTCTTACATTGAAATCACTCAGTAAACAAAAAAAACAGTACTTATGGTTAAACCATTTGGAAAAGGACATTTCTGAAAATTGAAAAAAATTGATAAAATAAATCAGACCGTAGCACTGGCTAACACAGACTTTCTTTAAAATATTGATAGTTGCAGAATGCTGTCTGGGGCTTATATCAAAATTCTTTCACTTATATGCCAATTATAACTACACTTACTTGGGCCATTTGACATTCATCATCTGGAGAGACTTCTAAGGTAATTAACTATCCAAGTATTTGTTTATTTATAGTCTATTTGGTTACACAAAGGACCTTCAAATCTGCTCTAGGCCTCTTTTCTGCTAGACTTATGCAGCTGCCTAATCAAAGCACTATATTAGGCAAGCAGAGAGAAACTAAAATTCTTGGAGACCATCATTTTTACCCTAATTAAATAACAGAAAAGTACATACATACAGAATAAAAAATAGAGGACCAGTAAACCATACAAGGTGGCCTGTGATAGACCACTTAAAATCACAAAGAGTACTTATGCTTGCCCAGATTACCTTCAAGGAAGAGGATTTATTATTAAATTGCACAGAAAACTTAGGTATCATGGGAACCATTTTGGCAACCATCTAGTCACCCTGGGCCTAAGCAGTTCTAAGACTAAGCTTCCTGAAGAATCAGAGTTACAGTAGTTCATTATCATCCATAATACATACATAGCTCATTATCTTGTACTCTGTGTTTATGGGTTTACCTCCTTACTGAACAAAGTTTCACATCAACCCACCATGTGGGAGGATGAACTCCCTCATGCACATCACCTCAGATAACAAATCCTGGTTGTCAGATTTGATGAATTTGATACACATGTGACAAGCCTACAAGGCCCTCTATGATCTGGTGCTTGATTGCCTTCTAAATATAGGTTGTAATGTTCTCCTCCTTGCTCACTTTATTCTAGCTAGTGGGCCTTTCTGTTCTCTAAAACACTGAGTTCACACCAGCCTCAGAGCTTTTGCATTCACTGTTCCAATTGCCTGGGATGTATTTCCACCAGATCTTCCTATGGCAGACTCCGTTCACTTCAAATGTAATTTTTATGGTCCTTTGTAATACTGACTACCCACATCACATCTTTCTCTTTTCCCTTACCTCTCTTATTTTTCATAATTCTTATTACAACCTGATATTATATTATATACTTGTTTATTTGCTTATCAGTCTGTCCCTTCACTAGAATATGAGCTCCTTGAGAGCAAGGACTGTCTGTTTGGTTTACTGCTCAGTTCCCAGAAGAGATATGGAACAAAGGAATGTCTATCATTTGAAGTTCTTTACAAATTGTAGTACTTGCTCGTGGTGAAGTTATTCATATGAATATATACTTACTTACAAGACCTTTGACGAAGAATATCTCCTCAACCAAACTCTAGCCAGGCTCCTCTGAGTCCTCTTATCAACTAAATCTCAATGTTGGCCTATAAAAACACTTGAATAAATACTAACATAGTTTCTAACAGCTCCAGGTTACATCCCTAGGATGACTCTTGTCCCCCTTAAAGTGCCTACTTGAGAAAACAAAAAGCTTCTCAAAGAATTTACTGTTTTTTTCAGTCAAAACCTTAAAATGGAAGACCTCTCTCCAGATCTGTGTGGGAGGGAAGGAATCTAACTTCAAGAAGTACCAGTTAACCAATCCAGATAGATTTCACATGGATTAACCCAATCCTTTCCCTTTTTTTGTAATTTTTCATTTTCCTAACTCTATTAAGCCTCTATTCAATCCCCTTTCTATTCCCTCATTCTCTTTTTAAAATACCCTGTTACCTCTGCACAAATCAAATTTGAGTTTAGTTAACACTGGGCTCTTTTATTTATTGCAATACTATATTCATAATTTAAAAGACAATCTCTGAAATAAATGGTGCTGGGAAAAAAATGGATATTCACTGTAAAAGAATAAAACTACCACTGTATCATACCACTCACAAAAATTAACTTGAAATGGGTTAAAGACTTAAATGGAAACCATAAAACTTCTAGAAGAAAACAGCAGAAAAAACCTCCTTGAAATGGGTCTTGGCAATGATTTTTTGGATATGACACCTAAAGCTTAAGCAATAAAATCAAAAATAAACAAGTGGGACTACATCAAACTAAAAAGATTCTGGACACTAAAATACATGATCAACTAAAAGAAAAGAAAATGTATGGAATGAGAAAAATATTTGCAAAACATATATCTAATAAGGAGTTACCATCCAAAATATACAAATAACTCAGTAGCAAAAATAATTAAAAGAATAAAAAATGGGCAAAAGACCTGAATAGACATTTTTTCAAAGAAAATATATGAATGGCCAATAGGCACATGAAAGGTGCTCAACATTAGTGATAATTATGGAAATGCAAGTAAAAACCACAATATCTCCTCATGCCATGTTAAAATAACTGTTATTAAAGACAAGAAATAGCAAATGCCAGCAAGAATGTGGAGAAAAGGGAACGCTTGTGCACTGTTGGTGGAATTGTAATTGTTACAGCCATTATGGAAAATAGTATGCAGATTCTTCAAAAAATTAAATATAGAACTACCATATGATCTGGTAATTTCACTTCTGGGAATATATCTGAAGGATATAAAAACACTATGTCAAAGAGATAGCTGCACACCCCCATGTTCATAGCAGCATTATTTACAATAGACAAGACATGGAAATAACCTCAGTGTCAAATGACAGATGAATATATCTGTCATAGGTACAAACTCATAGAAAAAAAGATCAGATTTGTGGTTAGTGGGGTGGGGAATTGGGTAACAGTCATCAAAAGTTACAGACTTCCAGTTATGAGATGAATAAGTTCTGGGGATATAATGTACAACATGATGACTATAGTTAACATTGCTGTATTAGGATATTTGAAAGTTGTTAAGAGAGTAGATTCCAAGAATTCCCATCACAAGGGAAAAAAATGTTTTTTTCTTCTTTTTATTTTTGAGTTTTTTTGTATGTATATGAGATGGTGGATGTTAACTAAACTTACTGTGGTAATCATTTCACAATATATGAAAGTCAAGTCATATGTTGTACACCTTAAATTTATGCATTGCTATATGTCAATTATATCACAATAAAACTGAGAAAAAAAATCTGTCCTTACCACTTTAACTAGAGTCTAGGTTTTTTTTATCTTTGACACCTTTTATAGAGCAAAGCATGTATATTTTAGATAACCTTATTCCTATTATTATTGGCAAAGTGAAACTATAGAAGAATATCAACTTTTATATTAATGTCTTTTCCAAAACAAAATAAGAAGTCATATGTAATTTTTCTGGTTTTTGATGCAATAGTGGAAGAACCACCTTTCCAAATAAATTGACATTGGCTTAATTTGGTTTAAAACATATTCTTAAGAAAGAAAAAGTAGTAAATTTTTAGGAATGCAAGAATATTTCCCTACACACTTTTTTTTAGCATGAACTGTTCCAAATTTAAAATACTGAAAATGTCCTTAACTTCCTGAATCCTGAAAGCGTTGTTCTTGGCTCAAAAATATTTTTAAGGGTTTTGAATCCTTGTTGATTTATATAGCATTGTGACAGGTTTAAATTCCTCAAAATACATGTAGAGGGCTTTGTTTGCTTTGTTTTGTTTTGTTTGGATCTTCCTATACTTTTTTAAATTCCAACATTCATCAAAAAGAAGCAGGCAGACATAGAATAAACAGAGCAACACGTTATTTAAAGCCAATGACAGTAATCAGGGCAAATGACACAAGAGACTGTAAGAATCAGCTAGAAATCCCTTACCTTTATCCAATTTTCTCTTTCTCTATGTTACTTGAGATTTATGAACAAGGGGAAATTTACTCCTTGTGTAGATTGTTTTAAACATTGGCAAAAGAGAGCATGTGAAATAACACATACTGAACTATCCAGTAATATACCTACAGTGCATTTTCCTAATCTGTCACATTGGTGCATAATCAAGGTGGCTTTTATAAAGAAAATTATTATGGTATTATAAATTTTTATGCCTACAGTATTAGCCATTGTCAAATACTCTTGACTTTCTTCCTCTGAGCTTTCTTCCATATTCTTGACATTATTAGATTTTTAGGTCATATATGGTATAAACAAAAGACTTGGCTTACACAGCATTGTTGGAGAGCTAACTTTAAACAGAATAAAGAGTTCCTATTATATCTACCTGAATATTTTGGGTAACATCTCCCAACTACTGTCCTACCAGAGTCTTTTCTTTACAATTTTGAGTTATATAGCCCTTTGAAAAGCAAACACAGCCATTTTGTTATCTATATTGTATTGTTAAAATATTAAGTTTCAGAAAATTTTGTCCGAATCTGACCATTTAAAAAACTCAAAGTCATCCTTGTCTATATTAAACCTCAAACTGAAATTATGCCTTGCAAAAGTTTTATATCTCCTTCCGTTATTATTTTTTTAACATCTTTATTCGAGTATAATTGCTTTACAATGGTGTATTAGTTTCTGCTTTATAACAAAGTGAATCAGCTATACATATACACTTTTAGTTTGGTTCCATTGTTTTTAAACTTCTCACAATAAAACAGAATAAATAACATTCTGATATGACACAGGAAGAGGGTTTCCTTTGACTATATTTTAGGAAGTAGCTAGACTTGTGTTGCTGAGCAAGACAAATAAATGAGACCATCATATTGCTTTAGGTTAATAACAACAATTACAGAGCAACTTCCCCATAGTAAGTGCCACTTGTTAAGTAAGTGCATAAAGAAGTAATGAGATCTTGATAACTGCTGCATTGGGAAAATAACTTCTAAAGAGATGAAAATAGCAACACTGAATTCTTTGCAATCAGTTGCTAGCTCTCACTTGCAGTCAAAGATTTACTCCCTACTGGAGACAAGGCCAAAATTTGTGGCTGGTCAATTACAAGAAACTAGCAAACATTTTAAAATTCTACATTTCTAGAACAAGCCACATGGACAACAAAAAGTAGCCAAGAAACTTGACCTGAGCCTTTAGAAGGCTTTATTTTGCCTATATTAAAAGGTGATTTAAGGGCTTCCCTGGTGGCACAGTGATTGAGAGTCCACCTGCTGATGCAGGGGATGCCAGTTTGTGCCACAGTCTGAGAAGATCCCACATGCCGTGGAGTGGCTAGGCCCGTGAGCCATGGCCGCTGAGCCTGTGCTCCACAACGGGAGAGGCCACAACACTGAGAGGCCCGCATACCACAAAAAAAAAAGTGATTTAAGAAATGAGTTACAATTACAAAGCTACAAATATTAAAACAGTATGGTACTGGTGTAAAGATAGATATATAGATCAATGGAACAGAATAGAGAGCCCAGAAGTAAATCCATGCATTTACAGTCAACTGACCCTTTAACAAGTGTGCTGAGAACACACAATGGGCAAATGATAGTCTCTTTAATAAATGACGCTGGTAAAGCTGGATATCCCATGCAAAAGAATGGAATTGGATCCTTATCCCACATCATATACAAAAATCAACTCAAAATTGATTACAGACTTGAGCATAACACCTGAAACAGTAAATGACTAGAAGAAAACATAGGGGAAAATATCCTTAATATTAGTCTTGACAATGACTTTTTAAATAAGACACCAAAAACACATGCAACAAAAGCCGAAAGGCAAGTGGGATTGCATCAAATAAAAAAGCTTCTGAACAGCAAAGGAAACAATTAACAGAATGAAAGGTAACCTACAGAATGGGAGAAAATATTTGTAAACCATATATCTGATAAGTAGCAAAAATTAAAAATATATAATGAAATCATAACTCAGAGTAAAAAAACCCAGAATATACTGATTAAAATATGAGCAAAGTAACTGAATAGATATTTCTTTAAAGAATACCTCCAAAAGGCCAACAAGTACATGACAATATGCCCAACATCACTATTCATCAGGGAAATGCAAATCAAAACCACAATGAAATATCATGTCACACCTGTTAGAATGAGATATCAACTCACACTGGTCAGAATGGCAACCATCAAAAAATCTAAAAACAATAAATGCTGGAGAGGGTGTGGAGAAAAGGGAACACTCTTGCACTGTTGGTGGGAATGTAAATTGATACAACCACTATGGAGAACAGAATGGAGGTTCCTTAAAAAACTAAAATAAAAACTACCATACGAACCAGCAGTCCAACTACTGGGCATATATCCTGAGAAAACCATAATTCAAAAAGAGTCATGTACCAAAATGTTCATTGCAGCCCTATTTACAGTAGCCAGGACATGGAAGCAACCTAAGTGTCCATCAACAGATGAATGGATAAAGAAGATGTGGTACATATATACAATGGAATATTACTCAGCCATAAAAAGAAACTAAATTGAGCTATTGGTAATGAGGTGGATAGACCTAGAGTCTGCCATACAGAGTGAAGTAAGTCAGAAAGAGAAAGACAAATACTGTATGCTAACACATATAAACGGAATTTAAGAAAAAAAATGTCATGAAGAACCTAGGGTTAAGACAGGAATAAAGATACAAACCTACTAGAGAACGGACTTGAGGATATGGGGAGCAAGAAGTGTAAGCTGTGACAAAGCGTGAGAGAGGCATGGACATATATACACTACCAAATGTAAGGTAGATAGCTAGTGGGAAGCAGCCGCATAGCACAGGGAGATCAGCTCGGTGACTTGAGACCTCCTGGAGGGGTGGGAGGGAGGGAGACGCAAGAGGGAAGAGATATGGGAACATATGTATATGTATAACTGATGCACTTTGTTATGAAGCAGAAACTAACACACCATTGTAAAGCAATTATACTCCAATAAAGATGTAAGAAAAGAAAAAAAAGAGTCATGTACCAAAATGTTCATTGCAACATAGTTTACTGTAGACAGGACATGGAAGCAACCTAAGTGTCCATCAACAGATGAATGGATAAAAAAGATGTGGCACATATATACAATGGAATATTACTCAGCCATAAAAAGAAACAAAATTGAGTTATTTGTAATGAGGTGGATGGACCTAGAATCTGTCATACACAGTGAAGTAAGTCAGAAAGAGAAAAACAAATACCATATGCTAACACATATATGGAATCTAAAAAAAAAAGTGGTTCTAAAGAACATAGGTGCAGGACAGGAATAAAGATGCAGACGTAGAGAATGAACTTGAGGACACAGGGAGGGGGAAGGTTAAGCTGGGCTGAAGTGAGAAAGTGGCATGGACATATATACACTACCAAATGTAAAATAGATAGCTAGTGGGAAGCAGCAGCATAGAACAGGGAGATAAGCTAGTTGCTTTGTGACCACCTAGAGGGATGGGATAGGGAGGGTGGGAGGGAGGGAGACACAAGAGGGAAGAGATATGGGGACATATGTATATGTATAACTGATTCACTTTGTTACAAAGCAGAAACTAACACACCATTTTAAAGCAGTTATACTGTAATAAAGATTTTTTTTTAAAGAAAATGTGATATACACACACACACATGCAAAATGGCATAGTAACGGCCTTAAAAAAGCATGAAATCCTGACACTTGTGACAACATGGATAAACCTGGAGGACATTATGATAAGTGAAATAATCCAGCCACAGTAAGAGAAATATTGCATAATCTCATGTGTATATGGAATCTAAAATATTCAAACTCATAGTAACAGTAGAATGGTGGTTGCCAGGGTTTGGGATTGGAAAAGTGATGAAATGTTTGTCAGAGTTTACAAAGTTTCAGTTATGTAAGATCTATAAGTTCTGGAGATCTAATGTAGTGACTATAGTTAACAATACTGTGTTGTATACTTTTGTGTACTTGAAATTTGCTAACAGGGTAGATCTTAAGTGGTCTCACCACAAAAAAATTAGGTTAACTATATGAGGTAATACATATACTAATTAGTTTGACTGTGGTTATTTCACAATGTATACACATATAAAAACAACAAGTTGCACTGTTAAAATACATATAAGTTTAATTGTCAATTATACCTCAACAAAGATGAATTTTAAAAAAGATATGAGAGAAAAACGATTTAGCCTTGCTAATCAACAACCTTCCACTCTGCTAATATTTCCTCTTAGTTTGATTGTGTCCAATTCTCAGAAAGACAGGGAAAGCTTGTGAAGGCTTGAACTGTGAAAATGGGTGTTTGGGTGGTAACACATTTCTATTTAACTTTGGGATACAGCCAGCTTTGGCTCAACTTGACTAGCCTTCTCTAAACATTTTTTTTTGTCATATGTATACAATTTTAACACAGTCAAGAGCATTGACACAATTTGCCTATGTTTTGTCAAGTCCACTCAGAGGAGGATTTCATTTTAGCTGATCCCATCAGTGTGTTAGAAATGTATACTATGGAATGTTTATATATTAATTTGCATGCATTTCCTAACTTAAAGCCATTTAAAATGACTGTATATGTTTTCATAAAAGTCACCAGTGACTTCTTTAAGCCAGATCCTGTATCTTTGTCACTGACTGGACTTTTCTGAAGCAGTTGTTACTATTGACCAAAGGACAGAGATGGGATTGGGGAGGGGGCATGGGTTAGAGTTGATGAAACTAATTCCTTGCCTATATAAGGATATAGGCTATAAAGAGAGAGATGAATGGGAGCTTTGCCAAAAATAGACAGTGGGCCATTATTGGTACAGAAATAGGTAGGAGAAGCCTGATTATTATCTTAGACTTGATTCATTGAGCAAATAATATGGAATTTATGTAAAGAGATGTTGACTAAGTAAAGTGATAATTATGAGTTTAGCAGTTCTAGTACAGAGAGACTGAGGGAGGATGAATTAGAATCACACGTCCTGTTAATTTTCTTTCGTATTTTAGCTTCATTAACTCTCTGGGTTTAAAAAATGCAATTTTTAACATTTTTATGATATTGTGTTCATATCATAAAGAAAAATCATTCTAATCCATGAAAATTAAGAGGATATTATTTTCCCATAAAAGGGTAATGCCCAAGTTGTAATGTCAAGTTATAAATCCCAAACTGTCTTGTCATTACTACACATATGGTTCTAGATATAAAATGATCATGACTTCCTAAGTATATGGAAAATCTGAAACATAGTTAAACTAAATTAATGATATGTGCTAAATCTGAGTCTTGTAACTCAAAGAAAGAATATTTACACATTAAAGCCCTTGGGAACAGAAGCATAGAGAAATGTATTTATGTGGTTTTATTGTAATGTTTCTTAAAGTGAAGATCTGGGGAGGTTGTGAAACAAGTATCCTTATAGAATTCACCACAGACATTCTGGATCAGAGTCTCTGAGGCATGGGACCTGGGATATGTTTATATTGCAAGCTTTGCAGCAAAGTCAAATGCCTAATAAAAGTTGAGGTCCACTGACTTAAGGTGTAATCTTTGGTTCCACCCCAGACTGTTTCCAAGCCAGATCTCCTTTTCAGCCTGTATCCCATGGACTTGAAAAAGTTCTTGAGAATAAAGAATATGTCTTAGTGGGCAGGTATTTCAGTACTCTGAATTTCCTTAAACAGGTGTAAATACCAATTCCTTTTTATTGACCTTGCTTTGGTCCGAGAATTATTTTTGGAGAACTGTAAGGCTGAGTTTCAATTGCTTTTTTGTTTTTAAAGACTGTCCCTTTCCAAAGCATGTACATATGTTATAATTTTGCTTCTATAGAGGTAATCTAACATGTAGTTCTAAAGAATATGGGAATATAAAATGATTGCCATATCTCCTGGAAAACATATGTATGGGTGGTGGGTTTTGGGGTGATTATTTTTCTTTCATTTTTACATTTTTATGTATAGTTTGAGTTCTCATAGAGAGCTAACCCTTCCTCTAAGCAGTCTCTATTCTCAAAAACTATGGTCTAAAGGTTCCTATCTCAGCTGTGGGATTGGGAAACAACTCCTTGATGATCGTTTGGGAATTTTTCAGTTCAGTCATGTCCAATCTAAGTTTCACTAACTTTATAACTGTGTTTTGTTTCAGTGTAGAGCAACAGAAAATTGTTATTTTTTATTAATCTCATAATAAAATAACCCTTCACTTTAAGAGGTTTTTTTAGTAACCCACTTACAGGATTGTGGTGGGGGTTCTATTGTGTCATTGTTCTTTCTGTATGGAAGAAAATTCATGTATCAAGGGAAAAAGCTAAGGACTAGTTCCTCAGATAATTCTCATTAGTCAGAGAACTTACTGTTTTCAAAATAATTTTCAAAGAAATACCTAAAAAATAAAAGTTTCATTTTATGCTTTACCTTAAACTTTAGGGTGGTAATACCTTTTTAAATATATTGCATACAAAATAGAACATATGCAATATTTGTGATTTCATAGTAATTGAACCCAATCTGATTTTGTAATAAATAAGAACTTTAATAAAAAGGAAATAAAATTCATTACTCTTAGTGAACAAGCAGAGTAAGTTTTGACATTCTGTTTTATAAGGTCATTTTTAAATTTATCTGTATTTCTTCATATATAACAACTGATCTTATATTCACATAGTATTATTCTTTAGCTTAAAACATTAAACAGACCTTTTACCTAAATAAATTCCATATTGTTTTCTGAAAAGTAGGAACTAGATAGTATTTTCCTTCTTTTATATATACTAAACTGTGGCACAGGAAGTATGAGTCATACAGAAATATAGTAACAGGGTCGAATAATAAAACCCAGGATTTTTAGTGCTAGTTTATTACTCTCCATAACATAGAGGGCTTTTTCTCTCTGCTCATTGAATTTATCCATCCCCTATAGCGTTAAAAAGCTATTTTTGCAAAAATAAAATAACTATACTTAGGGATCAAACTAACAGAGAAAATTTAGTTGGCTTTTAAACATTGGTCTCCATCTTCAATCCAGTACTTAGAGGAAATCTTTGATAATAGGATGAACATAGTCAAATCCTAAACCAACACCTTTGAAAATCAAAGCCAAAGCCTTTATTCAGAATATATACAACTGGCCAACTCACAATTTTACTCTTCTCATCAACTCTCATTATCAAACCTGCCAAAATACTATATGACAAGATAAGATTTTTACAGGCAATTTAGCAGCTCCACAAATCTCTGTACAGTTCTCAAGAGAGAAAACAAAAATCTTGATCTGTTGATTTAAAAATTCTCTGTCACTTTACTCTCAGCTTACTTAGCTGCATTTTCTCCTTATAAAAGTTTACACGCAATGATTAACTGGAAAACTACATCCCAAACTCATTTCTTAATCCCAGCTTTCTTTCCCAGCTTTTCATTTTCCTTGAATCATAGAAATATGGAGCAAGAAAGGACTTTAGAGCTGAATCAGTCCAAATCTCTTATTTTTTGTCTGATGAAATGGAAGCAAAGAGAGATTTAATGACTTCTTCAAAGTTGCATACTTATTTTTTCCTGTAAATCAAAGAACATTTTTTATTATTTATTTAATAAGAAATATTATCATATTATATAATTTTCTGCATCTTATTTGTTATTCATATATAGAATAATTTTCCTTATCTATTATATTTTACAATTTCAGCTCTTTTTCTTTTTTAAAAAATTATGAGATAATTGTGGATTCATATGCTGTTGTAAGAAATAATAGAGATATTCTGTGTAATTTTTGCCCAGTAAACTCCAGTGGTAACACTTGGCATTATTAGAGTGCAAAATCACACCAAGAAAATAACATTGATAAAATCTGTCATATTTATTCAGATTTCACCAGTTATATGTGGACTTCTGTGTGTGTGTATTTACTACTATGCAGTTTTATCACACGTGTAGATTAGTGTGACAACTACCACAGTCAAGATGAAAAAAAGTTCCACCACAAAGATACCTCATGCCACTCATTTTTAACTACAGCCAACTCTCTCCCACTCCAGATCCCTAATCCTTGGAAGTCATTAAACTATAATTTGTCATTTAAAGAATGCTATATAATTATAATAATACAGTATGTAACATTTTGTGACTGGCTTTTTTTTAACTCAGCATAATTCCTTATAGTAAAAATACAAAATTTGATAATATCAATAGCATATTCCTTTTTATTGCTGAGTGGTATTCCATGGTATGGCTGAATTATTGTATTTTAGTCATTCACCATGAAGGACATATGGTTTGTTTCTAGATTTTATGAATTATGAATAAAGCTTCTATGATCATTTACATACATGTTTTTGTATAAACATAAGTCTTTATTTCTCTAAGATACATGTCCAAGAGTATAATTGCTGATTTATATAGTATTTCCATGTTTATTTTTGTAAGAAACTGCCAAATGTTCTCCAGGGAGAACACATCATTTTTTTTCTCCACTGCTTACAAATTAATTATTTTATTTTTATTTAACATATTTATTGGAGTATAATTGCTTTAAAATGGTGTGATAGTTTCTGCTTTATAACAAAGTGAATCAGTTATACATATACACATATCACCATATCTCCTCCCTCTTGCGTCTCCCACACACACTCCGTATCCATTCCCTCTAGGTGGTCACAGAGCACCGAGCTGAGCTCCCTGTGCTATGCGGTTGCTTCCCACTAGCTAACAACTACATATTTGTTAGTGTATATATGTCCATGCCACTCTCTCACTTTGTCCCAGCTTACCCTTCCCCCTCCCCGTGTCCTCAAGTCCATTCTCTACAACTGCGTCTTTATTCCTCTCCTCCCCTTAGGTTATTCAGAAGCATTTATTTATTTATTTAGATTCCATATATATGTGTTAGCATACGGTATTTGTTTTGCTCTTTCTGACTTACTTCACTCTCTATGACAGATACTAGGTCCATCCACATCACTACAAATAATTTCATTTCTTTTTATGGCTGAGTAATATTCCTTTGTATATATGTGCCACATTTTCTTTACCCATTAACCTGTCAATGGACAGGCTTCTATGTCCTGGCTACTGGAAATAGAGCTGCTATGAACATTGTGGTACATGACTTTGTTGAATTGTGGCTTTCACAGTGTATATGTAATGTAGTGGGATTGCTGGGTCATATAGTAGATCTATTTTTAGATTTTTAAGTAACCTGCATACTGTTCGCCATAGTGGCTATATCAATTTACATTCCCACCAACAGTGCAAGAGGGTTCCCTTTTGTGCACACCCTCTCCAGCATTTATTTTTTGATGATGATCATTCTGATCAGTGTGAGATGATATCTCATTGTAGTTTTCATTTGCATTTCTCTAATGATAAATGCTGTTGAATATCCTTTCATGTGTCTGTTGGCAATCTGTATATCTTCTTTGGAGAAATGTCTACTTAGGTCTTCTGCCCATTTTTGGATTGGGTTGTTTGTTTTTTTGATACTGAGCTACATGAGCTGCTTGTAAATTTTGGAAATTAATCCTTTTACAGTTGCTTCATTTGCAAATATTGTCTCCAATTCTGAGGGATGTCTTTTCATCTTGTTTATGGCTTCCTTTGCTGTACAAAAGCTTTTAAGTTTCATTAGGTCCCATTTGTTTATTTTTGTTATTATTTCCATTTCTCTAGGAGGTGAACCAAAAAGGATCTTGCTGTGATTTATGTCGTAGAGTATTCAGCCTATGTTTTCCTCTATGAGTTTGATGGTGTCTGGCCTTACATTTAGGTCTTTAACCAATTTTGAGTTTATCTTTGTGTATGGTGTTAAGGAGTGTTCTAATTTCATTCCTTTACATGTAGCTGTCCAGTTTTCCCAGCACCACTTATTGAAGAAGTTGTCTTTTCCCCATTGTATATTCTTCTATCCTTTATCAAAGATAAGGTGACCATATGTGTGTGGGTTTATCTCTGGGCTTTCTATCCTATTCCATGCATGTATATTTCTGTTTCTGTGCCAGTACAATACTGTCTTGATTACTGTAGCTTTGTAGTATAGTCTGAAGTCAGGTGGCCTAGTTCCTCCAGCTCCGTTTTTCTTTCTCAAAATTGTTTGGCTTATTCAGGGTCTTTTCTGTTTCCATACAAATTGTGAAATTTTTCATCTAGTTCTGTGAAAAATGCCAGTGTTATTCTGATAGGAATTGCATTGAATCTGTAGACTGCTTTGGGTAGTAGAGTCATTTTCACAATATTGATTCTTCCAATCCAAGAACATGGTATATCTCTCCATCTGTTTGTATCATCTTTAATTTCTTTCATCATTGTCTTATAATTTTCTGCAGACAGGACTTTTGTGTCCTTAGATTTTTCCTAGATATTTTATTGTTTTTGTTGCAGTGGTAAATGGGAGTGATTTCTTAATTTCACTTTCAGATTTTTTATCTTTAGTGTATAGGAATGCAAGACATTTCTGTGCATCAATTTTGTTTCCTGCCACTTTACCACATTCATTGATTAGCTCTAGTAGTTTTCTGGTAGCATCTTTAGGATTCTCTATGTATATTATCATGTCATCTGCAAAGAGTGACAGGTTTACTTCCTCTTTTCCGATTCGGATTCCTTTTATTTCTCTTTCTTCTCTGATTGCTGTGGCTAAAACTTCCAAAACTATGTTGAATAATAGTGGTGAGAGTGGGGAACCTTGTCTTGTTCCTGATCTTAGTGGAAATGGTTTCCGTTTTTCACCATTGAGGACGATGTTGGCTGTGGGTTTGTCATATATGGCCTTTATTATGTTAGGAAAGTTTCCTCTATGCCTACTTTCTGGAGGGTTTTTATCATAAATGTTTGTTGAATTTGTCGAAATCTTTCTCTGCGTCCATTGAGATGATCGTGTGGTTTTTCTCCTTCAATTTGTTAGCATGGTGTATCACATTGATTGATTTGTGTATATTGGAGAATCCTTGGAGTCCTGGGATAAACCCCACCTTTTCATAGTGTGTGATCCTTTTATTGTGCTGTTGGATTCTGTTTGCTATTATTTTGTTAAGGATTTGGCATCTATGTTCATCAGTGACATTGGCCTGTAGTATTCTTTCTTTGTTACATCTTTGTCTGGTTTTGGTATCAGAGTGATGGTGGCCTTGTAGAATGATTTTAGGAGTGTTCCTCCCTCTGCTATATTTTGGAAGTGTTTGAGAAGGGTAGGTGTTTGCTCTTTTCTAAATGTTTGACAGAACTCGCCTGTGAAGCCATCTCGTCCTCCCTTTTTTTTGTTGGAAGAGTTTTAATCACAGTTTCAATTTTAGTGCTTGTGATTTGTCTGTTCATATTATCTATTTCTTCCTGGTTCAGTCTCAGAAAGTGTGCATTTCTAAGAATTTGTCCATTTCTTCCAGGTTGTCCATTTTATTGTCATATTGTTGCTTGTAGTAATCTCTCATGATCCTTTGTATTTCTGCAGTGTCAGTTGTTACTTCTTTTTCATTTTTAATTTTACTGATTTGAGTCTTCTCCCTTTTTTCTTGATATGTCTGCCTAATGGTTTATCAAGTTTGTTTTTTTTCTGAAAGAACCAGCTTTTAGTTTTATTGATCTTTGCTATTGTTTCCTTCATGTCTTTGTCATTTATTTCTGACCTGATCATAATGGTTTTGTTCCTTCTGCTAAGTTTGTTTTTTTGTTTTTCGTTCTCTAATTTCTTTAGGTGTAATGTTAGGTTGTTTACTTGAGATGTTTCTTGTTTTAAATATAGGATTGTACCGCTATAAACTTCCCTAATAGAACTGCTTTTGCTGCATCCAGAGGTTTTGGGTCACCCTGTTTTTTTTTTTCACATTACACCAGACTCATAGTGACATCGTTTTTTATTTTTATTTTTTACATCATTTTTGGTGTATAATTGCTTTACAATGGTGTGTTAGTGTCTGCTTTATAACAAAGTGAATCAGTTATACATATACAAATGTTCCCATATCTCTTCCCTCTTGCGTCTCCCTCCCTCCCACACTCTATATCCCACTCCTCTAGGTGGTCACAAGTCATCGAGCTAATCTCCCTTTGCTATGCAGCTTCTTCCCACTAGCTATCTATTTTACGTTTGGTAGTGTATATATGTCCATTCCACTCTCTTGCTTTGTCACAGCTTACCCTTCTCCCTCCTCATATCCTCAAGTCCATTCTCTAGTAGGTCTGTCTCTTTATTCCTGTCTTACCCCTAGGTCCTTCATGACATTTTTTCCTTAAATTCCATATATATGTGTTAGAATATGGTATTTGTCTTTCTCTTTCTGACTTACTTCACTCTGTATGACCTACTCTAGGTCCATCCACCTCATTACAAATAGCTCAATTTCGTTTCTTTTTATGGTTGAGTAATATTCCGTTGTATATATGTGAAATGCAAATCAAAACTACAATGAGATATCATCTCACAACAGTCAGAATGGCTATCATCAAAAAATCTAGAAACAATAAATCCTGGAGAGGGGGTGGAGAAAAGGGAACACTCTTCCACTGCTGGTGGGAATGTGAATTGGTACAGCCACTATGGAGAACAGTATGGAGATTCCTTAAAAAACTACAAATAGAACTACCATATGACCCAGCAATCCCACTACTGGGCATATAACCTGAGAAAACCATAATTCAAAAAGAGTCATGTAGCAAAATGTTCATTGCAGCTCTTTTTACAATAGCCCAGAGATGGAATCAACCTAAGTGTCCCTCATTGGATGAATGGAGAAAGAAGATGTGGCACATCATGTTTTCATTGTCATTTGTTTCTAAGTATTTTTTGATTTCCTCTTTGATTTCTTCCGTGACCTCTTGGTTATTAAGTAGTGTGCTGTTTAGCCTTCATGTGTTTGTATTACTTAAAGTTTTCTCCTGTAATTGATATCAAGTCTCATGGTGTTGTGGTTGGAAAAGTTACTTGATACAATTTCAATTTTCTTAAATTTATCAAGGCTTGATTTGTGACACAAGATATATCTCTCCTGGAGAATGTTCCATGAGCAATTAAGAAGAATGTGTATTCTGTTGTTTTTGGATGGAATGTCCTATAAATATCAATTAAGTCCATCTTGTTTAATGTATCATTTAAAGCTTGGGTTTCCTTGTTTATTTTCATTTTGGATGATCCATCCATTGGTGAAAGTTGGGTGTTAATATCCCCTACTGTGATTGTGTTACTGTCGATTTCCCCTTTTATGGCTGATAGTATTTGCCTTATGTATTGATGTGCTTCTATGTTGCGTGCGTAAGTATTTACAATTGTTATATCTTCTTCTTGGTTTTCTCACATGATCATTATGAAGTGTCTTTCTTTGTCTCTTGTAGTAGACTTTGTTTTAAAGTCTATTTTGTCTGATATGCGAATTGGTACTCTAGCTTTCTTTTGATTTCCATTTGCATGGAATATCTTATTCCATCCCCTCACTTTCAGTCTGAATGTGTCCCTAGGTCTGCTGTGGGTCTCTTGTAGACAACATGCATATGGGTTTTTTTTTTTAATCCCTTCAGCCAATCTATGTCTTTTAGTTGGAGCATTTAAACCATTTACATTTAAGATAATTATCTATATGTATGGTCCTATTACAATTTTCTTAATTGTTTTGGATTTATTATAGTAGGTCTTTTCCTTCTCTTGTGTCTCCTGCCTGGAGAAGCTCCTTTAGCATTTGTTGTAAGGCTGGTTTGGTGGTGCTGAATTCTCTTAGCTTTTGCTTGTCTGTAAATGTTTTAATTTGTCCGTCAAATCTAAATGAGATCCTAGATGGGTAGAGTAATCTTTGTTGTAGGTTTTACTCCTTCATCACTTTAAATATTTCCTGCCACTCTCTTCTGGCGTACAGAGTTTCTGCTGAAAGTTCAGCTGTTAACCTTATGGAGATTCCCTTGTGTGTTATTTGTTGTTTTTCCCTTGCTGGTTTTAATGTTTCTTTTTGGTATTTAATTTTTGAAAGTTTGATTAATATGTGTCCTGGCATGTTTCTCTTTGGATTTTCCTGTATGGTACTTTCTTTGCTTCTTGGACTGGATTAACTCTTTCCTTTCCCATATTAGGGAAGTTTCCAACTATAACCTCTTCAAATATTTTCTCAGTCTCTTTCTTTTTTCTCTTCTTCTTCTGGGACCCGTATCATTCGAATGTTGGTGCGTTTAATATTGTCCCAGAGGTCTCTGAGACTGTCCTCAATTCTTTTCATTCTTTTTTCTTTAATCTGCTCTGCAGTAGTTATTTCCACTATTTTATCTTCCAGTTCATTTATCCGTTATTCTGCATCAGTTATTCTGCTATTGATCCCTTCTAGAGAATTTGTAATTTCCTTTATTGTGCTGTTCATGATTGTTTCTTTGCTCTTTAGTTCTTCTAGGTCCTTGTTAAACGTTTCTTGTATTTTTTCCATTCTATTGCCAAGATTTTGGATCATCTTTACTATCATTATTCTGAATGCTTTTTCAGGTAGACTGCCTATTTCCTCTTCAATTTTTAGGTCTGGTGCATTTTTATCTTGCTCCTTCATCTGCTGTGTGTTTTTCTGTCTTCTCATTTTGCTTATCTTACTGTGTTTGGGGTCTCCTTTTTGCAGGCTACAGGTTTGTAGTTCCTGTTGTTTTTGGTGTCTGTCCCCAGTGGCTAAAGTTGGTTCAGTGGGTTGTGTAGGCTTCCTGGTGGAGGGGACTAGTGCCTGTGTTCTGGTGGATGAGGCTGGATCTTGTCTTACTGTTGGACATGTCCACATCTGGTGGTGTGTTTTGGGGTGTCTGTGGCCTTATTATGATTTTAGGCAGCCTCTGTGCTAGTGGGTGTGGCTGTGTTCCTGTCTTGCTAGTTTGTTTGACCCAGGGTGTCCAGCACTGTAGCTTGCTGGTTGTTGAGTGGAGCAGGGTCTTGGCGTTGAGATGGAGATTTCTGAGAGTTGTTCGCTGTTTGATATTACGTGGAGCTGGAAGCTGTCTTGTGGACCAGTGTCCTGAATGTGGCTCTCCCACCTCAGTGACACAGCCCTGACGCCTGGCTAGAGCACCAAAAGCATCTCCTCCACACGTTTCAGAATAAAAGGGAAGAAAAAAAAGAAAGAAAGAAAGAAAGAAGATAAAATAAAATAAAAATAAAGTAAAATAAAATGTTATTAAAACAAAAAATAAAAAAATAATTATTAGGAAAAAACAGTTTTAAGTAATTAAAAAAACACACACATAAAAGAAATGGACAGACAGAGCCCTAGGAAAAATGGTAAAAGCAAAGGTCTACAGACAAAATCACATGCAAAGCATACACATACACACTCAGAAAAATAGAAAAAGGGGAAAAATATATATATTATGGCTTCCAAAGTCCACCTCCTCAATTTGGGTTGATTCATTGTCTATTCAGGTATTCCACCAATGTAGGGCACATCACGTTTATTGTGGAGATTTAATCCGCTGCTCCTGAAGCTGCTGAGAGAGAGTTCCCTTTCTCTTCTTTGTTCACACTGCTCCTGGGGTTCTCATTTGGATTTGGATCCGCCTCTGTGTGTAGGTCGCCTGAGAGTGTCTGTTCTTTTCTCAGACAGGACAGGGTTAAAGGAGCAGCTGATTCAGGGGCTGTGGCTCACTGAGGCCGTGGGGACAGAGGTGTACAGATGTGGTTTGAGCCTGCGACGGAAGAAGCAGGTGTGACATTGCACCAGCCTGAGGCACACCGTGCATTCTACCATGGGAGCTGTCCCTGGATCACGGGACCCTGGCAGTGGCAGGCTGCACAGGCTCCTGGGAGGGAAGGTGTGGGAAGTGACCTGTGCTTGCATTCAGGCTTCTTGGTGGCTGCAGCAGCAGGCTTAGCATCTCATATTCGTCTCTGTGGTCTGTGCTGATAGCCACAGCTCAAGCCCGTCTCTGGAGCTCCTTTAAGCAGCGCTCTTAATCCCCTCTCCTCGCGCACCAGGAAACAAAGAGGGAAGATGATCTCTCTTGCTTCTTCAGCAGGTCCAGACCTTTTCCCAGACTCCCTCCCAGCTAGCTGTGGCACTCTATCCCCCTTCAGGCTGTGTTCATACAGCCAACTCCAGTCCTCTCCCTGGGATCCGACAAAAGCCCAAGCCTCAGCTCCCATACCCCACCCGTTCCAGCAGGTGAGCAGACAAGCCTCTCGGGCTGGTGAGTGCCTGTCGGCACCGATCCTCTGTGTGGGAATCTCTCTGCTTTGCCATCCACTCCCCTGTTGCTGTTCTCTCCTCCGTGGCTCTGAAGCTTCCCCCCTCCACCACCCATAGTCTCCGCCTGCAAAGGGGCTTCCTAGTGTTTGGAAACCGTTCCTCCTTCACAGTTTCCTACCACTGGTGCAGGTCACGTCCCTATTCTTTTGTCTCTGTTTTTTTCTTTTTTCTTTTGCCCTACCCAGGTACTTGAGGATTTTCTTGCCTTTTGGGAGGTCTGAGTTTTTCTGCCGGTGTTCAGTAGGTGTTCCATAGGAGTTGTTCCACATGTAGCTGTTCTGCCATCTTGAAGCTCTATTGGGTTTTTCTTTTTGGTAGGTCTTTCCCTTCCCTTGTGTTTCCTGCCTAGAGAAGTTCCTTTAGCATTTTTTGTAAAGCTGGTTTTGTGGTGCTGAGTTCTCCTAACTTTTGCCTGTCTGTAAAGGTTTTAATTTCTCCGTCGAATCTGAATGAGATCCTTCCTGGGTAGAGAAATCTTGGTTGTAGAATTTTCCCTTTCATCATTTTAAATATGTCCTGCTACTCCCTTTTAGCTTGCAGAGTTTCTGCTGAAATATCAGTTGTTAACCTTTTAGGGATTCCCATTTATATTATTTGTTGCTTTTCTCTTGCTACTTTTAATATGTTTTCTTTGTATTTAATTTTTGATAGTTTGATTAATATGTGTCTTGGTGTGTTTCTCCTTGGATTTATCCTGTATAGGACTCTCTGTGCTTCCTGGACTTGATTGACTCTTTCCTTTACCATACCAGGGAAGTTTTCAACTGTAATCTCTTCAAATATTTTCAGTCCCTTTCTTTTTCTTTCCTTCTTCTGGAACCCTTATAATTCGAATGTTTGTGCTTTTAATGTTGTCCCAGAGGTCTCTAAGACTATCCTCAATTATTTTCTTTCTTTTTTCTTTATTCTGCTCCCCAGTAGTTATTTGCACTACTTTATCTTCCAGGTCAGTTTCCCGTTCTTCTGCTTCAGTTATTCTGCTATTGATTCCTTTTAGATAATTTTTAATTTCATTTATTGTGTTGCTCATCATTGTTTGTTTGCTCTTTAGTTCTTCTAGGTCCTTGTTAAACGTTTCTTGTATTTTCTCCATTCTATTTCCAAGATTTTGGATCATCCTTACTATCATTGCTCTGAATTCTTTTTCAGGTAGACTGCCTATTTCCTCTTCATTTGTTTGGTCTGGTTGGTTTTTACCTTGCTCCTTCATCTGTTGTGTATTTCTCTACTCATTTCAGTTAACTTTTTGTGTTTACCATCTCCTTTTTACAGGCTTCAGTTCTTAGTTCCTGTTGTTTTTGGTCTCTGCTCCCAGTGGCTAATGTTGGTTCAGTTCCTTTTGTAGGCTTCCTGGTGGAGGGGACTGGTGCCTGTGTTTTGGTGAATGAGGCAGGATCTTGTCTCTCTAGGAGTCAGGACTGTGTCCTGTTTTGTTTTTTGGGGTGTCTGTTACCTTATTATGATTTTAGCCATCTTGTCTGCTTATGGGTGGGGTTGTGTTCCTGTCTTTCTTGTTATTTGGCATAGGGTGTCCTGCACCTTAGCTGCTGGTCGTTGAGTGGAGTTGGGTCTTAGCATTGAGATGGAGATCTCTGGGAGAGTTTTTGCTGTTTGATATTATGGTGAGCCGGGAGGTCTCTGGTGGACCAATGTCCTGAACTTGGCTCTCCCACCTCAGAGGCACAGTCCTGACACCCGGCCAGAGCACCAAGACACTTTCAGCCACATGGCCAGGTAAGTGGGATGTTTCTTGCCTTTTGGGAAGTCTGAGGTCTTCTGCCAGTGTTCAGTATGTATTCTATAGGAGTTGTTCTACATGTAGATGTATTTATGATGTATTTGTGGGGAGGAAGGTGATCTTACTCCTCTGCCATCTTGAAGGTCTCTACCAGAATACATCATTTTACATTCTAACCATGAATGTTAGAGAGAACTAGTTTCTCTGCATCCTGGTCAACATTTGGTGTGGTCTCTATTTTAAAAATTTTAGCTATTTTAATAGATGTGTAGTGATATCTTATTATGGTAATAATTTATATTTTCCTAATGGCTAATGATCTCTTCATGTGCTTATTTACTGACTGTATATCCTCTTTGTGAAATTTTTTGGTCATGTCTTTTACCATTTTCTAATTGGATTGTCTTCTATTTTACTGTTGAGTAAAATAGTTTTACTTTATGTTTTCGAGATACGAGCCTTTTGTTAGATGTATAATTTGCAAATATTTTCTCACTTTCTGTAGCTTGTCTATTCATCCTCTTAACAGAGTGTTTCATAGATCATATATATTTTTTAATTTTAATGAGATCAAATTTATCAATTTTTCCTATGAAGAACCCTACTTTTGGTGTCAAGTGTAAGAACTTTTCAGCTGGCACTAGGTACCAGAGATTTTCTTCTATGTTTTTTGTAAAAGTTTTATAACTTTATATTTTACATTTTAGTTAGTTTTTCATTTCAAGGTAATTTTTGTATAAGATAAGAGGTTTCCATGTAGGTTGTATGTGTGTGTGTGTGCGTGTGTGTGTGTGTGTGTGCTTTGTGATGTCCAATTCCCCCAACACCATTTGTTGAAAAAGCTATCCTTTCTCTATTGAATTGCTTTGGAACATCTGTCAAAAATCAGGTGGATGTAAATGTGAGTCATTTTCTGAGTTCTCTCTCTGTGTGTCTGTTGGTCTGTAAGCACCATACTTTCTTGATTACTGTAGCTATGCAACTTTAAGGTAGAATGATTCTTTCTACTATATACTTCTGTTTCAAATTTGTTTTAGACATTCTAGATATTGAACATTTCCATATAAATATAAGAAGAATCCTGCGTATTTCTATGAAAAACCATGCTCAAATTTTCATAGAAATTGCATTAAATTCATAGATCATTTTGGAGAGAATTAACATCTTTATTGAGTCCTGCAATCTGTGAAAACTGTATATCCTTCTATTTACTTACATCTTTTTAAATTCCTGGCATTAACATTTAAAATTTTCAGTATACAGATCTTGTACATATTTTGATATATATATATATATATATATATATATATATATATATATATATGTAAGAATTTCACTTCCATTAAAGGAATTGCAAATGTTAGCTCTTTTGTTATTGTCTCACAGTTTCCTGAGATTGCTCTTTATATCTAAGTTTGTTTCCTCTCTGCTGTTCAATGGGGCAAATTCTATTTTTCTAACCTCAAGTTTGTTGATTCCACCTTCTGTTCTCTCTAGTCATAAATTGATTCCATCCCAGGAGATTTTTATTTTGGTTATTTCATTTTTCAATGCTAAATTTCCATTTTGTTCTTTTTTATAGATTCTATTTCTTTGCTGATGTTTTCTATGTTTTTCAATTGTTTCAATATAATTCAAAATTGTGTATTAAAGCATTTTAATGCTTTAGATGATTTAAAATCTATTTCAGATAATTTCAATATTTTATTTATCTTGGTTTTGGCATTATTATGTGTATTACCTCATTCAAGTTGTGATTTTCATTGCATCTTTGTTATTTTTGATATCATATTATGAGACTATTTTATTTGACTTTTCTTTATCAGCTAGTCCCACTGTTGTTATGTAGCTGGAGTGTTGGGTGTGCGTGCATGTTCACCTTCTCTGTGGGATCTCTTGGCACTACCTTTGCAAAAGTGGAGTACTGACTCACACTGCCTCATTGCACATGGGTGGAATGGTTAGAAGTTTAGCTCCCTTCTTAAATCTGCCAGTACCTTAGTGATGAAAGTTGTGTACTGACTCATACCATCTCATTGCCTCCAAGTGTGGGTGGTGGCTTATCTGACCACTAGGCTTCACTGACTCCAAGGGCATAGGGAGAGTTGAATACCATTTATTCCCATCTTGTTACCCTGGTTGAGTTTCATTGACAGTGGTTGGGGATGAACGCTCAACTCCTCAGTGGGTTTCACTGATACAGTGAGCGTTGGGAACCAGAGTTCTGACTAGGCCTGCCTTGCTCTGCATTGTTCAGTCTCACTGCTGTTGATTTGATGTAGGGGGATGGTTAGGAGAAGTTATAGCATAGCTGTCACTAGCACTACTTTATACCTCTAGATGACTGTGGAGGAACAGCTCATCCTAAACCCTCACTGATGCTACTCTGGCAAGAAAATCAGAGCATAGCACTGCTTGCTTCTGATGAGTGGGGGATGGAAGATCAGCTCTGTGCTCAGTACCATACCACTTAATACTACTCTGACAGGGAAGTACTATCTGCTTAGGGAAGAATCACGTGCTTCTGCTAGATGGGGCATGGAAGATCAACTCTCTACTTCGTCCTGCCAACATTACACTATCAGAAGTGTTGGAACATCATCTTCTTCCACCCAGCAGTGGATGGAATGCTAAGTCTCTGCATTTGAGGCTGTTGACTAACCTTGTTTCCCACCACATCCCCTGTTCCTTAACCTGGCACGTGCTATGCTACAGCCGCAAGCTCCTTACAAATTTTTTACATATCCTATGCCCAGGCCTGCCCCTGTGCTTTTAGCTGTGTTCTGATTGGACTGAAAAGGTCTCACTATTCTACCACCTTCTGAATGTCTTCTTTTTGTTGTCTCACCCTTTCAAGTTGTCTTTACCAATTTTCCCACCCATAAGAAATCACTCCCTCCTTTTTGTCCCCAGTGCTTAATTTGTACCTCTCAGAGCATGTATTATAATCTACCTTGTACAATGGAATTATATTTATGCCTATATCCATAACCCCTCTAGTTATAAATTATCACTGTATCTCCCAAATTTATTCTCAATAATGTTTTGTTTATCCAGAATTTGGGCTTCCAGAAACTTGCAGCATTTGAAAGACTGCTCTGAAACTGACTATAAAGAACAAAACCCTGCTACAGTGTCTCCTTGATTCACACTCAGGCCCTGACCAAGAGAGCTTGAGTGTGAAACAGAGCAAAGGTTCAGAGGTGGAGCATGAGCCAGGTGGTTTATAGACAGATCTGATAAGTGAAAAGGGCTTATTTTAAGGAATGACTAGTTAAGAGTCTATGAGTACTTGCCATGAACAAGTTCATGTGCTAAGAAATTTACTTGCATTTTTCTTATTTAATCCTCACAGCTACACCTTGTGTTGGCTTTTATAATTATCCACATACAGGTGTATCTTGTTTTATTGTGTTTCACTTTATTGTGCTTCACATTTATTGAGTTTTTTTTACTAATTGAAGATTTGTGGCAACCTCGTGTCAAGCTAGTCTATTGGCACCACTTTTCCAACAGCATTTCCTCACTGCATATGTCTGTGTCATATCTTGGTAATTCTTGCAAAATTTTAAACGTTTTCATTATCATTATATCTGTTATGATGATCTGTCATCAGTGATCTTTAATGTTACTATTATAATTGTTTTGGGGCACCACAAACAGCATCCATATAAGATGACAAACTTAATGGATAAATGTTGTGTGTGTTCTGACTGCTTCACCAACTGGCCACTCCCTCCTCTCTTTCCCTCTCTTTGGGCCTCCCTATTCCCTGAGATACAAAAATATTGAATAAGCCTATTAATAACCATACAAAGGCCTCTAAGTTTTCAATTGAAGGGAAGAGACATGTCTCTCACTTTAAATCAAAATGTGGAAATGCTTTAGCTTAGTGAGGAAGGCATGTCAAAAGCTAAGATGGGCCAAAAACTAGGCCCCTTGAGCCAAACAGCCACATTGTGAATGGAAAGAAAAAGTTATTCAAGGAAATTAAAAGTGCTACTCTAGTGAACACACAAATGATAAAAAAAATAAAAGCAGCCTTTTTTCTGATACAGAGCAAGTTTTAGTGGTCTGGATAGAAGATCAAACCAGCCACAGCATTCCCTTAAGCTAAAGCCTAATTCAGAGCAAGACCCTAACTCTCTTCAATTCTATGAAGGCTTTGAGAGGTGAGGAAGCTACAGAAGAAAAGTTTGAAGCTAGCAGAGGTTGGTTCATGAGGTTTAAGGAAAGAATCCATCTCCAAAGCATCAAAGTGGAAGATGAAGCAGCAAACGCTGGTGTAGAAGCTGCAGCAAGCTTTCCAGAAGATCTAGCTAAGATAATCAACAAAGGTAGCTACACTAACTAAACAACAGATTTTCAATGTAGACATAGTTGTCTTATATTGAAAGCAGATGCCCTCTATGACTTTCATAGCCGAAGAGGAGAAGTTAATGCCTGGCTTCAAAGATTCAAAAGACAGACTGACTCTCTTGTTAGGGGATAATGCAGCTGGTGACTTTAAGTTGAAGCCAATGTTCATTTACTATTCAGAAGACAAAGATCCCTTTCAAAATATTAGTGCTCATTGGACAGGAATAAAGATACAGACATAGAGAATGGACATGAGGACACAGAGAGGGGGAAGGGTAAGCTGGGACAAAGTGAGAGAGTGGCATGGACTTATATATACAACCAAATGTAAAATAGCTAGCTAGTGGGAAGCAGCCGCATAGCACAAGGAGATCAGCTCAGTGCTTTGTTATCACCAGGAGGGGTGGGATAGGGAGGGTGGGAGGGAGACACAAGAGGGAGGAAATATGGGGATATATGTATATGTATAGCTGATTCACTTTGTTATAAAGCAGAAACTAACACACCATTGTAAAGCAATTATACTCCAATAAAGATGTTAAAAAAATACTACTGCTCATTGACAATGCACCTAGTCACCCAGAGCTCTGATGGAGATGTACAATAAGATTAATGCTGCTTTCATGCCAGCGGACACAACATTTATTCTGCAGCCGATGGATCAAAGAATAATGTTGACACTCAAGTCTTATTATTTAAGAAATACATTTCATAAGGCTATAGCTGCCATAGATAGTGATTCCTCTGATATCTGGGCAAAGCAAATTGAAAACCTTCTGGAAAGGATTCACCATTCTATATGCAAGTTAAGTACATTCATAATTCATGGAAAGAGGTCAAAACATCAACGTTAACAGGAGTTTGGAAGAAGTTTATTCCAATTCTCATGGATGATTTTGAGTAGTTCAAGACTTCAGTGGAGGAAGTAACTGCAGATGTGGTGGAAATAGCAAGAGAACTAGAATTAGAAGTGGAGCCTGAAGATGTGACTTGGTACACTCTCATAATAAAACTTAAATGAATGAGGAGTTGCTTCTTATGGATGAGCAAAGAAAGCTGTTTCTGGTGATGGTATCTACTCCTGGTGAAAATGCTGTGAAGATTGTTGAAATGACAACAAAGGATTTAGAATATTACATAAACTTAATTGATAAAGGAGCAGCAGGTTTAAGAGGATTAACTCCAATTTTGAAAGAAGTTCTCCTGTGGGTAAAATGCTATCAAATAGCATTGCATGCTACAGAGAAACCTTTTGTGAAAAGAGTTAATGGATGCAGTGACTTCACTGTTGTCTTATTTTAAGAAATTGCCACACCACCCCAACCTTCACCAGCCACCACCCTAATTAGTCAGCAGCCAATCAACATTGAGACAAGATACTCCACCAGCAAAAAGATTGTGACTTGTAGAAGATCAGATAATGGTTAATACTTTTTAACAATAAAGTATTTTTAATTAAGGTATGTTATATACCTCGTATTTTTAAACATAATGCTATTACACACACTTTATACTATAGTATAATGTAAACATAATGTTTACATGCATTGAGAAACCAAAAAATTTGTGTGACTTCCTATATTGAAATATTCACTTTATTGCGGTGGTCTGAAACTGAACCCACAATATCTCCGAGGTATGACTATGTTGCATTTGATGGTGTTCTCCTTATCATTTTCAGACTTATAGACACATATTTATAGGATCAGTAATCTGGGTGTTTTGAAGGGATAAATAAAGCTGCCCTAGGAGATTTTAAGTCACCAGAACTGCAGTCTTCAGAGGCTTGTATAAGACCACTTGTTTCATTTTGGAGGATTTCTTTGGATTGGAGCAGGGCAGTTGAAACCACTTATTTATTCATATAACAAATACTTATTGAGTACCTATTCTGAGTAAGGCACTTGAGATAAAAGTCCTTTAAAAGTCCTTTCTTGAATGGGTTTGTAGTCTAGTGGGCAGACATACAAAGTAAACATTACATCTTAGTGTAGTGAGGCTCATTGAATCCATAATGCTAGGGAGTGATTTAAACATCAGAATCATAGTTCTAGAGAAGGAAGGATACTGGAAATTCTTTGTCTCTTCAAATTGCTTTGTAGGGCTGTGAGCAAGAATTCCATTAAAGTATATAACCAAAGAGCTTGAGTTAACTGTCCTGAGTTTTCATGCCTGGTGGGTGGTCTTCTCCCACCTGTCAATTGCTCTTCTAAGCAAAAATAACTTGGCACATCTTGGTCTGGGGAATTACTTGGGGAGCATTATTTGTGGAACATAATGACATGACATTTACACATACTTTCTGACTTTCACTGTGTAGGTTGTATATATGTGTGAATATGTACACACCACTATGTAATTCTAAAGAGTTTAGAAATACCTTTTAGTATATGTAGTTTTCTTGCTTACTTCAAATTGTCTCCTTGGAATTACTTTCTTATAATATAGTACTGGAGAGTTATCTCATCTCAAAAGCCTTTGGCCTGGGAAATGTGGGGAATTGAAGGATCCACACATACTCTGCCCAATCAGCTATTAAATGGTATGAGGACTAGATTTTTCTTTCCCTGCCTTGGAAGGTAATGTAATGTGGAGGCAGCCCGAATTTCTGCCTTGCACCTCTCTTCCCTGCTTTCCTACATTTCCAGAAGAATTAATGGTCTTTTTTACCCATGATGATATGAGCCTTTCTCTTCTCACTAGTATAGAGTGGAGGAGTGAGAATGAGGAGCCTAGACTTCCCTGGTTTATATTGCCATCTTGTAAGTAGGATACAGGAATAAAAGACATACAGACATTTTCATTTAATTTTGATAAGAGCCCTGTGACTTGAAGTAGGTGAAATTATGGATACTTTCTTTTCTATCGTTCATATTTTCCACATGAGCATGCAGTACTTTTATAATCAGAAAGACTGCAAATATATACCACAAAAACCTTTTAATTTTTTCTCTCTACAAAATTGGAGCCACAATTTTGTTTCAATATCCTGCTTTCTCACACATTGTTATTATCTCATATGTAGATCTCCATGTCATTAAATATTCTTTGAAAAAATGTTTTATACCAGCTCAATAAATCCATATATGAGAGTAAACTAATTTTGTTTATCATCATAGACATTTTAGGATAAATAACGGAAGATCTATACAAAGGAATATTATGGAACCATTAAAAAACATATTTTCAGAGTATTTAATAATTTTGGAAGATACTAATGATATGAATTTAAAAAGAAGTTATAAAGATGTGAAACCTGCTACCAATTTTGTAAACTACAAGCATAGATTTATTGAGATATCAGAACTGTTAACATTTTGCTGTACATCTAGATGTTAATATTAAGGCTAGTTTCGGTTTTTATTTCACTGAATTTCAGAAAATCTCCACAGTGTCAGTACATTTACTTTACATTCAGAAAAATATATGTATTAAAAAAGCATTACCGTGAGTGACCAGATAGAAAATAAAAAGGAAAGTTCGGATCAAGATGGTGGACCATACACGGCATTTACTTATCCGGTCTCATAATCCTTAAAGTGAAAAAAAAAATTTTTGTATGTACAAACTCTGTGTATGTATGTGTTGAATATTAAAAAAAAATGTTTTGTGAGGAATTCCTGGAAGATAGAAAGCAGTTGGAGAAGCTGTTGAGGAGGCTGGTGGACGACAGACGGCCACAGAGGAGTAAGGGAGCCGGCCAGTCTGGCTTGGGTTTGAGAGAAGCGGTCGGGGGACGCGTGAGGAAATGAAGGAGTGAGCGCCTGTGACTGTGTGGACAGAACGCACTGTGCACAGTAACCCGCCCAGTTGCTGCTGGCTGAGCGGAAGGCGGAATGGCGGGGGCGGGGCCGAGGCTCAGGCGGGCTCTGAGGGGTCGGGTTCCCGAAGCGGCAAAAGCCCTGGCGCCAGAGCTAGGCCGAGCAGAGCAACATTGCTAAACCGAGACCCCGCGGACTTCTCACAGACCCGCCGCCGCCCGTGACTTTGGCGCTGCAGCCATCGCTCTTATCCCTTTCCCGTCCTCTCCTTCTCCGTCGCCGTTCCACAGCCGCAGCACCATCGATAACAGCTAAGTGGTCAATTCGGGAGACTTAGGGTTGGGAGTCGGGGCGGGCGCAAGGCGCGGGCAGCACACGCAAGCCCGCCATCTCCTGCGGCAACTGCCACTGCTGCAGATACCTCTGCCGGGCGGGAGAGAAGAATACTGTCAAGAGGCCCCCGCTGTCCTAGTGCCCACGGTCAGAGTTAGAGCGTTTCTGCCGAGCCTTGGTGAGAGCCTTGCCTTTGGGGAAGTGAGAAGCAGAACGGACAGGACAGGATCTTTCTGTTTTCGGAGATCACGAGAAAAGATCTCATACTGGATAGTGCTGACTTTTTGTCAACTTAATCTAGTAAGTGGTAGCGTTGCTGAGTCTCCTTAAAACCCCGAGCCATGTCGCCCCCAACAGTGCCTCCGATGGGCGTAGATGGTGTGTCCGCATACCTGATGAAGAAAAGGCACACCCACAGGAAACAGCGGCGCAAGCCCACTTTCCTCACCCGTAGGAACATTGTGGGCTGTCGCATTCAACACGGCTGGAAGGAAGGCAACGAGCCTGTGGAGCAGTGGAAGGGCACCGTGCTTGAGCAGGTTTCCGTGAAGCCCACTCTCTATATCATCAAATATGATGGCAAAGATAGTGTGTATGGACTAGAACTGCACCGAGATAAGAGAGTTTTAGCGCTAGAGATCCTTCCTGAGAGAGTGCCAACTCCTCGCATTGATTCGCGCCTGGCAGATTCCCTGATTGGCAAGGCAGTGGGTCATGTGTTTGAGGGTGAGCACGGTACGAAAGATGAATGGAAGGGCATGGTCCTGGCGCGAGCCCCCGTGATGGACACTTGGTTTTACATCACCTACGAGAAAGATCCAGTCCTTTATATGTACACGCTGCTGGATGACTACAAAGCTGGTGACCTGCGCATCATTCCAGATTCCAACTACTATTTCCCTACAGCAGAACGGGAGCCTGGAGAAGTTGTCGACAGCCTTGTGGGCAAGCAGGTGGAGCACGCCAAAGATGATGGGTCCAAGAGAACCGGCATTTTCATCCATCAAGTGGTGGCCAAGCCATCTGTCTACTTCATTAAGTTTGATGATGATATTCACATTTATGTCTATGGTTTGGTGAAAAACCCCTAAATTCATTGTGCTATTGCAAAAGTTGTGGAACTGTTAAATGTAAAATATGTCGTGCGAAATTTTGAGAACATTTTTGAAGTCAGAGATTAAAGAATTTATTATTACTTACGGTGCCTCCAAATCTTACATTGACTAGTTCCACAGTTTTGTCCGAAGTATACTTTGGTACTTTTGATATTGCCTTGTTCTGTAATCAAAATTTTAAATAGGGTGCTAATAGAAACTTGAAAAGTTTTTGTAAAATTTGGAACAATGGAAAACTAGATAAAGAAAAATAAATGGTGTACACACACTATATCCTCCACCCTCCTCCATTTCTTTCTTTGCCTTACCAATTTTTTTCTCCCCAGGTAACAAGTGTTAAGAACATAATGTATATCCTTCCATGTTTTCCCAATCCTCTTAAAGAAAGTTTGTTGTAGTCCTTTCTACAGAAACAGCAAGCCCCAGTATTTCTCTGTAATTGCTTTTCTCCCTTGACATATCCTTCTGATCAGTAGCTACAGATATCTCTCTCTCCCCCATGCCTCCCTCTCCATATGGTATAAGATAGATGTCCAACTATACATTTTATTCACATTGGATATCTGATTGTACCATCACATTTATTAAATAAATCACCAATTCCCCCTCTCCCTCTATTTCTCCTTGTCTTCCTCCCTTCTCCTAAAAGCTGCATACACAGTACATATTTATGTACCAAAATGGTACCATTTATGTACCATTCTATTATTGATGGTCTTTAAGTTTTCTCTTTTTTTTTCCACCATAGCACAGCTACAATACATACTGGTGCTTTTATTTCTATAGGGTAGCTTCCCAGAAATGGGACTGCTAGGTAGGTGTTTATTTAATTTTAAGAGATATTACAAAATTACCATCTAAAATGAAAGTGCTCATTTTCCAGCATCCTCTCCAGCACTCTTTAATGTTTGCAAATCTGAACAGTGAAAAATTACATAGTATTGTTTGTTTAATTGAAAAACTCAGTGAGGTTTTTTTTTACCATTTGGACTTTTTTTGTGATTTGCCAGTGCTTATCCTTTGCTCATTTGTCTATTGAATCTTTGATCTTTTCCTTATAAATCTGTAGGAATTCTAACTATATTTACTATGTGGTGTGTATTAATCACTTGTAGCCCATATGTGTTATGATTTTCTCCATTCTATCATTAATCTTGACTTTGCTGATATCTTCTTTTTTTACTTTACAGGTTTTAAAAAAAAGTTAGATAGATTCCTTTCTTCTTTTTAGCTTTTCGGTTTCTTGTTTTTTTCAGCTGAATGTCCCCACCGCTAGTCATACAAATATTTACCTACATGTTTTCTAAAAAAAATTTTTAATTTTAAGCTTTAACTGTTTGATCCATCAGGAATTTATTTTTCTATATGGAGATAGAGGTCCAAATATACATTTTGTTCATATTGGATACCTGATTATGCTATCACAGTTATTAAATAAATCACCCATTTTCAAGTTCCTGAGCCAGTATCACATTGTTTTAATTGTACTGGCTTGACCATAAACTTTGGACTCTGGTAAAGCAAGTCCCCTATCATTAGTTTTTTTGTTTTTGTTTTTGTTTTTTGTCTTTTCTTCTATTATGTAATTTGTCTTTCATTCTTTCACGTAAAAATTGGAAGCATCCTTTCCATATTTAAAAAAATTATGATGCCTTAGAATTGTATTACATTTCTGCATTTCTGTTTAGAGAGGTATTTTAATAATAATATTAATCTTTAATACTCGAGAATTTTGGTACATCATTAAAATCTTTTGTTTTTGTAATGTTATATAGGTCCATCACATCTGATTAAATTTATCTCTATATATTTTTACAGTTTTTGTCACATTTTGAATTGGGTATTTTTTCCTCCTCATTTATATTTTTGGCAATGTAGACAAACTAGAGATTTTTTATTCCTTCTATTTTCAGCTTACTAAATACTCTGAATTACACTGGGTTTTTAAAATAGAATGTTTTGGACTTTGTAGATATATAGTCATCTCACCTGCAAATAGAGATCATTTTATTTCTTATAATGTTAATATTGTTATTACATGATCTGGATTCTCCAAAACAATGTTGAATAATGATTATGACAGACATGCCTGTCTGGTTCTTAATTTTCGTGGAATTGTCTTTAGTGTTCCCTATTAATATGACATTTGCTGTTGGTTATTGGTAAATAGTCATTAACCATTAACATGTTTAGGGTATTTCTTCTATTCCTGTTTTACATAGCATTATTACTAAAAGTGGCTCCTGAATTTTATCAAATGTCTTTTCAGCGTCTATTTACAAAATAGTATAACATTTTTTTTTCCTTTAGTTTGTTGACACGTGAATTAGAGTGGTAGATATTTGATGTTTTGAAACAAATTTGATTTTCTGGAATAAATCCTACTTGATCATGGTGTAATAAGCATTTGATACATTGCTGGGTATTATTTACCAGTATTTTATTTAGTATTATTGCATTTACATTACAAAATGAAATTGTTTTTTTCAAGTTTTGTTGTTAAAATTATGCTAGCTTTAAAAAATGAAATTGTGTGTTTTCAATCATTTTTCTGTGTCCTGGAACAGTTTAAATAGCATTAGAATTATTTGTTCTTTAAAAATTAGCTAGTAGTGAGCTGTAAAAACAGCCTAATCCTGGTGACAATTTTTATGGTAGATCTTTAATCAGCTTTCTTATCTCTTCAAGGGTAATTGGTTTATTCAAGCTTTCTATTAAAAAGGAATGTATATTTTCTGTGAAATACAAAATTTAAAGCTTTTTCTATTAACAAGCTTCTTGATTGTAGTATTCAGATGCTTTATGTCCTTCCATGTTGCACGTGCGTATGTCTTAGGTATGTTCAATTCTGAAAACATTGTAATAAAATCATCATCTATAACAGTTCTAAGTTCTCTTTGTATTTTATTTATTTTGAAAAATTAAAACTTAATATGGAAAGCATGAAAGATATAAAAAACGTCTGTTTTTACCTTCATCCCAAATTAACAAATGTTAACATTTTGGCATATTTGCAAAATATAACATCTCCATCCACTGCAGAAGCACACACTATCATGAATTTAATGCGAATCTTGTCTATGCTTTATATATTTACTGAAAATATAAACATAGTTGAAAATAGTATTGATTTTGTGGTTTTAAAAAAAATTTCAACATGAAATTTTTTTATTAACTTTATATCGTGACATTTCTTTTAGTTTTTATTGTATGGAATCTTCTTTTTTTAAAATTGGGATATGGATTGCAACAACAACAAAAAAACAATAACACTGACTTTAGAATGCAAGTTGCTGTTCTAGGTACTTTTGCCACTCCTAACACTCAGGGAGTCTTCACCCTAACCACAGTATTGGCAACTGAATGAAAAAGACAAAATTTCAGCTGTCAAGAAGGTTTTATCCTGGCTGTAGTGAGACATTTATCTACCACCAACCCCTGACCACAAGACTAGAAATAGACCTTATGTTTTCCCATAATTTTGGAGTTATCCCTCTTTATGACACTCGGATTAGGGCTAGCGCCAAACCTGGCACTTCTTTTATTTATTTTTTAACATCTTTACTGGATTATAATTGCTTTACAATATTGGGTTAGTTGCTGCTGTATAACAAAGTGAATCACCTATACGTATACATGGAACCCCATATCACCTCCCTCTTGCATCTCACTCCCATCCTCCATATAACACCCCTCTAGGTGATCACAAAGCATGGAGCTGATTTCCCTGTGCTATGCAGCTGCTTCCCACTAGCTATCTATTTTACATTTAGTAGTGTATATATATATCCAAGCCATTCTCTCACTTCGTAACAGCTTACCTTTCCCCCTCCACATGCCCTCAAGTCCATTCTCTACGTCTTCGTCTTTATTCTAGTCCTGTCCCTAGATTCTTCAGAAACTTTTTTTTTTAGACTCCATGTATATGTGTTAACATACAGTGTTTGTTTTTCTCCTTCTGACTTACTTCACTCTGTATGACGGACTCTAAGTCCATCCACGTCACTACAAGAAACTCAATTTCGTTTCTTTTTATGTCTGAGTAATATTCCATTGTATATATGTGCTACATTTTCTTTATCCATTCACCTGTCGATGGCACTTTGGTTGTTTCATGTCCTGGCTACTGTAAATAGAGCTGCAATGAACATTGTAGTACATGACTCTTTTGGAATTGTGGCTTTCTCAGGGTATATGCCCAGTAGTGGGATTGCTGGGTCTTATGGTAGTTCTCTTTTTAGTTTTTTAAGGAACCTCCATACAGTTCCCCATAGTGGCTGTATCAATTTACATTCCCACCAACAGTGCAAGAGGGTACCCTTTCTCCACACCCTCTCCAGCATTTATTGTTTCTACATATTTTGGTGATGGCCATTCTGAATGGCATGAGATAATACGTCATTGTAGTTTTGATTTGCATTTCTCTAATGATTAGTGATGTTGAGCATCCTTTCATGTGTATGTTGGCAATATGTATATCTTCTTTGGAGAAATGTCTATTTAGGTCTTCTGCCCATTTTTGGATTGGATTGTTTATTTTTTTCATATGGAGCTGCATGAGCTGCTTGTAAAGTTTGGAGATTAATCTTTTGTCAGTTGCTTCATTTGCAACTATTTTCTCCCATTCTGAGGGTTGTCTTTTTGTCTTATCTCTGGTTTCCTTTGTTGTGCAAAAGCTTTTAAGTTTCATTAGGTCTCATTTCTTTATTTTTCTTTTTATTTCCATTTTTCTTGGAGATGGGTCATAAAGGATGTTCCTGTGATTTATGTCATAGTGTGTTCTGCCTATCCTTTCATCTAAGAGTTTTATACTATCTATCCTTACATTTTGGTATTTAATCCATCTTGAGTTTATTTTTGTGTATGGTGTTAGGCAGTGTTCTAAGTTCATTCTTTTACATGTAGCTGTCCAGTTTTCCCAGCATCAATTTTCAAAGAGGCTTTCTTTTCTCCATGGTATATTCTTGCAGCTTTTATCAAAAATAAGGTGACCAGGGCTTCCCTGGTGGTGCAGTGGTTGAGAGTCCACCTACCGATGCAGGGGACACGGGTTCGTGCCCCAGCCTGGGAGGATCCCACATGCCGCGGAGTGGCTGGGCCCATGAGCCATGGACGCTGAGCCTGCGTGTCTGCAACGGGAGGGGTCACAACAGTGAGAGGCCTGCGTAACGCAAAAAAAAAAAAATAAATTAAAAAATAAATAAGGTGACCATATGTGCATGGGTTTATCTCTGGGCTTTCTATCCTGTTCCATTGATCTATATTTCAGTATTTGTGTCAGTACCATACTGTCTTAATTACTGTAGCTTTGTAGTATAGACTGAAGTCTGGAAGCCTGATTCTTCCAGTTCCATTTTTCATTCTCAAGAATGCTTTGGCTACTCAGAGTCTTTTGTGTTTCCATACAAATTGTGAATTTTTTTGTTCTAGTTGTGTGAAAAATGTCATTGGTAGTTTGATAGGGATGGTATTGAATCTGTAGATTGCTTTGGGTAATATAACTATTTTCACAATGTTGATTCTTCAATTCAAGAACATGGTATACCACTCCATCTGTTTTTATCATCTTTAATTTCTTTCATCAGTGTCTTATAATTTTCTGCATACAGGTCTTTTGTCTCCTTAGGTAAGTTTATTCCTAGATATTTTATTCTTTTCATTGCAATGGTAAGTGGGAGTGTTTCCTTAATTTCTGTTTCAGATTTTTCATCATTAGTGTATAGAAATGCAAGAGATTTCTGTGCATTGATGTTGCATCCTGCCACTTTACCAAATTCATTGTTTAGCTCTAGTAGTTTTCTGGTAGCATCTTTAGGATTCTCTATGTATAGAATCATGTCATGTGCAAACAGTGACAGTGTTATTTCTTCTTTTCTGATTTGGATTCCTTTTATTTCTTTTTATTCTCTGATTGCTGTGGCTAAAACTTCCAAAACTATGTTGAATAAGAATGGTAAGAATGGACCACCTTGTCTTGTTCCTGATCTTAGTGGAAATGTTTTCACTTTTTCACCATTGAAAACAATGTTGACCGTGGGTTTGTCATATATGTCCTTTATTATATTGAGACAAGTTCCCTCTATGCCTGCTTTCTGGAGGGATTTTATCATAAATGGGTCTTGAATTTTGTCAACAGCTTTTTCTGCATGGATTGAGATGAGCCAAAGTTTTTCTCCTTCAATTTTTTAATATGGTTTATCACTTACATTGATTTGCATATATTGAAGAATCCTTGCATTACTGGGATAAACCCCACTTGATCATGGTGTATGATCCTTTTAATGTGCTGTTGGATTCTGCTTGCCTGTATTCTGTTGAGGCTTTCTTCATCTCTTTTCATCAGTGATATTGGCCTGTAGTTTTCTTTCTTTGTGACATCTTTGTCTTGCTTTGGTATCAGAGTGATGGTGTCCTCATAGAATGAGTTTGGGAGTGTTCCTCCCTCTGCTATATTTTGGAAGAGTTTGAGAAGGACAGGTGTTAGCTCTTCTCTCAATGTTTGATAGAATTCCCCCGTGAAGCCATCTGGTCCTGGGCTTTTGTTTGTTGGAAAATTTCTAATCACAGTCTCAATTTCAGTGCTTGTGATTGGTCTGCTTGTATTTTCTATTTCTTTCTGATTCAGTCTTGGAAGATTGTGCTTTTCCAAGAATTTGTCAATTTCTTCCAGGTGGTCCATTCTATTGACATATAGTTACTTGTACTAATCTCTCATGATCCTTTTGTATTTCTGGAATGTTAGTTGTTACTTCTCTTTTTTCATTTCTAATTCTGTTAATTTGAGTCTTCTCTCTTTTGTTCTTGATGAGTCTGGCTAATGGTTTAGGAATTTGTTTCTCTTCTCTAAGTACCAGCTTTTAGTTTTATTGATCTTTATTATTGTTTCCTTCATTTATTTCTGATCTGATCTTTATGATTTCTTTCCTTTTGTTAACTTTGTAGGTGTTTTGTTCTTGTTTCTCTAATTGGTACCGGTGCAAGGTTAGGTTGTTTATTTGAGACGTTTCTTGTTTCTTGAGGTCGGAGTGTATTGCTATAAACTTCCCTCTTAGAACCGCTTTTGCTGCATCCCGTAGGTTTTGGGTTATCATGATTTTATTTTCATTTGTTTCTCGATATTTTTTGTTTTCCTCATTGATTTGTTCAGTGATCTCTAGGTTATTAAGTAATATATTGTTAGCCCCCATGTGTTTGTATTTTTTACAGACTTTTTCCTGTAATTGATAACTAGTCTCAAAGCATTGTTGTGGGAAAAGATACTTGATACAATTTCAAATTTCTTAAATTTACCAAGGTTTGTTTTGTATTCCACTAGCACTTGAGAAGAAACTGTACTTTTTGTTTTCTGAATGGGATGTCTTATAAATATCAATTAAGTCCATCTTGTTTAATGTATCATTTAAAGCTTGTGTTTCCTTATTTATTTTCATTTTGGATGAACTGTCCATTGTTGAAAGTGAGGGTTTAGAGTCCCCTACTATGATTGTATTACTGTCAATTTCTCCTTTCATGGCTGTTAACATTTGCATTATGCTTTGAGGTGCTCCTGTGTTGGGTGCATAAATATTTAAAATTGTTATATATTCTTCTTGGATTTTTCCCTTGATCATTACGTAGTGTCCTTCTTTGTCTCTTGTAATAGTCTTTATTTTAAAATCTATTTTGTCTGATATGAGAATTGCTACTCCAGCTTTCTTTTGATTTCCATTTGCATGGAATATCTTTTTTCATCCCTTCACCTTCAGTCTGTATGTGTCCCTAGGTCTGAAGTGAGTCTCATGTAGACAGCATATATATGTGTCTTGTTTTTGTATCCATTCATCCTGTCTATGTCTTTTGGTTGGAGCATTTAATCCATTTACATTTAAGGCAGTTATCCATATGTATGTTCCTGTTACCATTTTCTTAATTGTTTTGGGTTTGTTGTTGTAGGTCTTTTCCTTCTCTTGTGTCTCCTGACTAGAGAAGTTCCTTTAGCATTTGTTGTAGAGCTGGTTTGGTGGTGCTGGATTCTCCTCGCTTTTGCTGGTCTGTAAAGATTTCAATTTCTTCGTTGAATCTGGATGAGATTTTTGCTTGGTAGAGTAATGTTGGTTGTAGTTTTTTCCATTTCATCACTTTAAATATGCCTGCCACTCCCTCCTGGCTTGCAGAGTTTCTGGTGAAAAATCAGCTGTTAACGTCATTGGGATTCCCTTGTATGTTATTTGTTACTTTTCCATTGCTGCTCTTAATATTTTTTCTTTGTATTTAATTTTTGATAGTTTGATTAATATGTGTCTTAGTGTGTTTCTCCTTAGATTTATCCTGTATTGGACTCTGTGTGCTTCCTGTACTTTATTGACTATTTCCTTTCCCATATTAGGGAATTTTTCAACCATAATCTCTTCAAATGTTTTCTCAGTCCCTTTCTTCTTCTCTTCTTCTGTTTTTTTTAATTCTTCTTTTCAGTGGTTTTTCCCACTATTTTATCTTCCAGGTCACTTATCTGTTCTTCTGCCTCAGTTATTCTGCTATTGTTCCCTTCTAGAGAATTTTTAATTTCATTTTTTTGTTGTTGTTCATCAATGTTTGTTTGCTCTTCACTCTCATTACTCTTAATTTTTTGTTAGGTAGACTGCTGATTTCCTTTTGATTTGTTTTTCTGGTGGGTTTTTACCTTGCTCCTTCATCTGCTGTGTGTTTTTCTGTCTTCTCATTTTGCTTAACTTACTGTTATTGGGGTCTCCTTCTCCAGGCTGCAGGTTCATTGTTCCCATTGTTTTTGCTGTGTGTCTCCAGTGGCTAAGGTTTGTTCAGTTCGTTGTGTAGGCTTCCTGGTAGAAGGCACTGATGCCTGTCTTCTGGTAGATGAGGCTGTATCTTGTCTTTCTGGTGGGCAGAACCATGTCTGGTGGTGTGTTTTGTGGTGTCTGTGACCTTATTGTGATTTTAGGCCCCCTCTCTGCTAATGGGTGGGCTTTGGTTCCTGTCTTACTAGTTGTTTGGCACAGATGTCCAACACTGTAGCTTGCTGGTCGTTGAATGAGGTTGGGTCTTAGCATTGATGTGGAAATCTCTGGGAAAGCTTTCACCATTTGAAAGTATGTGGAGCCTGGGCGTTTCCTTTAGACAAATGTCCTGAAACCAGCTTTCCCCCTTCAGAGGCACAGGCCTGATACCTGGCCAGAGCACCAAGACCCTGTTATCCACACGGCCAAGTACGTGGGGAGTTTTTTGCCTTTTGGGAAGTCTGAGGTCTTCTTCCAGCATTATGTTGTTGTTGTGTAGTAGTTGTTCCAAATATAGATGTATTTCTGATGTATTTGTGGGGAGGAAGTTTATCTCCATGTCTTACTCCTCCGCCATCATGAAGGTCTCCCCAGCTGACTGATTTTTAACAGGGTGCCAAAGAAATTTAACAAAGGAAAGAGAGTGTTTTCAACAAACAATACTGGAACATCTGTGGCAAGCTCTGTGAATGCATGAAGATTCCCATAGCCCAAAGCCAACAGCTGCTCCTTTGTCTCCACCTGTCCACCTCCGAGGAGGATATGGGCAGCCCTGGCCCTGTTTTAAGAGTTTGAGACATAGCAGTGGACAAAACAAAATCTTTCTTTAGCACATGGTCTTTTATCTTTCAAGTAATCTTCAGTCCAATAACAAAGGTATAAGGTGGGTATAAAATGTTACATAAGAACATAAAAAAAGTGTGATAAATATCATTAAAGTCTTAGAGGGATGAATATGTACTATATGAATAGTACATATATGAATGTACAATATGTACTATATGTACATATAGTACATATTCATATATGTACTATATATGAATATGTACTATTCATATATAGTACATATATGAATATGTACTATATGGATGAATATGTACTGACAAACTGTATAGTTCGTCTTTAGAGAACAACAAAAAATACAACTGTATATAAATTTTAGGTATATGATAATGCCTCCTGTTCCTTGCTCTCTCACTAGGCCCCAAGTCCTGAACCAAGAATTATATTATTCCGTGATGACATTGGGCTTTTAATATACAATAAGAGAGAGAGGCTCAACCCTGGCCTAAAATCTGGAGATAGAACAGTAAACAATCTAAACAAAATCCCTGCTCTTTTAGAGCATATATCCTAATGGGAGGAGGAAGACAGCCACCACCACACTTATATCCCTGACCTTTAGGCCTCATATTGTCTCATCGTGATTTAGAAATATCTCACAACTTTTTATTCAGACATAGCAAAGTTTCACTCTAGTTCTATCTCTGTTTTAGAGGTTAAGTATACAGCAGTGAGCAAAATATGGAACCATGTTTCAGTGGGAGGAAAACAGAAAAAAAGATCAATGTAGAATTCTGTGTTCACCAACTATGCCTTTACCCCCTAACTTTCTGGACTCCTCGACTAGAACCAAGTTTCAGACTATTCCATGATAATATTGATATCATACCTGGTTGCTTTGAGTCAGAGGGAGGCTCAACCTTGACCAGGCAGTGAACAAAACTGCCAAAGTCTTTATTCTCTTGAAACTTACATTCCTTCTATTTGGAAGAGCCAGACAGTCATCTCCTTCTCCTTGGACCACCAGTCTAGAATAAGGTCTTTTATTGTTCCTTGGTGATATCAGAGTTCTCTCATATTCTGACACTAAATCAGAGGCAGGACCACACAATGGTCATGACACTGTTTTAGGAGAGGAAAATAGCCAGAAACAAAATCCTTGCTCCCATAGTGCTTACAGCTTACATCATGCTGGGTGGAGATAGATTTCCATCTTCTTCCTCCCAACACACTTTATACATACGTCAGGCTGTGATGATTGCTTTGAAAAAAAGGTAAAGCAGCGTAAGTAAAGTGACAGAATGGGGTCTTGGACATGCTATTCTATATATATATGGATAGAGAAGTCCTCTCAGAACAGACGGCATTTGAGTAAACACCTGAATAAAGTGAGGTGCAAACCATGTTGCTGATGCCTTCAGATATAATGTGCCAGGAGGTTTGTGATAGCAGTCTAGTGTGGTCAGACTAGAAGTGAGCAAGGAGGAGAATGGGAGTAGATGAGATCAGAGAGTTTGTCAAGGGCCAGATCCATGTACAAATCTTGTGGACCACTGTAAAGCATTTGGAATTTATTCTCAGTGAGATAGGAGATCATCCGTTTTGAGCAAAAATACGAAATTGTCCCAGTTTCACTCATTAAATAATCTGATTTAAAATACCTCATTCATCATCAAACAAGATCTCACTTGTGCTTTGTCTCCTTTGCTCCATTGGACTATGGGTCTTCTTTGCTCTTTGACATCCCTGGAGAACCCCCCATTTCTACTGTATCCATGCCCTGGCTCTGCCAGCTTGCTAACTCTGATTCCCGGTTTCTTCAGATAAGGAGATTGAAGAGAGATGAAGTCAAAATGAGTATTCAAGTTTGCATACCTCCAGAATTCCACCAGACAGTCTTGAATGATGTAGTAAAAATGTCAGAGACTGGAACAAAGGATTCTATTTGAATGGTTGCAACAGAAATTCACATAGACATTTGTAAGCTAATAATTTTTTAGAAATGAATGTTAAGGACCATTGTGAAGAAGAATTAATATTGCAGCTGATTAACTATGTAAGGAAAGACCTCTGGATTATGATTTATCTGTGGAGATTAGAGAGTTAAGGTGTGGGGTGGGGATGGGCAAGATTTTGAGAGTGTGAATTTAAAAGGAAAGAACACAGAATCAAAGGCTAAACTAGTAAATATAGGTGTGAAATGATCTTCCTTTTTTCTCTTTTAGTCTGTATCTGAACAGACCCAAACATGAGAATGAGAGGTAAAAGGTCTATACTGTCCATTGTTTGGACAAAATCTTTTTTATAAAGATAGAAAAAAATTATCAATAAATTGGCTCTTTATTTTACTGAACTTATTAATTCTGTTTCTGGATTTACTCATGACTTCTTAAACCATATTCAGGGCTTTTGAAAATGAAAGGAATTCATGTTTTCTTTCCTTCACTTATTTTCCACATCCACCCTTCATTAAGTATTCATAACATAAAGAATATAGGCTCGTTTTTAAAGACATCTTCTAAATTATTCCCAAAGAAAGCTACATACATATGTGTTTCTCAGAAATCAGGCTTTCTGCTGTAGTTACTTTGATTAGTACTTGGTTACTTTATCTTTCATTTATTCATAAAATGAAACAAAATGTGCAAGACATTTTTCTAGAGGGTATGTTGGAATATCATGATGAATAACACATAGTCTTTTATCTTTCAAGTAGCCTTCAGACTAATAAGGTGTGTATAAAACTGTACAAAACAACGTAAAAGGAATGTGATAAATATCATTAAAATGTTAGAGGGGTGCATATGCACCATGTGAATTCAGATGTATTGGTGTATAGTCAGCATTATCCAGAGAAACAAAACCAATAAGATTCATTCATTCATTCCTTCATTCATTGTAAGAATTATCTCATGTGATTATAGAGGCCAAGAAGTCCCATGACTTCTTTTTTGGTTGTAGAAGGTTCAGATGCAACAATTCATGTTAAGCAATTCATGTTAGAAGGAATATATTGACTTGACCCCTAGAAATTTCACTGAGGTAGAAGGCCCCTTAATTTTAGTTGTATTTATTTCTCACCCTCTAACATGCAAATGTCTTACTAATGAATATAGAGAAGTTGCTACTTCTTGATCACTGGGTCCAATCAGCATAATGTCATCAATGTAATGGATTAGTGTGATATTTTGTGGACGGAAAAGGTGAACAAGTTCCCTGTGAACAAAATTATGACATAGGGATGGATAGTTGTCATACCGTTTCAGGTAGGACAATGAAGGTGTATTGCTGGCCTTACTAGTTGAAAGCAAACTACTTCTGGAGGACCATATGGACAAGATTGGAGGAAAAAATCATTTATTAGATCAATAGATACACACCAAGTATCAAGAATTATGTTAACTTGCTCAAACAATGAAACCACATCTGTTACAGGAGCTTCAATTGGAGTCACCACCTGCTTAAGCTTATGATAATCCACTAACATTCTTCAAGATCTGTCTTCTGCACAGGCCAGATAGGAGAGTTGAATGGGCATGTACTAGGAATCACTACTCCTGTACATGTTAAGTCCTTGATAGTGGCACTAATCTTTGCAGTCCTTCCAAGAATGCAGTATTCCTCTTTTTATTATTATTATTTTAATATGGAATGCTTCACGAATCTGCATGTCATCTTTGCACAGGGGCCATGCTAATGTTCTCTGTATCACTCCAATTCTAGTATATGTGCCGCCGAAGTGAGCACAAGTATTCCTCTTAATTTACTAGTTGCTCAGAGGTAATTCTAATGGCTTCCACTTAGCCTTTCCACCTTTATATTCCTCATTCCACAAATTAGGAAACCTATGTGGGGATTCTGCCAACTGCTAAGTATGTCTATTCTAATAATGCATTCTGGAACTGGGGAATTAATCAGGGGATGAGTTCAGGAACACACTGGGCCCATTGTTAGACAGATATGAACTAAAACTCCATTGCTCACCTGACCTTCATTAACCCCTACTCTGATTGGAGGGCCACAGTGATGTTTTGGGTTTCCTGGAATCAGTGTCAGTTCAGAGCCAGTGTCCAGTAGTCCCCAAAATATCTGATTATTTCCTTTACCTCGATGTACAATTTCCCTGGTAAAAGATAATAGGTCCCTTTTGGGAAGTCCCTTTGGGAAATATTAACAATATAAAATTTTGGTAGTGTATTGGTGTCTTTCCTTTAAGGGCACCCAGTCTCCCTTTAATTCAAGAGGTTCTGGTATATTAATTGGCTCATTATGGGAGTTCATTGAGGGCCTGTGATTCTTTGTTTTTGATCCAAGTTATACTTTTGCTTACTTACTTAGAACTTTTCTGCTTATATAGACCAAGTAAAAATTTAGTAGGCTTCTTATCTGTTTCACTTTTAGGAACATCATGATTAGCTAACCAATGCATCAGACTATTCCGATTGCTGCTTTGACTCTGCTGTCCATTACAGTAGTCACTTCCACCTTGCCTTTGGCAGTTGAGTGCCACCACTTGGCCCCTAATACCCCTATCCAATTACCTCAGTCACATTTATGTTTTCCAATTGGGTGGCTATGGTTCTCAATATAAGGTCTGGCTTACAGAGAAGAGTGATCACAAAATTCTTCAAGGATGTTGGGGCTCCCCTCACAGATATATTTCTTAAAGTATCAGAGAAAGTTATGCCCTCTGGACTCTCAGTGTGTGAGTAGGTTTTAAATGACAAATCCACTCTAACATCCCGATCTACTTATGCCTCTGAATCCCTTCATTAAACCATTGATTATTTCCAATTTACTGGTGGTGGGCTATCTTTTGGTCCATGTTTCAGCCAACCAACCAACCAACAGTTAAAGTTCTTTCTAACCACCCAAGCTTCAATATTAAAGGCAGAATCTCTGCTTCATGAGCCCATATCAATAAATTTGACATGATCCAACTTTATTTTTCTTCTACCATTATCCCATATCTATAGTATCCACTTCCAAATATGTTTCCACAGGATTTCTGCTTGTATAAATTAGAAAATCCAAGTGGTTCTTTTGGAGCATAGTGTACTTCCTCATGGGTCAAAATGTGTATCTCACTTTCAGGAGCCTGCTAGCACTTGTGTCTAGTTGTAAGTCTAGAAGTAAAAGTGGGTGATGGAGGTGGATCCTTAGGAAAATCAACATTGCCTTGCATGGCAACTATCTCAAAGGAGGTCATTGTCATTTCCTCAAGCCGTACAAGTTAATCCTCTCAGATAGAGGTGGAAAGGCTTATTCTACTGTTGGTGAGGAGATCAATACCACAGGGGATGGGGATTCCCCTTCCACTGGGGTTCAGGAGGTCACTTCCACTGAGATTGTGTAGGCAACTTCCACTGGGAATGGGGAGGCCTCTTCCACTAGCAATAAAAACTCATCAGGATTTAGAGGTTCAAAGTCTCCAGATTCATGAGGATCTTCCCACACATTCCAATCTCAATTTACAGGATTCTATTATTTCCCAGTATATGACCTCACTTTAACAGTAGACAAGGCTGGGAGTTCAACTAACACTCTAATTTAGCCAATACAAGATGAAGTTCTGCACATAATTTTCAACGATTTCAGCCCTCTAACTACAGGAAATAAGGGGCTCCTTCAGGGTACACATAAAAGCTCTTAGGTTGTTATGCACCTCTTTAATTGAAATTTGAGTCCTTGAGCTCATTCTTTTCTTTCACCACTTTATCTAGAAGTGTTAGGGGTAATCAGTTTTCTAAAAATGTTTGAAAGCTTCGTATATATTATCTCATTATCTTATTTAAATCTAATCAGATTAGAGAGTCAATTCCAGAAAGCCCAGAACACTTTCAGAAAATTCATATTTAAAATTATTTTACTCTTTAATCACTCTCTGTAACAAAATCTATTTTACTCAGAGATCTCCAGAGGGGGGGAAAAACAATAAGGCATTTATTTATTTATCTATTTATTTATTTATTCATTCATTTATTTATTTATTATAGGAATTGTTTAAAGTGATTACAGAGGCCGAGAAGTCCCACAATCTACCGTATACTATATAGAGACCCAGGAAAGCCAGTAGTATAATTCTGTCTGAGTCTGAAGACCTGAGAACCAGGGAGCCAGAGGTTTAAGTCATGGATCGAGTTTTAAGGCCTGAAAACCAAGAGCACCAATGTCTGATGGGGAGAAGATGGATGTCCCAGCTCAGGCAGAGAGAACAAATTTGCCCATCTTCTTCCTCATTGTTCTACTCAGGACCTCAATAGATTGGATGTTTCCCAACAACATTGATGATGGTGATCTTCATTACTCAGTCTAGCAATTCAAATGATAATCTCTTCCATAAATACCCACAAAGATACACCCAGAAGTAATGTTTTACCAGATATCTGGGCATCCCTTAGCCCAGTAAAGTTGACATGTTAAAAGTAATCATAATAGCAAGTAAAGGAGTTTCTCATTGATGATTGCATAGTCCTGACATGGCAAATTATATATACTTTTTAGAAATGTATAATTACATATATTATAAAGCATAGCTCTTCAGTGTATAACTCCTTGACTTTCAACACATGCATATACCTGTGTAACCTGTAACACTATCAATATTTCCATAATTTCAGAAAGTTCCCTGATGTCTAGTCATAATCAATTACCTGCCATCATCTGACCAACCCCTTTTCTGATCTTTTTCCACCACAGATTAATTTTTCCAGTTTTAGAACTTATATAAATGGAATGATACATATATAGTATAGTATTGAGTCTGGCTTGTTTCACTGAGCATTTATCTTTTTGAAATTTATGTATGTTGAAGCAGATATCAGTAATTTGTTCCTTTTGACTTTATAATATCCCATTGTATAAATATATCACAATTTGTTTATCCATTTCCCATTACTGTATATTTATATTGTTTCAAGTTTTCATTAGTTATAACACACTTAAGCTCTAAGGATAAGAAGCTATGAACTTTTCTGTACAAGTATTTATGTAGTCATATTTTTTTCAAGGGTGAATATATAGGAGTTTAATTGCTATGTTGTATTGTAAATGTATGTTTAACACTTTAAGCACTGACACACTGTTTTCCAAAGTACTTTTACAATTTTATACATATACTAGCCAAGTCTGAGAGTTCCAGTTGCTCCATATCCTTGTCAGTCATTAATTTTAAGCATTACAGTGGATATGGAGTTGTGTCTTTTTTTTTTTTTTTGGAAAGATTAAAGTTTTTTAGTTGCATTAAAAATATATATATAGATCACAAAATTTGCCATTCTAACCATTTTTATGTGCAATTCAATGACATTAATTACACAATTCACACAATTATGCAGCCTTCACCACTATCTGTCTCCAAAACTTTTTATTACCCCCAAACAGAAACTCTGTAACCACTCAACAATAACACCCTATTATCCCCTCTCCCCAGCCCCTGGTAAGCTCTAACATACTTTCTCTATATATAAATTTTCCTATTCTAGATATTTCATAAAAGTGGAATCATACCATATTTGTCCTTTATAATCTGGTTAGCTTCACTTAGCATGTTTATAAGGGTGATATATGTATCAGAACTTCATTCCCATTTATGATTAAATAATATCCTATTATATTCTATTATATATATATATACACATACAACATTTTGTTTATCCATTTATTTGTTAATGGACACTTGGGTTAATTCTACCTTTCGATTCCTGTGAATAATGCTGCAATGAATATTGATATACAAGTATCTGTTTTTAATTCGTCTGAGTATTATATGTAGGAGTGGATGGCTAGGTCATATAGTAATTTTACATTTAGCCATTTGACGAACTGTCAAACATTTCTATAGTGGCTGTATCCTTTTACACCCCACCAGCGACATATGAAGATTGCAATGTCTCCATGTTCTCATGAACACTTTTTTTTCTTTTTTTAAAATTACAGTCATCTTACTAAGTGTGAAAAGAATTTGTAAGTGTGAAACTTATTTTGGTTTTAGTTTGAATTTTCCTAATAACTAAGAATGTTGAACAGTTATTCAGTGCTAACTGGTTATTAGTATATCTTCTTTGGAGAAGTGTCTATACAAGCCCTTTGCCTATTTTAAATTGTTGTTTTCTTTTTTGTTGTTGAATTTTAAGATTTCTTTATTTATTTCAGATATTAAACCCGATTTTTTGTGTGTTGAACTTGTGGTAGTTTACAACTTTGTTGTATTTGTTAAATAGTCATAACACCTTTCTTGTGGATTCTTTGAAATTTTCTAATACAGGTTATGTCATCTAGAATAGAAATCACCTTTACGTTCCAATTCAGATGACACTTACTTATTTTACTTGTCTAACCAGTCTGGTAGAACTTTCAGTAAATTGTTCAATAGCAATGGTGAAAGCAAGCATTCCATGAATTCATTTGTGTTAATTTGTGTGTATGGTGTAAGACAGTGGTCTACTTACAGTATTTTGCATGTGACTGTCCAGTTTTCCCACCACCATTTATTGAAGATACCTTCCATTCGCCATTGTATGTTCTTTGCTTCTTTATCAGAGATTAATTGACCATAAGTGCCTGGGTTTATTTCTGGGCTCTCAATTTTGTACTATTGATCATTGTGTCTGTTTTTCTGCCAATACCATGCTATTTTCATTATTGTAGCTTTGAAGTATAATTTGAAATCAGGGAGCATGATATCTCTAGCTTTTTCCTTTTGTTCTCAGGATTGCTTTTGCTATTTGGGGTCTTTTGTGATTCCAAATAAATTTCAGGAATTTTAATTCTATTTCTGTGAAAAACGTCATTGGGATTTTCACAGGGATGACATTGAATATGCAGATTGCTTTAGGTAATATGGACATTTTAACAATATTAATTCTTCCAATCCATGAGCATAGAAAAAATTTCCCATTTCTTTGTGTCTTCAATTTCTTTCAAAAATCTCTTATTATTTTCAATTTACACGTTCTTTACCTCCTTGGTTAAATTTATTATTTTTGTTCAAGTTCAAAATAGGATTGTTTTCTTAATTTCTCTTTCTCTTTTTACTGTACACAAGCACAGAAGATTTTTTATTATTTATTTTATACCCTGCAACTTCAATGTATTCATTTTTCATACTAATCTATTATAATTTTTGTATTTCTGTGGTATCCATTGTAATGGATTTTTCATTTCTGATTTTCTTCATTTGAGCCTTCTCTCTCTTTCTTTTAGACAGTCTAGATAAAACTTTGTCAATTTGACCTTTTCAAAGAATCAGCTATAGAACAAACAAAACCCAAATTTAGTAGAAGGAAAGAAATCATAAAGATCAGAGCAGAAATAAATGAAATAGAAACGAAGAAAACAACAGCAAAGATCAGTAAAACTAAAAACTGGTTCTTTGAGAAAAACAAAATTGATAAACTTTACACCAGACTCATCAAGAAATAAAAGGAGATGACTCAAATCAGTAAAATTAGACATGAAAAAGGAGAAGTTACAACTGACACCATAGAAATACAAAGTATCATAAGAGATTACTACAAGCAAGTATATGCCAATAAGATGGACAACCTGGAAGAAATGGACAAATTCTTAGAAAAGCACAACCTTGCAAAACTGAACCAAGAAGAAATAGAAAATATGAACAGACCAATCACAAGTAATGAAATTGAAACTGTGATTGAAAATCTTCCGACAAACAAAATCCAGGACCAAATGGCTTCACAGGTGAATTCTATAAAACATTTAGAGAAGAGTTAATACCTACCCTTCTCAAACTCTTCGAAAAAATTGCAGAGGATGGAACACTACCAAACTCATTCTGCAAGGCTACTATTACCCTGATACCAAAACTAGACAAAGATGTCACAAAGAAAGAAAACTACAGGCCAATATCACTGATGAACATAGATGTAAATATCCTCAACAAAATACTAGCAAGCAGAATCCACCAATATATTAAAAGTATCATACACCATGAGCAAGTGAGATTTACTCTAGAGATGCAAGGATTCTTCAATATATGCAAATCAATCAATGTGATACACCATATTAATAAATTAAAGAATAAAAACCATATGATCATCTCAGTAGATGCAGAAAAAGCTTTTGAAAAAATTCAACACCCATTTATGATGAAAACTGTCCAGAGAGTGGGCATAGAGGGAACCTACCTCAACATAATAAAGGCCATATATGACAAACCCACAGCAAACATCATTCTCAATGGTGAAAAAACAAAAGCATTTCCTCTAAGATCAGGAAAGAGACAAGTATGTCCACTCTTGCCACTATTATTCAACATAGTTTTGGAAGTCCTAGCCTTGGCACTCAGAGAAGGAAAGAAATAAAAGAAATACAAATGGGAAAAGAGGTAAAACTGTCACTGTTTGCAGGTTACATGATACTATACATAGAAAATCCTAAAGATGTTACCAGAAAAATACTAGAGCTAATCAAAGAATTTGGTAAAGTTGCAAGATACAAAATTAATGCACAGAAATCTCTTGCATTCCTATACACTAACAATGAAGGTGGGGAAGAGAAATTAAGGAAACAATCCCATGTACCATAGCAAAAAAAAAAAGAATAAAATACCTAGGAATAAACCTACGTAAGGATGAAAAAGAGCTGTACTCAGAAAACTATAAAACACCTATGAAAGAAATCAGAGATGACATAAACCGATGGAGAGATATACCATGTTCTTGGATTGGAAAAATCAATATTGTGAAAATGACTATACCACCAAAAGCAATCTAAAGATTCAATGCAATTCCTATCAAATTACCAATGGCATTTTTCACAGAACTATAACAAAATTTTTTTCAATTTGTATTTAAACACAAAAGACCTTGAAGAGCCAAAGCAATCTTGAAAAAGAAACATGGAGCTGGAGGAATCAGGCTCCCTGACTTCAGACTATACTACAAAGCTACAGGAATCAAGACAGTGTGGTACTGGCACAAAAACAGAATTATAGATAAATGGAACAGGATAGAAAGCCCAGAGGCAAACCCACACACCTATGCTCACCTAATCTATAACAAAAGTGTCAAGAATATACAATGGAGAAAAGACAACCTCTTCAATCAGTGGTGCTGGGAAAATTGGACAACTACATGTCAAAGATTGAAATTAGAACACTCCCTAACACCATACACAAAATAAACTCTAAATGGATTAAAGACCTAAAAGTAAAACCAGACACTCTAAAACTCTTAGAGGAAAACAAAGGCCAAACACTCTTTGACAGAAGTCACAGCAAGATCTTTTTGACCCACCTCCTAGAGTAATGAAAATAAAAATAAACAAATGAGGCATAAATAAACTTAAAATCGTTTGCACAGCGAAAGACACCATAAACAGGACAAAAATACAACCTTCAGAATGGGAGAAAATATTTGTAAATGAAGCAACTGACAAAGGATTAATCTGCAAAATATACAAGCAGCTCATATAGCTCAATGTCACTAAAAGAAACAACCCAATCCAAAAATGGGCAGAAGACCTAAATAGACATTTCTCCAGAGAAGACATACAGATGGCCAACAGACACATGAAAAGATGCTAAACATCACTAATTATTAAAGAAATGCAAATCAAAACCACAATGAGGTATCACCTCACACTGGTTGGAATGGCCATCATCAAAAAATCTACAAGCAATAAGTGCTGGAGAGGGTGTGTAGAAAAGGGGACCTTCATACACTGTTGGTGGGAATGTAAATTGATACAGCCACTATTGGAAACAATATGGACGTTCCTTTGAAAACTAAAAAAGAACTACCATATGATCCAACGGTCCCACTATTGAGCATATACCCAGAGAAAACCATAATTCAAAAATACACATGCACCCCAATGTTCATAGCATCACTATGTACAATAGCCAGGACATGGAAGCAACCTAAATGCCCATCAACAGGGGAAATGGATAAAGATGTGGTACATATATACAATTGACAATATATACAATATTACTCAGCCATAAAATGGAATGAAATTGGGTCATTTGTAGAGACATGGATGGACATAGAGAGTGTCATACAGATTGAAGTAAGTCAGAAAGAGAAAAGCAAATATCTTATAATAACACATATATGTGGAATCTAGAAAAATGGTATAGATGATCTTATTTGCAAAGCAGAATTAGAGACATAGACATAGAAAACAAATGTATGGATACCAAGGGGGAAAGGGGTGGGGAGGGAGGAATTAGGAGACTGGGATTGACACATATACATTACTGATACTATGTATAAAATAGACAACTGATGGGAACATACTGTATGGCGCAGTGAACTCTAGGTAATGCACTATGGTAACCTAAATGAGAAGGAAGTCCAGAAGTGATGGGATATCTGTGTGTGTATGATTGATTCATTTTGTTGTGCAGTGGAGGCTAACACAACATTGTAAAGCAACAATACTCCAATAAAAATTAATAAAACCCCCAATATTATGAGATTTACTCTTTAATGTAAAGGGTATGAGAAAGCCAGAGAGCAGATTAAAATTAAAAAAAAATGAATCAGGTATAAGTTTCATTAATATTTTCTAGTATACTTTCAGTTTCTATTTCATTAATTTCTGCTCTGATTTTTATTTCTTTCCTTCTATTGATCTGGGGTTAGTTTGTTCTCTTTCTATTTCTTTTAGGTATAAGGTTAAATTGTTTATTTGATATTTATCTTGTTTCTTGCAGTAAGCCTATATTGCTATTAACCTCTCTTAGTACAGCTTTTGCTGCATCTTATAGATTTTGGCATGTCATATTTTCATTTTTAATTGTCTTCAGATATTTTTAAAACTTTCTCTTTTGATTTATTTGTTAACCCAGTAGCATGTTGTTTAGTATCCACATATTTGTGATTTTACCAGTTTTCTTCTTGTACTTGATTTTTATTTTCATACCATTGTCATTGAAAAAGTTGCTTGATATGATTTCAGTCTTTTTAAATTTATTGAGACATTTTGTGTCCCAAAATATGATTGATCCCTGAGAATGTTCCATGCACACGTGAGAAGAATGTGTATTCTGCTGCTTTTGGATGGAATGTGCTATAAATATGTATTGTCAATTGATCTAATGTTCCATTTAAGGCCATGGTTTCCTTGTTGACTTTCTGTCTGGATGATCTATCTTTTGATGTAAGTGGAGTGTTAAAGTTCCCTACTGTTATTGTGTTGCTATCAATTTCTCCCTTTAGTGGTGTTAATAATTGCTTTATATATTTTGGTGCTTTTATGTTAGGTGCATATATATTAATAAATGCTATGTCTTATTGATGGATTGTTCCCTTTATCATTATATGACGTTCAACTTTGTCTCGTTACCTTTTTGGCTTGTAGTCTATTTTGTCTGATAAGAATATAGCTACATCTGATTTCTTTTGGCTGCCATTCGCTTGCAGTATCATTTTCCATCCCTTCACTTTGAGTCTATGTTTGTCTTTAGAGCTGAGTCTTCCATAGGCAGCATATTATTGGGTCCTGTTTCTAATCCATCCAGCCACTCTGTGTCCTTTGGAGAATTTAATGCATTTACATTTAAGGTAATTTATTACTACATACAGACTTAGTTCTGCCATTTTATCTTTTGTTTTCTGGTTCTTCTGTATCTCCATTACTTTTTTTTTTCTTGTGTTCCTGTCTGCCATTTTAGTTTGGTGTTTTCTGATGTTTTCCCAACATCCTCTTTTTTATATTTTATGACTCTGTTCTATGTTTATGTTTTGTGGTTACCCTGAGGTTTGCATATAACTTCTCATAGATAAAATTGTCCTTTTTATGCTGACAATATCTTATTTTCATATAGCTATACAAGTTCCAAGCTTTTCCTCTTCCCCTTTTACATTTTTGTTGTGTTAAATTATCCATTTTTATGTTGTGAGTTTGTTAGCAAACTGAGATAGCTATAGTTATTTTTCCTTCTGTTATTGATTTCATTCCATTTTAGCAATTGAAGATACCTTATATGATTTCAATACATTTTAAAATGTTGAGAATTGTTTTGTGGCTTAACATTTGGTCTATCCTGGAGAATGTTTCATGTGCACTAGAGAATAATGTATATTCTGCTGTTTTTGGATGGAATGTTCTAAATAATTCTAGTTGGTTTATAGTGTTGTTCAAATCCTCTATTTTCTATTGACATTCTGCTTAGATACTGTATACATTTTTAAATGTAGTGTAAGTCACCAAGTATTACTGTATAACCATTGATTGCTTAAATTTTTAAAATAGTTTATTATTTTTATAGAAATTGTATATATGTAAGATGTATAACATGATATTTTGATATGTAAACATTGTGATGATTACTACCAGTCAAGTTGATTAAAATATCCGTCACCTCACATACTTACCATTTTGTGTGTGGGGGTGGGAAAACAAAAGCTACACTCAAAAAATTTCAATTATACAGTACAGTATTATTAACAATAGTATCATGCTGTACATTAAATTTCTGGAGATTATTTATCCTACGTAACTGAAGCTTTTTATCCTTTGACCGACATATCCTTATTTTTCCCACTCCCCATCCCCTGGCAACCACAACTCTACTCTCTATATTTATGAATTCCACTGTTTTACATTCCATATATAAGTACAATCTTGCAGTTTTTTTCATTCTGTCTGAATTATTTCAGTTAGCATAATGTCCTCCTGATATATCCATGTTGTGGCAAATGGCAGGATTAAAATTTTAGAGAATAAATAATATTCCATGTTTTATTCCATAAATAATATTCAATAGATATATGTGTGTGTTTCACATTTTTTTAATCTATTATCCATTGATAGAAACTTAGGTTGTTACCATATCTTGGCTACTGTGAATAATGCTGCAATGACCATGAGACTGCAGATAACTCTTCAGCATAATTCTTTTATTTCCTTTGGAAATATACCCAGATGTAGAATTGCTGGATGAAAGGGTAGTTTTATTTTTAATTTTTTCCGGAACTCTCATACTCTTTCCCATAATGGCTGTATGAATTGACATCCCTACCAAGAGTGTACAAGCGTTCCTTTGCTCCACATCCTTGCCAACACCTGTTATCTTTTTTCTTTTTCATAATAGCCATCCTAATACATGTGAAATATCTCACTGTGGTTTTGATTTGCATTTCCCTGACAATTAGTGATGTTGAGCACATTTTTATATACCCGTTGGCCATTTGTACAACTCTAGAAAAATGTTTATTCATGTCATTTGGCCATTTTAATTAAGTTGTTTGTGATTTTGCTCTTGAGATGTGCAAATTCCTTATATATTTTGGATATTAAACCCTTATGAGAAATATGGTTTGCAATTATTTTCTCCAAATTCATGGGCTGACTTTTAATTTTAGTGTTTTCTTTTTGAGGAAAGTTTTTTAGTTTGATGTAGTCCCATTTGTTTACTTTTGGTTTTGTGCCTGTACTTTTGGTGTCATATCAAAAAATCATTGCCAAGGCCAATGTCAATGAGATTTTCCCCTATTTTTTCTTTATTGATTTTAAGGTTTCTGGTGTTATTTTTAAAGTCTTTATTTATAAATTTTTGTGTATGGTGTAAGATAATGGCCCCACTGCATTCCACTGCATGTTGATATCAAACTGAATAACTGGAAAACTGTCCCAGCACCAGTTGTCAAAAAGACTATCTTTTTCCCACTGTGTATTCATGGCACTTGCATCAAATATTACTTGATTGTATATGTGTGAGTGTTTTCTTAGGCTCCTTATTCTATTCCGTTTGTCCAAATATCTGTTTTTATTTCAGTAACATACACTTTTGATTACTATACCTTTGTAGTATAGTTTCAAATCAGGAAATATGATGTCTCTAGCTTTGTTCTTCTTGGTCAAGATTGTTTTGGCTATTCTAGGTCCCTTGAGATTCCATATGAATTTTAAGGATAGCAATAAACTTATAGATCACTGTATTAAAATCTTAATAATATTTTCTTCTGGACATACAGATGGCCAGTAGGCATATGAAAAGATGCTCACCGTTGCTAATTATTAGAGAAATGCAAATCAAAACTACAATTAGGTACTACCTCACACCAGTCAAAATTGCTATCATAAAAAGTTTACAAGTAACATGCTGGAGAGGGTGTAGAGAAAAGGGAACCTTCCTTCAATGTTAGTGGGAATGTAAATTGGTGCAGCCACTATGGAAATCAGGAGGTTCCTCAAAAAACTGAAAAAAACAGAGTTGCCATGTGATCTAGCAATCCTACTCCTGGGTATATATCCAGACAAAACTATAATTTGAAAAGATATATGCACCCTTATGCTTATAGCAGCACTATTTACAATAGCCAAGACATGGAAACAACCTAAATATCCATCAACAGATGAATGGATACAGAAGATGTGGCATACACACACACACACACACACACACACACACACACAATGGATCACTACTCAGACATCAAAAAGAATGAAATAATGTCATTTGCAGGTACATGGATGGCCATAGACAATGTCATACTAAGTGAAGTAACTCAGAAAGCAAAATATAAATACCATATGATATCACTTATATGTGAAATCTAAAATATGACAAAAATTCATTTATCTATGAAACAGAAACAGACTCACCAGATATACAGAACAGACTTGTGGTAGCCAAGGGAGAGGGGGATGGGGAAGCATGGATTGGGAGTGTGGGGTTAGCAGATACAGACTTTCATATATAGAATGGATAAACAACAAGGACCTACTGTATAGTACAGGGAACTATATTCAATACCCTCTAATAAACCATAATGGAAAGAAATATGAAAAAGAATACATATACATATAACTGAATCACCTTGCTGTACAGCAGAAATTAACATTGTAAATCAACTATACTTCAATAAAATAAATTAAAAAAAATTATCTTGCAATCCATTAATGTAGGATGTTTCATTTATTTATGTTTTCTTTAATTTCTTTCAGCAATATTTGGTAGTTTTAGAATACAAACCTTTCATTTCCTCAGTTAGTTCCTCAGTATTTTATTCTTTTAGATGCTATTGTAAATGAAACTGTTTTCATATTTTTTCCAGATTGTTCATTATTTGTGTAGAGAAATAAAACTGATTTTTGCATATTGATTTTTCTCCTGCTATTTTCCTCAATTTAGTTCCAACAGGGTTTCTTTTTGTGAAATATTTGGGGTTTTCTACATATAGGACCATTTTATCCACAAACAGAAAAAAAAAATTATTTCTTCCTTTCCAATTTGTATGTCTTTTATTTACTTTTCTTGCCTAATTTCTCTGACTTGAACTTCTGGTACTATGTTGAACAGAGTGGTCAAAATAATCATCCTTGCCTTGTTCCTAATCTTAGTGAAAAAGATTTCAGTCTTTCATCATTGAGTATGATCTTGGCTATGTGTTTTCCCTCATATGGCTTTTATTATGTTTAGATAGTTTATTTTTAAATCTACTTTGTTCAGTGTTTTTTTTTAATCATGAAAGGGTGTTTAATTTTGTCAAATGCTTTTTCTGTATCAACTGTGATTATGCTGTTTTCCCTTCATTCTGTTAATGTGATGTATTACACTGATTTTTGTATATTGAATCATTCTTCAAGTCCAGGGATAAATATCACTTGGTCATGGTGTATAATTCTTTTAATATGTTGCTGAATTTGTTTGGTCATGTTGCTGAGGACTTTGCTTCAACATTCATAAAGGATATTGATCTATAGTTTTTGTTTTGTTTCTTTTTAGTGAATCTGCCTGTTTTAGGTATCAGAATTAATGCTGACCTCATAAAATGAGCTATAAAGTGTTTCCTCCCCTCAATTTTCTGGAAAAGTTTGAAAAGGATTGGTATTAGTTCTTCTTTAAATGTTTGATAGACTTCATTCAGTTAAACCAACTGGTCTAACACATTTCTTTTCTGGGAGTTTCTTTTACTACTAATTCAAATTCTTGCCAGTTAGAGACCTAGTCATATATGCTATTTTTTCACGATTTAGTTTTGGCACAGATTCTGTTTCTGGAAATGGGTCCATTTCATCTAGGATTTCTAATTTGTTGGTGTACAATTATTCATAGTACTCATAATCCTCTTTAAACAAGTGGAATTGGTAAATAAGTCCCCATTTCCATTTCTTAATTTAGTAACATATGTGTTCTGTTTTTTTTTTTTTTTTTTTTGCAGTACGCGGGCCTCTCACTGCTGTGGCCTCTCCCATTGCAGAGCACAGGCTCCGGGCGCGCAGACTCAGTGGCCATGGCTCACGGGCCCAGCTGCTCCGCGGCATGTGGGATCTTCCCAGACCGGGGCACGAACCCGTGTCCCCTGCGTCGGCAGGCAGACTCTCAACCACTGCCACTAGGGAAGCCCATGTGTTCTGTTTTATTCTTATTCTATCTAAGAATTTTTTTATTTTATTGATCTTTCCAAGAAACAATCTATTGTTTTTATTAAATTTCTCTATTTTATATTCTCTTTTTCTTTTATCGTTTCTCTAATATTTATTTCTTTTAATATGCTATATTGGGTTTAGTTTACTCTTTTTCTATTTCCTTAAATTGTAATGTTATGTTGTTGATTTGAGATCTTTCTTTTTTTGAAATATAATATAAAAAGTGTCTTTCTTACAATTGTTTCACTGTGTCCCATAAGCTTTGGTATGTTCTGTTTTCATATTCATTTGTCTTATTTTTTTTAACATCTTTATTGGAGTATAACTGCTTTACAATGGTGTGTTAGTTTCTGCTTTATAACAAAGTGAATCAGCTATACATATACATATATCCCCATATCTCTTCCCTTTTACATCTCCCTCCCACACTCCTTCTCCCACCCTTCTAGGAGGTCACAAAGCACCAAGCTGCTCTCCCCATGCTATGCAACTGCTTCCCACTAGTTATCTATTTTACATTTGGTAGTATATATAAGTCCATGCCACTCTCTCACTTTGTCCCAGCTTACTCTTCCCCCTCCCCATGTCCTCAAGTCCATTCTCTATGGCTGCATCTTAATTCCTGTCCTGCCCCTAGGTTCTTCATAATCATTTTTTATTAAGTCAATATATATGTCTTATCATACGGGATTTCTTTTTCTCTTTCTGACTTACTTCACTCTGATTGACAGACTGTAGGTCCATCCACCTCACTCAAATAACTCAATTTCATTCCTTTAATTGGTTGAGTAATATTCCATTGTATATATGTGCCACATCTTCTTTTTCCATTCATCTGTTAATGGACACTTAGGTTGTTTCCATGTCCTGGCTATTGAAAATAGAGCTGCAATAATCATTTTCGTACATGACTCTTTTTAAATTATGGTTTCTCAGGGTATTTGGCTAGTAGGGGTTTTACTGGATCATATTGTAATTCCATTTTTAGTTTTTTAAGAAACCTCCATACTGGTCTCCATAGGGGCTGTATCAATTTACACTCCCACCAACAGTGCAAGAGGATTCCATTTTCTACACACCCTCTCCAGCACTTATTGTTTGTAGATTATTTTGTGATGCCCAGTCTGACTTGTGTAAGGTGAGAAACTACCTCATTGTAGTTTTGATTTGAATTTTTCTAATGATTAATGATGTTGAGCATTCTTTCATGTGTTTGTTGGCAATCTATATATCTTCTTAGGAGAAACGTCTATTTAGGACTTCTGCCCATTTTTTGACTGGGTTGATTGCTTTTTTGATATTGAGCTGCATGAGATGCTCGTAAATTTTGGAGATTAATCCTTTGTGCCTTGCTTCATTGGAAAATATTTTCTCCTGTTCTGAGGGTTTCCTTTTGGTCCTGTTTATGGTTTCCTTTGTTGCACAAAAGCTTTTAAGTTTCATTACATCCCATTTGTTTATTTTTGTTTTTATTTCCATTTCACTAGGAGGTGGGTTGAAAAGGATCTTGCTGTATTTATGTCATAGAGTGTTCTGCCTATGTTTTCCTCTAAGAGTTTTATAGTGTCTGGACTTACATTTAGGTCTTTAATCCATTTGAGTGTATTTTTGTGTATGGTGTTAGGGAGTGTTCTAATTTCATTCTTTTACATGTAGCTGTCCAGTGTTCCCAGCATCACTTATTGAAGAGGCTGTTTTTCTCCACTGTATACTATTGACTCTTTAATCAAAAGTAAGGTTACCCTTTGTGATTGGGTTTATCTATGGGATTTCTATCCTGTTCCATTGATCTATATTTCTGTTTTTGTGTCAGTACCGTACTGGCTTGATTAGTGTACCTTTGTAGTATAGTCTGAAGTCAGGGAGCCTGATTCATCCAGCTACGTTTTGTTTTCTGAAGATTGCTTTGGCTATTTGGGATCCTTTGTGATTCCGTACAAATTGTGAAATTTTCTGGACTAGTTCTGTGAAAAATGCCATTGGCATATTGATAGGGATTACATTGAATGTGTAGATTACTTTGGAGAGTACTCATTTTCACAATGTTGATTCTTCCAATCCAAGAACATGGTACATCTCTCCATCTGTTTGTATCATCTTTAATTTCTTTCATCAGTGTCTTATAGTTTTCTGCATACAGGTCTTTTGTCTCCTTAAGTAGGTTTATTCCTAGGTATTTTATTCTTTTTGTTGCAATGGTAAATGGGATTGTGTCCTTAATTTCTCTTTCAGATTTTTCATTATTAGTGTATATGAGTGCAAGTGATTTCTATGCATTAGTTTTGTATCCTGCAACTTTACCAAATTCATTGATTAGATCTAGTGGTTTTCTGGTAGCATCTTTAGCATACTCAATGTATAATACCATGTCATCTGCAAATAGTGACAGCTTTACTTCTTATTTTCTGATTTTGATTCCTTTTATTTCTTTTGCTTCTCTTATTACTCTGGCTAAAACTTCAAAAACTATGTTGAGTAATAGTGGTGATAGTGGGCAACCTTGTCTTGTTCCTGATCTTAGTGGAAATATTCTCAGTTTTCACCATAGAGAACAAGGTTGGCTGTGGGTTTGTCATATATGTCCTTTATTATGTTGAGGTAAGTTTCCTCTATGCCTACTTTCTGTAGGATTTTCGTCATAAATGGGTGTTGAATGTGGTCGAAAGACATTTCTGCATCTATTGAGATGATCATATGGTTTTTCTCCTTCAAGTTGTTAATATGGTGTATCACATTGATTCATTTGCTTATATTGAAGAATCCTTGCATTCCTGGTATAAACCCCACTTGATCATGGTGTATGGTCCTTTTAATGTGCTGTTGGATTCTGTTTGCTAGTATTTTGTTGAGGATTTTTGCATCTATGTTCATCAGTGATATTGGCCTGTAGTTTTCTTTCTTTGTGACATCTTTGTCTAGTTTTGGTATCAGGGTGATGATGCCCTCGCAGAATGTGTTTGGGATTGTTCCTCCGTCTGCTATATTCTGGATGAGTTTGAGAAGAATAGGTGCTAGGTATTCTCTAAATGTTTGATAGAATTCACCTGTGAAGCCATCTATTCCTGGGTGCTTTTTTTTTGGAAGATTTTTAATCACAGCCTCAATTTCAGTACTTGTGATTGGTCTGTTTATATTTTCTATTTCTTCTTGGTTCAGTCTCAGAAGTTTTTGCTTTTCTAAGAATTTGTCCATTTCTTCCAGGTTGTCCATTTTTTTGGCATATAGTTGCTTGTGGTAATCTATTATTATCCTTTGTATTTCTGCAGTGTCAGTTGTTACTTGTCCTTTTCATTTCTAATTCTATTGATTTGAGTCTTCTCCCTGTTTTTCTTGATGAATCTGGTTAGTGTAAACAGTTATCAGTTTTGTTTATCTTCTCAAGGAAGCGGTTTTACTTTTATTTATCTTTGCTTTTGCTTCCATCATTTCTTTTTCATTTATTTCTGCTGATTTTTATGATTTCTTTCCTTTTGCTAAATTGGGGATTTTGTTCTTCTTTCTCTAATTGCTTTAGGTGCAATGTTAGGTTGTTTATTTGAGATGTTTCTTGTTTCTTGAGGTAGGATTGTATTGCTATGAACTTCCCTCTTAGAACTCATTTTGCTGCATCCCATAGGTTTTGGTCGTCACGTTTTCATTGACATTTGTTTCTATGTATTTTTTGATTTTCCATTTGGTTTGTTCAGTTATGTCTTCATTATTAAGTACTGTATTGTTTAGCCTCCATGGGTTTGTATTTTTTCCAGTTTTTTCCTGTAATTGATATCTAGTCTCATAACATTGTCATTGAAAAAGATATTTGATACAATTTCAGTTATCTTAAATTTATCAAGGCTTGATTCGTGACCCAAGATATGATCTATTCTGGAGAATGTTCCATGAACACTTGAGAAGAAAATGTATTCTGTTGTTTTTGAATGGAATTTCCTATAAATGTCAATTAAGTCCATCTTGTTTAATGTATCATATAAAGCTTGTGTTTCCTTAATAATTTTCATTCTGTATGATCTGTCCATTGGTGAAAATTGGGTGTTAATGTCCCATACTATGATTGTGTTACTGTCAATTTCCCCTTTCTGGCTGTTAGTGCTTGCCTTATGCATTGAGGTGCTCCTCTATTGGGTGCATAAATATTTACAATTGCTATATCTTTTTCTTGGATTGATCCTTTTATCATTATGTAGTGTCCTTCTTTGTCTCTGTAATAGTCTTTATTTTAAAGTTTATTTTGTCTGATAAGAGAATTGCTACTCCAGCTTTGTTTTGATTTCCATTTCCATGGAATATCTTTTTCCATCCTTTATCTTTCCATCTGTATGAGCCCGTAGGTATGAAGGGGGTGTCTTGTAGACAGCATATATACTGGCCTTGTTTTTTTATGCATTCAGCCATTCTGCGTCTTTTGGTTGGAGCGTTTAACCCATATACTTTCAAGGTAATCATAGTTATGTATGTTCCTCTTCCCATTTTCTTAATTGTTTTTCATTTGTTATTGTATGTATTTTCCTTCTTTTGTGTTTCCTGCCTAGAGAAGTTCCTTTAGCATGTGTTGTAAGGTTGGTGTGGTGGTGCTGAATTCTCTTAGCTTTTGCTTGTCTGTAAAGGTTTTAATCTCTCCCTAAAATCTGAATGGGATCCTTGCTGAGTAGAGTAATCTTGGTTGTAGGTTTTTCCCTTTCAACACTTTAAATATGTCCTGCCACTACTTTCTGGCTTGCGGAGTTTCTGCTGAAAGATCAGTTTTTAACTTTATGGGAATTCCCTTGTATGTTATTTGCTGTTTTTCACTTGCTGCTTTTAATATTTTTCTGTGTATTTAATTGTTAATAGTTTGATTAATATGTGTCCTGATGTGTTTCTCCTTGGATTTATCCTGTATGTGACTCTCTGTGCTTCCTGGACTTGATTAACTATTTCCTTTCCCATATTATGGAAGTTTTCAACTATAATCTCTTCAAATATTTTCTCATTCCCTTTCTTTTCTCTTCTTCTGGGACCCCTATAATTAGAAAGTTGGTGTGTTTAATGTTGTCCCAGAAGTCTGTGAGACTGTCCTCAATTCTTTTCATTCTCTTTTCTTTATTCTGCTCTGCAGTAGTTATTTCCACTATTTTATCTTCCAGGTCATTTATCCATTCTTCTGCCTCAGTTATTTTGCTATTCATCCCTTCTAGAGAATTTTTAATTTCATTTATTGTGTTATTCATGATTGTTTGTTTGCTCTTTAGTTCTTCTAGGTCCTTGTTAAACGTTTCTCATATTTTCTCCATTCTTTTTCCAAGATTTTGAATCATCTTTACTACCATTACTCTGAATTATTTTTCACGTAGACTGCCTATTTCCTCTTCATTTGTTTGGTCTGGTTCGTTTTTACATTGCTCCTTCATCTGCTGTGTGTTTCTGTGTCTTCTGATTTTACTTAGCTTATTGTGTTTGGGGTCTCATTTTCACAGGCTGCACGTTCGTAGTTCCTGTTTTTTTGGTGTCTGCACCCAGTGGCTAAGGTTGTTTCAGTGCGTTTTGTGTCTTGAAGTAGTTTTTTGATTCTATTTTTGATCCATTGTTTGAGTGCTTTTTAAATTTCCACCACTTTGTGAATGTGTCCATTTAACTTCTCTTAGTGATTTCTAACTTTATCCTGTTCTGTTAGGAGAAGACATTTTGTATGATATCTATATTTTAAATCTTTTGTGACAGTTTTGGCCTACCATATGGTATCTCACAGGAAAAGTCCAATGTACACTTGAGAAGATTGGGTATTCTTTTGTTGTTGGGTAGACTATTCTGTATATGTCTGTTTGGTCTGGCTAATTTTTACATTAATTCTTCTATTTCCATGATATCTCCTGTCTGGTTGTTCTAATATTTTTAGTGAGATCTTGAAGTCTACAGTTATTAATATAGACCTGCCTACTTCTCCCTTCCATTCTGTCCCTTTTCTCTTCATGTGTTTTTATATTTTGCCATTAGGTGCATAAGTGTTTACAGTGTCATATGTTCTTGCTGTTTCATATTTTTTAAATATATAATGTCCTTTGTCTCTTGCAATATTTTGTATTTAAAGTCTATTTTATCTAATATTAGTATAGCCACCCTGCTCTACTTTGGTTACTAATTGCATGGAATAGCTTTTTCTATCCTTTTAATCTCAGTCTATTTGTGCTTTGGATCTCAAGTGAGTGATTTGTAGACAGCATTTAGTTGGAGTATGTGGTTTAATCCATTATGTTAATCTCTGTCTTTTGATTGAAGAGTTAAATCCATTTACATTTAAGGTAATTACTGATATGAAAGGAGTTATTTCTGTCATTGTGCTATTTGTTTCTTTAGATGTCTTATAGCTTTTTGGTCTATCATTTCTTGCATTACTGTGTTATTTGTGTTTAGTCAATTTTTTTTGTAGTGAAATATTTAAGTTCTTTTCTCGTGTTATTTTACCTATAGTCTGTAGCAGTTTTCGTTTTGGTTACCATGGGGATTACATTTTAATATCCCAAAGTTATAACATTCTTATTTGAATTTATATCAACCTGACTTCAATAACATAAAAAAACTATGACCTTTTCCAGTTTCATCCCTACCCCTTTCAGTAGTTGAACTCAAAAAGTTATATCATTATACATGACCCCCAAAGTATAAACTAATAATTATTTTAGTTGCATTAGTCTCCTAAGTTACATAGGAAACAAAACGTGAAGTTACACACCCAAGTTACAATAATACTAGCTTTTAGACATATACTTGTTTGTTTTTAAATGTTTTAGTCCCTTAAATCATGTAGAAAACAAAAAGTGGAGTTACAAATCATTGTTACAGTAATACTAGTTTTTACATTTATATATTTATTTACTTTTATTGGGGTCTTTATTTCTTCATTCAGCTTCAAGTTACTGTCTGCTATGCTTTTATTTTATGCTGAAAGGCAGGTATAGTGCTAACAAACTCAACTTTTGTTTATCTAGTAATGTCTTAAATTCTTCATCACTTTTGAAGGAAAGCTTTACCAGATATAGGATTGTTGGTTGATTTTTACTTTTCTGTTAACACTTTGAATCTATTAACCCACTGCCTTTTGGTCTCCAAAGTTATGATGAAAATCTGATGATAATATTATAGAGGATCCCTTCTATGTTATGATTTTCTTCTCTCTTGATGCTTTGAAGAGTCTTTGGGTTTTGAAGTTCAGTTATAATATGTCTCAGTGTGCGTCTCTTTTAGTTTACCTTATTCAGACATTTTTGAGCCTTTGAATGTTTATATTCATGTATTTCATCAAAATTCTCAAGTATTTATCCAATATTTCTTCAAATATTCTCTCTTCTTTCTTGCTTCCCTTCTGGGACTCCCACAATACATGTATTGATTCACTTAATGACCTCCCACAGTTTCCTTAGATTTTGTTCATTTTTCTTCAATCTTTTTTCTTTCTGTTCTTTAGGATTTATAATTTTTATTGTCCTATCTTCAAATTCATGAAGACTTTCTTCTGTTTACTCAAATCTATCTAAGAATTCCTCTAGTGAATTTTTAATTTCAGGTATTGTACATTTCAGCTACAGAATTGCTTTTGATTTCTATTTAGCTTTGTATCTCTTTACTGATATTTCCATTTTGTTCATACATTGTTTTACTGACATTCTCCACATCTTCCTTTAGGCCTTTGAGCATCTTTAAGATAGTTGTTTAAATTTTGTGTCAAGTATATCTGCATTGGGACTTTTATAGGGACAGTTTTAGTTATTTTTTCCCTTTGAATGAGTGATTCATTGCAGATTTTTGTATGTCTTGTGATTGCCTTGTTGAAAACTGAATATTTGAATCTGAAAATATAGTAAGTCTAGAGATCAGATTATTCCCTTTCTCCAAGGTTTGCAACTTTTGTGGGTTTTTGATCATTGGCTTAAATTTTTTTTAATACATTCTCTCTGTGGCAAGCATCAGCTTGAGGTGCACATTTAAGGTCTTCTCAGATCTTTTCTGAAATTTTATTAGGCATGCATGGTCATCTTCTAATTTTTCTTGTATATGCACTTGTTTTGTGATGTTCTAGTCCTTAACGTCTGTCTCCAGAAGAGAGAAAGACGAAAAGGTGTGTGTGTGTGTGTTAACACTTTAAATATCTTAAAAGTCACTCAGCCTGATGGGAAGGAGCTTGCAACAATGGATGGAGGTTTGACTACAGTCATTATCTGCCTCTTTGTCTACATCTCTGTGATCACCAGCAGAAATCAGAGTACAGTTCCCTAGTATTTGTAGGGCAGGGTCTTTTGTGTCCTCCCTGAGTTCCATGAACTGCATGCAAGGTGCTATGGAAACTCATTCACAACTGCCTTCCTGGAGGTGTGTTACAGGTAGCTTTTCCTATGCTAAGAGTTATAATGAACAAAATGAACCACAATTTATTATCCAAGACTTTCTCTGGAAATCGCAAGCTTTCAATATTCTCTGTAGTTCCAAAAGAGTTACATCAGCGAGAGACTGTCAGTGCAATTGTTGTCTAGGTGGAGATAGACCCCTGATGTGTGCTGTTTTATTAATGCTTCCTGCTTTTTTAGCCTGAGTTCCACATTAGGTAAAATAGAGATGATAGTCTTGTGCTAGTCCTTCCAGTAGTGCCCAGAAAGTTTAGAACAGACAGGTGTAATAATTTTTATTAAGGTTTGCTTTTGTCTTTCTAGAACCAGGGAAGTAGTCCCCACACTGGCAATGCAAGCTTCTGGGTCTTGATTCAGCATATGCTTGATGGTAGTAAAGTTTGGCTGTTTTCCAGAGTTCTAATGAAATTGCTTCTCAATTTCTGTTTGTTGTCCTCCTTTCATGGAGGAACTAGAAATCTAAGCGTCCTACTCTGTCATATTGTTGATATCACTTTCTCATTCAGTTTCAATTTACATTTCCCTGACAGCTAATCATGTTGAGCATCTTTTCATGTGATTATTGTTGTTTTTGGTTTTTTGTCCAAGGTCACTTTCAATTCTTTTTCTCCCACTTATTGGTTTTTTATGTCTTATTACAAAATTCTTGTAACATATTTTTTATGTATTTTGAAGATAAATTTTTTATGAGATCTATGTGTTGTCATTTTTTCTCCTTATATTTGTGTTATTTTTGTAATGCTGTATTTCAAGAGCAAAATGATTAAATTAAATGAAGTACACTTTATGAATTTTTTGATATTAAGATATCTTTTCATACTCCAAAGGTGCAAAGATATTCTCCTATATTTTCTCTAGGAATTTTATAGTTTGGGCTTTTAAGTTTACATCCTTATCGACTGTGAGTTAACTTTTGTTTAGATTGTTATGTATGAGTCAAGACACAGAGAGATTGTTTATTTTTCAATAGTGTTATCCCCAATTATTCCAGGAAAATTTATTGAAAAATATTTGTATCATCACTGAATTTTATTAGTGTCTCATAAAAATTAATTTATCTTATATGTGGCTGTATTTCTACACTCTGTTCTGTTTTATAGACTTATTTTGTGACATTTGGCATATTAAATTAATGTAGCTTCACACAAGGTTTAATTTTTACATTTCTTTTAAAAATTTTTTTTTCTGTGTGTGGTACGTGGGCCTCTCACTGTTGTGGTCTCTCCCACTGTGGAGCACAGGCTGCGGACGTGCAGGCTCAGTGGCCATGGCTCATGGGCCTAGCCACTCCACAGCACGTGGGATCCTCCCAGACCAGGGCACGAACCCGTGTCCCCTGCATTGGCAGGCGGACTCTCAACCACTGCCACCACGGAAGCCCTAAAATTTTTATTAGAGTATAGTTGATTCACAATGTTGTGTTAGTTTCTGCTGTACAGCAAAATGTATCAGTTATATGTAAACATATATCCACACTTTTTTAGATTCTTTCCCATAAAAGTCATTACAGAGTATTGAAAAGAGTTCCCTGTGAAATACAGTAGGTCTTATTAGTTATCTATTTTACATATAGTAGTGTGTATTTGTCACTCCCAGTCTCCCAATTTATCCCTCTCCCCCCCGTTTTACTCCCTGGTAACCATAAATTTGTTGTCTGCATCTGTGACTCTATTTCTGTTTTGTAAATAAGTTCATTTGTACAATTATTTTTAGATTCCACATATGAGCAATAACCTATGATATTTGTCTTCCTCTTTCTGAGTTCTTTCACTCAGTATGACAGCCTCTAGGTCCATCCATACTGTTGCAAATGGCATTATTTTGTTCTTTTTTATGGCTGAGTAATATTCCATTGCATATATGTACCACAATTTCTTTACCATTCCTCTGTCGATGGACATTTAGGTTGCTTCCATGTAGTGGCTATTGTAAATAGTGTGCAATGAACATTGGGGTGCATGTATCATTTCGAATTATGGTTTTCTCCAGATATATGCCAAGGAGTGAAATTTCAGCATTGTATGGTAGATCTATGTTTAGTTTTTGAAGGAACCTCCATATTGTTCTCCATAGTAGCTGTACCAATTTGCATTCACACCAACAGTTTAGGAAGGTTCCCTTTTCTCTATGCCCTCTCCAGCATCTATTGTTTGCAGAGATTTGGTTATGGCCATTCTGTCTGGTATGAAGTAATATCTCTTTATAATTTTGATTTGCATTTCTCTAATAATTAATGATGCTGAGCATCTTTACATATTCTTTTCAGCCATCTGTATGTCTTCTTTGGAGACATGCCCCTTTAGATTTTCTGCCCATTTTTTTATTGGGTTGTTTGTTTATTTCATTTTGAGCCTCATGAGCAGCTCAATATTTTGGAGACTAATCCTTTGTCAGTCACTTTGTTTGCAAATATGTGTTGCCATTCTGTGAGTTGTCTATTTGTTTTGATTATGGTTTCCTTTGTTGTGCAAGAGCTTTTAAGTTTAATTAGGTTCCATTTGTTTATTTTTCTTTTTATTTTCATTACTCTAGGAGGTGGATCAAAAAAGATCTGGCTGTAATTTATGTCAGAGAATGTTCTGCCTATGTGTTCCTATAGTTTTATAGTATCGGCATTACATTTAGCTCTTTAATCCATTTTGAGTTTATTTTTGTGCATGGTGTTAGGGAATGTTCTAATTTAATTCTTTTACATGTAATTGTCCAGTTTGCCCAGCACCAATTATTGAAGAGACTGTTTTTACTCTATTGTATATTCTTGCCTCCTTTGTCATAGTTTAGGTGACTATAGGTGTCTGGGTTATCCTTTTCTGTTGATCTATATTTCTGTTTTTGTGCCATACTGTTTTAATGACTGTAGCTTTGTAGTGTAATCTGAAGTCAGGGAGCCTGATTCCTCCAGGTCCGTTTTTCTTTTTCAAGTTTGCTTTGGCTATTTGTAGTCTTTGGTGTTTCCATGCAAATTTTAAAATTTTTTTGTTCTAATTCTGTGAAACATTCCATTGGTAGTTTGATAGGGATTGCATTGTATCTGTAGATTGTTTTGGGTAGTATAGTCATTTTCACATTGTTGATTCTTCCAATCCAAGAACATGGTATATCTCTCCATCTGTTTGTATCATCTTTGCTTTCTTTCATCTGTATCCTATAGTTTTCAGAGTATAGGTCTTTTGCCTCCTTAGTTAGGTTTATTGCCTCCTAGGTATTCTTCTTTATTCTTTTTTATGTGATGCTAAATGGGGTTGCTTCCTTAATTTCTTTCTCTGATCTTTCTTTATTAGTGTATAGGAATGCAAGAGATTTATGTATATTAATTTTGTGTCCTGTAATGTTACCTAATTAATTGATGAGCTCAGTAACTTTCGGGTAACATCTTTTAGATTTTCTATGTATAGCATCATGTTGTCTGCAAGCAGTGACAGTTTTACGTCTTCTTTTCTAATTCAGATTCTTTTTATTTCTTTTTCTTCTCTGATTGCTGTGCCAAGTACTTCCAAAACTATGTTGAATAAAAGTGGCGAGACTGGACATACTTGTCTTGTTCCTGATCTTACAGGAAATGATTTCAGTTTTTCACCATTGAGAATGATGTTTGCTGTGGGTTTCCCATATATGGCCTTTATTATGTTGAGTTAGGTTCCCTCTATGCCCACTTTCTGGAGAGTTTTTATCATAAATGGGTGTTGAAGTTCATCAAAATCTTTTTCTGCATCTCTTGAGATGGTCATATGGCTTTTATTCTTGAGTTTGTTAATGTAGTGTATCCATTGATTGATTTACGTATATTGAATGAACCTTGCATCCCTGGGATAAATTGCATTTGATCATGGTGTATTAACTATCTAGTATGTTGTTGGATTCTGTTTGCTAGTATTTTGTTGAGGATTTTTGCATATATGTTCGTCAGTGATATTTGCCTGTAATTTTGTTTTCTTTGTGGTATCTTCGTCTGTTTTTGGTGTGAGGGTGATTGTAACCTTCTTGAATGAACTTGGGAGTGTTCCTTCTGCAATTTTTTGGAAGAGTTTGAGAAGGATAGGTATAACTCTTCTCTAAATGTTTAATAGAATTCGCCTGTGAAGCCTTTTGGTCCTGCACTCTTGTTTGTTGGTAGTTTTTTAATCATAGTGTCAATTTCAGTACTTGTGATTGGTCCATTCATATTTTCTATTTCTTCTTGCTTCAGTCTTGAAAACTAGTACTTTTCTAAGAATTTGTCCATTATTTCTAGGTTGTCCATTGTTTTTGGTGTAAAGTTACCTCTAGTAGTCCCTTATGATCCTTTGTATTTCTGTGGTGTCTCTTGTAACTTTTCCTTTTTCATTTCTAATTATATTTATTTGAGTCGGCTCCCTATTTTTCTTTTTCTTTTAAACATCTTTATTGGGGTATAATTGCTTTACAATGGTGTGTTAGTTTCTGTTTTATAACAAAGTGTATCAGTTATATATATACATATGTTTCCATATCTCTTCCCTCTTGCGTTTCCTTCCCTCATACCCTCCCTATCCCACCCTCCAGGCTGTCACAAAGCACCGAGCCAATATCCCTGTGCCATGCGGTTGCTTCCCACTAGCTATCTACCTTACGTTTGTTAGTGTGTATATGTCCATGACTCTCTCGCGCCCTGTCAGAGCTCACCCTACCCCCTCCCCATATCCTCAAGTCCATACTCTAGTAGGTCTGTGGCTTTATTCCTGTCTTACCCCAGGTTCTTCATGACATTTTTTTTCTTCTTAAATTCCATATATATGTGTTACCATATGGTATTTGTCCTTTTCTTTCTGACTTACTTCACTCTGTATGACAGACTCTAGGTCTATCCACCTCATTACAAATAGTTCAATTTCGTTTCCTTTTATGGCTGAGTAATATTCCATTGTAAATATGTGCCACATCTTCTTTATCCATTCATCGGATGATGGGCACTTAGGTTGTTTCCATCTCTGAGCTATTGTAAATAGTGCTGCAATGAACATTTTGGTACATGACTTTTTGAATTTTGGTTTTCTCAGGGTTTATGCCCAGTAGTGGGATTGCTGGGTCATATGGTAGTTCTATTTGTAGTTTTTTAAGGGGCCTCCATACTGTTCTCCATAGTGGCTGAAACAATGCACATTCCCACCAGCACAGCAAGAGTGTTCCCTTTTCTCCACACCCTCTCCAGCATTCAGTGTTTCTAGATTTTTTGATGATGGCCATTCTGACTGGTGTGAGATGATATCTCATTGTAGTTTTGATTTGTATTTCTCTAATGATTACTGATGTTGAGCATTCTTTCATGTGTTTGTTGGCAGTCTGTATATCTTCTTTGAAGAAATGTCTACTTAGGTCTTCTGCCCATTTTTGGATTGGGTTGTTTGTTTATTTGTTATTGAGCTGCATGAGCTGCTTATAAATATTGGAGATTAATCCTACGTCAGTTGCTTCATTTGCAAATATTTTCTCCAATTCTGAGTGTTGTCTTTTGGTCTTGTTAATGGTTTCCTTTACTGTGCAAAAGCTTTGAAGTTTCATTAGGTTCCATTTGTTTATTTTTGTTTTTATTTCCATTACTCTAGGAGGTGGGTCAGGAAGTATCTTGCTGTGATTTATGTCACAGAGTGTTCTGCCTATGTTTTCCTCTAAGAGTTTGATAGTTTCTGGCCTTACATTTAGGTCTTTAATCCATTTTGAGCTTATTTTTGTGAATGGTGTCAGGGAGTGATCTAATCTCATACTTTTACATGTATCTGTTCAGTTTTCCCAGCACCACTTATTAAAGAGGCTGTCCTTTCTCCACTGTTCATTCCTGCCACCTTTATCAAAGATAAGGTGTCCATATGTGCGTGGGTTTATCTCTGGGTTTTCTACCTTGTTCCATTCATCTATCTTTCTGTTTTTGTGCCAGTACCATACTGTCTTGATTACTGTAGCTTTGTCGTATAGTCTGAAGTCAGGGAGCCTGATTCCTCCAGCTCCTTTTTTCGTTATCAATATTGCTTTGGCTATTCGGGGTATTTTGTGTTTCCATACAAACTGTGAAATATTTTGTTCTAGTTCTGTGAAAAATGCCAGTGGTATTTTGATAGGGATTGCATTGAATCTATAGATTGCTTTGGGTAGTAGAGTCATTTTCACAATGTTGATTCTTCCAATCCAAGAACATGGTATATCTCTCCATCTATTTGTATCATCTTTAATTTCTTTCATCAGTGTCTTATAATTTTCTGCATACAAATCTTTTGTCTCCTTAGGTAGGTTTATTCCTAGATATTTTATTCTTTTTGTTGCAATGGTAAATGGGAGTGTTTTCTTGATTTCACTTTCAGATTTTTCACCATTAGTATATAGGAATGCCAGAGATTTCTGTGCATTAATTTTGTATCCTGCTACTTTACCAAATTCATTGATTAGCTCTAGTAGTTTTCTGGTAGCATCTTTAGGATTCTCTATGTATAGTATCATGTCATCTGCAAACAGTGACAGCTTTACTTCTTCTTTTCCGATTTGGATTCCTTTTATTTCCTTTTTTTCTCTGATTGTTGCGGATAAAACTTCCAAAACTATGTTGAATAAGAGTGGTGAGAGTGGGCAACCTTGTCTTGTTCCTGATCTTAGTGGAAATGCTTTCAGTTTTTCACCATTGAGGAAAATGTTGACTGTGGATTTGTCACATATGGCCTTATATGTTGAGGAAAGTTCCCTCTATGCCTACTTTCTGTAGGGCTTTTATCATAAATGGGTGTTGAATTTTGTCAAAAGCTTTATCTGCATCTATTGAGATGACCATATGATTTTTCTCCTTCAATTTGTTAATATGGTTTATCAAATTGATAGTTTGCGTATATTGAAGAATCCTTGCATTCCTGGAATAAACCCCACTTGATCATGGTGTATCATCCTTTTAATGTGCTGTAGGGTTCTGTTTGCTAGTATTTTGTTGAAGATTTTTGCATCTATGTTCATCAGTGATATTGACCTGTAGTTTTCTTTCTTTGTGACATCCTTTTCTGGTTTTGGTATCATGGTGATGGTGGCCTCGTATAATAAGTTTGGCGGTTTTCCTGCCTCTGCTATATTTTGGAAGCATTTGAGAAGAATAGGTATTAGCTCTTATATAAATGTTTGAAAGAATTCACCTGTGAAGCCATCTGGTCCTGGACTTTGTTTTGTTGGAAGATTTTTAATCACAGTTTCAATTTCAGTGCTTGTGATTGGCCTGTTCATGTTTTATATTTCTTCCTGGTTCAGCCTTGGCAGGTTGTGCATTTCTACGAATTTGTCCATTTCTTCCTGGTTGTCGATTTTATTGGCATATAGCTGCTTATAGTAATCTCTCATGTCTTTTTTTATTTCTGCAGTGTCAGATGTTACTTCTCCTTTTTCATTTCTAATTCTATTGATTTGAGTCTTCTCCCTTTTTTTCTTGATGAGTCTGGTTAATGATTTATCAATGTTCTTTATCTTATCAAACAAAGGGCTTTTAGTTTTTTTCATCTTTGCTATTGTTTCCTTCATTTCTTTTTCTTTTATTTCTGATCTGATCTTTATGATTTCTTTCCTTCTGCTAATGTTGGGGTTTTTTGTTCTTCCTTCTCTAATTGCTTTAAATGCAAGGTTAGGTTGTTTATTCGAGATGTTTCCTGTTTCTTTAGATAGGATTTTATTGCTATAAACTTCTCTCTTAGAACTGTTTCTGCTGCATCCCATAGGTTTTGTGCTGTCATTTCTCCATTGTCATTTGTTTCTAGGTATATTTTGATTTCCTCTTTGATTTCCTCAGTGATCACTTCATTAATAGGTAGTGTATTGTTTAGCCTCCATGTGTTTGTATTTTTTACAGATCTTTTCCTGTAATTGATATCTTGTCTCATAGTGTTGTGTTTGGAAGCGATACTTGATACAATTTTAATTTTCTTAAATTTACCGAGGCTAAATATGTGACCCAGGATACAATCTATCCTAGAGAATGTTCCGTGAGCACTTGAGAAAAATGTGTATTCTGTTGCTTTTAGATGGAATGTCCTATAAATATCAATTAAGTCCATCTTGTTTAATGTATCATTTAAAGCTTCTGTTTCCTTATTTATTTTCATTTTGGATAATCTGTCCATGGGTGAAAGTGGGGTGTTGAAGTCCCCTACTATGAATGTGTTACTGTCGATTTCCACTTTTATGGCTGTTAGTAATTACCTTAGGTATTGAAATGCTCCTATGTTGGGTGCATAAATATTTACAATTGTTATATCTTTTTCTTGGATCGATCCCTTGATCATTATGTAGTATCCTTCTTTGTCTCTTGTAATAGTCTTTATTTTAAAGTCTATATTGCCTGATATGAGCATTGTTACTCCAAGTTTCTTTTCCTTTCCATTTGAATGGAATATCTTTTTCCATCCCCTCACTTTCAGTCTGTATGTGTCTCTTGGTTTGAAGTGGGTTTCTTGTTTTGGGTTTGTTATTGTAGGTCTTTTCCTTCTCTTGTGTTTCTTGCCTAGAGAAGATCCTTCAGCATTTGTTTTAAAGCTGGTTTGGTGGTGCTGAACTCTCTCAGCTTTTGCTTGTCTGTAGTTTTCAATTTCTCCATCAAATCTGAATGAGATCCTTGCTTGGTAGAGCAATCTTGGTTGTAGATTTTTCTCCTACATCACTTTAAATATGTCCTGCCACTCCCTTCTGGCTTGCACAGTTTCTGCAGAAAGATCAACTGTTAACATTATGGTGATTCCCTTTTGTGTTATTTGTTGCTTTTCCCTTGCTGCTTTTAATACGTTTTCTTTGTATTTAATTATTGACAGTTTGATTAATATGTGTCTTGGCGTGTTTATCCTTGGAATTAACATGAATGGGACTCTCTGTGCTTCCTGGACTTGATTAACTATTTCCCTTCCCATATTAGGGAAATTTTCAAATATAATCTCTTGAAATATTTTCTCAGTCCCTTTCTTTTTCTCTTCTTCTTCTGGGACCCCTATAATTCGAATGTTGGTGTGTTTAGTGTTGTCCCAGAGGTCTCTCAGACTGTCCTCATTTCTTTTCATTCTTTTTTCTTTCGTCTGCTCTGGAGTAATTATTTCCACTATTTTGTCTTCCAGGTCACTTATTCTTTCTTCTGCCTCAGTTATTCTGCTATTGATCCCTTCTAGAGTATTTTTAATTTCATTTATTGTGTTGTTCATCATTGCTTGTTTCATCTTTTGTTTTTCTAAGTCCTTGTTAAATGTTTCTTGCATTTTCTCTACTTTATTTCCATGATTTTGGATCATCTTTACTATCATTATTCTGAATTATTTTTCAGGTAGACTGCCTACTTCCTCTTCATTTGTTATGTCTGGTGGGTTTTTATCTTGCTCCTTCCACTGCTGTGTTTTTTTCAGTCTTCTCATTTTACTTATCTTACTGTGTTTGGGGTCTCCTTTTTGCAGGCTGCATGTTCGTAGTTCCCGTTGATTTTGGTTTCTGTCCCCAGTGGTTAAAGTTGGTTCAGAGGGTTGTGTAGGCTTCCTGGTGGAGGGGACTAGTGCCTGTGTTCTGGTGTATGAGGCTGGATCTTTTCTTTCTGGTGAGCAGGTCCATGTCTGGTGGTGTGTTTTGGGGTGTCTGTGCCCTTATTTTGATTTTAGGCAGCCCTTCTGCTAATGGATGGGGCTGTGTTCCTCTCTTGCCAGTTGTTTGGCATAGGTTGTCCAGCAATGTAGCTTGCTGGTTGTTGTGTGAAGCTGGGTTTTGGTATTGAGATGGAGATCTCTGGGAGATTTTTGCCATTTGATATTACGTGGATCTGGGGGGTATCTCGTGGACCAGTGTCCTGAAGTTGGCTCTCACACCTCAGAGGCACAACACTGACTCCTGGCTGCAGCACCAAGATCCTTTCATCCATACGGCTCAGAATAAAAGGGAGAAAAACTAGATAGAAATAAAGAAAGAGGATAAAAGAAAAGAAACTAATGGTAAAATAAAAGTTATTAAAATAAACATAATTATAAAGAAAAAGTTTTTAAAGTAAAACGAAACAAAACAAAAAAATAGACGCATAGAATCCTAGGACAAATGGTGAAAGGAAAGCTATACAGACAAAATCTCAGACAGAAGCGTACACATACACACTCACAAAAAGGGGAAAAAGGGAAAAATAAATCTTTAAAAGTCCACCTCCTCTGTTTGAGATGACTTTTTGTCTATTCAGGTGTTCCACAGATGCAGGGAACATCAAGTTGATTGTGGAGATTTAGTCCACTGTTCCTGAGGCTGCTGTGAGAGATTTCCTTTTCTCTTCTTTGTTCGCACAGCTCACAGGGTTCATCTTTTGATTTAGCTCCACCTCTGCATGTAGGTCACCGGAGGGCGTCTGCTCTTTTGCCCTACACAGGTTCGTGGGGAGTTTCTTGCCTATTGGGAGGTCTGATGTCTTCTGCCAGTGTTCAGTAGGTGTTCTGTAGGAGTTGTTCCACGTGTAGATGTATTTCTGATGTATCTGTGGGGAGGAAGGTGATGTCCGTGTATTACTCCTCCGCCATCTTACTCAATAATTCTATGTTGACTTTTTGATAGTAGGTATCCTAACAGGTATGTGGTAATATCTCATTATAATACCGATTTGCATTTTCCCAATGACTAGTAATGTTGAGCATGTTTTCATATACCTGTTGACTGTATGTCTTCTTTGGAAACATGTTTTTCCAAGTTCTTCAGCCATTTTAATAAGGTTAATTTTTTGTGCCATTGAGTTGCATGAATTTAATGTGTATTTTGGATATTAACCTCTTATTAATTATAGGTTTTGTAAATATTTTATCCCATTCCATATGTTGCCCTTTTATTTTGTTGTTCATTTCCTTTGTTGTGCAGATTTTTTGATTTGATGTAGTACCACTTGTTTATTTTTGCTTTTGTTCTCTGTGCTTTTGGTACAACATCTTTAAAAAATCTTTGCCAGAACCAATGCCAACAGCTCTTCCCCTATATTTATCTTAGAAGTTTTAAAGTTTCAAAACTAATCCTTTGTGAGGTTGATTTTCCTGTGTGTAATAGATAAGGATCCCATTTTATTTTTTGCATGTGAACATACATTTTCTCAGCAAAATTTATTGAATACACTATACATTCTACACTTTGTATCCTTGGCACCTTTGTAAAAAAAATTACTTGACCATAAATATGAGGGTTTATTTCTGAGCTCTATATTCTGTTCCATTGATTCATGTGTTTGATTTTATGCCTGTACTATACTCTTTTGATTACTACAGGATTGTAACATACTCCAAAGTAAAAAATGTGTGAGGTTTGCAGATTTGCTTTTTTTGTTCCAGATTCTTTTAACTATTTGAGCTTTTTTTTTTGCATACAAACTTTAGGATTACTTTTTTTCTATTTATTTAAATAATGCTATTGAAATTTTCATCGGGATCCCAGTATGTTGTTTTCAGTAGAATGGAAAATTTAACAAATTAATTATTTCATTACAGGAACAAAGGATATCTATCCTTTTATTTGTGTCTTACTAGATTTACTTCATATTTTCTTAACATCTTTATTGGAGTAGAATTGCTTTACCATGGTGTGCTAGTTTCTGCTTTATAACAAAGTGAATCAGTTATACATATACATATGTCCCCATATCTCTTCCCTCTTGTGTCATCCTCCCTCCCACCCTCCCTATCCCACCTATCTAGGTAGTCAAAAACCACTGAGGTGATCTCTCTGTGTTATGCGGCAGCTTCCCACTAGCTATCTATTTTACGTTTGGTAGTGTATATATGCCCATGCAACTCTGTCACTTTATCACATCTTACCCTTCCCACTCCCCATATCCTCAAGTCCATTCTCTACAAGGTCTGTGTCTTTTTTGTGTGTGTGTGGTACGTGGGCCTCTCACTGTTGTGGCCTCTCCCGATGTGGAGCACAGGCTCTGGATGCACAGGTTCAGTGGCCATCGCTCACGGGCCTAGCTGCTCCGTGGTATGTGGGATCTTCCTGGACTGGGGTATGAACCCATGTGCCCTGCATCAGCAGGTGGACTCTCAACCAGTGCACCACCAGGGAAGCCCCTGTTCTGTGTCTTTATTCCCGTTTAACCCCTAGGTTCTTCATGACCTTTTTTTTTTTTCCCTTAGATTCCGTATATACATGTTAGCATACGGTATTTGTTTTTCTCTTTCTGACTTACTTCACTCTGTACAACAGACTCTAGGTCCATCAACGTCACTACAAATATCTCAGTTTCATTAATTTTTATTGCTGAGTAATATTCCATTGTATATATGTGCCACATCTTCTTTATCCATTCATCCATGATGGACACTTAGGTTGCTTCCATGTCCTGGCTATTGTAAATAGAGCTGCAATGAACATTTTGGTACATGACTCTTTTTGAATTATGGTCTTCTCAGGGTATATGACCAGTAGTGGGATTGCAGGGTCATATGGTAGTTCTATTTTTAGTTTTCTAAAGAACCTCCATACTGTTCTCCATAGTGGCTGTATCAATTGACATTCCCACCAGCAGTGCAAGAGTGTTCCCTTTTGTCCACACCCTCTCCAACATTTATTTTTTTCTAGATTTTCTGATGATGGCCATTCTGACGGGTGTGAGATGATATCTCATTGTAGTTTTGATTTGCATTTCTCTAATGAGTAATGATGTTGAGCATTCGTTCATGTGTTTGTTGGCAATGCGTATATCTTCTTTGGAGAAATGTCTATTTCGGTCTTCTGCTCATTTTTGGATATGGTTTGTGTGATTTTTTGTTATTGAGCTGCATGAGCTGCTTGTAAATCTTGGAGATTAATCCTTTGTCAGTTGCTTCATTTGCAAATATTTTCTACCATTCTGAGGGTTTTCTTTTGTCTTGTTTATGGTTTCCTTTGCTTTCAAAAGCTTTTCAGTTTAATTAGGTACCATTTGTTTATTTTTGTTTTTATTTCTATTTATCTAGGAGGTGGGTCAAAAAGGATCTTGCTGTGATTTATGTCATAGAGCGTTCTGCCTTAGTTTTCCTCTAAGAGTTTGATAGTGTCTGGCCTTACATTTAGATCTTTAATCCGTTTTGAATTTATTTTTGTGTATGGTGTTAGGGAGTGTTCTAATTTCAGACTTTTAGATGTACCTGTCCAGTTTTCCCAGCACCAATTATTGAAGAGGCTGTCTTTTCTCTACTGTATATTGTCTCATTTAACAAAGATAAGGTGATCATATGTGCGTGACCTTATCTCTGGGCTTTCTCTCATGTTCCATTGATCTATATTTCTGTTTTTGTGCCAGTACCATATTATCATGAATACTGAGGCTTTGTAGTATAGTCTAAAGTCCAGGAGCCTTACTCCTCCAGCTCCATTTTGCGTTCTCAAGATTGCTTTGGCTATTCAGGGCCTTTTATGTTTCCATACAAATTGATAAATCTTCTATTCTAGTTTGGGGAAAAATGCCAGTGGTAGTTTGAAAGGTATTGCATTGAATCTGTAGATTGCTTTGGGTAGTAGATTCATTTTCACAATGTTGATTCTTCCAGTCCAAGAAGATGGTATATCTCTCCAACTATTTGTATCATTGTTAATTTCTTTCACCAGTGTCTTATAATTTTCTGCATACAGGTCTTTTGCCTCCTTAGGTAGGTTTATTCCTAGATACTTTATTCTTTTTGTTGCAATGGTAAATGGGAGTGTTTTCTTAATTTGACATTCAGATTTTTCATCATTAGTGCCTAAGAATGCCAGAGATTCCTGTGCATTAACTTTGTATCCTGCCACTTTAACAAATTCATTGATTAGCTCTAGTAGCATTTTGGTAGCATTTTTAGGTATCTCTATATATAGTATCATGTCATCTGCAAACAGTGACAGCTTTACTTCTTCCGTTGTGATTTGGATTCCTTTTATTTCATTTTCTTCTCTGATTGCTGTGGATAAAACTTCCAAAATTATGTTGAATAACAGTGGTGAGAGTGGGCAACTTTGTCTTGCTCCTGATCTTAGTGGAAATTGTTTCAGTTTTTCACCTTTGAGGATGATGTTGACCGTGGCTTTGTCATATATGGGCTTTATTATGTTGAAGTTCCCTCTATGGCTACATTCTGCAGGGTTTTTATGATAAACGGGTGTTGAAATTTGTCGAAATATTTCTCTGCATCTATTTAGATGATCATATTTTTTTCTCCTTCAATTTGTTAATATGGTGTATCACGTTGATTGATTTGCCTATATTGAAGAATTCTTGCATTCCTGTAATAAAATCCACTTTATCATGGTGTATAATCCTTTTAATGTGCTGTTGGATTCTGTTTGCTAGTATTTTGTTGAGTAGTTTTGCATCTATGCTCATCAGTGATACTGACCTGTAGTTTTATTTCTCTGTGATATCTTTGTCTCATTTTTGTATCAGGATGATTGTGGCCTTGTAGAATGAGTTTGGGAGTGTTTCTCACTCTGCTGTATTTTGGAACAGTTTGAGAAGGATAGGTGTTAGCTCTTCTGTAAATGTTTGATAGAATTCGCCTATGAAGCCATCTGGTCCTGGGCTTCTGTTTGTTGCAAGATTTTTAATCACAGTTTCAATTTCAGTGCTTGTGATTGGTCTGTTCATATTTTCTATTTCTTCCTGGTTCAGTCACGGAAGGTTGTGCCTTTCTAATAATTTGTCCATTTCTGCCAGGTTGTCCATTTTATTGGCATACAGTAGCTTATAGTAATCTCTCAAGATCCTCTGTATTTCTGCAGTGTCAGTTTTTACTTCTCTTTTTTTATTTCTAATTCTATTGATTTGAGTCTTCTCCCTTTTTTTGTTGGTGAGTCTGGCTAATATTTTATCAATTTTGTTTATCTTGTCAAAGAAGCAGCTTTTAGTTTTATTGATCTTTGCTCTCTGTTCCTTCATTTCTTTTTCATTTATTAATGATCTCATCTTTATGATTCCTTTCCTTCTGCTGACTTTGCGGTTTGTTTGTTCTTCTTTCTCTAATCGTTTTAGGTGCAAGGTTAGGTTGCTCATTTGACATCTTTCCTCTTTCTTAAGGTAGGATTTTATTGTTTTAACCTTCCCTCTTAGAACTGCTTTTGCTGCATCCCATAGGTTTTGATTCGTTGTGTCTCGATTGTCATTTTTATCTAGGTATTTTTTGATTTCCTGTTTGATTTCTTCAGTGATCATTTGTTTATTAAGAGTAGTGTATTGTTTTGCCTCCATGTGTTTTTATTTTTTACAGGCCTTTTCCTCTAATTGGTATCTAGTATCATAGTGTTGTTGTCAGAAAAGATATGTGATACGATTTCAAATTTCTTAAATTTACCGAGGCTTGATTTGTGACCCAAGATATGATCTATCCTGGAGAATGTTCCATGAGAACTTGAGAAAAATGTGTATTCTGTTGTTTTGGATACAATGTCCTATAAATATCAATTAAGTCCATCTTGTTTAATGTATCATTTAAAGCTTCTGTTTCCTTATTTATTTTCATTTTTGATGATCTGTTCATTGGTGAAAGTGCAGTGTTAAAGTCCGCTACTATGATTGTGTTACAGTCGATTTCCCCTTTTATGGCTGTTAGTATTTTCCTTATGTATTGAGGTGCTCCTACATTGAGTGCTTAAATATTTACAATTGTTATATCTTCTTGGATCGATCCCTTGATCATTATGTAGTGTCCTTATTTGTCTCTTATAATAGTCTTTATTTTAAAGTCCATTTTGTCTGATATGACGTTTGCTACTGCAGTTTTCTTTTGATTTCCTTTTGCATGGAATATCTTTTTCCATCCCCTCACTTTCAGTCCCTAGGTCTGAAGTGGGTCTGTTGTAGACAGCATATTTATGGGTTTTGTTTTCATATCCATTCAGCCAGTTTGTGACTTTTGGTGGGAGCATTTAGTCCATTTACATTTAAGGTAATTATCAATATGTATGTTCCTATTCCCATTTTCTTAATTGTATTGGGTTTGTTATTGTAGGTCTTTTCATTCTCTTGTGTTTCTTACCTAGAAAAGTTCCTTTAGCATTTGTTGCAAAGCTGGTTTGGTGGTGCTGAAGTCTCTCAGTTGTTGCTTGTCTGTAAAGATTTTGATTTCTTGATCAAATCTCAATGAGATCTTTGCTGGGTAGTGTAATCTTGGTTGTAGGTTTTTCTACTTCATAACTTTAAATATGTCCTGCCACTCCCTTCTGGCTTGCAGGTTTCCTGCTAATGTTCAGCTGTTAACCTTATGGGGATTCCCTTGTGTTTTTTTGTTGTTTTTCCCTTGCTGATTTTAATATGTTTTCTGTGTATTTAATTTTAATGGTTTGATTAATATGTGTCTAGGCGTGTTTCTCCTTGAATTTATCCTGTACAGAACTCTCTGTTCTTCCTGGATGTGATTAAGTATTTTCTTTCCCATATTAGGGAAGTTTACAACTATAATCTCTTCAAATATTTTCTCAGTCCCTTTCTTTTTCTCTTCTTCCTCTGGAACCCCTATAATTCGAATGTTGGTGCATTTAATGTTTTCCCAGAGGTCTCTGAGACCGTCCTCAGTTCTTTTCATTCTTCTTCCTTTATTCTCCTCTGCAGTAGTAATTTCCACTATTTTATCTTCCAGATCACTTATCTGTTCTTCTGCCTCAGTTATTCTGCTATTGATGCCTTCTAGGTGTTTTAAATTTTATTTATTGTGTTGTTCATCAGTGCTTGTTTACTCTTTAGTTCTTCTAGGTCCTTGCTAAATGTTTTTCATTTTCTCTATTCTGTTTCCGAGATATTGGATCATCTTTACTATCATTATTCTGAATTCTTTTACAGGTAGACTGCCTATTTCCTCTTCAATTGATATGTCTGGTGGGTTTTTACCCTGCTCCTTCAACTGCTGTGTGTTTTTCTGCCTTTTTATTTTGTTTATCTTACTGTTTTGGGGGTCTCCTATTCACAGGCTGCAGGTTCATAGTTCCCGTTGTGTTTGGTGTCTGTCCCCAGTGGCTAAGGTTGGTTCAGTGGGTTGTGTAGGTTTCCTGGTAGAGGGGACTAGTCCCTGTGATCTGGTGGATGAGGCTTGATCTTGCCTTTTTGTGGGTAGGTCCATGTCTGGTGGTGTGTTAGGGGTGTCTGCCCTTATAATGAGTTTAGGCAGCCCCTCTGCTAATGGATGTGGCTGTGTTCCTGTCTGGCTAGATGTTTGACATAGGTTGTCCAGCACTATAGCTTGCTGGTCGTTGAGTGAAGCTGGGTGTTGATGTTGAGATGGAGATCTCTGGGAGATTTATGCTGTTTGATATTACGTGGAGCTGGGAGGTCTCTTGTGGACCAATGTCCTGACATTGGCACTCCCACTTCAGTGGCACAGCCCTGATGCCTGGCTGGAGCACCAAGATCCTGTCCTCCATATGGCTCAGAATGAAAGGGAGAAAACATAGAAGGAAAGAAGGAAAGATAATAAAGAAATATAAAATTAAAAAGTTACTAAAATAAAAAATAATTATTAAGGAAAAATTTTTAAGGAGAAAAAAATATAGGATGGACAGAACCCCAGGACAAATGGTGAAAGCAAAGCTACACAGGTAAAATTTCACACAAAAGCCTAAATATACACACTCACAAAAAGAGGAAAAGTGTAAAAAATAATCTATCTTGCTTCCAAAGTCCACCTCCTCAATTTGAGGTGATTCATTGTCTATTCATGTATTCCACAGATGCAGGGTACAGCAAGTTGATTCTGGAGGTTTAATCCATTGCTTCTGAGGCTGGTGGAAGAAATTTTCCTTTCTCTTCTTTGTTCACACAGCTCCCAGGGTTCAGCTTTGTATTTGGCCCTGCCTCTGCATGTAGGTCGCCTGAGGATGTCTGTCCTTCGCTCAGATAGTACAGCGTTAAATGAGCAACTGATTTGTCTGCTCTGACTCACTCAGGCACGTTGGGAGGGAGGGGTACAGATGCGGGGCAAAACTGCAGCAGCAGAGGCCAGCGTGACTTTGCACTAATCTGGGCCGCGCTGTGCATTCACCTGGGGAAGCTGTCCGTGGATCACGGGACACTGGCAGTGGCAGGCTGCACAGGCTCCCTGGAGGGGAGGTGTGGAGAGTGACCTGTGCTTGCCCACAGGCTTCTTGGTGGCTGCAGCAGCAGCCTTAGTGTCTCACGTCTGTCTCTGTGGTCTGTGCTAATATCCGCGACTTGCGTCCATCTCTGGAGCTCCTTTAAACAGTGCTCTTAATCCCCTCTCCTCGCGCACCAATAAACAAATGAGCAAGAACAAGTCTCTTGTCTCTTCGGCAGCTTCAGACGTTTCACAGACTCCCTCCCGTCTAGCTGTGGTGCAGTAACCCCTTCAGGCTGTGTTCTCGCAGCCAACTCCAGTCCTTTCCCTGCATCAGACTGAAGCCCGAGCCTCAGTTCCCAGCCCTTGCCCATCCCGGTGGATGAGCAGAAAAGCCTCTCGGGCTGGTGAGTGCTGGTCTTTACCAATCAACTGTGCAGGAATCTCCCCACTTTGCCCTCCGCATCCCTGTTGCTGTGCTCTCCTCCATAGCTCTGAAGCTTCGCCCCTCTGCCACCCGCACTTTCCACCCATGAAGGGGCTTCTAATGTGTTGAAACCTTTCCTCCTTCACAGCTCCCTCCCACTGGTGAGGGTCCCATCCCTATTCTTTTTTCTCTGTTTTTTCTTTTTTCTTTTGCCCTACCCAGGTATGTGGAGGAGTTTCTTGCCTTTCAGGAGGTCTGAGGTCTTCTGCCAGCGTTCACTGGGTGTTCTGTAGGAGCAATTCTACGTATAGATGTATTTCTGATGTGTCTGTTGGGAGGAAGGTGATCTCCGCGTCTTATTCTTCTGCCAGCTCTAGGATTGCTTTCCTTTTTTTCTTTTTTTTTTTTTTTTTTTTTTTTTTTTTGTGGTTCACGGGCCTCTCACTGTTGTGGCCTCTCGCATTGCAAAGCACAGGCTCCGGACCTGCAGGCTCAGTGGCCATGGCTCATGGGCCCAGTCACTCTGCGGCATGTGGGATAATCCAAGACCAGGGCATGAACCCACGTCCCCTGCATTGGCAGGCAATCTCTCAACCACTGCACCACCAGGGAAGCACTAGGATTGCTTTTTATACTGGAAGTTTTTTTCTTTTTTTCTTGTGGTTCCATATAAATTTGTAGGATTGACCTTTTCAATTTGTCTGAAAAATGCTGTTGGAATCCTGATAAGGATTGCAATTAATGTATAAATTACGTTGGTTTGTATGGATTTTTTAATATAAATTCTTTGGATATTTCATCACAAATTATCTTTATATTTGCATGTGTCTTCTTCAGTTTCTATCGTTAGAGTCTTGTATTTCAGTGTACACATCTTTCACTTCCTTATTTAAAATTTTTAAGTATTTTTTTCTTGTTGATGCTGTAAATGGGATTGTTTTCTTTATTTTAAGCTATATTATTGTTATATAGAGAAATGCAACTGATTTTTACCTGTATCATGATTTTCTAATCCTACTTTACTGAAATTATTGATTAGTTTTAACAATTTTCTTGTGTTTTAGACTTTTCCATATATACAATCACTTCATATGGAAAACAATAACTTTACTCCATTTCCAATTGAGATGTCTTTCTTTAAAATTGTCTAATTGCTTTAGCCAGAACGTCCAGTACTATGTTGAATAAAAGAGGTTAGAGTGGGCTCCCTTGTCTTGTTTCTGATCTTAGAAAGCTTTGAACAGTTCATTGTTGAGTATAATGTTAGTTGTGAGCTCTTCATATATGGTGGTTATTATTTTGAAGTATGTTCCTTCTATACCCAATTTGTTAAGAGTTTCTTTTTTATCATAAAATGGTATTGTACCTGTCAAATTCCTTTTCTGCATCTATTGGGATAATTATATGATTTTTATCTTTCATTCTATCGATGTGGTGTATCATTGACTAATTTGTTTAAGTAGAGCATCTTTTTACCGTGATGTTGAATTCACTTTGCTAATATTTCCTTGAGAATTTTTCCATCTAAAATTATTGGGAGCAGTGGTCTGTATTTTTCTTTTCTAGTAGTGTCCGTGTGTCTTTGGTGTCAGGGTACTGCTGGCCTCATAGAATGAGTTTGGGAATGCTCCCATCCCTCTGATTTTTTGGGAAGAGTTGAAAAGGATCAGAGTGAATTGTTGTTTAAATATTTAGTAGAATTTACTAGGTAAATCTATATCTGTTCTTGAACTTTTCTTAGTTGGGAAGTTTTTGATCACTGACTCAATCTCCTTATGTGTTATTGCTTCATTTGTATTTCCTATTTCTTCATGAGTTAGTCTCTTTTAAAAAAAATATTTTTTAATGTGAACCATTTTTAAAGTCTTTATTGAATTTTTTACAATATTCCTTCTGTTTTATGTTTGGGTTTTTTTGGCCCCGAAGCTTATGGCATCTTAGCTCTCTAACCATGGATCAAACCTGCACCACCTGCATTGGAAGGTGACATCTTAATCACTGGACTGCCAGGAAAGTCCCCATGATTTAGTCTTGGTAATCATATTTCTAGAAATTTATCCATGTATTTTAGGTTTTCTGATTTGTTTGCATATAAAGGTTCATAGAAGTCTCTTATGATTTCTTTGATATTCATTTTAATGTCTCTTTTTGATTATCAATATCATTTATTTGAGTCTTCTCTCATTTTTCTTAGTCTCATAAAAGTTTTGCAATTTTCAAAAGGCTTTTCAATCTAAAATCTTGCTCTTAGTTATGTTGATCTTTTCTGTTAATTTTCTGGGCTATATTTTACTTGTTTATGCTTTGATCTTTGTCATTTCCTTTTTTCAGCTAACTTTGAACTTAGTTTGTTTTTCTTTTCTTAGTTCCTTGACATGTACTGTTACTTTGATTATTTGAGATCTTACGTTTTACATAATGTATGTATTTATCACTTTAAGCTTCCCTGTTAGAACTGTTTTTGCAGCATCCCATCCGTTTTGGTACACAGTGCTTCCATTTTCATTTGTTTTGACATTTCACACATTTAAAAACATTACTTCTTTGACCTATTTCTTGATCATAAATGTTTTTTTTAATTTTCACATATTTGTTAATTTTTCAGCTTTCCTCTTGTTGATTCTAGTTTTATGCCTTTATTGTCAGAAAAGATACTTGGTAATTTCACACCTCTTAAATTTGCTAAGACTTGTTTTGTCTTCTGTCATATGATCTGTCCTGGAGAATGTTCTGTGAACATTTGAGAAAAATAATATGTATTTTGCTTTGGTTAATGGAATGTTTCATATACACACACACACAATTCTGTTAGGTCACTTTAGTCAAAAGTACATTTCAAATTCTATGTTTTCTAGTTGATTATTTTCTCTGGGTGACCTATCCATTGCTGAAAGTGGGGTATTGAAATGTCCTACTCTTCTTGTATTGTCTACTTCTCCCTTCAGCTCTTTTAATATTTGCTTACTATACTTAGCTGTTCCAATGTTGGGTGCTTATATATTTATTATTACTGTACCTTCTTGATAAATTTACACCTTTGTCATTATCTAATGACCTTCTTTGTCTCTAGTTACCATTCTTCACAGCTGGGGAAGCTGAGCACTTACTCTCACACTCCCTTTCACTTATTGGAGAGATAATCAGCTAGTTTAGTTCTAAGCTGTGCCATCTTTGGGGAAGGGTGACCTTGGGAAAGTAAACCTGTTCCTGTTATGCATTCACTTTCATCTAAACTCGTTTTTACTCCCTCAGAGTGCTGGAATTTCTCCTCTGGAAAACTGGAGTTCCACAAAGGCTTTCTTGTCTCTGAACGTCTGCCCAATTCAGATGTTCCCAGACCACAGCCATGAGGTTATAGGGCTGAATCACAGCTCCTGCCATTTCCACAGTCTGTACTGAAGTCCATCTGCCAGTTGTCAGATCCACAGGTGAGCAAGACTCCTCCCAGTTCCCTTGGTGTATGGTGCTATATCTTACTACTCCCACAGCAGCACTGTTGTTCATGAGTGAATGTGAGATGTTATAGAATGGAGGTACAAAAACAGGAAGATCTTATTCCATTATGATACTGATATCTTGAAAAGACAGTTCCCTCAAAATATAGGGCCAGGAAAAATGGTTGTCTACATGTGAAAAAATGAAGTTGGAGCCTTATCTAGTAAGATGTTAAAAAATTAACTCTAAATGGATCAAAGGCCTAAAATCATAAAATTCCTAGGTGAAAACATAGGGCAAATGCTTCATGACATAGAATTTGGTAAAGGTTTCTTGGATATGAAAAGAAAAACACAGGCAACAAAGAAAAAAATAGACAAATTGACTTCACAAAAATTTTAGAAATGTGTGCATTAAAATAATAACAGAGTAAAAAGGCAACTCACAGAATGGGAGGAAACACTTGAAATCATATATAACAGATTAATATCCAGAATGTATAGAAAACTAAAACTCAGCAACAAAACAATGAACCTGATTCAAAACTGGAGAAAAACTTGAATAGACATTTCTCCAAAGAAGATATACAAATTGCAATAAGCACATAAGAGATGTTCAACATCAGTAATAATTAGGCAAGTGCAAATCAAAACTACAGTGAGATACCCCCTCACACCCTTTAGGATGGCTACTATATTAAAAACAGAAAATGACAAGTGTTGGCAATGAAGTGGAGAATTTGGAACTCTTGTACACCCTCATAAAAAAGAGTATAACCATTCCTCAAAAATTAAAAATAGAATTACACTCAACAGAATTGATAGCATTGTCTCAACGAGATATTGTACACCCATGTTCATAGCAGCATTATTCATAATAATGAAAACAGATAAGTTTTCTAAGTGTCCACTGATGGATAAACAAAATATATGTACATACAATAGAATATTTTTAGACTTATAAAAGAAGGACATTCTGACATATGGTAAAAGTATAATTCTTGAAGACAATATGCTAAGTGAAATAAGCCTGTCATATAAGACAAATATTACACAATTCCAAGTATATGAGATACTTAATCAAAATCATAAAGACAGAAAGTAAAAATGTGGTCATCAGGGGATGGGGGTAGGGATGCATGGGAAATTATTATTATTATTTTAACATCATTACTGGAGTATAATTGCTTTACAATGGTGTGTTAGTCTCTGCTTTATACCAAAGTGAATCATTTATACATATACTTATGTTTCCATATCTCTTCCCTCTTGCACCTCACTCCCTTCCACCCTACTTTTCCCACCCCTCTAGGTGGTTACAAAGCACTGAGCTGATCTCCCTGTGCTATGAGGCTGTTTCCCACTATCTATCTCTTTAACGTTTGGTAGTGTATATATGTCCATGCCACTCTCTCACCTTGTCAGAGCTGACCCTTTACCTCCCAATATCCTCAACCCCATTCTCTAGTATGTCTGTATCTTTATTCCGGTCTTCCCCTAGGTTCTTCATGACCGTTTTTTTCCCCTTTTTCCTTAGATTCCATAAATATGTGTTAGCATGTAGTATTTGTTTTTCTCTTTCTGACTTACTTCACTCTGTTTGACACACTTTAGGTCCATCCACCTTACTACAAATAACTCAATTTCATTTCTTTTTATGGCTGAGTAATATTCCATTGTGTATATGGCTCACATCTTCTATATCCATTCATCCTTTGATGGACACTTAGATTGGTTCCATGTCCTGGTTATTGTAAATAGAGCTGCACTGAACATTTTGGTACATGACTCTTTTTGAATTATGGTTTTCTCAGGGTATATGCCCAGTAGTGGGGTTGCTGAGTCATATGGTAGTCCTCTTTTAGTTTATTAAGGAACCTACATACTGTTCTCCATAGCCGCTGTATCAACTTACATTCCCACCAACAGTGCAAGAGTGTTCACTTTTCTCCACACCCTCTCCAGCATTTATTGTTTCCAGATTTTTGATGATGGCCATTCTGACTGGTGTGAGATGATATCTCATTGTAATTTTGAATTGCATTTCTCTAATGATCAATGATGTTGAGCATTCTTTCATGTGTTTATTGGCAATCTGTATCTCTACTTTGGAGAAATGTCTATTTAAGTGTTCTGCCCATTTTTTCATTGGTTTGTTTGTTTTTTGGATATGAAGCTGCATGAGCTGCTTGTAAATTTTGTAGATTAATCCTTTGTCACATGCTTCATTTGCAAATATTTTCTCCCATTCTGAGGGTTGTCTTTTGGTCTTCTTTATGGTTTCCTTTGCTGTGCAAAAGCTTTGAAGTTTCATTAGGTCCCATTTGTTTATTTTTGTTTTTATTTCCATTTCTCTAAAACGTTGGTCAAAAAGTATCTTGCCGTGATTTATGTCATAGAGTGTTCTGTCTATGTTTTCCTCTAAGAGTTTGATGGTGTCTGGCATTACATTTAGGTCTTTAATCCATTTTGAATTTATTTTTGTGTATGGTGTTAGGGAGTGTTCTAATTTCATACTTTTACACGCACCTGTCCAGGTTTCCCAGCACCACTTATTGAAGAGGTTTTCTTTTCTCCACTGTATATTCTTGCCTCCTTTATCGAAGATATGGTGACCATATGTGCAAGACTTTATCTCTGGGTTTTCTCTACTGTTCCATTGATCTATATCTCTGTTTTTGTGACAGTACCATACTGTCTTCATTACTGTAGCTTTATAGTTTAGTCTGAAGTCAGGGAGCCTGGTTCCTCCATCTCCATTTTTCATACTCAAGATTGCTTTGGCTATTCGGGGTCTTTTTTGTTTCCATACAAATTGTGAAAAGTTTAGTTCTACTTTTGTGAAAAATGCCAGTGCTAGTTTGATAGGGATTGCATTGAATTTGTAGATTGCTTTGGGTAGTAGAGTGCTTTTCACAATGTTGATTCTTCCAATCCAAGAACATGGTATGTCTCTCCATCTACTTCTTTCATCTTTAATTCCTTTCATCAGTGTCTTATAATTTTTCTGCATACACGTCTTTTGTCTCCTTAGGTAAGTTTATTCCTGGATATTTTATTCTTTTGGTTGCAGTGGTAAATGGCAGTGTTTTCTTCATTTCACTTTCATATTTTTCATCATTAGTGTATAGGAATGCCAGAGATTTCTGTGCATTAATTTTGTATCCTGCTACTTTACCAAATTCATTGATTTTCTCTCGTCGTTTTCTGGTAGCATCCTTAGGATTCTCTATGTATAGTATCAGGTCATCTCCCAACAGTGACAGATTTACTTCTTATTTTCTGATTTGGACTCCTTTTATTTCTTTTTATTCTCTGATTTCTGTGGCTAAGACTCCAAACCTATGTTGAATAATAGTGGTAAGAGTAGACAACCTTGTCTTTTTCCTGATCTTAGTGGAAATGCTTTTAGTTTTTCACCACTGAGGACGATGTTGGCTGTGAGTTTGTCATATATGGCCTTTATTATGTTGAGGAAAGTTCCCTCTATGCCTACTTTCTGCAGGGTTTTTATCTAAACGAGTGTTGAATTTTGCCGAAAGCTTTCTCTGCATCTATTGAGATGATCATATTTTTTTTCTCCTTCAATTTCTTAATATGGTGTGTCACATGGATTTATTTGCGTATATTGAAGAATCCTTGCATACTGGAATAAACCCCACTTGATCATGGTGTATGATCCTTTTAATGTGCTGTTGGATTCTGTTTGCTAGCATTTTGTTGAAGAGTTTTGCATCTAGGTTCATCAGTGATATTGGCCTATAGTTTTATTTCTTTGTGACATCTTTTTCTGGTTTTGGTATCAGGGTGATTGTGGCCTCGTGGAATGAGTTTGGGAGTGTTCCTCCCTCTGCTATATTTTGGAAGAGTTTGAGAATGATAGGTGTTAGCTCTTCTCTAAATGTTTGACAGAATTAGCCTGTGATGCCATCTGGTCCTGAGCTTTTGTTTGTTGGAAGATTTTTAATCACACTTTCAATTTCAGTGCTTGAGATTGGTCTGTACATATTTTCTATTTCTTCCTGATTCAGTCTTGGCAGGTTGTGCATTTCTAAGAATTTGTCCATTTCTTTCAGGTTGTCCATTTTATTGGCATAGAGTTGATTGTAGTAATCTCTAATGATCCTTTGTATTTCTGCAGTGTCATTTGTTTCTTCTCCTAGTTCATTTCTAACTCTATTTACTTGAGTCTACTCCCTTTTTTCTTTTTTTTTAAACATTGACTAATTTAATCCTCACATCCACGGTGGCATTGGTACATTTGTTTTAAATTAGTTTATTTATTTTTGATGTGTTGCACCTTCATTTCTGTGCAAGAGCTTTTTCTAGTTGTGGTAGGTGGGGGCCAGTCTTCATTGTGGTGCATGGGCTTCTCACTATCGCAGCCTCTCTTGTTACGGAGCACAAGCTCCACACGTACAGGCTCATTAGTTGTGGATCACAGGCCTAGTTGCTCTGTGGCTTGTGGGATCCTCCCAGATCTGAGCTCGAACCCATGTCCCCTGCATTAGCAGAGAGATTCCGACCACTGAGCCACCAGGGAAGCCCGAGTCCTCTCCCTTTTTTTCTTGATGATTCTGGCTAATGGTTTATCAATTTTGTTAATCTTCTCAGAGAACCAGCTTTTAGTTTTACTGATCGTTGCAAGGTTAAGTTGTTCATTTGAGGTGTTTCCTATTTCTTAAGGTAGGATTCTATTGCTGTAAACTTCCCTCTTAGAACTGTTTTTGCTGCATCCCATAGGTTTTGGTTAATCGTGTCTCCATTGTCATTTTTTTCTAGGTATTTTTTTATTTCCTCTTTGATTTCTTCTGTGATGACTTGGTTTTTAAGTAGTGTATTGTTTAGCCTCCATGTGTTTGTATTTTTTACAGGCCTTGTCCTGTAATTGACATCTAGTCTCATAGCGTTGTGGTCGGAAAAGATACTTGATACGATTCCAAACACCACGCCACAAGGGAAGCCCTATTTTTAGTTTTTAAAGAACTTCCATACTTTTCTCCATAATGGCTGTATCAATTTACATTCCTACGAAGAAAGCAAGAGTGTTCCCTTTTCTCCACACCTTCTCCAGCATTTACTGTTTTTAGATTTTTTCATGATGGCCATTCTGACTGGTGTGAGATGATATTTCATTGTAGTTTTGATTTGCATTTCTCTAATGATTAATGATGTTGAGCATTCTTTCATGTGTTTATTGACAATCTGTATATCTTCTTTGGTGAAATGTCTATTTAGGTATTCTGCTCCTTTTTGGATTGGGTACTTTGTTTTTTGCAATGGAGCTGCATGAGCTGCTTGTAAATTTTGAAGACAAATCCTTTGTCAGTTGCTTCATGTGCAAATATTTTCTCCCATTCTGAGGGTCGTCTTTTGGTCTTGTTTATAGTTCCTTTTCTGTGCAAAGCTTTGAAGTTTCATTACGTCCCATTTGTTTTTTTTGTTTTTATTTACATTTCTCTAGGAGGTAGGTCAAAAAGAATATTGCTGTGATTTATGTCATAGTGTGTTCTGCCTATGTTTTCCTCTAAGAGTTTGATAATGTATGGCCTTGCATGTAGGTCTTTAATCCATTTTTATTTTATTTTTGTGTATGGTGTTAGGGAGTGTTCTAATTTCATACTTTTACATGCAATTGTCCGGGATTCCCAGCACCAATTATTGAAGAGGCTGTCTTCTCTCCACTGTATACTCTTGCCTCTTTTATCGAAGATAAGATGACCATATGTGCCAGGGTTTATCCCTGGGCTTTTTATCCTGTTCCATTGATCTATATTTCTGTTTTTGTGCCAGTACCATACTGTCTTGATTGTGTAGCTTTGTAGTATAGTCTGAAGTCAGGGAGCCTGGTTCCTCCAGCTCCATTTTTCATTCTCAAGATTGCTTTGGCTACTCAGGGTCTTTTTTGTGTCCATACAATTTGTGAAAATTTTTGTTCTAGTTTTGTGAAAAATTCCAGTGGTAGTTTGATAGGGATTGCATTGAATCTGTATATTCCTTGGGGTAGTAGACTCATTTCTACAATGTTCATTCTTCCAATCCAAGAACATTGTATATCTCTCCATCTAATTGTATCATCTTTAATTTCTTTCATCAGTGTCTTATAATTTTCTGCATACAGGTCTTTTGTCTCCTTACGTAGGTTTATTCCTAGATTTTTTATTCTTTTTGTTGCAATGGTAAATGGCAGTGTTTTCTTCATTTCACTTTCAGATTTTTCATCATTAGTGTATAGGAATGCCAGAGATTTCTGTGCATTAATTTTGTATCTTGCTACTTTACCAAGTTCATTGATTAGCTCTAGTAGTTTTCTGGTAGCATCTTTAGGATTCTCTTTGTATAGTATCATGTCATCTGCAAACAGTGACAGCTTTACTTCTTCTTTTCCAAAATGGATTCCTTTTATTTCCTTTTCTTATCTGATTGCTGTGGCTAAAACTTCCAAAACTATGTTGAATAATACTGGTGAGAGTGGGCAACCTTGTCCTGTTCCTGATCTTAGTGGAAATGCTATCAGTTTTTTACCATTGAGAATGATGTTGGCTGTGGATTTGTAATATATGACCTTTATTATGTTGAGGAAAGTTCCCTCTATGCATACTTTCTGCAGGGTTTTTATCTAAAGTGGTGTTGAAGTTAGTCGATAGCTTCTCTACATCTATTGAGATGATCATACAGTTTTTCTCCTTCAGTTGGTTAATATGGTATATTACATTGATTGATTTGCGTATATTGAAGTATCCTTGCATTCCTGGAATAAACCCCACTTGATCATGGTGTATGATCCTTTTAATATGCTGTTGGGTTCTGTTTGCTAGCATTTTGTTGAAGAGTTTTGCATCTAGGTTCATCAGTGATATTGGCCTTTAGTTTTATTTCTTAGTGACATCTTTGTCTGGTTTTGGTATCAGGGTGATTGTGGCCTTGTGGAATGAATTTCGGTGTCTTCTTCCCTCTGCTGTATTTTGGAAGAGTTTGAGAATGATAGGTGTTAGCTCTCTCTAAATGTTTGATAGAATTCGCCTGTGAAGCCATCTTGTCCTGGGCTTTTGTTTGTTGGAAGATTTATAATCACAGTTTCAATTTTAGTGCTTGAGATTGGTCAGTTCATATTTTCTATTTCTTCATGGTTCAGTCTCTGCAGATTGTGCATGTCTAAGAATTTGTCCATTTCTTTCAGGTTGTCCACTTTATTGGTATAGAGTTGCTTGTAGTAATCTATCATGATCCTTTGTATTTCTGCAATGTCAGCTGTTACTTCTCGTGTTTCATTTCTAATTCTATTTATTTGAGTCATCTCCCTTTTTACTTTCTTTTTTTTTTTTTTTTAAGCATTCACTAATTTAATCCCCACATCCACGGTGTCATTGGTACTCTTGTTTTTAATTAATTAATTTATTTTTGCTGTTTTGGTTGTTTGTTTCTCTGCGAGGGCTCTATCTAGTTGTGGCAAGCGGGGACCACTCTTCATTGTGGTGTGTGGGCCTCTCACTATAGCGGCCTCTGTTGTTGTGGAGCACAGGCTCCACATGCGTAGGCTCAGCAATTGTGTCTCACGGGCCTAATTCCTCCATGGCATGTGGGATCCTCCCATGCCAGGGCTTGGACCCGTGTCCCCTGCATTACCAGGCAGATTCTCAGCCACTGTGCCACCAGGGCAGCCCGAGTCATATCACTTTTTTTAATTGAGGACTCTGACTAATGGTTTATCATTTCTGTTTATCTTCTCAAAGAACCAGCTTTTAGTTTTATTGACCTTTGTTAGCGTTTCCTTCATTTCTTTTTCATTTATTTCTCATCTGATCTTTATGATTTCTTTCCTTCTGCTAAATTTGGGGTTTGTGTTTTCTTCTTTCTCTAATTGCTTTAGGTATAAGATTAGGTTGTTCATTTGATATGTTTCCTGTTTCTTAAGGTAGGATTGTATTACTCTAAACTTCCCTCTTAAAACCGCTTTTGCTGAATCACATAGGTTTTGGTTCATCGTGTCTCCATTGTCATTTGTTTCTAAGTATTTTTTTCTTTCCTCTTTAATTTCTTCAGTGATCACTTGGTTATTGAGTAGTGTATTGTTTAGCTTCCATGTATTTGAATTTTTTACAAAATTTTTCCTGTAATTGATATCTACTCTTATAGTCTTGTGGTCGGAAAAGATACTTGATATGATTTCAATATTCTTATATTTACCAAGGCTTGATTTGTGACCCAAGATATGATCTATCCTGGGGAATGTTCCATGAACACTTGAGAAAAATATGTATTCTGTTCGTTTTGGCTGGAATGTCCTATAACTATGAATTAAGTTCATCTTGATTAATGTATCATTTAAGGCTTGTGTTTCCTTATTTATTTTCATTTTGGATGATCTGTCCATTGGTGAAAGTGGGGTGCTAAAGTCCCGTACTATGGTTGTGTTACTGTTGATTTCTTCTTTTATGGCTGTTAGTATTTTCCTTACGTATTGAGGTGCTCTTATGTTGGGTACATAAATATTCACAATTGTTATATCTTCTTCTTGGATTGATTCCTTGATCATTATGTAGTGTCCTTCTTTGTCTCCTGTAATAGTCTTTATTTTAAAGTCTATTTTTTCTGATATGAGAATTGCTACTCCAGCTTTCTTTTGATTTCCACTTGCATGGAATATCTCTTTCCATCCCCTCACTTTCAGTCTGTATGTGTCCCTAAGTCTGAAATTGGTGTCTTGTATACAACAGATATATGGTTCTTGTTTTTGTATCCATTTAGCCAGTCTGTGTCTTTTGGTGGGAGCATATAATCCAGTTACATTTAAGGTAATGATCGATATGTATGTTCCTCTTCCCATTTTCTTAATTGTTTTGGGTTTGTTATTGTAGGTCTTTTCCTTCTCTTGTGTTTCTTGTCTATAGAAGTTCCTTTAGCATTTCTTGTAGAGCTGGTTTGGTGGTGGTGAACTCTCTCAGCTTTTGCTTGTCTTTAAAGGTTTTAATTTCTCCATCAAATGTGAATGTGATCCTTACTGGGTAAAGTAATCTTGGTTGTAGGTTTTTCTCCTTCATCGCTTTAAATATGTGTGGCCACTCCCTTATGTCTTGCAGATTTTCTGCTGAAAGATCAGCAGTTAGCCTTATGGGGATTTCCTTGTGTTTTATTTGTTCTTGCTCCTTTTCCCTTCTTTGTATTTAATTTTTGATTGTTTGATTAATATGTGCCTTGGCGTATTTCTCCTTGGATTTATCCTGTATGGGACTCTCTGTGCTTCCTGGACTTGATTAACTATTTCCTTTCTCTTATTAGGGAAGTTTTCAAGTATACTCTCTTCAAATATTTTCTCAGTACCTTTCTTTTTCTCTTCTTCTTCTGGGACCTCTATGATTCATATATTGGTGCTTTTAATGTTATCCCAGAGGGGTTTGAGACTGTCCTCAGTTCTTTTCATTGTTTTTTCCTTATTCTGCTCTGCAGTAGTTATTTCCACTATTTTATCTTCCAGATCACTTATCCGTTATTCTGCCTCAGTTATTCTGCTATTGATCCCTTCTAGGGTATTTTTACTTTCATTTATTGTGTTGTTCATCATTGTTTGTTTCCTCTTTTGCTCTTCTAGGTCCTTGTTAAATGTTTCTTGCATTTTCTCTATTCTATTTCCAAGATTTTGGATCATCTTTACTCTCATTATTCTTAATACTTTTTCAGGTAGACTGCCTATTTCCTCTTCATTTGTTAGTTCTGGTGGGTTTTTACCCTGCTCCTTCATCTGCTGTGTGTTTTTCTGTCTTTTCATATTGTTTATCTTACTGTGTTTGGGGTCTCCTTTTCACAAGCTGCAGGTTCGTAGTTCCCACTGTGTTCGGTGTCTGTCCCCCATGGCTAAGGAGGTTCAGTGGATTGTGTACACTTCCAGGTGGAAGGGACTAGTGCCTGTGTTCTGGTGGATGAGGCTTGAACTTGTCTTTCTGGTGGGCATGTCTATGTCTGGTGGTGTGTTTTGGGGTGTCTGTGGCCTTTTTATGATTTTAGGCAGCTCTTCTGTTAATGGATGGTGCTGTGTTCCTGTCTTGCTATTTGTTTGGCATAGGGTGTCCAGCCCTGTAGCTTGCTGGTCGTTGAGTGAAACTGGTTCTTGGTGTTGAGATGGAGATCTCTGGGAGATTTTTGCCATTTGATATTACGTGGAGCTGGGAGGTCTCTTCTGGACCACCGTCCTGAAATTGGCTCTCCCACCTCAGGGGCACAGCCCTGACGCCTGGCTGGAGCACCAAGAACCTGTCCTCCACATGGCTCAGAATAAAAGGGAGAAAAAATAGAAAGAAAGAAAGAGGATAAAATAAAATAAAGTAAGATAAAATAAAATAAAGTTATTAAAATAAGAAATGAAAAATAATTATTAAGGAAAATATTTTAAAAAGAAAAAAAACGGAAGGACAGAACCCTAGGACAAATGGTGAAAGCAAAGCTATACAGACAGAATCTCACACAGAAACATACACATACACACTCACAAAAAGAGGAAAAGGGGAAAAAATAATCTATCTTGCTCCCAAAGTCTACCTCCTCAATATGGGGTGATTCATTGTCTATTCAGGTATTCCACAGATGCAGGCTACACCAAGTTGAATGTGAACCTTTAGTCCACTGCTTCTGAGGCTGCTGGGAGAAATTTCCCTTTCTCTTTTTTCTTAGCACAGCTCCCGGGTTTCAGCTTTGGATTTGGCCCCGTCTCTGCATGTATTTCACCTGAGGGCGTCTGTCCTTCGCTCAGACAGGACAGGGTTAAAGGAGCAACTGATTTGGCAGCTCTGGCTCACTCAGGCCCCGGGTGGATGGAGGGGTATGGGTGCGAGGTGAGGTTGTGGTGGCAGAGGGTGGCGTGACATTGCATTAGCCTGGGGTGCACCATGTGTTCCCCCGGGGAAATTGTCCCTGGATTATGGGACCCTGGAAGTGGCGGGCTGCACAGCTCCCGGGAGCAGAGGTGTGTAGAGTGACATGTGCTTGCACACAGGCTTCTTGGTGGCTGCAGCAGCAGCCTTAGTGTCTCATGCCGGTCTCTGGGGTTTGTGCTGATAGTGGCGGCTCGCGCCCATGTCTGGAGCTCCTGTAAACAGCACTTTTAACCCCCTCTCCTCTTGCACCAAGGAGCAAAGAGGCCAGAAAATGTCTCCTGTCTCTTCGGCAGCTCCAGACTTTTCCCGGACTCCCTCCTGTCTAGCCATGGTGCAGTAACCCCTTCAGGCGGTGTTCACACAGCCAAATTCAGTCCTCTCCCTGCATCAGATCGAAGCCTGAACCTCACCTCCTAGCCCCTGCCCATCCCGGCGGGTGAACAGACAAGCCCCTTGGGCTGGTGAGTGCTGGCCGGCACCAATCCTCTGTGCGGAAATCTCTCCACTTATCCCTCCGCACCCCTGTTGCTGCGCTCTCCTCCATGGCTCTGAAGCTTCACCCACCACCCCCCGTAGTCTCTGCTCATGAAGGGGCTTCTAGTTTGTGGAAACCTTTCCTCCTTAACAGCTCCCTCCGACTGGTGCAGGTCCCATCTTTATTATTTTAACTCTGTTTTTTCTTTTTTCTTTTGCCCTACCCAGGTACGTGGGGAGTTTCTTGTCTTTCGGGAGGTCTGAGGTCTCTGCCAGCATTCACTGGGTGTTGTATAGGAGAAGTTCTATGTGTAGATGTATATCTGATGTATCATGGGGAGGAAGGTGATCTCCCCATCTTATTGTTCCGCCATCTTCTAGGATTGCTTCTTATACTGGGTGTTTTTCTCTTTTATCTTGTGGTTCCATATAAATTTTTAGGATTGGCCTTCTCTCTTTGTCTGAAAAGTGCTGTTGGAATGCTGGTAAGGATTACAATTAATCTATAAATTACTTTGGTTTGTATGGATATTTTAATATTAATTCTTCTGATCTTTGATCACAAGATATCATTATATTTGCCTGTGTATTCTTCAGTTTCTAACATTAGAGCCTTGTATTTCAGTGTACAAATCTTTCATTTCCTTATTTTAAAATTTTAAAGTATTTTATTCTTGTTGATGCTGTAAATTGGATTGCTTTTTTTGTTTTAAGCTATATTATTCTTATAGAGAGAAATGCAAGTGATTTTTACCTGTATGTTGATTATTTTTATCCTACTTTACTGAATTTATTGATTAGTTTTAACCATTTTGTTGGGTTTTAGAATTCTCTCTATATAAAATCATTTCATATGGAAAAAAGTAACTTTACTCCATTTCCAATTTAGATGTCTTTTAAAAAATTGTATAATTGCTTCAGCCACAACTTCCAGTACTATGTTGAATAAAAAATAGTGAGAGTGAGCACCCTTGTCTTGTTTCTGATCTTAGAGGAAATCTTTGAACAGTTCATTGTTGAATATAATGTTAGCTGTGAACTTGTCATATATGGTCTTTATTATGTTGAAGTATTTTCCTTCCTTACCCAATTTGTTGAGAGTTTCTTTTTTTATCATAAAACGGTGTTGTACTTTGTCAAATTCCTTTTCTGCATCTATTGAGATAATTATATGATCTTAATCTTTCATTCTATTGATGTGGTGTGTCATTGACTGATTTGTTTAAGTAGAGCATCTTTTTACCATGATGTTGAATTCACTTTGCTAATATTTTCTTGAGAATTTTTTTCATCTAAACTTATTGGGGGTAGGTGTCTGTAGTTTTTTTTTTTCTGGTAGTGTCCATATGTCTTTGGTGTCAGGGTACTGCTGGCCTCACAGAATGAGTTTGGGAATGCTCCCTTGCCTCTGATTTTTTGGGAACAATTGAAAAAGGTCATAATGAATTCTTTATATATTTAGTATAATTTACCGGTAAATCTATATCTCTTCTTAAGCTTTTCTTAGTTGGAAAGTTTTTGACCACTGACTCAATCTCCTTATGTGTTATTGCTTCATTTATATTTCCTATTTCTTCATGAGTTAGTCTCTTTTAAAAAAATATTTCTTAATGTGAACCATTTTTAAAGTCTTTATTGAATTTGTTACAATATTCCTTCTGTTGTATGTTTGGGGTTTTTTTGGTCCCAAAGCTTATGTGATCTTAGCTCTCTGACCAGGGATCAAACCTGCACCCCTGCATTGGAAGGTGAAGTCTTAACCACTGGAGTGTCAGGGAAGTCCCCATGATTTAGTCTTGGTAATCATATTTCTAGAAATTTATCCATTTATTTTAGGTTTTCTGATTTGTTTGTGTATAAAGGTTCATAGAAGTCTCTTATGATTTCTTTGATATTCATTTTAATGTCTCTTTTTGATTATCAATATCATTTATTTGAGTCTTCTCTCATTTTTCTTAGTCTCATAAAGTTTTTCAATTTTCAAAGAAAAATCTTGCTCTTAGTTATGTTGATCTTTTCTGTTAATTTCCTGGGCTATATTTTATTGTTTATGTTTTGATCTTTGTCATTTCCTTTTTTCAGCTAACTTTGAGCTTAGTTTCTTTTTCTTTTCTTAGTTCCTTGATATGTAATATTACTTTGATTATTTAAGATCTTACATTTTTCATAATATATGTGTTTATCACTTTAAACTTCCCTGTTAGAACTGCTTTTGAAGCATCCTATAGGTTTTGGTACACTGTGCTTCCATCTTCATTTGTTTGAGATTTTTAAACATTTAAAAACATTTCTTCTTTGACCTATTTGTTGATCATAAATGTTTACCTTAATTTTCACATGTTTGTAAATTTTTCAGCTTTCCTCTTGTTGATTCGTGTTTTATGCCTTTATTGTCAGAAAAGGTACTTGGTATAATTTCAAATTTCTTAAATTTGCTAAGCCATGTTTTGTATTCTATCATATTATCTATCCTGGAGAATGTTCTGTGAACATTTGAGAAAAATAATATGCATTTTGCTACTGTTAATGGAATGTTTCATACACACACACACACACACACACACACACACACATACACACACACACACACATATCTGTTAGGTCCATTGAGTCTAAAGTGCATTTCAAATCCTATGTTTTCTAGTTCACTTTTTTCTCTGATGAACTATCTATTGCTGAAAGTGGTGTATTGAGATCTCCTACTCTTTTTGTGTTGTCTATTTCTCCCTTCACCTGTTTTAGTGTTTGCTTACTATATTTAGGTGTTCCAATGTTGTGTGCTTATATATTTATTATTACTGTACCTTCTTGATAAATTTAAACCTTTGTAATTATATAATGACCTTCTTTGTCTCTAGTTACCATTCTTCACAGCTGGGGAAGCTGAGCACTTACTCTCACACTCCCTTTCACTTATTGGAGAGATAATCAGCTAGTTTAGTTCTAAGCTGTGCCATCTTTGGGGAAGGGTGATCCTGGCAACGTAAACCTGTTCCTCTTATGCACTCACTTTCATCTTAACTCGTTTTTACTCCTTCAGTGTGCTGGAATTTCTCCTCTGGAAAACTGGAGTTCCACAAAGGCTTTCTTGTCTCTGAACGTCTGCCCAATTCAGATGTTCCCAGACCACAGCCATGAGGTTATAGGGCTGGATCACAGGCCCTGTCATTTCCACAGTCTGTACTGAAGTCCATCTGTCTGTTGCCAGATCCACAGGTGAGCAAGACTCCTCCCAGTTCCCTTGGTGTATGGTGCTATATCTTACTACTCCCACAGGAGCACTGAGTTCATGAATGAATGTGAAATGTTATAGAATGGAGGTACAAAAACAAGGAATATCTTATTCCATTATGATATTGATATCTTGAAAAGTACAGTCCCCTGAAAATATAGTGCTAGAAAAAATGGTTATCTACATGTGAAAGAATGAATTTGGAGCCTTATCTTTCAAGCTGTAAATAATATAAGCCTAAATGGATCAAAGACCTAAAATCATAAAATCCCCAGTTGAAAACATAGGGCAAATGCTTCATGACATTGAATTTGGCAGAGGTTTCTTGGATATGAAATGAAAAACACAGGCAACAAAGAAAAAATAGACAAATTGACTTCATAAAAATTTTAGAAATGTGTGCATTAAAATAATGTCAACAGTTAAAAGGCAACTCACAGAATGGGAGGAATCATTTGAAGTCATATGTAACAGATTAATATCCAGAATGTATAGAAAACTGAAACTCAACAATGACAAAATGAACAACCTGATTCAAAAATGGACAAAAACTTGAATAGACATTTCTCCAAAGAAGATATACAAATTGCAATAAGCACATAAGAGATGCTCAGCATCAGAAATAATTAGCAAGTGAAAATAAAAACTACAGTGAGATACCACCTCACACCCTTTAGGATGGCTACTATCTTAAAAACAGAAAATAACAAGTGTTGGCAATGAGGTGGAGAATTTGGAACTCTTGTACACTCTTTGGGCAGTATGAGTTTTAGCCTCATAAAAAAGAGTATAACCATTCCTCAAAAATTAAAAATAGAATTACCATATGATCCAGCAACTCTAGCTCTCGGTTTACTCCAAAAAGAATAGATAGCATTGTCACAAAGAGATATTTTATACCCATGTTCATAGCAGCATTATTCATAATAACCAAAGCATAGAAGTCATCCAAGTATCCATTGACGGATAAACAAAATATATGTACATACAATACAATATCTTTAGACTTAAAAAAGAATGAAATTCTGACATATGCTACAAGTATAAGTCTTGAAGACAATATGCTAAGTGAAATAAGCCTGTAATATAAGACAAATATTACACAATCCCATTTATATGAGATACTTAATCAAAATCATAAAGACAGAAAGTAAAAATATGGTCATCAGGGGCTGGGGGAAGGGATGCATGGGAAATTATTATTATTATTGTTAACATCTTTATTGGAGTATAATTGCTTTACAATGGTGTGTTAGTTTCTGCTTTATTCCAAAGTGAAACAGTTATACATATACTTATATTTCCATATCTCTTCCATCTTGCATCTCCCTCCCTCAAACACTACCTCTCCCACCCCTCTCGGTGGTCACAAAGCACTGAGCTGATGTCCCTGTGCTATGCAGCTTCTTCCCACTACCTATTTATTTTATGTTAGGTAGTGTATATATGTCCATGCCACTCTGTCACTTTGTCACAGCTGACCCTTCCCCCCCCATATCCTCAACTCTATTCTCTCGTATGTCTGTATCTTTATTTCCGTCTTGCCCCTAGACTTTTCATGACGTATTTTGTTTTCCTTTTCCTTAGATTGCATATATATGTGTTAGCATACGGTACTTGTTTTTCTCTTTCTGAATTACTTCACTCTTTATGACAGATTCTAGCTCCATCCACCTCACCACAAATAACTCATTTCGTTTCTTTTTATGGCTTAGTAATATTCCATTGTATATATGGGCCACATCTTCTTTATCCATTCATCTGTTAATGGACACTTAGCTTGCTTCCATGTCCTGGCTATTGTAAATACAGCTGCAATGAACATTTTGGTACATAACTCTTTTTCAATTATGGTTTTCTGAGGGTATATGCCCAGTAGTGGGATTGCTGCATCCTATGGTAGTTCTTTTTTAGGTTTTTAAGGAACTTCCATACTGTTCTCTATAGCGGCTGTATCAATTTACATTCCCACCAACAGTGCAAGAGTGTTCCCTTTTCTCCACACCCTCTCCAGCATTTATTGTTTCTAGATTTTTTTGAAGATGGCCATTCTGAATGGTGTTAGATGATATCTCATTGTAGTTTTGATTTGCATTTCTCTAATGATTAATGATGTTGAGCATTCTTTCATGTGTTTCTTGGCAACCTATATATCTTCTTTGGAGAAATGTCTATTTAGGTCTTCTGCCCTTTTTTGGATTGGTTTGTTTGGTTTTCTGATATGGAGCTGCATGAGCTGCTTGTAAATTTTGTAGATTAATCCTTTGTCAGTTGCTTCATTTGCAAATATTTACTCCCATTCTGAGGGTTTTCTTTTGGTCTTGTTTATGGTTTCTTTGCTGTGCAAAAGCTTTGAAGCTTCATTAGGTCCCATTTGTTTATTTTTTTTTAATTTTCATTTCTCTAGGACGTGGGTCAAAAAGAATCTTGTGGTGATTTATGTCATAGAGTGTTCTGCCTAGGTTTTCCTCTAAGAGTTTGATAGTGTCTGGCCTTGTTTTTAGGTCTTTAATCAGTTTTGAGGTAAGTTTTGTGTATGGTGTTAGGGAGTGTTCTAATTTCATACTTTTACACGCACCTTTCCAGGTTTCCTAGAACCACATACTGAAGAGGCTGTCTTTTCTCCACTGTATATTCTTGCCTTCTTTATCGAAGTTAAGATGACCATATGTGCAAGGGTTTATCTCTGAGCTTTCCATCCTTTTCCATTGATCTACATTCCTGTTTTTGTACCAATACCATACTGTCTAGATTACTGTAGCTTTGTAGAATAATGTGAAGTCAGGGACCCTGGTTCCTCCAGCTCCATTTTTCATTTTCAAGATTTGTTTGGCTACTCAGGGTCTTTTGTATTTCCATACAAATTGTGAAAAAATTTTTTCTAGTTTTTTGAAAAATGCCAGTGGTAATTTGATAGGGATTGCATTGAATCTGTAGATTGCTTTGGGTTGTAGAGTCATTTTCACAATGTTGATTTTTCCAATCCAAGAACAAGATATGTCTCTCCATCTATTTTTATCATCTTTAATTTCTTTTTTCAGTGTCTTATAATTATCTCCATACAGGTTTTCTGTCTCCTTAAGTAGATTTCTTCCTAGATATTTTATTCTTTCTGTTGCAATGGTAAATGGGAGTGTTTTCTTGATTTCACTTTCAGATTTTTCATCATTAATGTATAGGAATGCCAGAGACTTCTGTGCATTAATTTTGTATCCTGCTACTTTACCAAATTCATTGATTAGCTCCAGTCATTTTCTGGTAACATCCTTAGGATTCTCTATGTATAGTATCATGTCATCTGAAAACAGTGACAAATTTTCTTCTTCTTTTCAAATTTGTATTCCTTTTATTTATTTTTCTTCTCTGATTGCTATGGTTATAACTTTCAAAACTATGTTGAATAATAGTGGTGAGAGTGGGCAACCTTGTCTTTTTCCTAATCTTAGTGGAAATGCTTTCAGTTTTTCACCATTGATGATGATGTTGGCTGTGGGTTTGTCACATATGGCCTTGTTATGTTGAGGAAATTTCCCTCCATGTCTACTTTCTGCAGGGTTTTTATCTAAATGGGTGTTGAATTTTGTTGAAAGTTTTCTCTGCAACTATTGAGATGATCATATGGTTTTTCCCCTTCAATTTGTTAATATAGTGTATCACATTGATTGATTTGCATATATTGAAGAGTCCTTGCATTCCTGGAATAAAGTCCACTTGATCATGGTGTATGATCTTTTTTGTTGTTGCTGTTGTATGCAGGCCTCTCACTGTTGTGGCTTCTCCCATTGCGAAGCACGGCCTCCAGATGCGCAGCTGCAGAGGCCATTGCTCATGGGGCTAGCCCCTCTGTGGCATGTGGGATCTTCACGGAATGGGGCATGAACCTGTGTTCCCTATATCGAATGGTGGACTCTCTACCACTATGCCACCAGGGAAGCCATGTATGATCCTCTTAATGTGCTGTTGGATTCTTTTTGCTAGTATTTTTTGAAGAGTTTTGCAGCTATATTCATCAATTTTATTGGCTTGTATGTTTATTTCTTTGTGACATCTTTGTCTGGTTTTTGTATCAGGGTGATTTTGGCCTCGTGGAATGAGCTTGGGAGTGTTCCCTCCTCTGCGATATTTTGGAAGATTTTGAGAACCATAGGTGTTAGCTCTTCTCTATTTGTTTGATAGAAGTCGCCGGTGATGTTATCTGCTGCTGAGCTTTTGTTTTGTGGAAGATTTTAATCACAGTTTCAATTTCAGTGCTTGTGATTGGTCTGTTCATATTTTCTATTAATTTTTTTAACATCTTTATTGGGGGATAATTGCTTTACAATGGTGTGTTAGTTTCTGCTTTATAACAAAGTGAATCAGTTATACATATAAATATGTTCCCATATGTCTTCCCTCTTGCGTCTCCCTCCCTCCCACCCTCCCTATCCCACCCCTCCAGGCTGTCACAAAGCACCGAGCCAATATCCCTGTGCCATGCGACCGCTTCCCAATAGCTATCTACCTTACGTTTGTTATTGTGTTTATGTCCATGACTCTCTCTCGCCCTGTCACAGCTCACCATTCCCCCTCCCCATATCCTCAAGTCCGTTCTCCAGTAGGTCTGCGTCTTTATTCCTGTCTTACCCTTAGATTCTTCATGACACATTTTTTTTAAATTCCATATATATGTGTTAGCATACAGTATTTGTCTTTTTCTTTCTGACTTACTTCACTCTGTATGACAGACTATAGGTCTATCCACCTCATTACAAATAGTTCAATTTTGTTTCTTTTTATGGTTGAGTAATATTCCATTGTATATATGTACCACATCTTCTTTATCCATTCATCCGATGATGGGCACTTAGGTTGTTTCCATCTCCGGGCTATTGTATATAGAGCTGCAATGAACATTTTGGTACATGATTCTCTTTGAATTATGGCTTTCTCAGGGTATATGCCCAGTAGTGGGATCGCTGGGTCATATGGTCATTCTATTTGTAGTTTTTTAAGGAACCTCCATACTGTTCTCCATAGTGGCTGAACCAATTCACGTTCCCACCAGCAGTGCAAGAGTGTTCCCTTTTCTCCACACCCTCTCCAGCATTTATTGTTTCCAGATTTTTTGATGATGGCCATTCTGACTGGTGTGACATGATATCTCATTGTAGTTTTGATTTGCATTTCTCTAATGATTAATGACGTTGAGCATTCTTTCATGTGTTTGTTGGCAGTCTGTATATCTTCTTTGGAGAAATGTCTATATAGGTCTTCTGCCCATTTTTGGATTGGGTTGCTTTTTTTTTTGTTATTGAGCTGCATGAGCTGCTTGAAAATTTTGGAACTTAATCCTTTGTCAGTTGCTTCATCTGCAAATATTTTCTTCCATTCTGAGGGTTGTCTTTTGGTCTTGTTTATGGTTTCCTTTGCTGTGCAAAGCTTTGAAGTTTCATTAGGTCCCATTTGTTTATTTTTATTTCCATTTCTCTAGGAGGTGGGTCACAAAGGATCTTGCTGCAATTTATGTCATAGAGTGTTCTGCCTATGTTTTCCTCTAAGAGTTTGATAGTTTCCGGCCTTACATTTAGGTCTTTAATCCATTTTGAGCTTTTTTTTTTTTTTTTTTTTGCAATTCTTTCTTCAGTTTATTCAGTTTGAGAAAAAATCTTCATTTCTTAACCCTGCAGGCTTAAACAGAGACCTTGTTATATGTATTTATGAGTTTAATTAAGTATATAAACACTAAGGTTTTCATTCTACTTATTTTGAACATCTTTATTGGTGTATAACAACACATACTGAAAAGTTCATGAACTAAAAAGTTCAGCTCACAAAAATGAAATCTCACAAAATGAATATAGTGAAGCAGCAACAAAATCAAGAAATAGAACAAATGCCACTTCTCCTACTTATGTCCTCTCCTAATAACATTCTCACCCTCTTCCCCAAAGGGACTCATTATCCTAGATTTATAAAATTTAGATCATATCTTATTTTTTTAAATTTTATATATGTGGAAAACTAGAATATGCATTGTTTGACTTGTATTCAATATTATGTTTGTGAAATTTATTTTTGTCTTTGTATATATAACTCTGATTCATTTATTTTTACAGCTATATACTGTATTCTTGTAGCATTATTACTAACATTATGTATCCATTCAACTTCGGAAATGCCTTAGGGTATTTCCAATATGGGGCTATTATAATGCAACTATGAGCATTTATGTCCCTGCATTTGGGTACACATATGCTGCATGCATTTCTTTTTTTTTTTTTTTTTTAACATCTTTATTGGGGTATAATTGCTTTACAATAGTGTGTTAGTTTCTGCTTTATAACAAAGTGAATCAGTCATACATAAACATATGTTCCCATATGTCTTCCCTGTTGCGTCTCCCTCTCTCCCACCCTCCCCATCCCACCCCACCAGGCTGTCACAAAGCACTGAGCCAATATCCCTGTGCCATGCGGCTGCTTCCCACTAGCTATCTACCTTACTGCGTTTGTTACTGTGTATATGCCCATGACTCTCTCTCGCCCTGTCACAGCTCACCCTTCACCCTCCCCATAACCTCAAGTCCGTTCTCTAAGAGGTCTGCGTCTTTATTCCTGCTTTACCCCTAGGTTCTTCATGACATTTTTTTCTTAAATTCCATATATATGTGTTAGCATACGGTATTTGTCTTTTTCTTTCTCACTTACTTCACTCTGTATGACAGACTCTAGGTCTATCCACCTCATTACAAATAGCTCAATTTCGTTTCTTTTTATGGCTGAGTAATATTCCATTGTATATATGTGCCACATCTTCTTTATCCATTCATCCGATGACGGGCACTTAGGTTGTTTCCATCTCCGGGCTATTGTAAATAGAGCTGCAATGAACATTTTGGTGCATGACTCTTTTTGAATTTTGGTTTTCTCAGGGTATATGCCCAGTAGTGGGATTGCTGGGTCATATGGTAGTTCTATTTGTAGTTTTTTAAGGAACCTACATACTGTTCTCCATAGTGGCTGAACCAATTCACGTTCCCACCAGCAGTGCAAGAGTGTTCCCTTTTCTCCACACCCTCTCCAGCATTTATTGTTTCTAGATTTTTTGATGATGGCCATTCTGACTGGTGTGAGATGATATCTCATTGTAGTTTTGATTTGCATTTCTCTAATGATTAATGATGTTGAGCATTCTTTCATGTGTTTGTTGGCAGTCTGTATATCTTCTTTGGAGAAATGTCTATTTAGGTCTTCTGCCCATTTTTGGATTGGGTTGTTTGTTTTCTTGTTATTGAGCTGCATGAGCTGCTTGTAAATTTTGGAGATTAATCCTTTGTCGGTTGCTTCATTTGCAAATATTTTCTCCCATTCTGAGGGTTGTCTTTTGGTCTTGTTTAATGGTTTCCTTTGCTGTGCAAAAGCTTTGAAGTTTCATTAGGTCCCATTTGTTTATTTTTGTTTTTATTTCCATTACTCTAGGGGGTGGGTCAGAAAGGATCTTGCTTTGATTTATGTCATAGAGTGTTCTGCCTATGTTTTCCTCTAAGAGTTTGATAGTTTCTGGCCTTACATTTAGGTCTTTAATCCATTTTGAGCTTATTTTTGTGTATGGTGTTAGGGAGTGATCTAATCTCATACTTTTACATGTACCTGTCCAGTTTTCCCAGCACCACTTATTGAAGAGGCTGTCCTTTCTCCATTGTATATTACTGCCACCTTTATCAAAGATAAGGTGTCCATATGTGCATGGGTTTATCTCTGGGCTTTCTATCCTGTTCCATTGATCTATCTTTCTGTTTTTGTGCCAGTACCATACCGTCTTGATGACTGTAGCTTTGTAGTATAGTCTGAAGTCAGGGAGCCTGATTCCTCCAGTTCCTTCTTTCGTTCTCAAGATTGCTTTGGCTATTCGGGGTCTTTTGTGTTTCCATACAAATTGTGAAATTTTTTGTTCTAGTTCTGTGAAAAATGCCAGTGGTAGTTTGATAGGGATTGCATTGAATCTATAGATTGCTTTGGGTAGTAGAGTCATTTTCACAATATTGATTCTTCCAATCCAAGAACATGGTATATCTCTCCATCTATTTATATCATCTTTAATTTCTTTCATCACTGTCTTATAATTTTCTGCATACAGGTCTTTTGTCTCCTTAGGTAGGTTTATTGCTAGATATTTTATTCTTTTTGTTGCAATGGTAAATGGGAGTGTTTTCTTGATTTCACTTTCAGATTTTTCATCATTAGTATATAGGAATGCCAGAGATTTCTGTGCATTAATTTTGTATCCTGCCACTTTACCAAATTCATTGATTAGCTCTAGTAGTTTTCTGGTAACATCTTTAGGGTTCTCTATGTATAGGATCATGTCATCTGCAAATAGTGACAGCTTTACTTCTTGTTTTCCGATTTGGATTCCTTTTATTTCCTTTTCTTCTCTGATTGCTGTGGCTAAAACTTCCAAAACTATGTTGAATAAGAGTGGTGAGAGTGGGCAACCTTGTCTTGTTCCTGATCTTAGTGGAAATGCTTTCAGTTTTTCACCATTGAGGATGATGTTTGCTGTGGGCTTGTCATATATGGCCTTTATTATGTTGAGGAAAGTTCCCTCTATGCCTACTTTCTGCAGGGTTTTTATCATAAATGGGTGTTGAATTTTGTCAAAAGCTTTATCTGCATCTATTGAGATGATCATATGGTTTTTCTCCTTCAATTTGTTAATATGGTTTATCACATTGATAGATTTGCGTATATTGAAGAATCCTTGCATTCCTGGAATAAACCCCACTTGGTCATGGTGTATCATCCTTTTAATGTGCTGTTGGATTCTGTTTGCTAGTATTTTGTTGAGGATTTTTGCATCTATGTTCATCAGTGATATTGGCCTGTAGTTTTCTTTCTTTGTGACATCCTTGTCTGGTTTTGGTATCAAGGTGATGGTGGCCTCGTAGAAGGAGTTAGGGAGTGGTCCTCCCTCTGCTATATTTTGGAAGAGTTTGAGAAGGATAGGTGTTAGCTCTTCTCTAAAGGTTTGATAGAATTCGCCTGTGAAGCCATCTGGTCCTGGGCTTTTCTTTGTTGGAAGATTTTTAATCACAGTTTCAATTTCAGTGCTTGTGATTGGTCTGCTTGTATTTTCTATTTCTTCCTGATTCAGTCTTGGCTGGTTGTGCATTTCTAAGAATTTGTCCATTTCTTCCAGATTGTCCATTTTATTGGCATAGAGTTGCTTGTAGTAATCTCTCATGATCTCTTTTATCTCTGCAGTGTCAGTTGTTACCTCTCCTTTTTCATTTCTAATTCTATGGATTTGAGTCTTCTCCCTTTTTTTCTTGATGAGTCTGGCTAGTGGTTTATCTATTTTGTTTATCTTCTCAAAGAACCAGCTTTTAGTTTTATTGATCTTTGCTATTGTTTCCTTCATTTCTTTTTCATTTATTTCTGATCTGATTTTTATGATTTCTTTCCTTCTGCTAGCTTTGGGGTTTTTTTGTTCTTCTGTCTCTAATTGCTTGAGGTGCAAGGTTAGGTTGTTTATTCGAGATGTTTCCTGCTTCTTAAGGTGGGCTTGTATTGCTATAAACTTCCCCCTTAGAACTGCTTTTGCTGCATCCCACAGGTTTTGGGTCGTTGTGTCTCCATTGTCATTTGTTTCTAGGTATTTTTTGATTTCCTCTTTGATTTCTTCAGTGATCTCTTCATTATTAAGTAGTGTATTGTTTAGCCTCCATGTGTTTGTATTTTTTACAGATCTTTTCCTGTAATTGATATCTAGTCTGATGGCATTGTGGTCAGAAAAGATACTTGATACAATTTCAATTTTCTTAAATTTACCAAGGCTTGATTTGTGACCTAAGATATGATCTATCCTGGAGAATGTTCCATGAGCACTTGAGAAAAATGTGTATTCTGTTGTTTTTGGATGGAGTGTCCTATAAATATCAATTAAGTACATCTTGTTTAATGTATCATTTAAAGCTTCTGTTTCCTTATTTATTTTCATTTTGGATGATCTGTCCATGGGTGAAAGTGGGGTGTTTAAGGCCCCTACTATGAATGTGTTACTGTCGATTTCCCCTTTTATGCCTGTTAGTATTTGCCTTATGTATTGAGGTGCTCCTATGTTGGGTGCATAAATATTTACAATTGTTATATCTTCTTCTTGGATCGATCCCTTGATCATTATGTAGTGTCCTTCTTTGTCTCTTTTAATAGTCCTTATTTTAAAGTCTATTTTGTCTGATATGAGAATTGCTACTCCAGCTTTCTTTTGGCTTCCATTTGCATGGAATATCTTTTTCCATCCCCTTTCTTTCAGTCTGTATGTGTCTCTAGGTCTGAAGTGGGTCTCTTGTAGACAGCATATATAAGGGTCTTGTTTTTGTATCCATTCAGCTAATCTGTGTCTTTTGGTGGGAGCATTTAGTCCATTTACATTTAAGGTAATTATCGATATGTATGTTCCTATTCCCATTTTCTAAATTGTTTTGGGTTTGTTATTATAGGTCTTTTCCTTCACTTGTGTTTCTTGCCTAGAGAAGATCCTTTAGCATTTGTTGTAAAGCTGGTTTGGTGGTGCTGAACTCTCTCAGCTTTTGCTTGTCTGTAAAGGTTTTAATTTCTCCATCAAATCTGAATGAGATCCTTGCTGGGTAGAGTAGTCTTGGCTGCAGGTTTTTCTCCTTCATCACTTTCAGTATGTCCTGCCACTCCCTTCTGGCTTGTAGGGTTTCTGCTGAGAGATCAGCTGTTAACCTTATGGGGATTCCCTTATGTGTTATTTGTTGTTTTTCCCTTGCTGCTTTTAATATGCTTTCTTTGTATTTAATTTTTGACAGTTTGATTAATATGTGTCTTGGCGTATTTCTCCTTGTATTTATCTTGTATGGGACTCTCTGTGCTTCCTGGACTTGATTAACTATTTCCTTTCCCATATTAGGGAAGTTTTCAACTATAATCTCTTCAAATATTTTCTCAGTCCCTTTCTTTTTCTCTTCTTCTTCTGGAACCCCTATAATTCGAATGTTGGTGCGTTTAATGTTGTCCCAGAGGTCTCTGAGACTGTCCTCAGTTCTTTTCATTCTTTTTTCTTTATTCTGCTCTGCAGTAGTTATTTCCACTATTTTATCTTCCAGGTCACTTATCCGTTCTTCTGCCTCAGTTATTCTGCTATTGATCCCATCTAGAGTACTTTTAATTTCATTTATTGTGTTGTTCATCATTGCTTGTTTCATCTTTAGTTCTTCTAGGTCCTTGTTAACTGATTCTTGCATTTTGTCCAATCTATTGTCCATTCTATCTCCAAGATTTCGGATCAACCTTACTATCATTATTCTGAATTCTCTTTCAGGTAGACTGCCTATTTCCTCTTCATTTGTTAGGTCTGGTGCATTTTTATCTTGCTCCTTTATCCGCTGTGTGTTTTTCTGTCTTCTCATTTTGCTTATCTTACTGTGTTTGGGGTCTCCTTTTTGCAGGCTGCAGGTTTGTAGTTCCTCCTGTTTTTGATGTCTGTCTCCAGTGGCTAAGGTTGGTTCAGTGGGTTGTGTAGGCTTCCTGGTGGAGGGGGCTAGTGCCTGTGTTGTGGTGGATGAGGCTGGATCTTGTCTCTCTAGTGGGCAGGTTCACGTCTGGTGGTGTGTTTGGGGGTGTCTGTGGCCTTATTATGATTTTAGGCAGCCTCTCTGCTAATGGGTGGGGTTGTGTTCCTGTTTTGCTTGTTGTTTGGCATAGGTTTTCCAGCACTGTGGCTTGCTGGTCGTTGAGTGAAGCTGGGTGCTGGTGTTAAGATGGAGGTCTCTGGGAGATTTTCGCCGTTTGATATTATGTGGAGCTGGGAGGTCTCTTGTTGATCAGTGTCCTGAAGTTGGCTGTCCTACCTCAGAGGCAGAGCCCTGCCTCCTGGCTGGAGCACCAAAAGCTTTTCATCCACAGGCTCAGGATAAAAGGGAGAAAAAGTAGAGGGAATTAGTAGAAGTATGAGGAAAGAAAGAAGGAAAGGAGGGTAGGAAGGAAGGAAGAAAGAAAGAAAGAAGCAAAGAAGAAAAGAAGGCAAAAAGGAAAGAAAGGAGGGAGGGAGGGAGGGAGGAAGGAAGGAAGGAGGGAAAGAAGGAAAAAAGAAAGAAAGAAGATACAGTAAAAATAAAATAAAGTATAATAAAGTTATTGAATTAAAAACTTCCTATTTAGAAAAAAAAAAGGGACGGAAAGAACCTTAGGACAAATGTTGGAAGCAAAGCTATACAGACAAAATCTTACACAGAAGCATACACATACACCCTCACTAAAAGAGGTAAATGGGGAAAAATCCTAAATCTTGCTGTCAGAGACCACCTCCTCAATTTGGGATGATTCGTTGTCTAAAGGAGGGAAGGAAGGACGGAAAGAAAGAAAGAAAGAATGAAGGTAAAGTATAATAAGGTTATTAAAATTAATTATTAAGAAAAAAAATTAAAAAAAAAACATGGACGGATAGAACCCTAGGACAAATGGTGGAAGCAAGACTATACAGACAAGATCTCACACAGAAGCATACACATACACATTCACAAAAAGAGGAAAGGGGAAAATATCATAGATCTTGCTCCTAAAGTCCACTTCCTTAATTTGGGATGATTGGTTGTCTATTCAGGTATTCCACAGATGCAGGGTACATCAAGTTGATTGTGGAGCTTTAATCCGCTGCTTCTGAGGCTGCTGGGAGAGATTTCCCTTTCTCTTCTTTGTTCTCACAGCTTCCAGGGCTAAGCTTTGGATTTGGCCCTGCCACTGCGTGTAGATCGCTGGAGGGCATCTGTTTTTTGCTCAGACAGGATGGGGTTAAAAGAGCCGCTGACTGGGGGCTCTGGCGCACTCAGGCCGGCGGGGACGGAGGGGCACAGAGTGCGGGGCGGGCCTGCGGTGGCAAAGGCCGGCGTGACTTTGCACCAGCCTGAGGCGCGCTGTGCGCTCTCCCGGGGAAGTTGTCCCTGGATCCCGGGAACCCGGCAGTGGCGGGCTGCACAGGCTCCGCGGAGGAGGGGTGTGGAGAGTGACCTGTGCTCGCACACAGGCTCCTCGGTGGCGGCGGCAGCAGCCTTAACGTCTCCCGCCCGCCTCTGGGGTCCGCGCTTTTAGCCGCGGCTTGCGCCCGTCTCTGGATTCCGCGCTTTCAGCCGCGGCTCGCGCCCGTCTCTGGATTCCGCGCTTTCAGCCGCGGCTCGCGCCCGTCTCTGGATTCCGCGCTTTCAGCCGCGGCTCGCGCCCGTCTCTGGGGTCCGCGCTTTCAGCCGCGGCTCGCGCCCGTCTCTGGGGTTCGCGCTTTCAGCCGCGGCTCGCGCCCGTCTCTGGATTCCGCGCTTTCAGCCGCGGCTCGCGCCCGTCTCTGGGGTCCGCGCTTTCAGCCGCGGCTCGCGCCCGTCTCTGGGGTTCGCGCTTTTAGCCGCGGCTCGCGCCCGTATCTGGAGTTCCTTTAAGCAGCGTTCTTAAACCCCTCTCCTCACGCCCCAGGAAACAAAGAGGGAAGGAAAAGTCTCCTGCCTCTTCTGCAGGTGCAGGCTTTTCCCCGGACTCCCTCCCTGCTAGCTGTGGTGCACTAACCCCTTCAGGCTATGTTCAAGCCGCCAACCCCAGTCCTCTCCCTGCGCTCTGGCCTCAGCTCGCAGCCCCGCCCGCCCCGGCGGGTGAGCAGACAAGCCTCTCGGGCTGGTGCGTGCCGGTCGGCACCGATCCTCTGTGCGGGAATCTCCCCGCTTTGCCCTCCGCACCCGTTGCTGTGCACTCCTCCGCAGCTTCGAAGCTCCCCCCTCCGCCTCCCGCAGTCTCCGCCCGCGAAGGGGCTTCCTAGAGTGTGGAAACTTTTCCTCCTTCACAGCTCCCTCCCACTGGTGCAGGTGCCGTCCCTATTCTTTTGTCTCTGTTTTTTCTTTTGCCCTACCCAGGTACTGGGGAGTTTCTTGCCTTTTGGGAGGTCTGAGGTCTTCTGCCAGCCTTCAGTAGGTGTTCTGTAGGAGTTGTTCCACGTGTAGATGTATTTCTGGTGTATCTGTGGGGAGGAAGGTGATCTCCGCGTCTTACTCTTCCGCCATCTTCCGCCTTCTCCCGAGCTTATTTTTGTGTATGGTGTTAGGGAGTGATCTAATCTCATACATTTACATGTACCTGTCCAGTTTTCCGAGCACCACTTATTGAAGAGGCTGTCCTTTCTCCACTGTACATTCCTGCCACCTTTATCAAAGATAAGGTGTCCATATGTGCGTGGGTTTATCTCTGGGCTTTCTATCCTGTTCCATTGATCTATCTTTCTGTTTTTGTGCCAGTACCATACTGTCTTGATTACTGTAGCTTTGTAGTATAGTCTGAATTGAGGGAGCTTGATTCCTCCAGCTCCGTTTGTCCTTCTCAAGATTGCTTTGGCTATTCGGGGTCCTTTGTGTTTCCATACAAATTGCAAAATTTATTGTTCTAGTTCTGTGAAAAATGCCAGTGGTAGTTTGATAGGGATTGCATTGAATCTATTGATTGCTTTGGGTAGTAGAGTCATTTTCACAATGTTGATTCTTCCAAATCAAGAACTTGGTATATCTCTCCATCTATTTGTATCATCCTTAATTTCTTTCATCAGTGTCTTATAATTTTCTGCATACAGGTCTTTTGTCTCCTTAGGTAGGTTTATTCCTAGATATTTTATTCTTTTTGTTGCAATGGTAAATGGGAGTGCTTTCTTGATTTCACTTTCAGATTTTTCATCATTAGTATATAGCAATGCCAGAGATTTCTGTGCATTAATTTTGTATCCTGCTACTTTACCAAATTCATTGATTAGCTCCAGTAGTTTTCTGGTAGCATATTTAGGATTCTCTTTGTATAATACCATGTCATCTGCAAATAGTGACAGCTTTACTTCTTCTTTTCCGATTTGGATTCCTTTCATTTCGTTTTGTTCTCTAATTGCTGTGGCTACAACTTCCAAAACTATGTTGAATAAGAGTGGTGAGAGTGGGCAACCTTGTCTTGTTCCTGATCTTAGTGGAAATGCTTTCAGTTTTTCACCATTGAGGATGATGTTGGCTGTGGGCTTGTCATATATGGCCTTTATTATGTTGAGGAAAGTTCCCTCTATGCCTACTTTCTGCAGGAATTTTGTCATAAATGGGTGTTGAATTTTGTCAAAAGCTTTCTCTGCATCTCTTGAGATGATCATATGGTTTTTCTCCTTCAATTTCTTAATGTGGTTTATCACATTGATAGATTTGCGTATATTGAAGAACCCTTGCATTCCTGGAATAAACCCCACTTGATCATGGTGTAAGATCCGTTTAATGTGCTATTGGATTCTGTTTGCCAGTATTTTGTTGAGGATTTTTGCATCTATGTTCATCAGCGATATTGGCCTGTAATTTTCTTTCTTTGTGACATCCTTGTCTGGTTTTTGTATCAAGGTGATGGTGGCCTCATAGAAGGAATTTGGGAGTGTTCCTCCCTCTGCTATATTTTGGAAGATTTCGAGAATAGGCGTTAGCTCTTCCCTAAATGTTTGATAGAATTCGCCTGTGAAGCCATCTGGTCCTGGGCTTTTGTTTGTTGGAAGATTTTTAATCACACTTTCAATTTCAGTGCTTGTGATTGGTCTGCTCATATTTTCTATTTTGTCCTGATTCAGTCTTGGCAGGTTGTGCATTTCTAAGAATTTGTCCATTTCATTGGCATAGAGTTGCTTGTAGTAATCTTTCATGATCTTTTTTATTTCTGTAGTGTCAGTTGTTACTTCTCCTGTTTCATTTCTAATTCTATTGATTTGAGTCTTCTCCCTTTTTTTCTTGATGAGTCTGGCTAGTGGTTTATCTATTTTGTTTATCTTCTCAAAGAACCAACTTTTTGTTTTATTTATCTTTGCTATTGTTTCCTTCATTTCTTTTTCATTTATTTCTCATCTGATTTTTATGACTTCTTTCCTTCTGGTAGCTTTGGGGATTTTTTGTTCTTCTTTCTCTAATTGCTTGAGGTGCAAGGTTAGGTTGTTTATTCGAGATGTTTCCTGCTTTTTAAGGTGGGCTTGTATTGCTATAAACTTCCCCCTTAGAACAGCTTTTGCTGCATCCCATAGGTTTTGGGTCGTCTTGTCTCTGTTGTCATTTGTTTCTAAGTATTTTTTTATTTCCTCTTTGATTTCTTCAGTGATCACTTCATTATTAAGTAGTGTATTGTTTAGCCTCCATGTGTTTGTATTTTTTACAGATCTTTTCCTGTAACTGATATCTAGTCTCATGGCGTCGTGGTCGGAAAAGATACTTGGTACAATTTCAATTTTCTTAAATTTACCAAGGCTTGATTTGTGACCCAAGATATGATCTATCCTGGAGAATGTTCCATGAGCACTTGAGAAAAATGTGTATTCTGTTGTTTTTGGATGGAGTGTCCTATAAATATAAATTAAGTACATCTTGTTTAATGTATCATTTAAAGCTTGTGTTTCCTTATATATTTTCATTTTGGATGATCTGTCCATGGGTGAATGTGGGGTGTTAAAGTCCCCTAATATGAATGTGTTACTGTCGATTTCCCCTTTTATGCCTGTTAGTATTTGCCTTATGTATTGAGGTGCTCCTATGTTGGGTGCATAAATATTTACAATTGTTATATCTTCTTCTTGGAACGATCCGTTGATCATTATGTAGTGTCCTTCTTTGTCTCTTCTAATAGTCCTTATTTTAAAGTCTATTTTGTCTGATATGAGAATTGCTACGCCAGCTTTCTTTTGGTTTCCATTTGCATGGAATATCTTTTTCGATCCCCTTACGTTCAGTCTGTATGTGTCTCTAGGTCTGAAGTGGGTCTCTTGTAGACAGCATATATAAGGGTCTTGTTTTTGTATCCATTCAGCCAATCTATGTCTTTTGGTGAGAGCATTTAGTCCATTTACATTTAAGGTAATTATCAATATGTATGTTCCTATTCCCCTTTTCTAAATTGTTTTGGGTTCGTTATTATAGGTCTTTTCCTTCTCTTGTGTTTCTTGTCTAGAGAAGTTCCTTTAGCATTTGTTGTAAAGCTGGTTTGGTGGTGCTGAACTCTCTCAGCTTTTGCTTGTCTGTAAAGGTTTTAATTTCTCCATCAAATCTGATGAGATCCTTGCTGGGTAGAGTAGTCTTGGCTGCAGGTTTTTCTCCTTCATCACTTTCAGTATGTCCTGCCACTCCCTTCTGGCTTGTAGGGTTTCTGCTGAGAGATCAGCTGTTAATCTTATGGGGATTCCCTTGTGTGTAATTTCTTGTTTTTCTCTTGCTGCTTTTAATATGCTTTCTTTGTATTTAGTGTTTGACAGTTTGATTAATATGTGTCTTGGCGTATTTCTCTTTGGATTTATCCTGTATGGGACTCTCTGTGCTTCCTGGACTTGATTAACTATTTCCTTTCCCATATTAGGGAGGTTTTCAACTATAGTCTCTTCAAATATTTTCTCAGTCCCTTTCTTTTTCTCTTCTTCTTCTGGAACCCCTATAATTCGAATGTTGGTGCGTTTAATGTTGTCCCAGAGGTCTCTGAGACTGTCCTCAGTTCTTTTCATTCTTTTTTCTTTATTCTGCTCTGCAGTAGTTATTTCCACTATTTTATCTTCCAGGTCACTTATCCATTCTTCTGCCTCAGTTATTCTGCTATTGATCCCATCTAGAGTACTTTTAATTTCATTTATTGTGTTGTTCATCATTGCTTGTTTCATCTTTATTTCTTTGAGGTCCTTGTTAAATGTTTCTTGCATTTTGTTCATTCTTTTTCCAAGATTTTGGATCATCCTTACTCTCATTATTCTGAATTCTTTTTCAGGTAGACTGCCTATTTCCTCTTCATTTGTTAGGTGTGGTGCATTTTTATCCTGCTCCTTTATCTGCTGTGTGTTTTTCTGTCTTCTCGTTTTGCTTATCTTACTGTGTTTGGGGTCTCGTTTTTGCAGGCTACAGGTTCGTAGTTCCCGCTGTTTTTGATGTCTGTCTCCAGTGGCTAAAGTTGGTTCAGTGGGTTGTGTAGGCTTCCTGGTGGAGGGGACTAGTGCCTGTGTTGTGGTGGATGAGGCTGGATATTGTCTCTCTAGTGGGGAAGTTCATGTCTGGTGGTGTGTTTTGGGGTGTCTGTGGCCTTATTATAATGTTAGGCATGTTCTCTGCTAATGGGTGGGGTTGTGTTCCTGTTTTGCTAGTTGTTTGGCATAGATTGTCCAGCACTGTAGCTTGCTGGTCGCTGAGTGAAGCTGGGTGCTGGTGTTAAGATGGAGGTCTCTGGGACATTTTCACCATTTGATATTATGTGTAGCTGGGAGGTCTCTTGTGGACCAGTGTCCTGAATTTGGCTCTCCTACCTCAGAGGCAGAGCCCTGTCTCCTGGCTGGAGCACCGAGAGCCTTTCATTCACACGGCTCAGAATAAAAGGGAGAAAATGTAGAGAGAATTAGTAGAAGTATGAAGAATGAAAGAAAGAAAGGAGGGAAGGAAGGAAGGAAGAAAGAAAGAAAGAAAGAAAGAGGCAAAGAAGGAAAGAAGGCAAGAAGGAAAGAAAGGAGGGAGGGAGGGAGGGAGGAAGGAAGGAGGGAAGGAAGGAAAAAGACAGAAGGAAAGAAGATACGGTAAAATAATATAAAATATAATAAAGTTATTGAATTAAAAAGTAATTATTTACCAAAAAAAAAGGGATGGATAGAACATTAGGACAAATGTTGGAAGCAAAGCTATACAGACAATATCTTACACAGAAGCATACACATACACCCTCACAAAAAGAGGTAAAGGGGAAAAAATCATAAATCTTGCTCTCAGAGACCACCTCCTCAATTTGGGATGATTCGTTGTCTAAAGGAGGGAAGGAAGCAAGGAAAGAAATAAAGAAAGAAAGAAAGAAGGAAAGAAAGAAAGAAAGAAGGTAAAGTATAATAAAGTTATTAAAATTATAATTAATTATTAAGAAAAAAATTTTTAAAAAAAAACCATGGACGGATAGGACCCTAGGACAAATGGCGGAAGCAAAACTATGCAGACAAAATCTCACACAGAAGCATACACATACACATTCACAAAAAGAGGAAAAGGGGAAAAAATCATAGATCTTGCCCTCGAAGCCAACCTCCTCAATTTGGGATGACTCGTTGTCTATTCATGTATTCCACAGATGCAGGGTACATCAAGTTGGTTGTGGAGCTTTAATCCACTGTTTCTGAGGCTGCTGGGAGAGATTTCCCTTCTTTGTTCTCACAGCTCACAGGGGCTCAGCTTTGATTGGGCCCTGCCTCTGCATGTAGGTCTCTGTAGGGCGTCTGTTTTTTGCTCAGACAGGACGGGGTTAAAGGAGCCGCTGATTCGGGTGCTCTGGTGCACTCAGGCCGGGGGGTACAGAGGGGCACAGTGTGCGGGACGGGCCAGTGGCAGCAGACGCCGGTGTGACATTGCACCAGCCTGAGGCCCGCCGTGCGTTCTCCTGGGGAGTTTGTCCCTGGATCCCAGGAACCTGGCAGTGGCGGGCTGCACAGGCTCCACGGAAGAGGGGTGTGGATAGTGACCTGTGCTCGCACACAGGACCCTTGGTGGCGGCAGCAGCAGCCTTAGCGTCTCCTGCCCGTCCCTGGGGCCCGTGCTTTTAGCTGCGGCTTACGCCTGTCTCTGGGGTTCATGCTTTTAGCTGTGGCTCGCACTCGTCTCTGGAGTTCCTTTAAGCAGCACTCTGAAACCCCTCTCCTAGCGCACCAGGAAACAAAGAGGGAAGAAAAAGTCTCTTGCCTCTTTGGCAGGTGCAGACTTTTCCCAGGACTCCCTCCCGGCTAGCCGTGGTGCACTAACCCCTTCAGGCTATGTTCAAGCTGCCAACCCCAGTCCTCTCCCTGCGCTCCAACGGAAACCGAAACCCGAGCCTCAGCTCGCAGCCCCACCCGCCCCGGTGGGTGAGCAGGGAAGTCTCTCGGGCTGGTGAGTGCCGGTTGGCACCGATCCTCTGTGCGGCAATCTCCCCGCTTTGCCCTCCGCGCCCGTTGCTGTGCACTCCTCCGTGGCTCCGAAGCTATCCTCTCCACCTCCCGCAGTCTCCGCCCATGAAGGGGCTTCCTAGTGTGTGGAAACTTTTCCTCCTTCACAGCTCCCTCCCACTGCTGCAGGTGCCGTCCCTATTCTTTTGTCTCTGTTTTTTTCTTTTTTTCTTTTGCCCTACCCAGGTATGTGTGGAGTTTCTTGCCTTTTGGTAGGTCTGAGGTCTTCTGCCAGCCTTCAGTAGGTGTTCTGTAGGAGTTGTTCCACGTGTAGATGTATTTCTAGTGTATCTGTTGCTTGTTCAAAACCTCTAGAGTTCCAGGGGTGAAATCCGAAACTGGCTCCCCTACCTCTCATTTATTTCTGATCTGATATTTATGATTTATTTCTTTCTGCTAACTTTGGGGTTTGTTCGTTCTTCTTACTCCATTGCTCTGGGTGCAAGGTTAGGTTGTTCATTTGAGATGTTTCCTGTTTCCTTTTCTTTTTTTTTACATCTTTATTGGAGTATAATTGCTTTACTATGGTGTGTTAGTTTATGCTTTATAACAAAGTGAATCAGGTATACAAACACAAATGATCCCAAATCTCTGCCCTCTTGTGTCTCCCTCCCTCCCACTTTCCTTATCCCACCCCTCCAGGCAGTCACAAAGCACCGAGCTAATCTCCTCGTGCTATGTGGCTGCTTCCCACTAGCTATATACCTTATGTTTGGTAGTGTATAAATTTCGATGCCTTTCTCTCACTTTTTCACAGCTTACACTTCCCCCTCCCTGTATCTTAAAATCCATTCTTTAGTAGATCTGTGTCTTTATTCCTGTCTTACCCCTAGGTTCTTCAATACATTTTTTTTTATTCTTAAATTCCATATATATGTGTTAGCATACAGTATTTGTCTTTCTCTGTATGAATTACTTCACTCTGTATGACAGACTATAGGTCTACCCACCTCATTAAAAATAGCTCAGTTTCATTTCGTTTTATGGCTGAGTAATATTCCATTGTACATATGTGTCACATCTGCTTTTTCCATTCATCTGATGATGGACAGTTAGGTTGTTTCCATCTCCGGGCTATTATAAATAGAGCTGCAATTAACATTTTGGTACATGACTCTCTTTGAATTATGGCTTTCTCAGGGTATATGCCCAGTAGTGGGATTGCTGGGTCATATGGTCGTTCTATTTGTAGTTTTTTAAGGAACCTCCATACTGTTCTCCATAGTGGATGTACCAATTCACATGCACACCTGCAGTGCAGGAGTGTTTCCTTTTCTCCACACCCTCTCCAGTATTTATTGTTCCTAGATTTTTTGAGGATGGCCATTCTGACTGGTGGTGAGATATCTCATTGTAGTTTTGATTTGCATTTCTGTAATGATTAATGATGTTGAGCATTCTTTCATGTGTTTGTTGGCAGTCTGTATATCTTCTTTGGAGAAATGTGTATTTAGGTCTTCTGCCCATTTTTAGATTGGGTTTTTTTTTTTTTCTTATTGAGCTGCATGAGCTGCTTGTTAATTTTGGAAATTAATCCTTTGTCAGTTGCTTCATTTGCAAATATTTTCTCCCATTCTGAGGGTTGTCTTTTGGTCTTGTTTATGGATTCCTTTGCTGTGCAAAACGTTTGAAGTTTCATTAGGTCCCATTTGTTTATTTTTGTTTTTATTTCCATTTCTCTAGGAGGGGGGTCAAAAAGGATCTTGCTGTGATTTATGTCATAGAGTGTTCTGCCTATGTTTTCCTCTAAGAGTTTGATAGTTTCCGGCCTTACATTTAGGTCTTTAATCCATTTTGAGCTTATTTTTGTGTATGGTGTTAAGGAGTGATCTAATCTCATACTTTTACATGTACCTGTCCAGTTATCCCAGCACCACTTACTGAAGAGTCTGTCCATTCACCACTGTACTTTCCTGCCCTCTTTATCAAAGATAAGGTGACCCTATGTGCGTGGGTTTATCTCTGGGTTTTCTATCCTGTTCCATTGATCTATCTTTCTGTTTCTGTGCCAGTAACATACTGTGTTGATTACTGTAGCCTTGTAGTATAGTCTGAAGTCAGGGAGCCTGATTCCTCCAGCTCCGTTTTTCATTCTCAAGATTGCTTTGACTATTCGGGGTCTTGTTTCCATACAAATTGTGAAATTTTTTGTCCTAGTCCTGTGAAAAATGCCAGTGGTAGTTTGATAGGGATTGCATTTTATCTGTAGATTGCTTTGCGTATTAGAGTCATTTTCACAATGTTGATTCTTCCAATCCAAGAACATGGTATATCTCTCCATCTATTTGTATCATCTTTAATTTATTTCTTTAGTGTCTTGTAATTTTCTGCATACAGGTCTTTTGTCTCCTTAGGTAGGTTTATTCCTAGATATTTTATTCTTTTTGTTGCAATAGTAAATGGGAGTGCTTTCTTGATTTCACTCTCAGATTTTTCGTCATTAGTGTATAGGAATGCCATAGATTTCAGTGCATTATTTTTGTATCTTGCAACTTTACCATATTCATTGATTACCTCTAGTAGTTTTCTGGTCGCATCTTTAGGATTGTGTATGTATAGAATCATGTCACCTGCAAACAGTGACAGCTTTACTTTTTCTTTTCCGATTTGGATTCCTTTTATTTCCTTTTTTTCTCTGATTGCTGTGGCTAAAACATCCAAAACTATGTTGAATGAGAGTGTTGAGAGTGGGCAACCTTGTCTTGTTCCTGATCTTAGTGGAAATGCTTTCAGTTTTCACCATTGAGGATGATGTTGGCTGTGGGTTTGTCATATATGGCCTTTATTGTGTTGAGAAAAGTTCCCTCTATGCCTACTTTCTGCAGGGTTTTTATCATAAATGGGTGTTGAATTTTGTCAAAAGCTTTCTCTGCATCTATTGAGATGATCATATGTTTTTTCTCCCTCAATTTGTTAATATGGTATATCACATTGGTTGATTTGCTTATATTGAAGAATCCTTGCATTCCTGGAATAAACCTCACTTGATCATGGTGTATTATCCTTTTAATGTGCTGTTGGCTTCTGTTTGCTAGTATTTTGTTGAGGATATTTTCATCTATGTTCTTCAGTGATATTGGCCTGTAATTTTCTTTCTTTGTGATATCCTTGTCTGGTTTTGGTATCAAGGTGATGGTGGCCTCGTAGAGTGAGTTTTGAAGTGTTCCTCCCTCTGCTATATTCTGGAAGAGTTTGAGAAGGGTAGGTGTTAGCTCTTCTCTAAATTTTTGATAGAATTCCCCTGTAAAGCCATCTGGTCCTCGGCTTTTGTTTGTTGGAAGATTTTAAATCACAGTTTCAATTTCAGTGCTTGTTATTAATCTGTTCATATTTTCTATTTCTTCCTGATTCAGTTTTCTCAGGTTGTGCATTTCAAAAATGTGTCCATTTCTTCCAGGTTTCCATTTTATTGGCATACAGTTGCTTGCAGTAATCTCTCATTATCTTCTGTATTTCTTCCATGTCAGTTGTTACTTATCCTTTTTTATTTCTAATTCTATTGATTTGAGTCTCTTCCCTTTTTCTCTTGATGAATTTGGCTAATGGTTTATCAATTTTGTTTATCTTCTCAAAGAACCAGCTTTTAGTTTTATTGATCTTTGCTATCGTTTCCTTCAATTCTTTTTCATTTATTTCTGATCTGATATTTATGATTTCCTACCTTCTGCTAACTTTGGGGTAAGTTTGTTCTTCTTTTTCTATTGCTTTAGGTGCAAGGTTAGCTTGTTCATTTGATATGTTTCCTGTTTCTTAAGGTAGGATTATATTGCTATAAACTTCCCTCTTAGAACTGCTTTTGCTGCATCCCATAAGTTTTGGTTCATCATGTCTCCAATTGTCATGTTTCTAGGTATTTTTTGATTTCCACTTTGATTTCTGCAGTGATCACTTGGTTATTAAGTAGTGTATTGTTTACCCTCCATGTGTTTTTTTTTTTTTTTTTACAGACCTTTTCCTGTAATTGATATCTAGTCTCATAGCGTTGTGGTTGGAAAAGATACTGGGTACAATTTCAATTTTCTTAAATTTACCAAGACTTGGTTTGTGACCCAAGGTATGATCTACCTTGGGGAATGTTCCAACAGCAATTCGGAAAAGTGTGTATTCTGTTGTTTTCGATTGGAATGTTTTAAAACTATGAATTAAGTCCATCTTGTTTAACGTATCATTTAAAGCTTGTGTTTCCTTATTTAATTTCATTTTGGATCATCTGTCCATTGGTGAAAGTGGGGTGTTCAAGTATCCTACGCTGATTGTGTTATTGTCAATTTCCCCTTGTAAGGCTGTTAGTACTTTCCTTATGTATTGAGGTGCTCTGTGCTGGGAGCATAAATATTTACAATTGTTATATCTTCTTCTTGAATCGGTCCATTGATCATTATGTAGTGTACTTCTTTGTCTCTTGTAATAGTCTTTATTTTAAAGTCTATTTTGTCTGATATGAGAATTGCTACTCCAGCTTTGTTTTCATTTCTGCAGCATGGAATATCTTTTTCGATCCCCTCACTTTCATTCTGTATGTGTCCCTAGGTCTGAAGTGGGTGTCTTGTAGACAGCATATATATGGGTCTTGTTCTTGTATCCATTCAGCCAGTCTGTGTCTTTTGGTGGGAGCATTTCATCCATTTACATTTAAGGTAATTATCGATATGTTTGTTCCTCTTCCCATTTTCTTAATTGTTTTGGGTTTGTTATTGTAGGTATTTTCCTTCTCTTGTGTATCTTGCCTAGAGAAGTTCCTTTAGCTTTTGTTGTAAAGCTGGTTTGGTGGTGCTGAACTCTCTCAGCTTTTGCTTGTCTGTAAAGGTTTTAATTTCTCCATCAAATCTGAATGAGATCCTTGCTGGGTAGAGTAATCTTGGTTGCAGGTTTTTCTCCTTCATCACTTTAAATATGTCCTGCCACTCCCTCCTGACTTGTAGAATTTCTGCTGAAAGTTCAGCTGTTAGCCTTATGGGGATTCCATTGTGCTTTATTTGTTGTTTTTCCCTTGCTGTTTTTAATATGTTTTCTTTGTATTTAATTTTTGATGGTTTGATTAATATGTGTCTTGACGAGTTTGTCCTTGGATTTATCCTGTTTGGGACTCTGTGTGCTTCCTGGACTTGATTAACTATTTCCTTTTCCATATTAGGGAAATCTTCAACTATAATCTCTTCAAATATTTTCTCAGTCCCTTTCTTTTTCTCTTCTTCTTCTGGAACCCCTATAATTCGAATGTTGGTGCGTTTAATGTTGTCCCAGAGGTCTCTGAGACTGTCCTCAGTTCTTTTCATTCTTTTTCCTTTATTCTGCTCTGCAATAGTTATTTCCACTCTTTTATCTTGCAGATCACTTATCCGTTCTTCTGCCTCAGTTATTCTGCTATTGATCCCTTCTAGGGTATTTTTAATTTCATTTTTTGTGTTCTTGGTCATTGCTTGTTTCCTCTTTTGTTCTTCTAGGTCCTTGTTAAATGTTTCTTGCATTTTCTCTATTCTATTTCCAGGATTTTGGATCATCCTTACTATCATTATTCTGAATCCTTTTTCAGTAGACTGCCTATTTCCTCTTCATTTGTTAGGTCTGATGTGTTTTTACCTTGCTCCTTCATCTGCTGTATGTTTTTCTGTCTTTTCATTATGTTTATCTCACTGTGTTTGGGGTCTCCTTTTTGCAGGCTGCACGTTCATAGTTCCCATTGTTTATGGTGTCTGTCTCCAGTCGCTAAGGTTGGCTCAGTGGGTTGTGTAGGTTTCCTGGTGGAAGGGACTAGTGCCTGTGTTCTGGTGGATGAGGTTTGATCTTGTCTTTCTGGTAGGCAGGTCCACGTCTGGTGGTGTGTTTTGGGGTGTCTGTGGCCTTATTATGATTTTAGATGGCCCTTTTCTTAATGGATGGGGCTGTGTTCCTGTCTTGCTAGTTGTTTGGCCTAGGGTGTCCAGCACTGTAGCTTGCTGGTCCTTGAGTGAAACTGGGTGTTGTTGTTGAGATGGAGATCTCTGGGAGATTTTTGCTATTTGATATTACGTGTAGCTGGGAGTTCTCTTGTGGACCACTGTCCTGAAGTTGGCTCTCCCACGTCAGGATCACAGCCCTGATGCCTGGCTGGAGCACCAAGAACCTGTCCTCCACATGGCTCAGAATAAAAGGGAGAGAAAATAGAAAGAAAGAAAGAGGATAAAATAAAATAAAGTAAGGTAAAATTAAATAAAGTTATTAAAATAAAAAAAAATTATTAAGGAAAATATTTTTATAAAAATTCAGATGGACAGAACCCTAGGACAAATGTTGAAAGCAAAGCTATACAGACTCAGAAACATACACAGACACACTCACAAAAAGAGGAAAATGGGAAAAAATAATCTATCTTTCTCCCAAAGTCAACCTCCTCAATATGGATGATTCATTGTTTATTCAGGCATTCCACAGATGCAGGGTATACCAATTTGATTGTGGAGCTTTAATCTGCTGCTTCTGAAGCTCCTGGGAGAAATTTCCCTTTGTCTTCTGTGTTTGCACAGCTCCTGGGGTTCAGCTTTGGATTTGGCCCCACCTCTGCATGTAGGTCGCCTGAGGGTGTCTGTCCTTCACTCAGACAGCACGGGGTTAAAGGAGCAGCTGCTTCAGGGGCTCTGGCTCACTCAAGCCGAGGAGAGGGATGCGAACAGATGTGGGGCAAGCCTGCGGTGACAGAGGCCAGCATGTCATTGCACTAGCCTGGGGCATGCCGTGCATTCACCCAAGGAATTTGTCCCTGGATTAAGGGACCCTGGCAGTGGTGGGCTGCACAGGCTCCCGGGAGGTGTGGTGTGGAGAGTAACCTGTGCTTGCACACAGGCTTCGTGGTTGCTGCAGCAGCAGCCTTAGTGTCTCATGCCCGTCTCTGGGGTCCGCACTGCTAGCCGCGTCTCGTGTCCATCTCTGGAGCTCCTTTAAACAGTGCTTTTAATCCCCTCTCCTCTCACACCAAGAAACAAAGAGGCAAGGAAAAGTCTCTTGTCTCTATGGCAGCTCCAGCCTTTTACCAGACTCCCTCCCAGCTAGCCGTGATGCAGTGACCCCTTCAGGTGGTGTTTACGCAGCCAACACCAGTCCTCTCCCTGCATCTTACCAAAGCCTGAACCTCACATCCCAGCCCCCACCTGTCCCAGCAGGTGAGCAGACAAGCTTCTCGGGCTGGTGAGTGCTGGGCGGTACCAATCCTATGTGGGGGAATCTCTCCTCTTTGCCCTCCACACACCGCTTGCTGCACTCTCCTCCATGGCTCTGAAGCTTCCCCCTCCGCCCCCCACAGTCTCCGCCAGTGAAGGGTCTTCTAGTGTGTGGAAACCTTTCCTCCTTCACAGCTCCCTCCCACTGGTGCTGGTCCCATCCTTATTCTTTTGTCTCTTTTTTTTCTTTTTTCTTTTGCCTTACACAGGTACGTGGGGAGTTTCTTGCCTTTCAGGAGGTCTGAGGTCTTTTGCCAGCGTTCATTTGGTGTTGTATAGTAGCAGTTCTACGTGTAGAGGTATTTCCGATGTATCATGGTTTAGAAGGTGATTTCCAGATCTTACTCTTCCGCCATCTTTTAGGATTGCTTTTTATACTGGGTGTTTATTTCTTTTTTCTTCTGGTTCCATATAAATTTTTAGGATTTGCCTTTCCTATTTGTCTGAAAAATGCTGTTGGAATTCTGATAAGGATTGCAATTAATCTATAAATAATTTTCGTTTGTATGGATATTTTATTATTAATTTTTCTGATCTTTGATCACAAGATATCTTTATATTTACCTGTGTCTTTTTCAGTTTCTATCATTAGGGCCTTGTATTTCAGTGTACAAATCTTTCACTTCCTGATTTAAAATTTTAAAGTATTTTATTCTTGTTGATGCTGTAAATGGGATTGTTCTCTTTATTTTAAGCTATATTATTTTTATATAGAGGGATGCAACTTATTTTTACCTGTATGTTGATTTTTTTTATCCTACTTACTGAATTTATTGTTTAGTTTTAACAATTTTGTTGGGTTTCAGAATTCTCTATATATACAATCACCTCAAATGGAAAAAGGTAACTTTACTCCATTTCCAATTTAGATGTCTTTTTAAAAAATTGTCTAATTGCTTTAGCCAGAACTTCCAGTACTATGTTGAGTAAAAATGGTGAGATTGGGCGCCTTTGTCTTGTTTCTGATCTTAGAGGAAATCTTTGAACAGTTCATTGTTGAGTAAACTATTCGCTGTGAGCTTGTCATCTATGGTTTTTATTATGTTGAAGTATGTTCCTTCCTTACCCAATTTGTTGAGAGTTTCTTTTCTTATCATAAAACGGTGTTGTACTTTGTCAAATTCCTTTTCTGCATCTATTGAGATAATTATATGATTTTAATCTTTCATTCTATTGATGTGGTGTATCATTGACTGATTTGTTTAAGTAGAGCATCTTTTTACCATGATGTTGAATTCGCTTTGCTAATGTTTTCTTAACAGTTTTTGCATCTAAAATTATTGGGGGTAGTGGTCTGTAGTTTTCTTTTCTGGTAGTGTCCAAATGTCTTTGGTGTCAGGGTACTGCTGGCCTCACAGAATGAGTTTGGGAATGCTCCCTCGCCTCTGATTTTTTAGGAACAGTTGAAAAGGATCAGAGTGAATTCTTCTTTAAATATTTAGTAGAATTTACCAGGTAAATCTGTATCTGTTCTTAAACTTTTCTTAGTTGGGAAGTTTTTGATCACTGACTCAATCCCCTTATGTGTTATTGCTTCATTTATATTTCCTATTTCTTCATGAGTTAGTCTCTTTTAAGGAAATATTTCTTAATGTGAACCAATTTTAAAGTTTTTTTTTGATTTTGTAACAATATTCCTTCTGTTTTATGTTTTGGTTTTTTTGGCCCCAAAGCTTATGAGATCTTAGCTGTCTGACCAGGGATCAAACCTGCATGCTCTGCATTGGAAGGTGAAATCTTAACCACTGGACTGTCAGGGAAGTCCCCATGATTTAGTCTTGGTAATCATATTTCTAGAAATTTATCCATTTATTTTAGGTTTTCTGATTTGTTTGCATATAAATGTTCATAGAAGTCTCTTATGATTTCTTTGATATTCATTTTAATGTCTCTTTTTGATTATCAATATCATTTATTTGAGTCTTCTCTCATTTTTCTTAGTCTCATAAAGTTTTTCAATTTTCAAAGAAAAATCTTCTCTTAGTTATGTTGATCTTTTCTGTTAATTTCCTGGGCTATATTTTATTGTTTATGTTTTGATCTTTGTTATTCCCTTTTTTCAGCTATCTTTGAGCTTAGTTTGCTTTTCTTTTCTTATTTTCTTCACATGTAATGTTACTTTGATTATTTGAGATTTTATGTTTTTCATAATATACGTATTTATCACTGTAAATTTCCCCGTTAGAACTGCTTTTGCAGGATCCCATAGGTTTTGGTACACTGTGCTTCCATTTTCATTTGTTTTGAGATTTTGAAACATTTGAAAACATTTCTTCTTTGACCTATTTGTTGATCATAAATGTTTTGTTTAATTTTCACATATTTGTAAATTTTTCAGCTTTCCTTGTGTTGATTCTAGTTTTCTGTTTTTTTTTAGTTTTATGCTTTTATTGTCAGAAAAGTTACTTGGTATAATTTCAAATTTGCTAAGCCATGTTTTGTGTTCTATCATATTATCTATCCTGGAGAATGTTCTGTGAACATTTGAGAAAAATAATATGTATTTTGTTTCTGTTAATGGAATATTACATACACACACACACACACACACACACACACACACACACACACACATATCTGTTAGGTCCATTTAGTCTAAAGTACATTTCAAATTCTATGTTTTCTAGTTGATTTTTTTTCTCTTGGTGACCTATCCATTGCTGAAAGTGGGGTATTGAAATGTCCTACTCCTCTTGTGTTGTCTACTTCTCCCTTCAGCTCTTAGTATTTGCTTACTACGTTTTGGTGTTCCAATGTTGGGTGCTTATATATTTATTGTTACTGTATCTTCTTGATCAATTTACAACTTTGTCATTGTATAATGACCCTCCTTGTCTCTAGTTACCATTCTTCACAGCTGGGGAAGCTGAGCACTTACTCTCACACTCCCTTTCACTTATTGGAGAGATAATCAGCTAGTTTAGTTCTAAGCTGTGCCATCTTTGGGGAAGGGTGATCCTTTCAAAGTAAACCTGTTCCTCTTATGCACTCACTTTCATCTTAACTCGTTTTTACTACCTCAGAGTGCTGGAATTTTCCTCTGGAGAACCGGACTTCCACAAAAGCTTTCTTGTCTATGAACGTATGTCCAATTCAAATGTTTCCATACCACAGCCATGAGGTTATAGGGCTGGATCACAGGCCATGCCATTTCCACAGTCTGCACTGAAGTCCATCTGCCTGTTGCCAGAGGTGAGCAAGATTCCTCCCAGTTCCCTTGGTGTATGGTGCTATATCTTACTATTCCCACAGGAGCACTGTTGTTCATGAATGAATGTGAGATGTTATAGGATGGAGGTACAAAAACAAGGAAGGTCTTATTCCATTAAAATATTGATATATTGAAAAGGACAGTCCCCTCAAAATATAGGGCCAGGAAAAATGGTTATCTACATGTGAAAGAATGAAGTTGGAGCCTTATCTTGCAAGATATAAAAAATTAACTCTAAATGGATCAAAGACCTAAAATCATAAAATCCCTAGATGAAAGCATAGGGCAAATGCTTCATGACATTGAATTTGGCAGAGGTTTCTTGGATATGAAAACAAAATCAGAGGAAACAAAGGAAAAAATAAACTAATTGACTTCATAAAAATTTTAGAAATGTGTGCATTAAAATAATATCAACAGAGTAAAACGGCAACTCACAGAATGGGAGGAAACATTTGCTATCACATATAACAGATTAATATCCAGAATATATAGAAAATGAAAACTCAACAACAAAAAAATGTACAACCTGATTCAAAAATGGAGAAAAACTTGAATAGACATTTCTCCAAAAATGATATACAAATTGCAATAAACACATAAGAGATGCACGGCATCAGAAATAATTGGCAAATGAAAAACAAAACTGCAGTGTGATACTAACTCATGCCCTTTAGGATGGCTACTATATTATAAACGGAAAATAACAAGTGTTATTTGTGGAGAGGTGGAGAATTTGGAACTCTTGTACCCTCTTGGTTTCAGTGTGTGTTTTAGCCTCATAAAAAAGAGTATAACCATTCTTCAAAAATTAATAATAGAATTACCATACGATCAAGCAACTCTACATCTCGGTTTACTCCCAAAAGAATTGATAGCGTTGTCTCAAAGAGATATTTTACACCAATGATCATAGCAGCATTATTCATAATAACCAAAACATAGAAATTTCCCAAGTGTCCATTGATGAATAAACAAAATATATGTACATAAAATAGAATATTTTTAGACTTATAAAAGAAGGAAATTCTGACATATGCTACAAGTATAAGTCTTGAAGACAATATGCTAAGTGAAATAAGCCTGTCATATAAGACAAATGCTATACAATTCCATTTATATGAGATACTTAATCAAATCATAAAGACAGAAAGTAAAATTGTGATCATCAGGGGCTGGGGGAAGGGATGCATGGGAAATTATTATTATTTTTTAAACATCTTTATTGGAGTATAATTGCTTTACAATGGTCTGTTAGTTTCTGCTTTATAACAAAGTGAATCAGTTATACATATACATATGTTCCCATATCTCTTCCCTCTTGCATCTCCCTCCCTCCCACCCTTCATTTGCCACCCCTCTAGGTGGTCACAAAACACCGAGCTGATCTGCCTATGCTATGTGTCTGCTTCCCACTAGCTATCTATTTTACGTTTGGTAGTGTGTATATGTCCATACCACTCACTCACTTTGTCACAGCTTACCATTCCCACTTCCCACATCCTCAAGTCCATTCTCTAGTATGTCTGTGTCTTTATTCCCATCTTGCCCCAAGGTTCTTCATGACCTTTTTTTTTCTTTTTACTTAGATTTCATATATATGTGTTAGCATACGGTATTTGTTTTTCTCTTTCTGACTTACTTCATTCTGCATGACAGACTCTAGGTCCATCCACCTCACTACAAATAACTCAATTTCATTTCCTTTTATGGCTGAGTAATATTCCACTGTATATATGGGCCACATCTTCTTTATCCATACATCTGTTGATGGACACTTAAGTTGCTTCCATGTTCTGGCTGTTGTAAATAGAGCTGATATGATTATTTGGTACATGACACTTTTTGAATTATGGTTTTCTCAGGGTATATGCCCAGTAGTGGGAAATGGGATTGCTGGGCCATATGGTAGTTCTATTATTTTTATTTATTTATTTATTTATTTATTTGTAGGACTCGGGCCTCTCACTGCTGCGGCCTCTCCTGCCACGGAGCACAGGCTCTGGTCGCGCATGCCCAGCGTCCACGGCCCATGGGCCCATCCGCTCCGAGACACATGGGACCCTCCAGGACCAGGCATGAACCCACACTCCAGCAGTGGCCAGCCAACTCCCAACCACCGCACCACCAGGGAAGCCCTATTTTTAGTTTTTAAAGAACCTCCATACTGTTCTCCATAGTGGCTGTATCAATTTACATTCCCACCAACAGTGCTCGTGTTTTATCTTGTCTCCACACCCTCTCCAGTGTTTATTGTTTCTAGATTTTTTGATGATGGCCATTCTGACTGGTGTGTGATGATATATCATTATAGTTTTGTGGTTTTTTTTGTGGTACGCGGGCCTCTCACTGTTGTAGCCTCTCCCGTTGTGGAGCACAGGCTCCGGACGCGCAGGCTCAGCGGCCATGGCTCACGGGCCCAGCCGCTCCACGGCAAGTGGGATCCTCACAGACCAGGGCACGAACCCGGGTCCCCTGAGTCAGCAGGCGAATTCTCAACCACTGCGCCACCAGGGAAGCCCTCATTATAGTTTTGATTTGCATTTCTGTAAGGATTAATGATGTTGAGCATTCTTTCATGTGTTTATTGACAATCTGTATATCTTCTTTGGAGAAATGTCTATTTAGGCCTTCTGACCATTTTTTGATTAGGTTTTTTTTTTTTTTTATATGGAGCTGCATGAGCTGCTTGTAAATTTTGAAGACTAATTCTTTGTAAGCTGCTTCATTTGCAAATATTTTCCCCCATTATGAGGGTTATCTTTTGGTCTTGTTTATGGTTCCTTTGCTGTGCAAAAGCTTTTAAGTTTCATTAGGTCCCATTTGTTTATTTTTCTTTTTATTTCCATTTCTCTAGGAGGTTGGTCGAAAAGGATCTTGCTGGGATTTAGGTGGTAGTGTGTTCTGCCTATGTTTTCCTCTAAGAGTTTGATAGTGTCTGGCCTTGCATTTAGGTCTTTAATCAATTTTCAGTTTATTTTTGTGTATGGTGTTAGGGAGTGTACTTAGTTTTTTTTTCTTTATTTTTTTCTTTCTTGCTCTCTCTTTTTATTTTTTTAATTTTTATTTATTTATTTATTTTCTTTTAACATCTTTATTGGGATATAATTACTTTACAATGGTGTGTTAGTTTCTGCTTTATAACAAAGTGAATCAGTTATACATATACATATGTTCCCATAACTCTTCCCTCTTGCGTCTCCCTCCCTCCCACCCTTCCTATCCCACCCATCCAGGTGGTCACAAAGCACCGAGCTGATAACCTTGTGCTATGTGGCTGCTTCCCACTAGCTCTCTACCTTACATTTGGTAGTGTATATATGTCCATGCCTCTCTCTCGTTTTATCACAGCTCACCCTTCCCCCTCCCCATATCCTCAAGTCCGTTCTCTAGTAGGTCTGTGTCTTTATTCCTGCCTTACCCCTAGGTTCTTCATGACATTTTTTTCTTAAATTCCATATATATGTGTTAGCATACAGTATTTGTCTTTCTCTTTCTGACTTTCTTCACTCTGTATGACAGACTCTAGGTCTATCCACCTCATTACAAATAGCTCAATTTCATTTCTTTCTATGGCTGAGTAATATTCCATTGTATATATGTGCCACATCTTCTTTATCCATTCATCCGATGGTGGGCACTTAGGTTGTTTCCATCTCTGCGCTATTGTAAATAGAGCTGCAATGAACATTTTGGTACATGACCCTTTTTGAATTATGGTTTTCTTAGGGTATATGCCCAGTAGTGGAATTGCTGGGTCATATGGTAGGTCTATTTGTAGTTTTTTAAGGAACCTACATACTGTTCTCCATAGTGGCTGTATCAATTCACATTCCCACCAGCAGTGCAAGAGTGTTCCCTTTTCTCCACACCCTCTCCAGCATTTATTGTTTCAAGATGTTTTGATGATGACCATTCTCACTGGTGTGAGATGATATCTCATTGTAGTTTTGATTTGCATTTCTCTAATGATTAATGATGTTGAGCATTATTTCATGTATTTGTTGGTAGTCTGTATATCTTCTTTGGAGAAATGCCTATTTAGGTCTTCTGCCCATTTTTGGACAGGGTTGTTTGTTTTTTTTCTTACTGAGCTGCATGAGCTGCTTATAAATTTTGGAGATTAATCCTTTGTCAGTTGCTTCATTTGCAAATATTTACTCCCATTCTGAGGGTTGTCTTTTGGTCTTGTTTATGATTTCCTTTGTTGTGCAAAAGCTTTGAAGTTTCATTATGTCCCATTTGTTTATTTTTGTTTTTATTTCCTTTTCTTTAGGATGTTGGTCAGAAAGAATATTGCGGTGATTTATGTTATAGCGTGTTCTGTCTATGCTTTTCTCTAAGAGTTTGATAGTGTCTGGCCCTGTTTGTAGGTCTTTAATCCATTATGAGTTAAGTTTTGTGTATGGTGTTAGGGAGTGTTCTAATTTCATACTTTTACATGCACCTTTCCAGGTTTTTCAGCACCACGTTTTGAAGAGGCTGTCTTTTCTCCACTTTATATTCTTCCCTATCTTTTCAAAGATAAGGTGGCCATATGTGCCAGGGTTTTTGCCTGGACTTTCTATCCTGTTCCATTGATCTATATTTCTGTTTTTGTGCCAGTAACATACTGTCTTCATTACTGTACCTTTTAGTATTGTCTGAAGGTTGGGAGCCGGGTTCCTCCAACTCCATTTTTCATTCTCAAGATTTCTTTGCCTATTAGGGGTTTTTGTGTTTCCATACAATATGTGAAAATGTTTGTTCTTGTTTTGTGAAAAATGCCAGTGCTAGATTGAAGAGGCTGTCCATTCTCCACTGAACATTCCTGCCTCTTTTATCAAAGATAAGGTGACCATATGTGCGTGGGTTTATCTCTGGGCTTTCTATCCTGTTCCATTGATCTATCTTCTGTTTCTGTGCCAGTAACATACTGTGTTGATTACTGTAGCCTTGTAGTATAGTCTGAAGTCAGGGAGCCTGATTCCTCCAGCTCCGGTTTTCATTCTCAAGATTGCTTTTACTATTCGGGGTCTTTTGTTTCCATACAAATTGTGAAATTTTTTGTCCTAGTTCTGTGAAAAATGCCAGTGGTAGTTTGATAGGGATTGCATTTTATCTGTATATTGCTTTGGGTAGTAGAGTCATTTTCACAATGTTGATTCTTCCAATCCAAGAACATGGTATATCTCTCCATCTATTTGTATCATCTTTAATTTCTTTCATCAGTGTCTTATAATTTTCTGCATACAGGTCTTTTGTCTCCTTATGTAGGTTTAGTCCTAGATATTTTATTGTTTTTGTTGCAATGGTAAATGGGAGTGTTTTCTTCTTTTTTTTTTTTTTGCAGTACATGGGCCTCTCACTATTGTGGCCTCCCCCGTTGCAGAGCACAGACTCCGGACGCGCAGGCCCAGCAGCCATGGCTCACAGGCCCAGCCGCTCCACGGCATGTGGGATTTCCCCAGACCGGGGCACGAACCCGTGTCCCCTGTATCGGCAGGCGAACTCTCAACCACTGCGCCACCAGGGAAGCCCGGGAGTGTTTTCTTGATTTCAATTTCAGATTTTTCATCATTAGCGTATAGGAATGCCAGAGAATTCTGTGCATTAATTTTGTATCCTGCTACTTTACCAAATTCATTGATCAGCTCCAGTAGTTTTCTAGTAGCATCTTTAGGATTCTCTATGGATAGTATCATGTCTTCTGCAAACAGTGACAGCTTTACTTCTTTTTTTCCTATTTGGATCCCTTTTATTTGTTTTTATTCTCTGATTGCTGTGGCTAAAACTTCCAAAACGATGTTGAATAATAGTGGTGAGAGTGGGCAACCTTATCTTGTTCCTGATCTTAGTGGAAATTCTTTCAGTTTTTAACCATTGATGACAATGTTGGCTGTGGGCTTGTCATATACGGTCTTTGATATGTTGAGGAAAGTTCCCTCTCTGCCTATTTTCTGGAGGGTTTTTATCATAAATGGGTGTTGAATTTTGTGGAAAGCTTTCTCTGCATCTATTGAGATGGTCATATGGTTTTTCTCCTTCAGTTTGTTAATATGGTGTATCACATTGATTGATTTGCGTATATTGAAGAATGCTTGCATTGTTGGAATAAACCCCACTTGATCACGGTGTATGATCCTTTAATGTGCTGTTGGTATCCGTTTGCTAGTATTTTGTTGAAGAGATTTGCATCTATGTTCATCAGTGATATTGGCCTATAATTTCATTTCTTTGTGTCATATTAGTCTGGTTTTTGTATCAGGGTGATTGTGGCCTTGTGGAATGAGTTTGGGAGAGGTCCTCCCTCTGCTTTAGTTTGGAAGAGTTTGACAAGGATCAGTGCTAGCTCTTTTCTATATGTATTATAGAATTTGCCTGTGAAGCCATCTGATCCTGCGCTTTGGTTTGTTGGAAAATTTTTAATCACAGTTTCAATTTCAGTACTTGAGATTTGTCTGTTCATATTTTCTATTTCATCCTTGTTCAGTGTCAGCAGGTTGCGCATTTCAAAGAATTTGTGCATTTCTTTCAGACATGCAAATGCAAACCAAAAGAAAGCTGGAGGAGCAATTCTCATATCGGACATATAGTCTCTAAAATAAAGACTATTAGAAGAGACAGATAAGTACACTGGATAATGATCAAGGGATTGATCCAAGAAGAAGATATAACAATTTTAAATATATATGCACCCAACATAGGAGCACCTCAATACATAAGGCATCTACTAACAGCCACAAAATAGGAAATCGACAGTAACACATACATAGTATGGGAGTTTAACACCCCACATTCACCAATAGAAAGATCATGCAAAATGAAAATAAATAAGGAAACAGAAGCTTAAAATAATACATTAAACAAGATGGACTTAATTGATATTTATAGACAAAGACAACAAAATACACATTTTTCTCAAGTGCTCCTGCAACATTCTCCTGGATAGATCATGTCTTGGGTCACAAATCAAGACTTGGTAAATTTAAGAACATTGAAATTGTATCACGTATCTTTTCCGAAAACAATACTATGAGACTAGATAACAATTACAGGAAAAAAACTTTAGAAAATACAAACACATGGAGGCAAAACAATACACTACTTAATAATGAAGTGATCACTGAAAAAATCAAAGATGTAATCAAAAAATACCTAGAAAAAATGAGAATGGAGACACGACGAAGCAAAACCTATGGGATGCAACAAAAACAGTTCTAAGAGGGAAGTTTATAGCAATACAATTGTACCCTAATAAACAGGAAACATCTTGAATAAATAACCTAAACATGCACCTAACACAATTAGAGAAAGAACAAAAAAAATAACACAAATTTAGCAGAAGGAAAGAAATCATAAAGATCAGATCACAAATAAATGAATCAGAAATGAAGGAAACAATAGCAAAGATCAATAATACTATAAGCTGTGTCTTTGAGAAGATAAACAAGATTGATAAACCATAGCCAGACACAAAATAAAAGGGAGAGGTCTGAAATCAATAGAATTAGAAATTAAAAAGGAGAAGTAACAACTGACATGGCAGAAATACAAAAGTTCATGAGACATAACTACAAGCAACTCTATGCCAATAAAATGGACAAATTCTTAGAAAAAGCACAACCTGCTGAGACTGAATCAGGATGAAATAAAAAATATGAGCACACGAATTACAAGCACTGAAATAGAATCTGTGATTAAAAATCTTCAAACAAAGTGATATGGGATCATAGGTTTATGTATAACTGATACATTTTATTAAAAGGCAGATACTAACACACAATTGTTAAGCAATTATACTCCAATAAAGGTATTAAAAAAATCTTCCAACACACAAAAGCCCAGGACAAGATGGCTTCACAGGCAAATTCTATCAAACATTTAGAGAAGAGCTAACATGTATCTTTCTCAAATTCTTCCAAAATATACCAGAGGAAGGAACACGCCCAAACTCGTTCTACAAGGCTACCATCTCCCTGATACCAAAACCAGACAAAGATGTCATTAAAAAAACAAAAACTGCAGGCCAATAACACTGATGAACATAGATGCAAAAATCCTCAAGAAAATACTAGCAAACAGAAAGCAACTGCGCATTAACGGGATAATACACCATGATCAAGTGGGGTTTATTCCAGGAATGCAAGAATTCTTCAATATACACAAATCAATCAATGTGAAACGTCATATTAACAACTTGAAGGAGAAAAACCATATGATCATCTCAATTGATGCAGAGAAAGCTTTTGACAAAATTCACCACCCATTAATGATAAAAACTCTGCAAAAGTAGGCATAGGGGGAACTTTCCTCAACATAATAAAGGCCATATATAACAAACACACAGCCAACATCATCCTCAATGGTGAGAAACTTAAACCGTTTCCAATTAGACCAGGAACAATACAAGGTTGCCCACTCTCACCAGTCTTATTCAACATAGTTTTGGAAGTTGTATCCACAGTAATCAGAGAGAAAAATGAAGTAAAAGGAATCCAAATCAGAAAAGAAGAAATAAAGCTGTCACTCTTTGAAGATGATATGATACTATATAGAGAATCCTAAAGATGCAACCAGGAAACTATTAGAGCTAATCAATGAATTTTGTAAAGTAGCAGGATACAAAATTAATACACAGAAATCTGTGGCATTCCTATACACTAATTATGGAAAAGCTGAAAGTGAAATTAAGAAAATGCTCCCAGGGACGATGGTGGAAGAGTAAGACGTGGAAATCATCTTCCTCCATACAGATACATCAGAAATACATCAAAACGTGGAGAAACTCCTACAGAACATCTACTGAACACTGGCAGAAGAACTCAGACCTCCCAAAAGGCAAGAAAATCCCCACGTACCTGAGTAGGGCAAAAGAAAAAGAATAAACAGAACCAAAAGAATAGGAACGGGACCTGCCCAATGGGTGGGAGCTGTGAAGGAGGAAAAGTTTCCACACACTAGGAAGACCCTTTGTGGGTGGAGACTGCGGGTCTCGGAGGGCGGAAGCTTTGGAGCAGCGGAGGACAGCACAGCAAAAGTGGTGCAGAGGGCAAAGAGGAGAGATTCCCGCACAGAGGATTGGTGCTGACTGGCATTCACCAGCCCGAGAGGATTGTGTGCTCACGTGCTGGGGTGGGCGTGCCTGAGAGCTGAGGCTCAGGCTTCGTTCGGAGTGCAGGGTGAGTACTGCTGTTGTCAGCGTGAACACAGCCTGCAGGGGGTTAGTGCACCACGGCTAGCCATGAGGGAGTCCGGGGTAAAGCCTGGACCTGCCAAAGGGGCAAAGACTTTTTCTTCCCGCTTTGTTTCCTGGTGTGACAGGAGAGGGGATTAAGAATGCTGCTTAAACGAGCTCCAAGACGGGCACAAGCCGCGGTTAACAGCCCGAACACCAGAGACCGGATTGAGACAGTAAGCCTGCTGCTGTGCCACAGAGAAGCCTGTGTGTGAGCACAGGTCACTATACACACCTCCCTTCTGGGAAGCCTGTGCAGCCCGCCACTACCAGGGTCCCAGGATCCAGGGACAACTTCCCCGAGAGAGCACACGGCACGCATCAGGCTGGCGCAAAGTCACGCCAGCCTCTGTCACTGCAGGCTCACCCCACACTACATACCCCTCCTTCCCCCCAGCCTTAGTGAGCCAGAGCCCCCAATCAGTGGCTCCTTTAACCCCCTCTTGTCTGAGCGAAGAAGAGATGCCTGCCAGCGACCTACATGCAGAGGCGGGGCCAAATCCAAAGCTGAGCCCAGGGAGCTGTGCGAAAAATGAAAAGAAAGGGAAATCTCTCCTGGCAGCCTCAGGAGTAGTTGATTATATTTCCACAATCAACTTGATGTACCCTGCATCTGTGGAATACCTGAATAGACAATTAATCATCTGAAATTGAGGAGGTGGACTTTGAGAGCAAGATTTATTATGTTTTCACATTTTCTCTTTTTGTGAGGGTGTATGTGTTTGCTTTTGGGTGATATTTTGTCTGTATAGCTTTGTTTTCACTATTTGTCCTAGGGTTCTATCCATCCAGTTTTTTTGTTTGTTTGTTTTTTACTTTAAAAAAATTTCTTAATAATTACTTTTTATTTTAATAAATATTTTATTATATCTTACTTTATTTGCTTTCCTTTTATCCTCTTTCCTTCCTTCTTTCTACTTTTTCTCCCTTTTATTCTGAGCAGTGTGGATGAAAGGCTCTTGGTGATGCAGCCAAGTGTCAGTGCTGTGCCTCTGAGGTGGGAGAGACAACTTCAGGACACTGGTCCACAAGAGAACTCCCAGCACCACGTAATATCAAATGGTGAAAATGTCCCAGAGATCTCCATCTCAGCAACAACATCCAGCTTCACTCAACGACCAGCAAGCTACAGTGCTGGACACCCTATGCCAAACAACTAGCAAGAGAAGAACACAAACCCACCCATTAGCAGAGAGGCTGCCTAAAGTCATAATAAGTCCACAGACATCTCAAAACTCATCACCAGACGTGGAGTTGGCCACCAGATAGACAAGATCCAGCCTCATCCAGCAGAACACAGGCACTAGTCCCCTCTACCGGGAAGCCTACAAAAGCCACTGAACAAACTTTTGCCACTGGGAACAGACACCAAAAACAACGGGAACTACAAACCTGCAGCCTGCAAAAAGGAGACCCCAAACACAGTAGGATAAGCGAAATAAGAAGACAGAAAAACACACAGCAGATGTAGCAGCAAGATAAAAACCCACTGGACCTAACAAATGAAGAGGAAGTAGGCAGTCTACCTGAAAAAGAATTCAGAATAATGATAGTGAACATGATCCGAAATCTTGGAAACAGAATAGAGAAAATGCAAGAAACATTTAACAAGGACTTAGAAGAACAAAAGATGAAACCAGCAATGATGAACAGCACAATGAATGAAATTCAAAATACTCTAGAAGGGATCAATAGCAGAATAACTGAGGCAGAAAAACGAATAAGTGACCTGGAAGATAAAATAGTGGAAATAACTACTGTAGAGCAGAATAAAGAAAAAAGAATGAAAAGAAATGAGGACTGTCCCAGAGACCTCTGGGACAACATTAAACTCACCAACATTCGAATTATAGGGGTTCCAGAAGAAGAAGAGAAAATGAAATGGGCTGAGAAAATATTTGAAGAGAGTATAGTTGAAAACTTCTCTAATATGGGTAAGGAAATATTTAATCAAGTCCACGAAGCACAGAGAGTCCCATACAGGATAAATCCAAGGAGAAACATTCCAAGACATATATTAATCAAATTGTCAAAATTTAAATACAAAGAAAACATATTAAAAGCAGCAAGGGAAAAACAACAAATAATACACAAGGGAATTCACATAAGGTTAAGAGCTGATCTTTCAGCAGAAACTCTGAAAGACAGAAAGGAGTGGCAGAACATATTTAAAGTGATGAAGGAGAGAAACCTGCAACCAAGATTACACTACCCAGTAAGGATCTCATTCAGATTTGATGGAGAAATTAAATCCTTTCCATACAAGCAAAAGTTGAGAGTTCAGCACCACCAAACCAGTTTTACAACAAATGCTAAAGGATCTTCTCTAGGCAAGAAACAAAAGAGAAGGAAAACAGCTACAATAACAAACTCAAAACAATTAAGAAAATAGGAATAGGAACAAACATATGGTTAATTACCTTAAATGTAAATGGATTAAATGCTCCCACCAAAAGACACAGACTGGTTGAATAGATATAAAAACAAGATCCACATATATGCTCTCTACAAGTGACCCATTTCAGACCTAGAGACGCATACAGACTGAAAGTGAGGGGATGGAAAAGATACTCTATGCAAATGGAAACCAAAAGAAAGCTAAAGTAACAATTCTCATATAAGAAAATATAGCCTTTAAAATAAAGATTATTAGAAGAGACAAAGAAGGACACTAGATAATGATCAAGGGATGGATCCAAGAAGATGTAACAACTGTAAATATTTCTGCACACAACATAGGAGCACCTCAATACGTAAGGCAAATACTAACAGCCGTAAGAGGTGAAATCAACAGTAACACATTCATAGTATGGAACTTTAACACCCCACCTTCACCAATGGACAGATCATCCAAAATGAAAATAAATAAGGAAACACAAGCTTTAAATGATACATTAAACAAGATGGACTTAATTGATATTTATAGGACACTCCATCCAAAAACAACAGAATACACATTTTTCTCAAGTTCTCATGGAACATTCTCCAGGATAGATCATATCTTGGGTCAAAAATGAACCCTTGGTAAATATAAGAAAATTGAAATTGTATCAAGTATCTTTTCTGGCCACAATGCTATGAGACTAGATATCAATTACAGGAAAAGACCTGTAAAAAATTCAAACACATGGAGGCAAAACAATGCACTACTTAATAACGAAGTGATCACTGAAGAAATCAAAGAGAAAATCAAAAAATACCTAGAAACAAATGACAATGGAGACACGATGAATCAAAACCTATGCGATGCAAAAAATAGAGTTGTAAGAGGGAAGATGAGAGCAATACAATCCTTACTTAAGAAACAGGAAATATCTCGAATAAACAACCTAACCGTGCACCTGAAGCAATTAGAGAAGGAACAAAACAAACCCAAAGTTAGGAGATGGAAAGAAAACAAAGATCAGATCAGAAATAAATGAAAAATAAATGAAGGAAATGATAGCAAAGATCAATAAAACTAAAAGCTGTGTCTTTGAGAAGATAAACAAGATTGACAAATCATTAACCAGACACATGAAAAAAAAAGTCTCAAATCAATAGGAGGAAAGGAGAAGTAACTGACACGGCAGAAATACAAAAGATCATGAGAGATAACTAAAAGCAACTCTATGCCAATAAAATGGACAACCTGGAAGAAATGTACAAATTCTTAGCAATGCACAACCTGCTGAGACTGAATCAGGATAAAATAAAAATATGAACAGACCAATCACAAGCAGTGAAATTGAATCTGTGATTTAAAATCTTCCAACAAAGAGATATGAGAACATATGTATATGTATAACTGATACACCTTATTAAAAGGCAGAAACTAACAGAGAATTGTAAAGCAATTATCCTCCAATAGAGATATTAAAAAAAATCTTCCAACACACAAAAGCCCAGGACAAGATTGCTTCTCAGGCGAATTCTATCAAACATTTAGAGAAGAGCAAACACATATCCTTCTCAAACTCTTCCAAAATATAGCAAAGGGGGGAACACGCCCAAACTCATTCTACGAGACCACAATCACCCTGATACCAAAATGAGACAAAGAGTTCACACACACACACACAAAAAAAACCTGCAAGACAATATCACTGATGAATATAGATGCAAAAATCCTCAGCAAAATACTAGCAAACAGAATGCAACAGCACATTAAAATGATAATACCCCATGATCAAGTGGGGTTTTTTCCAGGAATGCACGGATTTTTCTATATACGCAAATCAATCAATGTGATGAACCATATTAACAAATTGAAGGAGAAAAATCATATGATCATCTCAATAGATGCAGAGAAAGCTTTCAACAAAATTCAACACCGAGTTATGATAAAAACCCTGCAAAAAGTAGGTGTAGAGGGAACTTTCCTCAACATAATAAAGGCAATATATGACAAACCCACAGCCAACAGCATCCTCAATGGTGAGAAACTGTAACTATTTCCAATAAGAAAAGGAACAATACAAGGTTGTCCACTCTCACCACTCTTATTCAACATGGTTTTGGAAGTTCTAACCAGAGTAATCAGAGAAGAAAAGGAAGGAACATTAATCCAAATCAGAAAAGAAGATCTAAAGCTGTCACTGTTTGCAAATGATATGATACTATATATAGAGAATCCTAAAGATGCTACCAGAAAACTACTAGAACTAATCAATGAATTTTGTAAAGTAGCAGGATACAAAATTAATGCACAGAAATCAATGGCATTCCTATGCACTAATGATGAAAAATCTGAATGTGAAATTAAGAAAACGCTCCCAGGGAAGATGGCAGAAGATTAACATGCGGAGATCACCTTCCTCCCCACAGATCCATCAGAAATACATCAACACGTGGAACAAGTCCAACAGAGCACCTGCTAAACACTGGCAGAAGACCTCAGACCTCCCAAAAGGCAAGAAAATACCCACGTACCTGAGTAAGGCAAAAGAACAAAGAATAAAGAGAGACAAAAATATAGGAATGTGACCTGCACCAGTGGGAGGGAGCTGTGAAGGAGGAAACGTTTCCACACACTAGGAGGCCCCTTCACAGGCAGAGACTAAGGGTCTCGGAGGTCAGAATCTTCAGAGCAGCGGAGGAGAGCACAGCAACAGGGGTTCAGAGGGCAAAGCAGAGAGATTCCTGCACAGAGGATCGCTGCCGACTGGCATTCACCAGTCCAAGAGGCTTGTCTGCTCACCTGCTGTGGTGGGCGGGCCTGAGAGCTGAGCCTCAAGCTTCGGTCGGAGTGCAGGGAGAGGACTGGTGGTGTGGGTGTGAACACAGCTTGCAGGGGGTTAGTACACCATGGCTAGCCGGGAGGGAGTCCGGGGCAAGACTGAACCTGCTGAAGAGGCAAGAGACTTTTTCTTCCCTATTTGTTTACTGGTGCACAAGGAGAGGGGATTAAGAGTGCTGGTTAAAGGAGCTCCAGAGACGGGTGTGAGCCGTGTCTTACAGCGCAGACCCCAGAGATGGGCATGAGACTCTAAGGCTGCTGCTGCCACCACAAAGAAGCCTGTGTGTGAGCACAGGTCACTATCTACACCTCCCTTCTGGGGAGCCTGTGCAGCCCACCACTGCCAGGGTACCGGGATTGAGGGACAACTTCCCCAGGAGAACGCATGTCACGCATCAGTCTGGTGAAAGGAAATGCTGGCTTCTTCCGCCGCAGGCTCGACTGCCCTATGTACCCCTCCTGCCCCCTGGCCTGAGTGAGCCAGAGCCCCCGAAGCAGCAGCTCCTTTAATCCCATGCTGTCTGCGCAAATAATAGATGCCCTCTGGTGACCTATATGCAGAGGCACGGCCAAATCTAACGCTGAGCCCCGGGAGCTGTGCAAACAAAGAAAAGAAAGGGAAATCTCTCCCAGCAGCCTCAGGAGCAGCGGATTAAATCTCCACAATCAACTTGATGTACCTTGTGTCTGTGGAATACCTGAAGAGGCAACAAATCATCCCAAATTGAGGAGGTGGACTTTGAGAGCAAGATTTATTATGTTTTCACATTTTCTCTTTTTGTGAGTGTGTATGTGTATGCTTCTGTGTGAGATTTTGTCTGTATAAATTTGCTTTCACTATTTGTCCTAGGGTTCTATTCGTCCATTATTTTAATTAAAAAATGTTTTTTCTTGATAAATATTTTTTATTTTAATAACTTTATTTTATTTTGTTTTTATGTTCTTTTCGTTTATCCTCTTTCTTTCCTTCTTTGTACTTTTTCTCCCTTTTATTCTGATCCGTGTGGATGACAGTCTCTTGGTGCTGCACCTAAGCATCAGTGTTGTGCCTCTGAGATGGGAGAGCCAACATCAGGACACTGGTCCACAAGAGACCTCCCAGCTCCACGTATTATCAAATGCTGAATATTTCCGAGAGATCTCCATCTCAAAATCAACACCCAGCTGCACTCAATGACCAGCAAGCTACAGTGCTGGACACCCTAAGCCAAACAACTAGCAAGAGAGGAACACAAACCCACCCATTAGCAGAAAGGCTGCCTAAAATTATAATAATTCCACAGACACCCCAGACCCACACCAACAGACGTGGAATTCCTCACCAGAAAGACAAGATCCAGCCTTATCCACCAGAACACAGGCACTAGTCCCCTCCACCAGGAAGCCTACACAACCCACTGAACAAACTTTAGCCACTGGGGACAGACACCAAAAACAGCGGGAAATACAAACCTGCAGCCTGCAAAAAGGAGACCCTAAACACAGTAAGATAAGCAAAATGAGAAGACAGAAAAACACACAGAAGATGAAGGAACAAGATAAAAACCCACCAGACCTAAACAATGAATAGGAACTAGGCAGTCTACCTGAAAAAGAATTCAGAATAATGATAGTAGAGATGATCCAAAATCTTGGAAATAGAATAGAGAAAATGCAAGAAACATTTAAGAAGAACCTAGAAGAACAAAAGATGAAACAAGTGGGCGAGGGGAGATTGGCAGAAGAGTAAGATGCAGAGATCACCTTCCTCCCCACAGGTACACCAGAAATACATCTACACATGGAACAACTCCTACAGAACACCAACTGAAAGCTGGCAGAAGACCTCAGACCTCGCAAAAGGCAAGAAACTCCCCACGTACCTGGGTAGGGCAAAAGATAAAAAGAAAAAACAGAGACAAAAGAATAGGGATGGGACATATATCTGTGGGAGGGAACTGTGAAAGACGAATGGTTTCCACACACTAGGAAGCCCCTTCGCAGGTGGAGACAGTGGGTGGCAGAGGGGGGGAGCTTTGGAGTCATGGAGGAGAGCACAGCAACAGGGGTGCAGAGGACAAAGTGGGGAGATTCCCGCACAGAGGATCGGTGCTGACCAGCACTCACCAGCCCGAGAGGCTTGTGTGCTCACCCGCCGGGGTGGGCGGGGCTGCGAGCTGAGGCTTGGGCTTTAGTCGGAGCACAGGGAAAGGACTGGGGTTGGCGGTGTGAACACAGCCTGAAGGGGTTAGTGCACCACGGCTAGACAGTAGGGAGGCCAGAAAAAGGTCTGGACCTGCTGAAGGGCAAGAGACTTTTTCTTCCCTCTTTGTTTCCTGGAGCGCCAGGAGACGGGATTAAGAGTGCTGCTTTAAGGATCTCCAGAGACGGGCATGAGCTGTGGCTAAAACCGTGGACCCCAGAGTTGGGCAGGAGATGCTATGGCTGCTGCTGCCACCACCAAGAAGCCTGTGTGTGAGCACAGGTCACTATCGACACAGCCCCCCACGGGAGCATGTGCAGCACGCCACTGCCAGGATCCCGGGATCCAGGGACAAATTCCCCAGGAGAAAGCATGACTAGCCTTAGGCTGGTGCAACATCATGCTGGCCTCTGCCGCCACAGGCTCACCCCGCACAGAGTGCCCCTCCCTCTACCGGGCCTGAGTGAGCCAGAGCCCCGAATCAGCGGCTCCTTTAACCCCGTCCTGTCTGAGCAGAAAAACAGACGCCCTCCGGGGACCTACAACCAGAGGCGGGGCCAAATCCAAAGTTGAGCCCCTGTGAGCTGTGAGAACAAAGAAGAGAAAGGGAAATCTCTCCCAGAAGCCTCAGAAGCAATGGATTCAATCTCCACAATCAACTTGATGTGTCCTGCATCTGTGGAATACATGAATAGACAATGAATCATCCCAAATTGAGGAGGGGGACATTGAGAGCAAGATTTATGATTTTTTCCCCTTTTCCTCTTTTTGTGAATGTGTATGTTTATGCTTCTGTGTGAGATTTTGTCTGTATACCTTTGCTTCCACCATTTGTCGTAGGGTTCTATTTGCCCGTTTTTTTAAAAAAAAATTTTTCTTAATAATTTTTATTTTATTTTACCTTATTTTATTTTACTTTATCTTCTTTCTTTCTTTCCTTCCTTCCCTCCTTTAGAGAACGAATCATCCCAAATTGAGGAGGTGGACTTTGAGAGCAAGATTATGATTTTTTCCCCTTTTCCTCTTTTTCTGAATGTGTATGTGTATGCTTCTGTATGAGATTTTATCCGTATAGCTTTGCTTCCACCATTTGTCCTAAGTTTCTATCTGTCCATTTTGTTTTTTTAAATTTTTTTCTTAATAATTATTTTTTAATTTAATAACTTTATTATATTTTACTTTATTTTGTTTTACTTTTTCTTTCTTTTTTTCTTCCTTCCCTCCTTCCTTCCTTCCTTTCTCCCACCATCCTTACCTCTCACCCTCCCTCCCTCCTTTCTTTCTTTCTTCCTTCTTTCCTTCCTGCCTTTCTTTCTTCCCTCCTAATTCTACTAATTCTGTCTCTCTACTTTTTCTCCCTTTTATTCTGAGCCATGTTGATGAAGTGTTCTTGGTGTGGCAGCCAGGAGTCAGTGCTGTACCTCTGAGGTGGGAGAGCCAACATGAGGACACTGGTCCATAAGAGATCTCCCAGCTCCAAATAATATCAAATGGTGAAAATCTCCCAGAGATCTCCATCTCAACACCAGCACCCAGCTTAACTCAACGACCAGCAAGCTACAGTGCTGGACACCCTATGCCAAACAACTAGCAAAACTGGAACACAACCCCACCCATCAGCAGAGAGGCTGCCTAAAATCATAAGTCCACAGACACCCCAAAACACACCACCAGACGTGGACCTCCCCACCAGAGACACAAGATCCAGCCTCATCCACCACAGCACAGGCACTAGTCCCCTCCACCAGGAAGCATACACAACCAACTGAAGCAACCTTATCCACTGGGGAGGGACACCAAAAACAACGGGAACTACGAACCTGCAGCCTGCAAAAAGGAGACCCCAAACACAGTAAGATAAGCAAAATGAGAAGACAGGAAAACACACCACAGATGAAGGAGAAAGATAAATACCCAACAGACCTAACAAATGAAGAGGACATAGGCAGTCTACCTGAAAAAAATTCAGAATAATGATAGTAAAGATGATCCACAAAGCACCGAGCTGACATCCCTGTGCTATGTGGCTGCTTCACATTAGCCATCTACCTTACGTTTGTTAGTGTATATATGTCCATGTGTCTCTCCCACTTTGTCACAGCTCACCCTTCCCCTCCCCATATCCTCAAGTCCGTTCTCCAGTAGGTCTGTGTCTTTATTCCTGTCTTACCCCTAGGTTCTTCATGATATTTTTTTTCTTAAATTCCATATATATGTGTTAGCATATGGTATTTATCTTTCTCTTTCTGACTTACTTCATTCTGTATGACAGATTCTAGGTCTATACACCTCATTACAAACAGCTCAATTTCGTTTCTTTTTATGGCTGAGTAATATTCCATTGTATATATGTGCCACATCTTCTTTATCCATTCATCCGATGGTGGGCACTTAGGTTGTTTCCATCTCTGCGCTATTGTAAATAAAGCTGCAATGAACATTTTGGTACATGACTCTTTTTGAATTTTGGTTTTCTCAGGGTATATGCCCAGTAGTGGGATTGCTGGGTCATATGGTAGTTCTATTTGTAGTTTTTTAAGGAACCTGCATACTGTTCTCTATAGTGGCTGTACCAATTCACATTCCCACCAGCAGTGCAAGAATGTTCTCTTTTCTCCACACCCTCTCCAGCACTGATTGTTTCCAGATTTTTTGATGATGGCTATTCTGACTGTTGTGAGATGATACCTCATTGTAGTTTTAATAATTTTTTTAATTTAATAACTTTATTGTATTTTACCTTACTTTATTTTATTTTACCTTACTTTATTTTATTTTACCTTACTTTATTTTCTTTCCTTTTATACTCTCTCTTTCTTTCTTTCTACTTTTTCTCCCTTTTATTCTGAACCATGTGGATGAAACTCTCTTGATGCTGCAGCCAAGCATCAGAGCTGTGCCTCTGAGGTGGGAGAGCCAATTTCAGGACACTGGTCCAAAAGAGACTTCCAAGCTCCACGTAATATCTAATGGTGAAAATCTCCCTGCGATCTGCATCTCAATGCCAACACCCAGCTTTACTCAACGACCAGCAAGCTACAGTGCTCTATGCCCTATGACAAACAACAAGCAAGTGAAGAATAAAACACCACCCATTAGCAGAGAGTCTGCCTAAAATAATAAGTCCACAGACACCCTAAAACATGCCACAAGACGTGGACTTGCTCACCAGAAAGCCAGGATCCAGCTTCATCCACCAGAACACGGGCACTAGTCTCCTTCATCAGGAAGCCTACAAAACCCACTGACAAACTTTAGCCACTGGAGAGAGACACCAAAAACAACAGGAAGTATGAAACTGCATCCTGCAAAAAGGAGACCCCAAACACAGTCGGATAAGCAAAATGAGAAGACAGAAAACACACAGCAGATAAAGGAGCAAGTTAAAAACCCACCATACCTAACAAATGAAGAGGAAATAGGCAGTCTACCTGAAAAAGAATTCAGAATAATGATAGTAGAGATGATCCAAAATCTTGGAAATAGAATAGAGAAAATGCAAGAAACATTTAACAAGGACCTAGAAGAACAAAAGATGAAACAAGCAATGATGAACAACACAATAAATGAAATTAAAAATACTCTAGATGGGATCAATAGCAGAATAACTGAGGAAGATGAAAGAATAAGTGACCTGGAAGATAAAATAGTGGAAATAACTGCTGCAGAGCAGAAAAAAGAAAAAGAATGAAAAGAAATGAGGACAGTCTCAGAGACCTCTGGGACAACATTAAACTCACCAACATTCGAATTATTGGGGTTCCTGAAGAAGAAGAGAAAAAGAAAGGGACTGAGAAAATATTTGAAGGGATTATGGTTGAAAAATTCCCTAATACAGGAAAGGAAATAGTTAATGAAGTCCAGGAAACACAGAGAGTCCCATACAGGATAAATCCAAGGAGAAACACGACAAGACACATATTAATCAAACTTTCAAAATTTAAATGCAAAGAAAACATATTAAAAGCAGAAAGGGAAAAAGAACAAATAACACACAAAGGAATCCCTGTAAAGTTAACAGATGAACTTTCAGCAGAAACTGCAAGCCAGAAGGGAGTGGCAGGACATATTTAAAGTGATGAAAGAGAGAAACCTACAACCAAAATTACTCTACGCAGTAAGGATCTCATTCACATTTGATGGAGAAATTAAAACCTTTACAGACAAGCAAAAGCTGAGAGAGTTCAGCACCACCAAACCAGTTTTACAACAAATGCTAAAGGATCTTTTCTAGGCAAGAAACACAAGAGAAGGGAAAGACCTACAATAACAAACCCAAAACAATTCAGAAAATGGGAATAGGAACATACATATTGATAATTACCTTAAATGTAAATGGATTAAATGCTCCCACCAAAAGACATAGATTGACTGAATAGATATAAAAACAAGACACATATATATACTGTCTACAGGAGACCCATTTCAGACCTAGAGATGCATACAGACTGTAAGTGAGGGGATGGAAAAGATACTCCATGCAAATGGAAACCAAAAGTAAGCTGGAATAGCAATTCTCATATCAGACAAAATGGACTTTAAAATAAAGACTGTTAGAAGAGACAAAGAAGGACACTAGATAATGATCAAGGGATGAATCCAAGGAGAAGATATAAATATTGTAAATAATTATGCACCCAACTTAGGAGCACCACAATACGTATGGAAAATGATAACAGTAATAAAAGGGGAAATCGACAGTAACACATACATAGTATGGGACTTTAACACCCCACATTCACCAATGGACAGATCATCCAAAATGAAAATAAATTAGGAAACACAAACTTTAAATGATACATTAAACAAGAAGGACTTAATTGATATTTATAAGACATCCCATCCAAAAACAACAGAATACACATTTTTCTAAAGTGCTTACGGAACATTCTCCCAGATAGATCTTATCATGAATCACAAATCAAGCCTCTGTAAATTTAAGAAAATTGAAATTGTATCAAGTATCTTTTCCGACCACAATGCTATGAGACTACATATAAGTTACAGGAAAAGACCTGTAAAAAATACAAACAGATCGAGGCAAAACAATACACTACTTAACACCGAAGTGAACACTGAAGATATCAAAGGGGAAATCAAAAAAATCTAGAAACAAATAACAATGGAGAGACAATGAACTAAAACCTGTGGGATGCAATAAAAACAGTTCTAAGAGGGAAGTTTATAGCAATACAATCCTACCTTAAGAAACAGAAAACATCTCAAATAAACAACCTAACCTTGCACCTAAAGCAATTAGAGAAAGAACAAAAAAAACCCCAAAGTTAGCAGAAGGAAAGAAATCATAAAGACAGATCGAAATATATGAAAAAGAAATGATGGAAACGATAGCAAAGATCAATAAAACTAAAAGCTGTGCCTTTGAGAAGATAAACAGGATTGATAAACCATTAGCCAGACACATCAAAAAAAAAAAGGGAGAAGTCTCAAATCAATAGAATTAGAAATGAAAAAGGAGGAGTAACAACTGACAGTGCAGAAATACAAAAGTTCATGAGAGATTACTAAAAGCAACTCTACGCCAATAAAATGGACAACCTGGAAGAAATGCACAAATTCGTAGAAATGCACAACCTGCCAAGACTGAACTAGGATGAAATAAAAAAATATGAACAGACCAATCACAAGCACTGAAATTGAAAATGTTATTAAACTTCCTCCAACAAAGAGATATGGGAACATATGTGTATATATATATATATATATATATATATATATATATATATATATATGATTCACATTGTTAAAAGGCAGAAACTAACACACAATTGTAAAGCAATTATACTCCAATAAAGATATTTTAAAAAAATCTTCCAACACACAAAACCCAGGACAAGATGGCTTCACAGGTGAATTCTATCAAACATTTAGAGAAGAGCTTACACGTATCCTTCTCAAACTCTTCCAAAATATAGTAGAGGGAGGATCAGGCCCAAAATCATTCTACAAGGTCACAAACACCCTGATACCAAAACCAGACAAAGATGTCCCCAAAAATAAAAACTACAGGTCAATATCACTGAGGAGCATAGATGCAAAAATCCTCAACAAAATACTAGCAAACAGAATGCAGCAGCCCATTGAAAGGATAATACACCATGATCAAGTGGAGTTTATTCCAGGAATACAAGGGTTCTGCAATATATGCAAATCAGTCAATGTGATACACCATATTAACAAATTGAAGGAGAAAAAGCATATGATCATCTCAATAGATGGAGCGAAAACTTTCTTCAAAATTCAACACCCATTTATGATAAAAACCCTGCAGAAAGTAGGCATAGAGGATACTTTCCTCAACATAATAAAGGCCATATATGACAAACGCACAGCCGACACCATCCTCAATGGTGAGAAACTGAAAACATTTCCATTAAGACCAGGAACAATACAAGGTTTCCCACTCTCACCACTCTTATTCAACATAGTTTTGGAAGTTCTAGCCACAGTAATCAGAGAAGAAAAGGAAGTAAAAGGAATCCAAATCAGAAAAGAAGAAGTAAAGCTGTCAGTGTTTGCAAATGATGTGATACTATATATAGAGAATCCTAAAGATGCTACCAGAAAACTACTAGAACTAATCAATGAATTTTGTAAAGTAGCAGGATACAAAATTGATGCACAGAAATCAATGGCATTCTTATAAACTAATGATGAAATATCTGAAAGTGAAATTAAGAAAACACTCCCGGGGAAGTTGGCCGAAAAGTAAGATGCGGAGATCAGCTTCCTCCCCACAGATACATGAGAAATACATCAACACATGGAACAAGTCCTACATAACAGCTACTGAATGCTGTCAGCAGACCTCAGACCTCCCAAAAGGGAAGAAAATCCCCAAGAACCTGAGTAAGGCAAAAGAAAAAAGAATAAACAGAGACAAAAGAATAGGAATGGGACCTGCATGAGTGGGAGGGAGCTGTGAAGGAAGATAGGTTTCCACACACTAGGAAGCCCCTTCGTGGGCGGAGACTGCATGTGGTGGACGGCGGAAGCTTCGGAGCTGCGGAGGAGAGCACAGCAGCAGGGTTGTGGAGGGCAAAGCTGAGAGAGTCCCACACAGAAAATCAGTGCCGACTGGCATTCACCAGCCCGAGAGCCTTGTCTGCTCACCTGCTCGGGTGTGCAGGCCTGAGAGCTGAGGCTAAGCCTTCAGTCAGAGCACAGGGAGAGAACTGGTGTTGTTGGCATGAACACAGCCTGCAGGGGTTAAGTGCACCACGGCCAGCTGGGAGGGATTCCGGGGAAAAGTCTGGACCTGCCCAATAGGCAAGAGACTTTTTCTTCCCTCTTTGTTTCCTAGTGCACAAGCAGAGGGGATTAAGAGTACCACTTAAAGGAGCTCCAGAGATGGGCGCAAGCCGCGGCTAACAGAATGGACACCAGAGTCAGGCATGAGACACTAAGGCTGCTGCTGCCGCCACCAAAAGCCTGTGTGTGAGCACAGGTCACTATCCACACCTCCCTTCTGGGGAGCCTGTGAAGCCCACCACTGCCAGGGTCCCGGGATTCAAGGACAACTTCTCTGGGAGAATGCTTGGTGTGCATGAGGCCTGTGCAATGTCATGCTGGCCTATGCCACCGCAGGCTCGCCCCGCACTATGTACCACTCCTTCCCCCAGGCCTGAGTCAGTGAGAGCCCTCTAATCAGCAGCTCATTTAACCCCATCCTGTTTGAGCGAAAAAGAGTTCCCCTCTGGTGACCTATATGCAGAGGCGGGGCCAAATCCAAAGCTGAGACATGCGAGCTGTGCAAACAAAGAAAAGAAAGGGAAATCTCTCCTAACAGCCTCAGGAGTAGTGGATTACATCTCCACAATCAACTTGCTGTACCCTGCATCTGTGGAATACCTGAATAGACAATGAATCATCCCAAACTGAGGAGGTGGACTTTGAGAGCAAGATTTATTATGTTTTTCCATTGTCTTCTTTTTGTGAGTGTGTATGTGTATGCTTCTGTGTGAGATTTTGTCTGTATAGCGTTGCTTTCACTATTTGTCCTAGGGTTCTATTCATCAACTTTTTATATTTACTTAAAAAACTTTTTTTCTTAATAATTATTTTTTATTTTAATAACTTTATTTTATTTTATCTTAGTTTATTTTTTCTTTTATCATCTTGCTTTCCTACTTTCTAATTTTTCTCCCTTTTATTCTGAGCCATGTTGATGAAAGGTTCTTGGTGTTGCAGCCAAGCATCAGTGCAGTGCCTCTGAGGTGGGAGAGCAAACTTCAGGACACTGGTCCACGACAGACCTCCCAGCTCCAAGTAATATCAAATGGCGAAAATCTCCCAGAGATCTCCATCTCAACACCAACACCCAGCTTCACTCAACGACCAGAAAGCTACAGTGCTGGACACCCTATGCCAAACAAATAGCAAGAAAGGAACACAAACCCACCCATTAGCAGAGAGGCTGCCTAAAGTCATAATAAGTCCACAGACACCTCAAAGCACACCACAAGATGTGGACTTGGCCACCGGATAGACAAGATCCAGCCTTATCCAGGAGAACAATGGCACTAGTCCCCTCGACCAGGAAGCCTACAAAACCGACTGAGCAAACTTTTGCCACTAGGAATAGACACTAGAAACAACAGGAACTACGAATCTGCAGCCTGCAAAAAGAGACCCCAAACACAGTAGGATAAGCAAAATGAGAGACAGAAAAACACACAGATGAAGGAGCAAGATAAAAACCCACCAGACCTAACAAATGACAAGGAAACAGGCAGTCTACCTGAAAAAGAATTCAGAATAATGATAGTGAACATGATCCGAAATCTTGGAAATAGAATAGAGAAAATGCAAGAAACATTTAACAAGGACCTAGAAGAACAAATGATAAAACAAGCAATGATGTACAACACAATAAATGAAATTAAAAATACTCTAGAAGAAATCAGTAGGAGAATAACTGAGACAGAAGAAAGAATAAGTGACCTGGAAGATAAAATAGTGCAAATAACTACTACAGAGAAGAAGAAAGAAAAAAGAATGAAAAGAAATTAGGATAGTCTCAGAGACCTCTGGGACAGCATTAAACTCACGAACATTCGAATTATAGGGTTTCCAGAAGAAGAAGAGAGAAAAAAAGAGACTGAGAAAATATTTGAGGAGATTATATTTCAAAACTTCCCTAATATGGGAAAGGAAATAGTTAATCAAGTCCAGGAAGCACAGAGAGTCCCATACAGGATAAATCCAAGGAGAAATATGCCAAGACACATATTAATCAAACTGTCAACATTTAAATACAAAGAAAACATATTAAAAGCAGCAAGGGAAAAATAACAAATAACACACAAGGGAATCCCAATAAGGTTAACAGCTGAACTTTCAGCAGAAACTCTGCAAGCCACAAGGGAGTGGCAGGACATATTTAAAGTGATGAAGGAGAAAAACCTGCAACCAAAATTACTCTACCCAGCAAGGATCTCATTCAGATTTGATGGAGAAATTAAATCCTTTACAGATAAGCAAAAGCTGAGAGAGTTCAGCACCACCAAACCAGCTTTACAACAAATGCTAAAGGAACTTCTCTAGGCAAGACACACAAGAGAGGGAAAATACCTACAATAACAAACCCAAAACAATTCAGAAAATGGGAATAGGAACATACATATCGATAATTACCTTAAATGTAAATGGATTAAAGGCTCCCACCAAAAGACACAGACTGGTCGAATGAATATAAAAAAAAGACCCATATATATTATGTCTCCAAGAGACCCACTTCAGACCTAGAGACATATACAGACAGAAAGTAAGGGGATGGAAAAAGATATTCCATGCAAATGGAAACCAAAAGAAAGCTGTAGTAGCAATTCTCATATCAGACAAAATAGACTTTAAAATAAAGACTATTAGAAGAGACAAAGAAGGACACTAGATAATGATCAAGGGATCGACGCAAGAGAAAGATACAACAATTGTAAAAATTTATGCACCCAACTGAGGAGCACCTCAATACATAAGGCAAGTACTAACACCCATAAATGGAGAAATTGACAGTAACTCATACATAGTATGGGAATTTAACACCCCACATTCACCAATGGACAGACCATCCAAAATGAAAATAAATAAGGAAACAGAAGCTTTAAATGATACATTAAACAAGATGGACTTAATTGATATTTATACACAAAGACAAAAGAATACACATTTTTCTCAAGTGCTCATGGAACATTCTCCAGGATAGATCATATCTTGGGTCACATATCAAGCCTTGGTATATTTAAGAAAATTGAAATTGTTAAACTATCTTTTCTGACCACAAAGCTATGAGACTAGATATCAAATACAGGAAAAGATCTGTAAAAAATACAAACACGTGGAGACAAAACAATACACTACTTAATAACGAAGTGATCACTGAAGAAATAAAAGAGTAAATCAAAAAACACCTAGAAACGAATGACAATGGAGATACGATGAACCAAAACCTATGGGGTGCAACAAAACCAGTTCTAAGAGGGAAGTTTATAGCAATACAATCCTACCTTAAGAAACATCTCTAATAAACAACCTAAATTTGTACCTAAAGCAATTAGAGAAAGAACAACAAGAAAAAAACCCCAACTTGGTGTGAATGTAAATTGATAGAGCCATTGTGGAGGACAGCATGGAGGTTCCTTAAAAAACTACAAATAGAACTACCATATGACACAGCAGTCCCACAACTGGGCATATACCCTGAGAAGACCATATTTCAAAAAGAGTCATATACCAAAATGTTCATTGCAGCTCTATTTACAATAGCCTGGAGATGGAAACAACCTAAGTTTCCATCATCAGATGAATGGATAAAGAGGATATGGCACATATATACAATGGAATATTACTCAGCCATAAAAAGAAACGAAACTGAGCTATTTGTAATGAGGTGTATAGACCTAGAGTCTCTCATATAGCGTGAAGTAAGTGAGAAAGAGAGAGACAAATACCTTATGCTAGCATATATATATGGAATTTAAGAAAAAATGTCATGAAGAACCTAGGGGTAACACAGGAATAAAGACACAGACCTACTAGAGTATAGACTTCAGGAAATGGGGAGGGGGAAGTGTAAGCTGTGGCAAAGTGAGAGAGAGGCATGGACATATATACATTACCAAGCATAAGTTAGATAGCTAGTGGGAAGCAGACACATAGCACAGGGAGATCAGCTCAGTGCTTTGTGACTGCCTGAAGGGGTGGGATACAGAAGGTGGGAGGAAGGGAGATGCAAGAAGGAAGAGATATGGGAACATATGTATATATATAACTGATTCATTTTGTTGTAAAGCAGAAACTAACACACATTATAAAGCAATAATACTCCAATGAAGATGCTAAAATAAATAAGCCAAAGTTAGCAGAGGGGAATAAATCATAAAGATCAGATCAGAAATAAATGAAAAAGAAATGAAGTAAACGATAGCAAAGATCAATAAAACTAAAAGCTGTGTCTTTGAGAAGATAAAGAAGATTGATAAAACATTAGCCAGACACATCAAAAAAAGGGAGAAGTCCCAAATCAAGAGAATTAGAAATGAAAAAAGAGAAGTAACAACTGACACTGCAGAAATACAAAAGATCATGAGAGATTACTACAAGCAACACTATGCCAATAAAATGGACAACCTGGAAGAAATGGACAAATTCTTAGAAATGCACAACCTGCCAAGACTGAATCAGGATGAAATAAAAAATATGAACAGACCAATCACAAGCACTGAAATTGAAACTGTGTTTAAAAATATTCCAACAAAGAGATATGGGATCATATGTAAATGTATAACAGTTTCACTTTATTAAAAGGCAGAAACTAACACACAATTGTAAATCAATTATACTCCAATAAAGATATTAAAAAAAATCTTCCAACACACAAAAGCCCAGGACAAAATGGCTTCACAGGCGAATTCTATCAAACACTTAGAGAGGAGCTAACACGTATCCTTCTCAAACTCTTCCAAAATATAGCAGAAGGAGGAACATGCCCAAACTCATTCTACAAGTTCACCATCACCCTGATACCAAAACCAGACAAAGATGTCACACACACACACACACACACACACACAAAATGCAGGCCAGTATCCCTGATGTGCATAGATGCAAAAATCCTCAACAGCTGTTCCCTCGTGGTGCAGTGGTTGGGGGTCCGCCTGCTGATGCAGTGGACACGGGTTCGTGCCCAGGGCCGGGAGAATCCCACATGCCGTGAAGCAGCTGTGCCCGTGAGCCATGGGTGCTGAGCCTGCGCGTCCGGAGCCTGTCCTCTGCAATGGGAGACGCCACAACAGTTATAGGCCTGAGAACCCAAAAAAAGAAAAAAAATCCTCAACAAAATACTACCAAACAGAATGCAAGAGCACATTAAAAGGATAATACATCATGATCAAATGCGGTTTATTCCAGGAATGCAAGGATTCTTCAATATATGCAAATCAGTCAATGTTATACACCATATTAACAAATTGAAGGAGAAAAACCATATGATCATCTCAATATATGCAGAGAAAGCTTTCGACAAAATTCAACACCCACTTATGATAAAAACCCTGCAGAAAGTAGGCGTAGGGGGAACTTTCCTCAACATAATAAAGGCCATATATGACAACCCCACGGCCAACATCGTCCTCAACGGCGAGAAATTGAAACCATTTCCAATAAGACCAGGAAAATACAAGGTTGCCCACTCTCAGCCCTATTATTCAACATAATTTTTAAAGTTCTAGCCACAGTAATCAGAGAAGAAAAATAATTAAAAGGAATCCAAATCGGAAAATAATAAATAAAGCTGTCATTGTTTGCAGATGATATGATACTATATAGAGAGAATCCTAAATATGCTGCCAGGAAACTATTAGAGTTAATCAATGAATTTTGTGAAGTATCAGGATACAAAATTAATGCACAGAAATCTCTGGCATTCCTATACACTAATGAAAAAAAATCTGAAAGTGAAATTAAGAAAATGCTGCCGGGTAAGATGGCGGAAGAGTAAGGTGTGGAGATCACCTTCCTCCCCACAGATACATCAGAAATTCATCAACACGTGGAACAAACCCTACAGAGCACCTACTGATCACTGGCAAAAGACCTCAGACCGCACAAAAGGCAAGAAAATCCCCATGTACCTGAGTAGGGAAAAAGAATAAAGAATAAACAGAGACAAAAGAATAGGAACGGGACCTGCACCAGTGGGAGGGAGCTGTGAAGGAGGAAAAGTTTCCACACTCTAGGAAGCCCTTTTGTGTGTGGAGACTGCGGGTCTCGGAGTGCGGAAGCTTTGGAACAGCAGAGGAGATCACAGCAACAGTGGTGCAGAGGGCAAAACGGAGAGATTCCTGCACAGAAGATCGGTGCCAACTGTCATTCAACAGCCCGAGAGGTTTGTCTGCTCACCCGCTGGGGTGGGCGTGCCTGAGCACTGAGGCTCTGGCTTCGGTTGGAGTGCAGGGAGAGGACTGGTATTGTCGGCATGAACAAAGCCTGCAGGGGTTAGTGCACCACGGCTAACCAGTCGGGAGTCCGGGGCAATGTCTGGACCTGCCGAAGAGGCAAGAGACTTTTTCTTTCCTCTTTGTTTCCTGGTGCGGAGAAGAGGGGATGAAGAGCGCTGCTTAAAGGAGCTCCTGAGATGGGCGCGAGCGGCAGCTAACATCACAGAGGCCAGAGACGGGCATGAGACGCTAAGGCTGCTGCTGCCACCACAAAGAAGCATGTGTGTGACCACAGGTCACTATCCACACCTCCCTTCTGGGGAGCCTGTGCAGCCCACGACTGCCAGGGTCCCGGGATCCAGGGACAACTTCCCCGGGAGAATGCACGGCACACATCAGGCTGATGCAAGGTCACACCGGCCTTGGCCACAGCAGGCTCACCCCGCATTATGTACCCCTCCTTCCCACTAGCCTGAGTAAGCCAGAGCCCATGAATCAGCGGCTCCTTTAACCCCATCCTGTCTGAGCGAAGAAGAGATGCACTCCGGCGACCTACATGCAGAGGCATGGCCAAATCTAACGCTGAGCCCCGGGAGCTGTGCAAACAAAGAAAAGAAAGGGAAATCTCTCCCAGCAGCCAGAAGATCAGCAGATTAAATCTCCACAATCAACTTGATGTACCCTGCATCTGTGGAATACCTGAACAGACAACGAATCATCCCAAATTGAGGAGGTGGACTTTGAGAGCAAGATTTATTATGTTTTCACCTTTTCCTATTTTTGTGAGAGTGTATGTGTATGCTTCTATGTGAGATTTTGTCTGTATAGCTTTGCTTTCACTATTTGTCCTGGGTTCTATCCATCCTTTTTTTTTTACTTAAAAAAACTTTTTTCTTAATAATTATTTTTTATTTTAATAACTTTATTTTATTTTATCTTAATTTACCTCCTTTTCTTCTATCCTATTTCTTTTTTTCCTTCTACATCTTCTCCCTTTTATTCTGAGCCGTGTGGCTGAAAGACTCTTGGTACTGCAGCCAAGCATCAGTGCTGTGCCTCTGAGGTGGGAGAGCCAACTTAAAGACACTGGTCCACAAGAGACGCCCCAGCTACTAGTAATATCAAATGGTGAAAATCTCCCAGAGATCTCCATCTCAACACCAACACCCAGGTTCACTGAAATACCAGAAAGCTACAGTGCTGGACACCATATGCCAAACAACTTTCAAGAGAGGAACACAAGCCCCCCATTAGAAGAGAGGCTGCCTAAAATCATTATAAGTTCACAGACTCCCCAAAACACACCACCAGACGTTTAATTGCCCACCTGAAATACAAGATCCATCCTCATCCAGCAGAACACAGGCACTAGTACCCTCCACCAGGAAGCCTACAAAACCCACTGAACGAACTTTAGCCACAGGGGAGAAACACCAAAAACAATGGGAACTACGAACCTGCAGCCTGCAAAAAGGAGACCCCAAACACAATAGGATAAGCAAAATAAGAAGACAGAAAAACACACAGCAGATAAAGGAGCAAGATAAAAATGCACCAGACCTAACAAATGAAGAGGAATTAGGCAGTCTACCTGAAAAAGTATTCATCATAATGATAGTAAAGATGATCCAAAATCCTGGAAATGGGATAGAGAAATTCCCAGAAACAATTAACAAGGACCTAGAAGAACAAAAGATGAAACAAGCAACAATGAACAACACAATAAATGAAATTAAAAATACTCTAGAAGGGAAGAAGAGCAGAATAACTGAGGCAGAAGAAAGAATAAGTGACCTGGATGTTAAAATAGTGGAAATAACCACTGCAGAGAAGAAGAAAGAAAAAAGAATGAAAAGAAATGAGGACAGTCTCAGAGACCTCTGGGACAACATTAAACTCACCAACATTCGAATTATAGGGGTTACAGAATAAGAAGAGAAAAAGAAAGGGACTAAGAAAATATTTGAGGAGATTATATTTGAAAACTTCCCTAATATGGGAAAGGAAATAGTTAATCAAGTCCAGGAAGCACAGAGAGTCCCATACAGGATAAATCCAAGGAAAAACACACCAAAACACATATTAACCAAACTGTCAACAGTTAAATATAAAGAAAATATATTAAAAGCAGCAAGGGAAAAACAACAAATAACACACAAGGGAATCCCCGTAAGGTTAACAGCTGATCTTTCAGCAGGAAATCTGCATGCCAGAAGGGAGTGGCAGGACATATTGAAAGTGATGAAGGAGAGAAACCTGCAACCTAGATTACTCTACCCAGTAAGGATCTCATTCAGATTTGATAGAGAAATTAAAACCTTTACAGACAAGCAAGAGCTGAGAGAGTTCAGCACCAACAAACGAGTTTTACAACAAATGCCAAAGGATCTTCTCTAGGCAAGAAACACAAGAGAAGGAAAAACCTACTATAACAAACCCAAAACAATTAGGAAAATTGGAATAGGAACATACATTTGGATAATTACCTTAAATGTAAATGGATTAAATGCTCCCACCAAAGGACACAGACTGGCTGAATGGATATAAAAACAAGACCCATGTATATGCTGTCTACAAGAGACCCATTTCAGACCAAGAGACACATACAGACTGAAAATGAGGGGATGGAAAAAGATATTCCATGCAAATAGAAAGCAAAAGAAAGCTGGAGTAACAATTCTCATATCAGAAAAAAATAGACGTGAAAATAAAGACTATTGGAAGAGACAAAGAAGGACACTAGATAATGATCAAGGGATCGAACTAAGAAAAATATATATTAATTGTAAATATTTATGCACTCAATGTAGGAACACCTCAATACATAAGGCAAATACTAGCAGCCATAAAAGTTGAAATCAACAGTAATACATTCATAGTAGGGAACCTTAACACCCCACATTCACCATTGGACAGATCATCCAAAATGAAAATAAATATGGAAACACAAGCTTTAAATGATACATTAAACAAGATGGACTTAATTGATATTTGTAGGACATTCCATCCAAAAACAACAGAACACACATTTTTCTCAAGTGATCATGGAATATTCTCCAGTATACATCGCATCATGGGTCACAAATCAAGCCTTGATAAATTTAAGAAAATTGAAACTGTATCAAGCATCTTTTCTGACAACAATGCTTTTGAGACAAGATATCAATTACAGGAAAAAATCTGTAAAAAATAGAAACAGATGAAAGCTAAACAATACACTACTTAATAGTGAGGTGATCACTGAAGAAATGAAAGCAGAAATTAAAAAATACCTAGAAACAAATGACAATGGAGACACGATGACCCAAAACCTATGGGATGCAGCAAAAGCAGTTCTAAGAGGGTTTTCTAAGAGGATTTTCTAAAAAATCCTACTTTAAGAAACAGGAAACATCTCGAATAAACAATCAACCTTGCAACTAAAGCAATTAGAGAAAGAAGAACAAAAAAAACCCAAAGTTGGCAGAATGAAAGAAATCATAAAAATCATATCAGAAATAAATAATAAAGCAAACAAGGAAATGATAGCAAAGATCAATAAAACTAAAAGCTTGTTCTTTGAGAAGATAAACAAAACTGATAAAATCTTTGCCAGACACATCAAAAAAATATAAAAGAGGAAGACTCAAATCAATGGAATTAGAAATGAAAAAGGAGAAGTAACAATTGACAGTGCAGAAATACAAAAGATCATGAGAGACTACTGCAAGCAACACTATGCCAATGAAATGCACAACCTGGAAGAAATGGACAAATTCTTAGAAATGCACAACCTGCCAAGACTGAACCATGAAGAAATAGAAAATATGAACAGACCAATCACAAGCACTGAAATTGAAACTGTGGCTAAAATCTTCCAACAAGGAGATATGGGAGCATATGTATATGTATAACTGATTCACTTTGTTAAAAGGCAGAAAGTAATATACCATTGTAAAGCAATTACACTCCAATAGAGATATTAAAAAATAATCTTCCAACACAGAAAAGCCCAGGACCAGACGGTTGCACAGGCAAATTCTGTCAAACATTTAGAGAAGCATTAACATGTATACTTGTCAAATTCTTCCAAAATATAGCCAAGGGAGGAACAATCCCAAATACATTCTAGAAGTCCACAATCACCCTGACACCACAACCAGACATAGATGTCACAAAGAAAAAAGCTACAGGCCAATATCACTGATGAACATAGATGCAAAAATCTTCAATAAAATACTAGCAAGCACAATCCAACAGCACACTGAAAGGACAATACACCATGATCAAGTGGGGTTTATTCCAGGAATGCAAGGATTCTTCAATATACAAAAATCAATCGATGTGATACACCATATTAACAAATTGAAGGAGAAAAACCATATGACTATCTCAATAGATGCAGACAAAGATTTCGACAAAATTAAACACCCATTTGTGATACAAACCGAGAAGAAAGTAGTCTTAGAGGAAAATTTCCTCAACATCATAAAGGCCATATATGACAAACCCACAGCCAACATCATCCTCAATGGTGAAAAACTGAAACCATTTTCACTAAGATCAGGAAGAAGACAAGATTGCCCACTCTCAGCACTCTTATTCCACAGAGCTTTGGAATTTCTAGCCATAGAAAACAGAGGAGAGAAAGAAGTAAAATGTATCCAAATTGGAACAGAAGAAGTAAAGCTGTCACTTTTTGCAGATTATATGATAATATATAGAGAGAATCCTAAAGATGCTACCAGAAAACTACTAGAGCTATCAATGAATTTGGTAAAGTAGAATGGTACAAAATTAATGCATAGTAATCTCTGGCAATCCTATACACTAATGATGAAAAATCTGAAAGTGAAATTAGGAAAACGCTGACATTTACCATTACAAGAAAAAGAATAAAATATTAAGGAATACACCTACCTAAGGAGTAAGAGACCTGTATGCAGAAAATTAAAAGACACTGATGAAAGAAATTAAAGATGATACAAACAGCTGGAGAGATACAACATGTTCTGGGATGGGGAGACTCAACATTCTGAAAATGAATCTACTCCCCAAAGCAATCTACAGATTCAATGCAAACCCTATCAAACTAACACTGGCATTTTTCACAGAACTAGAGCAAAAAATTTCACAATTTGTATGGAAAGACAAATGACTCCAAACACCCAAAGCAATCTTGAGAACGAAGAACATAGCTGGTGGAATCAGGCTCCCTGACTTCACACTATACTACAAAGCTACAGTAATCAAGACACTATGGTACTGGCACAAAAACAGAAATATAGATGAATGGAACAGGATAGAAAGCCCAGAGATAAACCAACGCACATATGGTCACCTTATCTTTGATAAAATATGCAGGAATGTACAGTGGAGAAAGGGCAGTCTCTTCAATGATTTGTGCTGGGAAAACTGGACAGGTACATGTAAAAGTATGAGATTAGAACACTCCCCAAAACCATATAAAACATAAGCCCAAAATCGATAAAAGACCTAAATGTAAGGCAAGAAACTGTCAAACTCTTAGAGGAAAATGTAGGCAGAACAATCTAAGACATAAATCACAGCAAGATCCGTTGAGACTCACCTCCTAGAGAAATGGAAATAAAAACAAAAATAAACAATTTGGACAAAATGAGACATAAAAGCTTTTGCACAGCAAATGAAACCATAAAGAAGACCAAAAGACAAACCTCCAAATGGGAGAAAATATTTGCAAATGAAGCAACTGACAAAGGATTAATTTCCAAAATCAGTTCATGCAGCTCAATAACAAAAAAAAGCAAACAACCCAATCCAAACATGGGCAGAAGACCTAAATAGACATTTCTCCAAAGAAGATATACAGACTGCCAACAAACACGTGAAAGAATGCTCAACATCATTAATCATTAGAGAAATGCAAATCAAAACCACAGTGAGATATACTCTCATAAGGTTCACAATGGCCATCATCAAAATATCAAGAAACAATAAATGCTGGAGAGAGGCTGGAGAAAATGGAACAGTCTTTCACTGCTCATGGAGCTGTGAATTGGTACAGCCACTATGAAGAACAGTATGGATGTTCCTTAAAAACTACACATGGAAATACCACATCACCCAGCAATCCCACTACTGGGCATATACCCTGAGAAAACCATAATTCAAAAAGACGCATGTACCAAAAAGTTCATTGCAGCTTTACTTACAATAGCAAGGAGGTGGAAGCAACCTAAGTGTCGATCATTGGATGAATGGATAAAGAAGATGTGGCACATATATATAATGGAATATGACTCAGCCATAAAACGAAACAAAACTGAGTTTTTTGTAGTGAGAGGGATGGACATACAGTCTGTCATACAGAGTGAAGTAAGTCAGAAAGAGTAAGACAAATATTGTGTGCTAACTCACATATATGGAATCTAAGAAAAAAATATCAAGAAGAACCTAGGGGTAAGATGGGAATAAAGACACAGCCCTAGTAGCGAATGGACTTGAGGATATGGGGAGTGGGAATTGTAAGCTGTGACAAAGTGAGAGAGTGGCATGGACATATATACTCTACCAAATGTAAAATAGATAGCTAGTGAGAAACAGTCACATAGCACAAAGAGATCAGCCCTGTGCTCTGTGACCACCTAGAGAGAGGGGGTAGGGATGGTGGGAGGGAGGGAGACATAAGAGGGAAGATATATGGGAACATATATATCTGTATAACTGATGCTCTTTGTTATAAAGCACAAACAGACACACTGTTGTAAAGCAATTGTACTCCAATAAAGATGTAAAAAATATACCTAGAAACAAATGACAATGGAGACATGATGACAAAAAATGTATGAGATGTAGCAAAAGTAGTTCGAACAGGGAAATTTATAGCAATACAATCCTACCTTAAGAAACAGAAAGCATCTCAAATAAACAACCTAACCTTGCAGCTAAAGCAATTAGAGAAAGAAGAAAGAAAAAAAACCCCCAAAGACAGCAGAAGGAAAGAAATAAAAAAGATCAGCTCAGAAATAAATGAAAAGCAAATGAAGGAAACGATACAAAAATCAATAAAACTCAAAACTGATTCTTTGAGAAGATAAACAAAACTGATTAACCATTAGCAAGACACATCAAAAAAAAGGGGGAAGATTCAAATCAATGGAATTAGAAATTAAAAAGTAGAAGTAACAACTGACACTGTAGAAATACAAAACATCATGAGAGATTACTGCAAGCAACACAATGTCAATAAAATGCACAACCTGGAAGAAATGGACACATTCTTAGAAATACACAGCCTGCCGAGACTGAACCAGGAAGAAATAGAAAATATGAACAGACCAATCACAAGCACTGAAATTGAAACTGTGACTAAAAATCTTCCAACAAAGAGAAATAGGAACATATGTATATATATAACTGATTCACTTGGTTAAAAGGCAGAAACTAATATACCAATGTAAAGCAATTATACTCCAATAAAGATATTAAAAATAATCTGCCAACACAAAAGAGCCCAGGATGAGATGGCTTCACAGGCGAATGCTATCAAACATTTAGAGAAGAGTTAACACCTATACATCTCAAATTCTTCCAAAATATATCCGAGGGAGGAACACTCCAAAATTAATTCTAGAAGGCCACAATCACCCTGATACCAAAACCAGACAAACATGTCACAAAGAAAAGAACTACAGGCCAATATAACTGATGAACATAGATACAAAAATCTTCAATAAAATACTAGCAAACAGAATTCAACAGCACATTGAAAGGACAATATACCATAATCAAATGATGTTTATTGCAGAAATGCAAGGATTCTTCAATATATGAAAATCAATCAATGTGATACACCATATTAAAAAATTGAAGGAGAAAAACCACATGACCACCTCAAAGGAGGCAGAGAAAGCTTTCAACAAAATTAAACACCCATTTATGATACAAACAGAGAAGAAAGTAGTCTTAGAGGGAAATTTCCTGAACATAATAAAGGCCATATATGACAAATCCACAGCCAACATCGTTCTCAATGGTGAGAAACTGAAACCATTTCCACTAAGATCAGGAACAAGACAAGATTGCCCACTCTCACCACTCTTATTCCACATAGTTTTGGAAGTTCTAGCAACAGAAATCAGAGGTGAAAAAAAAATCCAAATCAGAAAAGAAATAAAGCTGCCACTGTTTACAGATTATATGATACTATATAGAGAGAATCGTAAAGATGCTACCAGAAAACTACTAGAGCTAATCAATGAATTCGGCAAAGTAGCAGGATACAAAATTAATGCACAGAAATCTCTTGCATTCCTATACACTAATGATGAAATATCTGAAAGTGAAATTAAGAAAACACTCCCATTTACCATTACAACAAAAAGAATAAAATATTAAGGAATAAATCTACCTAAGGAGAAAAAGACCTGTATGCAGAAAATTATAAGACACTGATGAAAGAAATTAAAGATGTTACAAGCAGCTGGAGAGATATAACATGTTCTTGGATGGGGAGACTCAACATTCTGAAAATGCTGCTACTCCCCAAAGCAATCTACAGATTCAATACGATCCCTATCAAACTACCACTGGCATTTTTCACAGAACTACAACAAAAACTTTCACAATTTGTATGGAAACAAAAACGACCCCGAACACACAAAGCAATCTTGAGAATGAAGAATGTAGCCAGAGGAAACAGGCTCCATGATTTCAGACTATACTACAAAGCTACAGTAAACAAGACAGTATGGTACTGGCACAAAAACAGAAAGATAGATCAATGGAACAGGATAAAAACCCCAGAGATAAACCCACGCACATATGGTCACCTTCTCTTTGATAAAGTAGGAAGGAAGATACACTGGAGAAAGGGCAGTCTCTTCAATAAGTTGTGATGGGACAACTGGACAGGTACATGCAAAAGTATGAGATTAGAACATGCCCTAATACCATATACAAAAATAAGCTCAAAATGGATTAAAAACCTAAATATATAAGGCCAGAAACTATCAAACTCTCAGAGGAAAACATAGGCAGAACACTGTATGACATAAATCACAGAAAGATCCATATAGGCACATCACCTAGAGAAATGGCAATAAAAACAAAAGTAAACATCTGGGACCCAATGAAATATTAAAGCTTTTGCATAGCAAAGGAAGCTATAAAGGAGACCAAAATACCACCCTGCAAATGGGAGAAAATATTTGCAAATGAAGCGACAGACATAGGACTAATCTCCAAAATTTACAAGCAGCTCATGCAGCACAATAACAATAAAACAAACAACCCAATCAAAATTGGGCAGAAGATCAATAGACATTTCTCCAAAGAAGATATACAGTTTGCCAACAAACACATGTAGCAAAGCTAAACATCATTAATCAGTAGAGAAATGCAAATCCAACCCACAGTGATATATACTCTCATAACGGTCAGAATGGCCATCATCAAAAAATCTAGAAACAATAAAGGCTGGAGAGGGGTTGGAGAAAAGGGAACTCTCCTTCACTGCTGGTGGGAATATGAATTGGTACAGCCACTATGGAGGACAGTATGGAGGTTCCTTAAAAAACTACAAATAGAAATACCACATGACACAGCAATCCCACTACTGGGCATATACCCTGAGAAAACCATAATTCAAAAAGACGCATGTACCAAAAAGTTCATTGCAGCTTTATTTACAATAGAAGGGAGATGGAAGAAACCTAAGTGTCGATCATTGGATGAATGTATAAAGAAGATGTGGCACATATATATAATGGAATGTGACTCAGCCACAAAAAGAAACGAAACTGAGTTTTTTGTAGTGAGATGGATGGACGTAGAGCCTGTCATACAGAGTGAAATTAGTCGGAAAGAGGAAGACAAATATCGTTTGCTAACTCATATATATGGAACTTAAGAAAAAAAATGTTATGAAGGACCTAGTCGTAAGACGGGAATAAAGACACAGACCTAGTAGAGAATGGACTTGAGGATATGGGGAGTGGGAAGTGTAAGCTGTGACAAAGTGAGAGAGTGACATGGACATATATACTCCACCAAAGTTAAAATAGATAGCTAGTGAGAAGCAGCCACATAGCACAAGGAGATCAGCTCGGTGCTCTGTGACCACCTAGAGAGGGGGATACGGATGGTGGGAGAGAGAGAGATGCAAGAGGGAAGAGATATAGGAACATATATATCTGTATAACTGATTCATTATGTTATAAAGCAGAAACTAACACACCATTGTAAAGCAATTATACTCCAATAAAGATGTAAAAAAAATACCTAGAAACAAATGACAATGGAGACATGGTGACAAAAAACCTATGAGATGTAGCAAAAGCAGTTCAAAGAGGGAAGTTTATAGCAATACAATCCTACCTTAAGAAACAGGAAGCATCTCAAATAAACAACCTAACCTTGCAGCTAAAGCTATTAGAGACAGAAGAATAGAAAAACCCCAAAGATAGCAGAAGGAAAGAAATCATAAAGATCAGATAAGAAATAAATGAAAAAGAAATGAAGGAAACGATAGCAAAGATAAAAAAAACTGAAAGCTGGTTCTCTGAGAAGATAAACAAAACAGATAAACCATTAGCCACACATCACAAAAAAAGGGAGGGAAGACACAAATCAATGGAATTAGAAATGAAAAAGTAGAAGTAACAACTGACACGGCAGAAATACAAAAGATCATGAGAGATTACTGCAAGCCACACTATGCCAATAAAATGCGTAACCTGGAAGAAATGGACAAATTCTTACAAATGCACAACCTGCCAAGACTGAACCAGGAAGAAATAGAAAATATGAAGCACTGGAATTGAAACTGTGGCTAAAAGTCTTCCAACAAAGAGATATGGGAACATATGTATATGTATAACTGATTCACATTGTTAAAAGACAGAAACTAGTATACCATTGGAAAGCAATTATACTCCAATAAAGATATTAAAAAAAAATCTTCCAACACAAAACAGCCCAGGACCTGATGGCCTCACCGGCGAATTCTATCAAACATTTAGATCAGAGTTAACACATATACTTCTCAAACTCTTCCAAAATATGCCCAATGGAGGAACACCCTCAAACTCATTCTACAAGGCCACAATCACTCTGATACCAAAAACAGACAAAGATGTCACAAAGAGAAAAACTACAGGCCAATATCACTGATGAACATAGATGCAAAAATCTTCAACAAAATACTAGCAAACAGAATCCAACAGCACATTGAAAGGATAATACAACATGATCCAGTGGGGTTTATTCCAGGAATGCCAGGATTCTTCAATATACACAAATCAATCAACGTGATACACCATATTACCAAATTGAAGGAGAAAAACCACATGATCATCTCAATAGATGCAGAGAAACTTTTGACAAAATTAAACATCCATTTATGATACAAACCGAGAAGAAAGTAGGCTTAGAGGGAAATTACCTTAAGATGATAAAGGCCATATATGACAAACCCACAGTCAACATCATCCTCAATGGTGAGGAACTGAAAGCATTTCCACTAAGATCAGGAAGAGGACAAGATTTCCCACTCTCACCACTCTTATTCCACATAGAATTGGAAGTTCTAGCCACAGAAATCAGAGGACAGAAAGAAGTAAAAGGAATCCAAATTGGAGAAGAAGAAGTAAAGCTGTCACTCTTTGCAGATGATATGATACTATATATAGAGAATCCTAAAGAGGCTACCAGAAAACTACTAGAGCTAATCAATGAATTTGGTGAAGTGGCACAGTACAAAATTAATGCACAGTAATCTCTGGCATTCCTATGCACTAATGATGAAATATCTGAATAAGAAATTCAGAGAACACTCCCATTTACCATTGCAAGAAAAAGAATAAAATATTAAGGAATACACCTATCTAAGGAGCAAGAGACCTGTATGCAGAATATTATAAGACACTGATGAAAGAAATTAAAGATGATACAAACAGCTGGAGAGATATAACATTTTCTTGGATGAGGAGAATCAACATTCTGAAAATGGCTCTAATACCCAAAGCAATCTACAGATTCAATGCAATCCCTATCAAACTATCACTGTCATTTTTCACAGAACTAGAACCAAAAATTTCACAATCTGTATGGAAACACAAACGACCCCAAATACCCAAAGCAATCTTGAGACCGAAGAGCGTAGCTGGTGGAATCATGCTTGCTGACTTCAGAATATACTGCAAAGCTACAGTTATCAAGACAGTATGGTACTGCCACAGAAACAGAAATGTACATCAATGGAACAGGATAGAAATCACAGAGATAAACCCATGCACTTTTGGTCACCTTACCTTTGATAAAGTAGGCATGAATGTACAGTGGATAAAGGGCAGTCTCTTCAATAATTTGGGCAGGGAAAACTGGACAGGTAAATGTAAAAGTATGAGATTAGAACACTCCCTAACACCATATACAAATATAAGCTCAAAAGGGATTAAAGATTTAAATGTAAGGCTAGAAACTATCAAACTGTTAGAGGAAAACATAGGCAGAACACTCTGACATAAATCACAGCAAGATCCGTTTTGACCCACCTCTTAGAGAAAAGGAAATAAAAACAAAAATAAACAATTGGGACCAAATGAAACATAAAAGCTATTTCACAGCAAAAGAAGCCATAAAGAAGGCCAAAAGGCAACCCTCCAAATGGGAGAAAATATTTGCAAATGAAGCAACTGACAAAGGACTAATCTCCAAAATTTACAAGCAGCTCATGCAGCTCAATAACAATAAAACAAACAACCCAAACCAAAAATGGGCAGAAGACCAAATAGACATTTCTCCAAAGAAGATATACAGATTGCCAACAAACACATGAAGAAATGCTCAACATCATTAATCAATAGAGAAATGCAAATCAAATCCACAGTGAGATATACTCTCATATATGTCAGAATGGCCATCATCAAAAAATCAAGAAACAATAAATGCTCGAGAGATGTTGGAGAAAAGGGAACACTCTTTCACTGCTGGTGGGAATGTAAATTGTTACAGACACTATGCAGAACAGTATGGAGGTTCCTTAAAAATCTACAAATAGAAATACCACATGACCCAGCAATCCCACTACTGGGCATATACCCTGAGAAAACCATAATTCAAAAAGACACAGGTACCAAAACGTGAATTGCAGCTTTATTTACAATAGCAGGGAGATGGAAGCAACCTAAGTATTGATCATTGGATGAATGGATAAAGAAGATGTGTCATATATATATAATGCAATATGACTCAGCCATAAAAAGAAATGAAACTGAGTTTTTTGTAGCAAGGTGGATGGACGTAGAGTGTGTCATACTGAGTGAAATAAGTCAGAAAGAGCAAGACAAATATCGTGTGCTAACTCATATATATGGAATCTAAGAAAAAAATGTTATGAAGAACCTAGCCATAAGACGAGAATAAAAGCACAGACCTAGTAGAGAATGGACTTGAGGATATGGTGAGTGGGAAGTGTAAGCTGTGACAAAGTGAGAGATTGACACAGACATATATATTCTACCAAACATAAAATAGATAGCTAGTGAGAAGCAGCCACATAGCACAAGGAGATCAGCTCGGCGCTTTGTGACCACCTAGAGAGGGGGGATCGGGATGGTGGGAGTGAGGGAGACGCAAGAGCTAAGAGATATAGGAACATATATATCAGTATAAGTGATTCACTATGTTATAAAGCAGAAACTAACACACCATTGTAAAGCAATTGTACTCCAATAAAGATGTAAAAAATATACCTAGAAACGCTGGTTCTTTGAGAAGATAAACAAAACTCATAAACCATTAGCCAGACACATTAAGAAAAAAGGGAGAAGTCTCAAATGAATAGAATTAGAAAGGAAAAAGGAGAAGTAACAACTGACACTGAAGAAATACAAAAGATCATGAGAGATTACTGCAAGCAAGACTATGCCAATAAAGTGCATAACCTGGAAGAAATGGAGAAATTCTTAGAAATGCACAACATGCCCAGACTGAACGAGGAAGAAATAGAAAATATAAACAGACCAATCACAAGCACTGAAATTGAAACTGTGACTAAAAGTCTTCCAACAAAGAGATATGGGAACATATTTGTGTGTGTATATATATATATATATATATATATATATATATATATATATATATATATATATATATATATATAACTGATTCACTTTTTTAAAAGGCAGAAACAAATATACTATTGTAAAACAATTATACTCCAATAAAGATATTAAAAAAAAAACTTCCAACACAAAAAATCCCAGGACCAGATGGCTTCACAGGTGAATTCTACCAAACATTTGGAGACGAGCTAACAACTATACTTCTCAAATGCTTCCAAAATATAGACGACGGAGGAACACTCCCAAACTCATTATACAAGGCCACAATCACCCTGATACCAAAACCAGACAAAGATGTCACAAAGAGAATAACTACAGGACAATATAACAGATGAACATAGATGCAAAAATCCTCAACAAAATACTAGCCAAAAGAATCCAACAGCACATTAAAAGAATCATACACCATGATCAAGTGGGGTTTATTCCAGGAATGCAAGGATTCTTCAATATAAGCACATCAATTGACGTGATACACCATATTAACAAACTGAAGGTGAAAAAAAATATGATCATCTCAATAGATGCAGGGAAAGCTTTCGACAAAATTAAACACCCATTTATGATAAAAACCGAGAAGAAAGTAGGTTTAGAGGGAATTTTCCTCTACATAACAAAGGCCATATAGGACAAATCCACAGCCAACATCATCTTCAATGGTGAGAAAGTGAAACCATTTCCACTAAGATCAGGAACAAGACAAGGTTGCTCACTCTCAACACTCTTATTCAACATAGTTTTGGAAGTTCTAGCCACAGATATCAGAGGAGAAAAAGAAGTAAAAGGAATCTAAATCAGAAATGAAGAAGAAAAGATGTCACTGCTTTCAGATGATATGATACTCTATATAGAGAATCCTAAAGATGCTACCGGAAAACTACTAGAGCTAGTCAATGAATTTGGTAAAGTAGTAGAGTACAAAATTAATGCACAGAAATCTCTGACATTGTTATACACTAAGGATGAACAATCTGAAAATGAAATACAGAAAACGCTCCCATTTACCATTGCAACAAAAAGAATAAAATATTAAGGAATAAACCTAACTAAGGAGCAAAAGACCTGTATGCAGAAAATTATAAGACACTGATCAAAGTAATTGAAGATGATACAAACAGCTGCAGAGATATACCATGTTCTTGGATTGGATGAATCAACATTCTGAAAATGAGTCTACTACCCAAAGCAATCTACAGATTCAATGCAATCCCTATCCAACTACGACTGGCATTTTTCACAGAAGAAGAGCAAACAATTTCACAATTTGTATGGAAACACAAAAGACCCTGAATAGCCAAAACAATCTTGAGAAAAAAACACATAGCTGGAGGAATCAGGCTCACTGACTTCAGGCTATACTACAAAGCTACAGTAATCAAGACAGTATGGTACTGGCACAAAACAGAAATATAGATCAATGGAACAGGATAGAAAGCCAAGAGATAAACCCATGCACATATGGTCACCTTACCTTTGATAAAGGAGAGAGGAATGTACAGTGGAGAAAGGGCAGACTCTTCAATAATTTGTGCTGGGAAAACTGGACAGGTGCATTAAAAGGTATGAGATTAGAACACTCCCTACCATCATACACAAAAATAAACTCAAAATGGAATAGACATCTAAATCTAAGGCCAGAAAGTTTCAAACTCTTACAGAAAAACATAGGCAGAACACTCTATGACATAAATCACAGCAAGATCCGTTTAGACCCACTTGCTAGAGAAATGGAAATAAAAACAAAAGTGAACAAATGGGACCTAATGAAACATAAACGATTTGCACAGCAAAGGGAACCATAAAGAAGATGAAAAGTCAACCCTCCAAATGGGAGAAAATATTGGCAAATTAAGCAACTGACAGGGGACTAATCTCCAAAATATCCAAGCAGCACATGCAGCCCAATAACAATAAAACAGACAAACTAATCCAAAAATGGGCAGAAGACCAAATAGACATTTCACCATAGAAGATATACAGATTACCAACAAACACATGAAGGAATGTTCAACATCATTAATCATTAGAGAAATGCAAATCAAAACTACAGTGAGATATACTCTCATACTGGTCAGAATGGCCACCATCAAAAAATCTAGAAACAATAAATGCTGGAGAGGGTGTGGAGAAAAGGGAACACCCTTGCACTGCTGGTGGGAATTTGAATTGGTACAGCCACTAGGGAGAACAGGATGGAGGTTCCTTAAAAAACTACACATAGAAATACCACATGACCAAGCAATCCCACTACTGGGCATATACCCTTAGAAAATCATAATTCAAAAAGATTCAGATACGAAGAAGTTCATTGCAGCTTTATTTATAATAGCAAGGAGATGGAAGCAACCTAAGTGTCAATCATTGGATGAATGGATAAAGAAGATGTGGCACATATATACAATGGAATGTGACTCAGCCATTAAAAGAAATGAAACTGACTTTTTTGTAGTGAGGTGGATGGACGTAGAGCCTGTCATACAGAGTGAGGTAATTCAGAAAGAGCAAGACAAATATATGGTAACACATATATATGGAATTGAAGGAAAAAAATGCCGTGAAGAACCTAGGGGTAAAACGGGAATAAAGAAACAGACGTACTAGAGAATGGACTTGAGGAAATGGGGAGTGGGAAGTGTAAGTTGTGATAAAGTGAGAGAGTGGCATGGACATATATACCCGAGCAAACTTAAAATAGATAGCTAGTGAGAAGCAGCCACATAGCACAAGGAGATCGGCTCAGTGCTCTCTGACCACTTAGAGAGGGGGGATAGGGAGTGTGGGAGGGCGGGAGACGCAAGAGAGAAGAGATATAGGAACATATATATCTGTATAACTGATTCACTTTTTTATAAAGCAGAAACTAACACACCATTGTAAAGCAATTATACTCCAATAAAGATGAAAAAAATGCCTCAAAACAAATGACAATGGAGACATGATGACAAAAAATCTATGAGATGCAGCAAAAGCAGTTCAAAGAGGGAAGTTTATAGCAATGCAATCCTACCTTACGAAACAGGAAGCACCTCAAATAAACAAACTAAACTTCCAGCTAAAGCAATTAGAGAAAGTAGAACAAAAAACCCCAAAGTTAGCAGAAGGAAAGACATCATAAAGATCAGACCAGAAATAAATGAAAAAGAAATGAAGGAAACGATAGCAAAGATCAATAATACTGAAAGCTGGTTCTTTGAGAAGATAAACAAAACTGATAAAACATTAGCCAGACACAACAAAAAAAAGAAAGGGTGAAGACTCAAATCAATAAAATTAGAAATGAAAAAGGAGAAGTAACAACTGACACTGCAGAAATAGAAAAGTTCATGAGAGATTACTGCAAGCAACACATTGGCAATAAAATGGACAACCTGGAAGAAATGGACACATTCTTAGAAATGCACAACCTGCCGAGACTGAACTTGGAAGAAATAGAAAATATGAACAGACCAATCACAAACACTGAAATTGAAACTGTGATTAAAAGTCTTCAAATAAAAAAAACCCAGGACCAGATGGCTTCACAGGCGAATTCTATCAAACATTTAGAGAAGAGCTAACACCTATCCTTCTCAAACTCTTCCAAAATATAGCAGAGGGAGGAACACTCCCAAACTCCTTCTACGAGGCCACCATCACCTTCATACCAAAACCAGACAAGGATGTCACAAAGAAAGAAAACTACAGGCCAATATCACTGATGAACATAGATGCAAATATCCTCAACAAAATACTAGCAAACAGAATCCAACAGCACATTAAAAGGATCATACAACATGATCAAGTGGGGTTTATTCCAGGAATGCAAGGATTCTTCAATATACGCAAACTATCAATTTGATAAACCATATTAACAAATCGAAGGAGAAAAACCATATGATCATCTCAAGAGATGCAGAGAAAGCTTTCGACAAAATTCAACACCCATTTATGATAAAAACCCTGCAGAAAGTAGGCATAGAGGGAACTTTCCTCAACATAATAAAGGCCATATATGACAAGCCCACAGCAAACATCATCCTCAATGGTGAAAAACTGAAAGCATTTCCACTAAGATCAGGAACAAGACAAGGTTGCCCACTCTCACCACTCTTATTCAACATAGTTTTGGAAGTTTTAGCCACAGCAATCAGAGAAGAAAAGGAAATAAAAGGAATCCAAATCGGAAAAGAAGAAGTAAAGCTGTCACTGTTTGCAGATGACATGATACTATACATAGAGAATCCTAAAGATGCTACCAGAAAACTACTAGAGCTAATCAATGAATTTGGTAAAGTGGCAGGATACAAAATTAATGCACAGAAATCTCTGGCATTCCTATATACTAATGATGAAAAATCTGAAAGTGAAATCAAGAAAACACTCCCATTTACCATTGCAACAAAAAGAATAAGATATCTAGGAATAAACCTACCTAAGGAGACAAAAGACCTGTATGCAGAAAATTATAAGACACTGATGAAAGAAATTAAAGATGATACAAATAGATGGAGAGATATACCAGGTTCTTGGATTGGAAGAATCAACATTGTAAAAATGACTCTACTACCCAAAGCAATCTATAGATTCAATGCAATCCCTATCAAACTACCACTGGCATTTTTCACAGAACTAGAACAAAAAATTTCGCAATTTGTATGGAAACACAAAAGACCCCAAACAGCCAAAGCAATCTTGAGAACGAAAAAAGGAACTGGAGGAATCAGGCTCCCTGACTTCAGACTATACTACAAAGCTACAGTTATCAAGATGGTATGGTACTGGCACAAAAACAGAAAGATAGATCAATGGAACAGGATAGAAAGCCCAGAGATAAACCCATGCACATATGGACACCTTACCTTTGATAAAGGTGACAGGAATGTACAGTGGAGAAAGGACAGCCTCTTTAATAAGTGGTACTGGGCAAACTGGACAGGTACATGTAAAAGTATGAGATTAGATCACTCCCTAACACCATACACAAAAATAAGCTCAAAATGGATTAAAGACCTAAATGTAAGGCCAGAAACTATCAAACTCTTAGAGGAAAACATAGGCAGAACACTCTATGACATAAATCAGAGAAAGATCCTTTCTGACCCACCTCCTAGAGAAATGGAAATAAAAACAAAAATAAACAAATGGGACCTAATGAAACTTCAAAGCTTTTGCACAGCAAAGGAAACCATAAACAAGACCAAAAGACAACCCTCAGAATGGGAGAAAATATTTGCAAATAAAGCAACCGACAAAGGATTAATCTCCAAAATTTACAAACAGCTCATGCAGCTCAATAACAAGAAAACAAACAACCCAATCCAAAAATGGGCAGAAGACCTAAATAGACATTTCTCCAAAGAAGATATACAGACTGCCAACAAACACATGAAAGTATGCTCAACATCATTAATCATTAGAGAAATGCAAATCAAAACTACAATGAGATATCATCTCACACCAGTCAGAATGGCCATCATCCAAAAATCTAGAAACAATAAATGCTGGAGAGGGTGTGGAGAAAAGGGAACCCTCTTGCACTGCTGGTGGGAATGTGAATTGATACAGCCACTATGGAGAACAGTATGTAGGTTCCTTAAAAAACTACAAATAGAACTACCATATGACCCAGCAATCCCACTACTGGGCATATACCCTGAGAAAACCAAAATTCAAAAAGAGTCATGTACCAAAATGTTCATTGCAGCTCTATTTACAATAGCCCGGAGATAGAAACAACCTAAGTGCCCATCATGAGATGAATGGATAAAGAAGATGTGGCACATATATACAATGGAATATTACTCAGCCATGAAAAGAAACGAAATTGAGCTATTTGTAATGAGGTGGATAGACCTAGAGTCTGTCATACAGAGTGAAGTAAGTCAGAAAGAGAAAGACAAATACTGTATGCTAACACATATATATGGAATTTAAGAAAAAAAAATGTCATGAAGAACCTAGGGGTAAGGCAGGAATAAAGATGCAGACCCCCTAGAGAACAGACTTGAGGTTATGGGGAGGGTGAAGGGTGAGCTGTGACAGGGCGAGAGAAAGTCACGGACATATACACACTAACAAACGTAGTAAGGTAGATAGCTAGTGGGAAGCAGTCGCATGGCACAGGGATATTGGCTCGTTGCTTTGTGACAGCCTGGAGGGGTGGGATAGGGAGGTGGGAGGGAGGGAGACGCAAGAGGGAAGACATATGGGAACATATGTTTATGTATGACTGATTCACTTTTTTATAAAGCAGAAACTAACACACCATTGTAAAGCAAGTATACCCCAATAAAGATGTTTAAAAAAAATCTAGAAACAAAAATGCTGGAAAGGTGATGGAGAAAAGGGAACACTCTTGCACTGCTGGTAGGAATGTGAATGGGTACAGCCCCTATGGAGAACAGTATGGAGGTTCCTTAAAAAACTACAAATAGAACTACCACATGAACCAACAGTGCCTCTACTAGGCATATACCCTGAGAAAACCATAATTCAAAAACCGTCATGTATCAAAATGTTCATTGCAGCTTTATTTACAGTAGTAAGGAGATGGAAGCAACCTAATTGTCAATCATTGGATGAATGGATAAGAAGATGTGGCACATATAAACAATGGAATATGACTCAGCCATAAAGAGAAACGAAATTGGGTTATTTGTAGTGAGGTGGATGGACATAGAGTCTGTCATACAGAGTGAAGAAAGTCAGAAAGGGGAAAACAAATACTGTATGCTAACACATATATGTGGAATCTAAGAAAAAAATTGTCATAAGAAACCTAGGGGTAAGACAGAAATAAAGACACAGACCTACTAGAGAATGGACTTGGTGATTTGGGGAGGCAGAAGTGTAAGCTGTGACAAAGTGAGAGGTTGGCATGGACATATATACTCTACGAAACTTAAAATAGATAGCTAGTGAGAAGAAGCCACATTGCAGAAGGAGATCAGGTTGGTGCATTTTACCACCAAGAGGTGTGGGAGAGGGAGGGTGTGAGACAGGGAGATGCAAGAGGGAAGACATGTGGGAACATAGATATCTGTATAACTTATTCACTTTGTTTTAAAGCAGAAACTAACACACCATTGTAAAGCAATTATACTCCAGTAAAGATGTAACGAAAAATACCTAGAAACAAATGACAGTGGAGACATGATGACAAAAAACCTATGGGATGCAGCAAAAGCAGTTTGAATAGTGAAGTTTGTAGAAATACAATCCTACCTTAAGAAACAGGAAGCATCTCAAATAAACAACCTAACCTTGCAGCTAAAGTAATTAGAGAAAGAAGAACAAAAAACCCAAAGATAGCAGAAGGAAAGAAATCATAAAGATCATATCAGAAATAAATGAAAAAGAAATGAAAGAAATGATAGAAAAGATAAAACGGAAAGCTGCTTCTCTGAGAAGATAAACAAAATTGATAAAACATTAGCCAGACACATCAAAGAGAAAAGGGAGAAGACTCAAATCAATATAATTAGAAATGAAAAAGGAGAAATAATAACTGACACTGCAGTTATTTTGTGTATTGTACTTCGGAGTGATCTAATATCAAACTTTTACATGCACATGTCCAGTTTTCCCAGAACCATTTATTGAAGATGCTGTCCTTTCTCCATTGTACATTCCTGCCTCCTTTATCAAGATAAGGTGACCGTATGTGCATGGGTTTACCTCTCGGCTTTCTATCCTGTTCAATTGATCTATCTTTCTGTTTTTATTCCAGTAGGATACTGTCTTAATTACTGTAGCTTTGTTCTGTCGTCTGAAGAGAGGGAGCCTGATTCTTCCAGCTCTGTATTTCATTCTCAAGATTCCTTTGGCTAATCGGGGTCTTTTGTGTTTCCTTACAAATTGTGAATTTTTTTGTTCTAGTTCTGGGAAAAATGCCAGTGGTAGTTTGATAGGGATTGCATTGAATCTGTAGATTGCTTTGGGTAGTAGAGTCATTTTCACAATGTTGATTCTTCCAATCCAAGAACATGTTATATCTCTCCAGCTATTTGTATCATCTTTAATTTCTTTCATCACTGTCTTATAATTTTCTGCATACAGGTCTTTTGTCTCCTTACGTAGGTTTATTCCTAGATATTTTATTGTTTTTGTTGCAATGGTAAATGGGAGTGTTTTCTTGATTTCAATTTCAGATTTCTCATCATTAGTATATAGGAATGCCAGAGATTCCCTTGCATTAATTTTGTACCCTGCTACTTTACCAAATTCATTGATTAGCTCTAGTAGTTTTCTGGTAGCATCTTTAGGATTCTCTGTGTACAGTATCATGTCTCCTGCAAACAGTGACAGCTTTACTTCTTTTCCAATTTGGATTCCTTTTACTTCCTTTCCTTCTTTGATTGTTGTGGCTAAAACTTCCAAAAGTTTATGTTGAATAAGAGTTGTGAGAGTGGCCAACCTTGTCTTGTTCCTGAACTTAGTGAAAATGCTTTCAGTTTTTCACCATTGAGGACGATGTTGGCCGTGGGCTTGTCATATATAGCCTTTATTATGTTGAAGAAAGTTCCCCCATGCCTACTTTCTGCAGGGTTTTTATCATAAATGGGTGTCAAATTCTGTCTAAACATTTCTCTGCATCTCTTGAGATAATCATATAGTTTTTCTCCTTCAATTTGTTAATATGGTTTATCACATTGATTGATTTACGTATATTGAAGAATCCTTGCATTCCTGGAATAACCCAACTTGATCATGGTGTATGATCCTTTTAATGTGCTGTTGGATTCTGTTTGCTGGTATTTTGTTGAGGATTTCTGCATCTATATTCATCAGTGATATTAGCCTGTAGTTTTTTTCTTTGTGATGTCTTTGTCTGGTTTTGGTGTCAGGGTAATGGTGGCATCGTAGAATGATTTTGGGAGTGTGCCTCCCTCTGCTATATTTTGGAAGAGTTTGAGAAGTATAGGTGTTATCTCTTCTCTCAATGTTTGATAGAATTCGCCTTTGCAGCTCTCTGGTCCTGGGCTTTTGTTTGTTTGAAGATTTTTAATCACAGTTTCAATTTCAGTGTTTGTGATTGGTCTGTTCATATTTTCTATTTCTGCCTGATTCATTCTTGGCAGGTGGTGCATTTCTAAGAATTTGTCCATTTCGTCCAGGTTGTCCATTTTATTGGCATACAGTTGCTTGCAGTAATATCTCATGATCTTTTGTATTTCTTCAGTGTCAGTTGTTGCTTATCCTTTTTCAATTCTAATTCTATTAATTTGAGTGTTCTCCCTTTTTTATTGATTAGTCTGGCTAATGGTTTATCAACTTTGCTTATCTTCTCAAAGAACCAGCTTTTAGTTTTATTGATCTTTGCTGTGTTTCCTTAATTTATTTTTCATTCACTTCTGATCTGATTTTTATGATTTCTTTCCTTCTGCTAGCTTTAGGGGTTTTTTTGTTCTTCATTCTTTAATTAATTTAGGTGCAAGATTACCTTGCTTATTCAAGATATTTCCTGTTACTTAAGGTAGGATTGCATTGCTATAATCTTCCCTCTTACAATTGCTTTTGTTCATTCCATAGGTATTGTGTCATTGTGTCTCCATTGTCTTTTGTTTCTAGGTAGTATTTTAATTTCCTGTTTGATTTCTTCAGTTATCACTTCGTTATTATATAGTGTATTGCTTAACCTCCATGTGTTTTATATTTTTTACAGATAGTTTCCTGGAAATGATATCTAGTCTCACAGCATTGTGTTCAGACAAGATACTTGATATAATATCAATTTTCTTAAATTTACCAAGGCTTGATTTGTGACCCAAGATATGATCTATCCTGGAGAATGTTCCATGGGTACTTGAGAAAAATGTGTGTTCTGTTCTTTTTAGATGGAATGTCCTATAAATATCAATTAAGTCCATCTTGTTTAATGTATCATTTAAAGCTTGTGTTTCCTTATTTATTTCATTTTGGATGGTCTGTCCATTGGTGGTAGTGGGCTGTTAAAGTCCCTTACAATGAATGTGTTACTTTCGATTTCCCCTTTTATGGCTGTTAGCATTCGCCTTATGTATTGAGGTGCTCCTATGTTGGGTGCATAAATATTTACAATTGTTATATCTTCTTCTTGGATCGATCCCTTGATCATTATGTAGTGCCCTTCTTTGTATCTTCTGATAGTCTTTATTTTAAAGTCTATTTTGTCTGATATGAGAATTGCTACTCCAGCTTTCTTTCAGTTTCCATTTGCATGGAATATCTTTTTCTATCCCCTTACTTTCAGTCTGTATATGTCTCTAGGTCCGAACTGTGTTTCTTGTAGACAGCATATATATGGGTCTTGTTTTTGTATCAATTCAGCCAATCTGTGTATTTTGGTGGGAGCCTTTAGTCCATTTACTTTTAAGGTAATTATCGATATGTATGTTCCTATTCCCATTTTCTTAATTGTTTTGTGTTCATTATTGTAGGTCTTTTCCTTCTCTTGTGTTTCTTCCCTAGAGCAGTTCCGTTATCATTTGTTGTAAAGCTGGTTTAGTGGTGCTGATCTCTCTCATTTTTGCTTGTTTGTAAAGGTTCTAAATTCTCCATCAAATCTGAATGGGATCATTGCTGGGTAGAGTAATCGTGGTTGCAGGTTTCTCTCCTTCATCACTTTAAATATGTCTTGCCAGTCCCTTCTGGCTTACAGATTTTCTTTTGAAAGGTCAGCTGTTAACCTTATGGGGATTACCTTGTGTGTTATTTCTTGTTTTTCCCTTGCTGCTTTTAATATTTTCTCTTTGTATTTAATTTTTTTGTTTGTTTGGGTTTTTTTTGTGGTATGTGGGCCCTTCACTGTCGTAGCCTCTCCTGTGGTGGAGCACAGGCTCCGGACGCACAGGCCCAGTGGCCATGGCTCACGGGCCCAGCTGCTCCACCGGCATGAGGGATCCTCCCGGACCGGGGCATGAACCCGCGTCACTGCATCGGCAGGCGGACTCCCAACCACTGCACCACCAGGGAAGCCCTGTATTTAATTTTTGACAGTTTGATTAACATGTGCCTTTGTGTATTTCTCCTTGGATGTACCATGTATGGGACTCGCTGTGCTTCCTGGATTGATTAACTATTTCCTTTCCCATATTAGGGAAATTTTCACTATAATCTCTTCAAATATCTTCTCAGTCCCTTTCTTTTTCTCTTCTTTTTCTGGAACCCATATAATTTGAATGTTGGTGCGTTTAATGTTGTCCCAGAGGTCTCTGAGACTGTCCTCAGTTCTTTTCATTCTTTTTTTCTTTATTCTGCTCTGCAGTAGTTAGTTCCACTATTTTATCATCCAGGTCACTTATCCGTTTTTCTACCTCAGTTATTCTGCTATTGATCCCATCTAGAGTATTTTTAATTTCATTTATTTTGTTGTTTACCATTGCTTCTTTCATCTTTAGTTCTTCTAGGTCCTTGTTAAATGTTTCTTGCATTTTGTCTATTCTATTTCCAAGAATTTGGATCATCTTTACTATCATTATTCTGAATTCTTTTTCTGGTAGACTGCCTATTTCCTCTTCATTTGTTGGGTCTAGTGGGTTTTAACCTGGCTCCTTCATCTGCTGTGTGTTTTTCTGTCTTCTCATTTTGCTTATCTTACTGTGTTTGGGGTCTCCTTTATATAGGTTTCAGGTTCATAGTTCCCGTTGTTTTTGGTGTCTGTCTCCAGTGGCTAAAGTTGGTTCAGTGGGTTATGTAGTGCTCCTGGTGGAGGGGACTAGTTCCTGTGTTCTAGTGGATGAGGCTGGATCTTGACTTTCTGGTAAGCAGGTCCATGTCTGTTGGTGTGTTTTGGGCTGTCTGTGGACTTATTATGATTTTAGGCAGCCTCTCTTCTAATGGGTGGGTTGTGTTCCTGTCTTGCTAGTTGTTTGGCATAGGGTGTACAGCACTGTAGCTTGCTGGTCGTTGAGTGAAGCTGGGTGCTGGTGTTGAGATGGAGATCTCTGGGAGATTTTCACCATTTGATATTATGTGGAGCTGGGAGGTCTCTTGTGGACCAGTGTCCTGAAGTTGGCTCTCCCACCTCAGAGGCACAGCACTGACTCTTGGCTATGGCACCAAGAGCCTTTCATCCACATGGCTCAGAAAAAAAGGGAGAAAAAGTAGACAGAAAGAAAGAGAAAAGAAAGGAGGAAAGGAAGAAAGAAAGAAAGGAGGGAGGAAGGGTGGGAGGGAAGAAGGAAGGAAAGAAGGAAGGAAGGAGGGAAGGAAGGAAGGAAGAAAGGAAGGTAGAAAGGAAAGAAAGAAAGAAATAAGGAAGATAAAATAAAATAAAATTATTAAAACAAAAAAATTATTAAGGAAAAAATTTTTTTAAAAGAAAGAAAACAAAAAACGGACAGAGAGATCCCTAGGACAAATTGTGGGAGCAAAGCTTTACAGACAAAATCTCCCACAGATGCATACACATACACACTCACAAAAAGAGGAAAAGGGGAAAAAATAATAAATCTTGCTCTCAAACTCCACCTCCTCAAGTTTGGATGTTTCATTCTCTATTCATGTATTCCACAGATGCAGGGTACATCTAGTTGAACGTGGAGTTTAAATCTGCTGCTTCTGAGGCTCTGGGGAGAGATTTCCCTTTCTCTTCTTTGTTCTCACAGCTCCCGGGACTCAGCTTCAGATTTGGTCCTGTCTCTGCATGTAGGTCAACGGATGGAGTCTGTTCTTTGCTCAGACACGATGGAGTTAAAGGAGGAGCTGGTTTGGGCACTCTGGCAAACTCAGGCGAAAGTGAGGGAGGGGTACGGATTCGGTGTGACCCTGCTGTGGCAGAAGCCGGCGTGACGTTGCACCAGCATGAGGCGTGCCATGTGTTCTCCTGGGGAAGTTGTCCCTGGATCCCAGGACCCTGCCAGTTGTGGACAGCACAGGCTCCCCAGAAGGATGGTGTGTATATTAACCTGTGCTCGCACACAGGCTTCTTGTTGGGGACCGCAGCAGCCTTAGCATCCCATACCTCTCTCTGGGGTCTGCCGTTTTTGCAGCAGCATGCACCCGTCTCTGGAGCTACTTTAAGCAGCGATCTTAATCTCCTCTCCTCGCACACAAGGAAACAAAGAGGGAATAAAAAGTCTCTTGTCTCTTCGGCAGGGACAGACATTTCCCCAGACTCCGACCCAGCTAGCTGTGGTGCACTAACCCCCTGCAGGCTGTGTTCAAGCTGCCAAACCCAGTCCTCTCCCTGTGCTCTGAACGAAGCCCAAGCCTCAACTCCCAGCTCTCCAGCCACGGCGGGTGTGCAGACAAGCCTCTCGGGCTGGTGGGTGCCTGTTGGCACCAATCCTCTGTGCGGGAATCTCTCCGCTTTGCCCTCTGTATCCCTGTTGCAGTGCTCTTCTCTGCGGCTCCGATGCTTTCCCCCTCAACCACCCGCACTCTCCGCCCGTGAAGGGGCTTCCTAGTGTATGGAAACATTTCCTCCTACACAGCTCCCTCTCACTGTTGCAGGTCCCATCCCTATTATTTTGTCTCAGTTTATTCTTTTTTTCTTTTGCCATACGCAGGTACGTGGGGATTTCTTGCCTTTTGCGATTTCTGAGGTCTTCTGCCAGCATTCAGTAGGTGTTCTGTAGGAGTTGTTCCACATGTAGATGTATTTCTGCTGTATCTCTGGGGAGGAAGATGATCTCTGTGTCTTACTCTTGTGCCATCTTCCCCTCATCCCAATGCAATCTTGAGAATGAAAAACGGAGCTGGAGGAATTAGGTTCCATGACTTCAGACTATACTACAAATCTAAAGTAATGAAGACAGTATGGTACTGGAACAAAAACAGAAATATAGATCAATGGAATAGGATAGAAAGCCCAGCGATAACCCAACGCACATATGGTCAACTTATCTTTGGTAAAGGAGGAAGGAATGTAAAGTGGAGACAAAACAGCCGCTTCAATAAGTTGTGCTGGGAAAATTGGACAGCTATATGTAAAAGTATGAGAATAAAACACTCCTTAACACCATATACAAAAATAAGCTCAAAATGCATTAAAGACCTAAATGTAAGGCCAGAAAATATCAAACTCTTAGAGGAAAACATAGGCAGAACACTCTATGACACAAATCACAGCAAGATCCGTTTAGACCCGTCTCCTAGAGAAATGGAAATAAAAACAAAAATAAACAAATGACACCTAATGAAACATAAAAGCTTATGCACAGCAACAGAAACCATAAAGAAGACCAAAAGACAACCCTCAGAATGGGGGAAAATATTTGCAAATGAAGCAACTGACAAAGGATTAATCTCCAAAATTTATAGGCAGCTCATGCAGCACAATAACAATAAAACAAACAACAAAAGACCAAATAGACATTTCTCCAAAGAAGATATACAGATTGCCAGCTAACACATGAAAGAATGCTCAACATCATTAATCATTACAGAAATGCAAATCAAATCTACAGTGAGATATCATCTCATACCAGTCAGAATGGCCATCATCAAAATATCTAGAAACAAAAATGCTGGAGAGGGTTTGGAGAAAAGGGAGCTCTCTTTCACTGCTGGTGGGAATGTGAATTGGTACAGCCATTATGGAGAGCAGTATGGAGGTTCCTTAAAAAACTAAAAATAGAAATACCACATGACCAGAAAACTCACTACTGGACATATACCCTGAGAAAACCATAATTTGAAAAGACTCATGTACCAAAAAGTTCATTGTACCTTTATCTACAATAACAAGGAGATGGAAGCAACCTAAGTGTTGATCATTGCATGAATGGATAAAGAAGATGTGGCACATATATACAATGGAATATTACTCAGTCATAAAAGAACCGAAATTGAGGTTTCTGTAGTGAGGTGGATGGATATAGAGTCTGTCATACAGAGTGAAGTAAGTCAGAAAGAGAAAGACAAATAATGTATGCTAACACATATATATGGAATCTAAGAAAAAATATGTATTGAAGAACCTAGGGGTAAGAGAGGAATAAAGACACAGACCTACTAGGGAATGGAATTGATGATATGGGGAGGGGGAATGCTAAGCTGTGACGAAGTGAGAGAGTGGCATGGACATATATACACTACCAAACATAAAATAGGTAGCTATTGAGCAGCAGCAGCATAGCAGTAGGAGATCAGCTTGGTGCTCTTTGACCACTGATGGGGTGGGATAGGGAATATGGGATGCAGGGAGATGCAAGAGGGAAGAGATATGGGAATATATGTATCTGTATAACTGATTCACTTTGTTATAAAGCACAAACTAACACACTATTGTAAAGCAATTTTACTCCAAGAACGATGTAAAAAAAATACCTAGAAAGAAATGACAAGGGAGACACGATGAATCACAACCTATGGGATGCAGCAAAAGCTGTTCAAAGAGGGAAGTTTATAGCAATACAATCCTACTTTAAGAAACAGGAAGCATCTCAAATAAACAACCTAACCTTGCAGCTAAAGAAATTAGAGAAAGAAGAACATAAAAGCCTGAAAGATAGCAGAAGGAAAGAAAACAGAAAGATCAGATCAGAAATAAATGAAAAAGAAATGACAGAAAAGATCAAAAAACTGAAAGTTGGTTCGTTGAGAAGATAAACAAAATTGATAAACCATTAGACAGACACATCAAAAAAATGGAGAAGTTTCAAATGAATAGAACTAGAAATGAAAATGGAGAAGTAACATCTGACACTGCAGAAATACAAAAGATCATGAGAGATTACTACAAGCAACTGTATGACAATAAAATGGACAAACTGGAAGAAATGGACAAATATTTAGAAATGCACAACCTGCTGAGACTGAACCAGGAAGAAGTAGAAAATTTGAACAGACCAATCACAAGCACTGAAATTGAATCTGTGACTAAAAATCTTCCAACAAAGAGATATGGGAACATATGTATATGTATAACTGATTCACATTGTTAAAAGGTAGAAACTAACATACCATTGTAAAGCAATTATACTCCAATAAGGATATTAAAAACAATCTTCCAACAGAGAAAAGCCCAGGACCAGATGGCTTCACAGGCGAATTCTTTCAAACATTTAGAGAGGAGCTAACATGTATACTTCTCAAACTCTTCCAAAATATAGCAGAGGGAGGAACACTCTCAAACTCATTCTACAAGGCCACCAACACCCTGACACCAAAACCAGACAAAGATGTCACAAAGAAAGAAAACTACAGGCCAATATCACTGATGAACATAGATGCAAAAATCCTCAACAAAATACTAGCGAACAGAATCAAACAGCACATTAAAAGGATCATACACCATGATCAAGTGGGGTTTATTCCAGGAATGCAAGGATTCTTCAATATATGCAAAGCAATCAACGTGATACACCATACTAACAAACTGAAGGAGAAAAACCAGGTGATCATCTCAATAGATGCAGGGAAAGCTTTCAACAATATTCAACACCCATTTATGATAAAATTCCTGCAGAAAGTAGGCATAGAGGGAACTTTCCTCAACATAATAAAGACCAGATATGACAAAACCACAACCATCATCGTCCGGAATGGTGAGAAATTGAAACCATTTCACTAAGATCAGGAAAAACACAAGGTTGCGCACACTCACTACTCTTATTTAACACAGTTTTGAAAGTTCTAGCCACAGCAATCAGAGAAGGAAAAGAAGTAAAAGGAATCCAAATTGGAAAAGAAGTAAAGCTTCCACTGTTTGCAGATGATATGATACTATATAGAGAGAATCCTAAACATGCTACCAGGAAACTACTAGAGCTAATCAGTGAATTTGTTGAAGTAGCAGGATATAAAATTAATGCACAGAAATCTCTGGCATTCCTATACGCTAATGATGAATAATCAGAAAGTGAAATCAAAAAAACGCTCCCATTTACCACTGAAGCAAGAAGAATAAAATGTTTAGGAATAAACCTACCTAAAGAGACAAAAGTCTTGTATGCAGAAAATTATAAGACACTGATGAATGAAATTAAATATGATACAAATAGATGGAGAGATAAACCATGTTCTTGGATTGGAAGAATCAACATTGTGAAAATGACTCTACTACCCAAAGCAATCTACAGATTCAATGCAATCCCTATCAAACTACCACTGGCATTATACACAGAACTAGAACAAAAAAATTCACAATTTGTATGGAAACACACAAAAAAATCTGAATTGCCAAAGCAATCTTGTGAATGAAAAATGGAGCTGGATGTATCAGGTGCCCTGAATTCAGTTTATAATACAAAGCTACATTAATCAAGACAGTATGGTGCTGGCACAAAAACAGAAATATAGATCAATGGAACAGGATACAAACCCAGAGAAAAACCCGTGGAAACATTGTCAACTTATCTCTGATAAATGAGGCAGGATTGTACATTGGAGAAAGAACAGCAACTTCAATAATTTGTACTGGATAAACTGGACAGGTACATGTTAAAGTATGAGATTTGAACACTCCCTAACATCACATAAAAAATAAGCTCAAAATCGATTAAAGACCTAAAGGTAAGGCCAGAAACTATCAAACTCTTAGAGGAAAACATGGGCAGAACACTCTATGACACAAATCACAGCAAGATCCATTTAGACCCACCTCCTAGAGAAATGGAAACAAAAACAAATGAGACCTAAGGAAACGTAAAAGCTTCTGCACAGCAACGGAAACCATAAAGAAGACCAAAAGACAACCCTGAGAATGGGGGGAAATACTTGTAAATGAAGCAACTGACAAAGGATTAATCTCCAAAATTTATAGGCAGCTCATGCAGCACAATAACAATAAAACAAACAACCCAAACCAAAAATGAGCAGAAGACCAAATAGACATTTCTCCAAAGAAGATATACAGATTGCCAGCAAACACATGAAAGAATGCTCAACATCATTAATTATTACAGAAATGCAAATCAAAACTAGAATGAAATATCATCTCATACTGGTAAGGATGGCTGTCATCAAAAAATCTAGAAACAATAAATGCTGTAGAGGGGGTGGAGAAAAGGGAACTCTCTTGCATTGCTGGTGAGAATGTGAATTGGTACAGCCAATGTGGAGAAGAATATGGAGTTTCCTTAAAAAACTATAAATAGAAATAGCTCATGACCAGAAATCCCACTACTGGGCATATACGCTGAGAAAACCATTTTTGAAAAGTCATGTATCAAAATATCCATTGCAGCTCTGTTTACAATAGCCAGGACATGGAAGCAACCTATGCGTCCATCAAGAGATGAATGGATAAAGAAGATGTGGCACATATACACAATAGAATATTACTCAGCCATAAAAAGAAATGAAATGAGCTATTTGTAATGAGGTGGATAGACATAGAGTCTGTCATACAGAGTGAAGTAAGTCAGAAAGTGAAAGACAAATACCGTATGCTAACACATATATATGGAATTTAAGAAAAAAAATGTCATGAAGAACCTAGGGGTAAGACACAAATAAAGACACAGACCTACTAGAGAATGGACTTGAGGATATGGGGAGGGGGAAGGGTAAGCTGTGACAAAGCGAGAGAGAGGCATGGACATATATACAGCACCAAACATAAGGTAGATTGCTAGTGGGAAGCAGCCACATAGCACAGGGAGATCAGCTCAGTGCTTTTTGACCACCTGGAGGGGTGGCATAGGGAGGGTGAGAGGGAGGCAGAAGCATCAGGGAAGAGATATGGGAACATATGTATATGTATAACTGATTCATTTTGTTATGAAGCAGAAACTAACGCACCATTGTAAAGCAATTATACTCCAATAAAGATGTTAAAAAAAAAGATGTGGCACATATATACAATGGAATATTACTCAGCCATAAAAAGAAACAAAATTGTGTTATTTGTGGTGAGGTGAATGGATCAAGAGTCTGTCATAAAGAGTGAAGTAAGTCAGAAAGAGAAAAACAAATTCCGTATGTTAACAAATATATACGTAATCTAGGAAATAAAAGCCATGAAGAACCTAGGGGTAAGAGGGGAATAAAAACACAGACCTACTAGAGCATGGACTTGAGAATATGGGCAGAGGGAGGTGGTAGGCTGTGATGAGGTGAGTGAGTGACATGGACATACCTACACTACCAAGCTTAAAGTGGAGAGCTAATGGGAAGCAGCTGCACAGCACAGGGAAATCAGCTAGGTGGTGTGTGACCGTCTAGAGGTGTGGGATAGGGAGTGTGGTTGGGAGGGAGATGCAGGAGGGAAGAGATATGGGAACATGTGTATATGTATGACTAATTCACTTTGTTATAAAGCAGAAACTAACACATCTTTTAAGCAATTATACTCCAATAAAGATGTTAAAAAAATAAACAAAATTATCCATAGAGTTCATTAGCATAAATAGTTTAGTTTTCATTAGATGTATGATGACAAATATTTATGGCATGAGTCCAAAATCATACAAGAGTCAAAGTCTCTTGCCTTTACTACTTATTGAAAACGTTTTTCTTGGGCTATCAGCTGTTTTCCAACTCACTTTGCCTTTTATCGATCCAGAACTTCAGAACACCACCGATATCCTTCAACCTTTCATTTATTCATTCAACATTTATTTTCAACCATTTACTATAATTTCAGGAATTTTATAGATATTGTGACTATAATTTTAAAAAGACATACTATCTCACTTTTAGAAACTGGAATCAATCCAAATTGTCAGAAGAAACTTGAGGAGAATATGATAATAACATAGAAGTATAATCATTTGCAACTTTTGCTGTGGAGTTACCTATTATAGGTATATCTGGCTATAGATAAAGAAAGAAGGTGATCTATCATCATGGGAGGCTTGATGCAGTTAGAAATGTGTACGTCAGTTTCTTCTATGATTTTACACTTGTGGGAAAACAATTTTTAACCATTTTATTTACTGAGGGAATAATTTTTAAGCTCTCAGTGATTCTAAAATTAGTTTAGTTTATGGGCAATAGGGTTCTTCAGCCCCTCGTTGCACTGAAAGTCAGTAAGAATCCCATATTTTAAATGATTTTTATTGACTATCTTCCCCAGTAGACTAAAAGATGTCTTGACACAATTGCAAACACACAGTAGATTTTAATTAGAAAATGAATAATAGAATAGATTTTAGAAGGAATTAAAACAATGATCCAGACAAAATGAACCCTTGAATCTTCATGGCTCCATCTTTGAGTCAGGGAATAAGTATTCTCATAGTTATTCCTTGCAATTCTAATGGAATAAAAAAAGCAAAAATTTTTGTATTTGGAATATACATATTTTCTTCCCATTTTATTTTTAGAACAAATGGACTCTAATTCAATTTTCAGTGATAAAATCCATTTGCTATGGCTCCCCTGGTGGCACAGTGGTTGAGACTCCACCTACAAATGCAGGGGACACGGGTTCTTGGCATGGTCCAGGAATATCCCACATGCCACAAAGCAAGTGGGCCCGTGAGACATGGTCACTGAGCCTGCATGTCCAGAGACTGTGATCCGCAACAGGAGAGGCCACAACAGTGAGAGGCCCGTGTACGACAAAAAAAAAAAAACCATTTGCTAACATTGCCACTAATTTACATTTTATACATTATTAGACATTAATAAATTTATGTTAAATATGTTCTGTATATGCTTCCTTTGAGGCATATATATATATATATGTACATATATAGCCATAAGGAAATTTAATGCAATGAGAATATTTTTCTATTGTCCCAATATTTTAAACATATGAATATTTTCATCAGTTTGAATTCAATTACTTTACATACTCAAACTTACTAACTTTTTAATAAAATATTTCTGCATTGAATTATGCATCTACTGTGGACAATCTTTCAATTTGCCTGCTTCTGCTACTTTATAGAAGCAACCTAATTTATTTTTTCTGAATATTCTCTTCCTCAGAAATATTTCTAATATTATTTTATTGCTTTTCATGGACAAATATAGCTGACCCTTTTGGCTTAATAGCTACTCTCTCCTTCCCTGATTTTAGAGCAATAATAATTTCTAGCCTCCACTGTAGCTATGGGTTGCTACAAAATACAATTCTGAGTAATCAGATATAAATAGAAACTACTTAGTGTAGCTCCCAAGAAACTGCTTTAAAAGAGGGCAGAGCCAAGAGTCTGTGGTAAATCTCTGTTTCCCTGGCTTGCAAGAACTGTATTTATATCAATAAAATCAGCAAATTCTACAAATCAGGGACATCCCCATCCCACCTGCACTCCAAATGTAGCTTAATGTAGCTAATAAACATATCATTAAGGAGGGATCTTAGCAATTGCCTCTTGCCCTTCTCATTCTTTCTTCCTAAAATTCAAATAGTAATACAGGAGAGAAAATAATCAGTTGTGGCTATCTAATGGCATAATGGAACTGCCCTAACAGCCCAGGATTGCCTACTTACAAATTTTTTGTTAGGTGAAAAAATTAAAAATACTACTTTATATAACCCAGTGTCACTATACATTTTGCTGCAATTAGATACAATTATAATACAAAAAACTTATTATTACAGATGATTTATGTTTCTTATAAAGCAAATTTTCCAGACAATATTTAGAGAATTATTATCTCACACAACAATTAGTGGTTGAAAGCAACATCAAAAAAGAGTTTGTGAGTTTTGATAGATAGAACCCACTTTGATAACAATCTGAATGATATGATGAAACTCTTTGATACGAGTGTAGATTTCATATGGAAGTTTACTGAGAATTTGAGAACGTAGGACTCACCCAAAGTACCTTATGGTACAAAAAACTTCATAATAGAAATACAGAATGAAATTGCTATTCCATCATACAATGCCATCTGACCCTCCTTTCCTGGTAAAACTACTCCCAATCTCCCACAAAAATTTACAAACTGCTAAATATATGTAAAAAGTAAAGAATACCAAAATGACTGGCAATGAATATTTTGCAGAAATCTGGAGGGAATTTCCATTACTAACAAGAACAATGGATTTAGAATGTGAAACAGATTAATAGCTCATGCAGTGTATACTGCTAAAAGTAGAGCAAAGTGATTCATCTCAAAGACAGTATAAAGAAGCTACATCCAACTTCCCTGGTAACACAGTGGTTAAGAATCTGCCTGCCACTTCAGTGGACACAGGTTCAATCCCTGGTCCACGAAGATCACACATGCCACGGAGCAACTAAGCCCACGTGCCACAGCTACTGAGCCTGCACTCTAGAGTCCATGAGCCAAAACTACTAAGGCCACGTGCCACAATTACTGAAGTCCGTGCACATAGAGCTGGTTCTCAGCAACAAAAGAAGCCACCGCAATGAGAAGCCCGTGCACCACATGAAGAATAGCCACCACTCGCTGCAACTAGGCAAAGCCTATATGCAGCAACAAAGACCCAACACAGCCAAAAATAAATACATAAAATAAATAAATTTATTTTAAAAATAAAAGAACCTACATCATTCTTGTATTGTGTGGTTTAGAACAGGGTTACCCAACTCCCAGTTGGCACAGCCTCTTAGAAACAAGGCAGCAGAGTAGGACTTGAGCAGTGAACAAGAGAGCGAAACTTCATCTGCCGCTCCCAATCGCTCCCCAACCCTCACATTACTGCCTGAACCATCACTTGCATTATCAACTGAACCATCCATTCAAACCCCACCTTTTCTGTCTGTGGAAAAATTGTCTTCCACAAAAACAGTCCTGGTACCAAAAAGGTTGGGCACCACTGGTGTAGAAATGCAACTTTGTACTATTCAGAAAGCTGTTCTTGTAAATAAAAAAACAAGATAATGAATTAAAATATAAGAATATAGTAGCTATTTAGTAACTTAACTAATATAAAAATACTCCAAGTTTGGCTTAGGAAAACTTTGTACAAAGTTAAATGCATTTTATCACTTGATTTATAAATCTACATTGTGTGTATTTGTGCTCACCACCTTATTATATTCTTTTTCTTTACATAAATTATTCAGTGCTTAAACAAAAAAGTCTTCAAACTAACAAAATCCCAGGACCAGGTAAATTCACAGGCAACTTCTATGAAACATTTAGAGAAGAGCTAACTCCTATACCTCTCAAATTCTCACAAAATACAGTCTAAGTAAGAACACACCCAAACTCATTCAATGAGGCCAACATCACCCTGATACCAAAAGAAGACAAAGATATGACAGAAAAAGAAAACTAGAGGCCAATATCATGGATGAATATAGATGCAAAAATCTTCAACTAAATACTAAGAAGAAGAATCCAACAGCATGTTGAAAACATCATGCACAATGATCACCTGGTGTTTACCCCAGGAATGCAAGGATTCTTCACTATACGCAAAGCAATCAATGTGATACACCATATTAAAAAACTGAAGGATAGAAACCATATGATAATCTCAAAAGAAGCAGAAAAACCTGGTGACAAAATTCAACACATACTGATGATAAAAATCGACTAGAAAGTAGGCATAAAGGGTACTTCACTCAACCTGATAAATGCCATATATGACAAACCCACAGCCAACATCATTCTCCAAGGTGAAAAATTGAAACCGTTAGTACTAAGATCAGGAACAACACAAGGCTGTTCATTCTAACCACTATTATTCAACATAATTTTGGAAGTTTTAGCCACGGCAATCAGACAAAAAAATGAAATAAAAGGAATTCAAATCAGAAAGGAAGTAAAACTGTCACTGTTTGCAGATGACATGATAATATACATAGGGAATCCAAAAGATGCTACCAGAAAACTACGAGAGCTAATCAATGAATTTGATAAAGTAGCAGGATACAAAATTAAGGCAGAGAAGTCACTTGTATTGCTAAACACTAATGAAGAAAAATCTGAAAGAGAACGTAAGGAAACACTCCCATTTACCATTGCAACAAAATGAAGAAAATTACTAGAAACAAACCTACCTAAGGAGACAAAAGTCCTGTATGCGGAAAACTATAAGACATTGATGAAAGAAATTAAAGATGATACACAAACATGGAGAGATATACCATGTTCTTGGGTCAGAAGAATCAAGACTGTGAAAATGAATATACTACCCAAAGCAATCTGCAGACTCAATGCAATCCCTACCAAACTACAAATTGCATGTTTCACAGAAATAAAACAAAAAATTTCAAAATTTGTATGAAAACACAAAATACCCGATAGCCAAAACAATTTTGAGAAAGGAAAACAGAGCTGGTGGATTCAGGCTCCCTGACTTCAAACTATACTACAAAGCTACAGTAATCAAGACAGCAAGGTACTGGCACAAAAACTGAAATATAGAGCAATGGAATAGAATAGAAAGCCCAGAGATACACCCACACAATAAGGTCATCTTATCTTTGATGAAGGACACAAGAATATACAATGGAGAAAAGACATCCTCTTCAATATCTAGTGCTGGCAAAACAGGACAGCTACCTGTAAAAGAATTAGAACACTCCTTAACACAGTACACGAAAATAAACTCAATATGGAATAAAGAACTAAATGTAAGGCCAGACACTATGAAACACTTAGAGGAAAACATAGACAGAACAATCCATGACATAAATCACAGCAATTTGTATTATGACCTAGAAATGGGAATTAAAAAAAATTGTGACACGACACTTAAAATCTTTTGCACAGTAAAGGAAACCATAAACAAAATGAAAAGACAACCCTCAGAATGGTAGAAAATATTTTCAAATGAAGCAACTCACAGAAGACTAATCTCCAAAATATACAAGCAGATCATGCAGTTCAATATCAAAAAAACAAACAAGCCAATCTAAAAATGGGCAGAAAACCTAAACAGACATGTCTCCAAAGAAGGTATACAGATTTCCAACAAACACATGAAAGAATGCTCAACATCATTAATCATTTGAGAAATGCAAATCAAAACTACAATGAGATATCATCTCACACAAGTCAGAATGGATTTCATCAAAAAATCTATAAACAGTAAATGCTGGAGAGGGTGCAGAGAAAAGGGAACCCTCTTGCACTGTTGGTGGGAATGTAAATTGATACAGCCACTATGGAGAACAGTATGGAGGTTCCGTAAAAAACTACAATTAGAAATACCATATGACCCAGCAATCCCACTACTGGGAATATACCCTGAGAAAACCATAATTAAAAAAGAGACATGTACCAAAATATTCATTGCAGCTCTGTTTACAATAGACAGGACATGGAAGCAACCTAAGTGTCCATCAATGGATGAACGGATAAAGAAGATGTGGCACATATATACAATGGAATATTTCTCACCCATAAAAAGAAATGAAATTGAGTTATTTGTGGTGAGGTGGATGAATCTAGAGTCTGTCACAAAGAGTGAAGTAAGTCAGAAAGAGAAAAACAAATACCATATGCTAACACATATATATGGAATGTAAGGAAAGCAAAGAAAAGTCATGAAGGACCTAGTGGTAAGATGGGAATAAAAACACAGAGCTATTAGAGAATGGACATCAGGATACGGGGAGAGGGAGTTGTAGGCTGTAATGAGGTGAGCGAGTGGCATGGACATATATACACGACCAAGCATAAAGTGGATAGCTAGTGGGAAGCAGCTGTGTAGCACAGGGAAATCAGCTAGGTGTTTTGTGACTGCCTAGAGGGGTGGGATAGGGAGGGTTGGAAGAAGGGAGATGCATGAGGGAGGAGATATGAGAACATGTGTATATCTATAACTGACTCACTTTGTTATAAAGCAGAAACTAACACACCATTGTAAAGCAATTATACTCCAATAAAGATGTTAAAAAAACACAAAATTATCCATAGAGTCAATTAGCATAAATAATTATTTTTCATTAGATGTATAATGACAAATATTTTAGCATGAGTTCAAAATCATACTAGAGTCAATGTCTCTTGCCTTAACTATTTATTGAAACGGTTTTCCTTGGCCTATCAGCTGCTTTGCAGCTCACTTTGCCTTTTATCAATCCAGAACTTCAGCACGCCACCGATATCCTCTCAGCCTTTCATTTATTCATTTAACATTTATTTTCAACCATTTATTATAATTTCAGGAATTTTATAGATATTGAGGCTATAATTTGAAAAGACCTAATATCTCACTTTTAGAAACTGGAATCAATCCAAATTGTCAGAAGAAATTTGAGGAGAATATGATAATAACATAGAAGTATAACCATTTGCAACTTTTGCTGTGGAATTACCTATTATAGGTATATCTGGCTATAGATAAACAAAGAAGGTGATCTGTCATCATGGGAGGCATGAGGCAGTTAGAAATGTGTACTTCATTTGCTTCTATGATTTTACACTTGAGGGAAAACTATTTTTAACAATTTTATTAACTGAGGAGTTATTTTTTAAGCTTTCAAAGAGGAATTAATTATTAATCTTTCAAATCTCCGACCAATTCAGGGGCCATGGGTTCGTGCCCCAGTCTGGGAGGATTCCACATGCCATGGAATGGCTGGGCCCATGAGCCATGGCCACTGAGCCTGTGCGTCTGGAGCCTGTGGTCTGCAACAAGAGAGGCCACAACAGTGAGAGGCTGTGTAACGCAAAAAAAAAAAAATCCATTTGCTAGCATTGCCACTAATTTACATTATATACATTATTATACATTAATAAATTTATGTTAAATATGTTCTGTATATGCTTCTTTTGAAGTATATATATATAGCCATAATGAAATTTTATGCAATGAGACTATTTTTCTATAGTCCATATATTTTAAAGATATGAATATTTCAGCAGTTTGGCTTTAATTCTTATACATATTTACATACTGAAATTTAATAAATTTTTTGTTTTGTTTTGTTTTGTTTCTTGTTTGGTTTTTTTTTGCAGTACGTGGGCCTCTTACTGTTGTGGCCTCTCCCGTTGTGGAGCACAGGCTCCAGACACGCAGGCCCAGCGGCCACGGCTCACGGGCCCAACCGCTCCACGGCATGTGGGATTTTCCCGGACCAGGGCACGAACCCGCGTCCCCTGCATCGGCAGGCGGACTCTCAGCCACTGCGCCACCAGGGAAGCCCTAATAAATTTTTAATAAAATATTTCAGCAATGAATTATGCATCTACTGTGTGCAATCTTTCAATTTGCCTGCTTCTGCTACTTTATAGAAGTAACCTAATTTATTTTTTCTGAATATTCTCTTCCTCAGAAATACTTCTAATATTATTTTATTGCTTTTCATGGACAACTGTAGCTGACACTTTTGGCCTAACAGCTATTCTCCCCTTCCCTGATTTTAGGGCAGGACTAATTTCTAGCCTCCACTGTAGCAAGGGGTTGCTACAGAATACAATTCTGAGTAATCAGATATAAATTGAAATTATTTAGTGTGGCTTCCAAGAAAGTGCTTTAAATGAGGGTAGATGCAAGAGGCTGTGGTAAAACCTACTGTTTCCCTGTCTTGTAAGAACTGTATTTATATCAACGAAATCAGCAAATGCTACATATCAGGGACATCACCATCCCACCCCAACTCTAAATGTAGCTTAATGTAGCTTATAAACATAGCATTGAGGTGGACTGTTAGCAATTGTCTCTTACACTTGTCATTCTTCCTAAAATTCAAATAGTAATACAGGAGGCAAAATAATCAGTTGTGGCTATCTAATGGCAGAATGGAACTGCCGGAACAGCCCTGGATTGCCTACTTACAAAATTTTTGTTAGGTGAATAAATAGAAAACACTACTATATATAAGCCACTGTCACTATGCATTTTGCTGCAATTAGATACAATTCTGATAAATACAAAAAACTTATTTTTGAAGATGATATGTGTTTCTCATAAAGCAAATTTTCTGGACAATATTTAAAGAATTATTATCTCACACATGAATTAGTGGTTGAAAGGAACATCAACAAACTGTTGGTGAGTTTTGATAACTAGAACACACTTTGATAACAATCTGAGTGATATGATGAAACTCTTTTATAAGTGTGTAGATTTCACATGGAAGTTTACTGAGCATTTTAGGGCATAGGAGTCACTCAAATTACCTTATGGTACAGAAAACTTCATAATAGAAATATGGAATGAAATTGCTATTGCATCATACAATGCCATCTAACCCACATTTCCTGGTAAAATTATTCCCAACCTCCCACAAAAATTTACAAATAGTCAAAAATATGTAAAAAGCACAGAATACCAAATTGACTGGCAATGAATATTTTGCAGAAATCTGGAGGGAATTTCCATTACTCACAAGAAAAATGGATTTAGAATGTGAAGCAGATTAGTAGCTCTTGCAGGGTATACTGCTAAAAGTAGAGCAAAGTGATTCATCTGAAAGATAGTATAAAGAAGCTACATCCAACTTGCCTGGTGACACAGTGGTTAAGAATCTGCTGTCCACTGCAGTGGACATGGGCTCGATACCTGGTCCGAGAAGAACCCACATGTCACTGAGCAACTAAGCCCGTGTGCCACAGCTACTGAGCCTGCGCTCTAATGCCCATCAGCCAACACTACTAAGCCCACGTACCACAAATACTGAAGTCTGCACACCTAGAGCTGGTGCTCAGCAACAATAGAAGCCACGACAAGAGAAGCCTGTGCACCTCAATGAAGAGTAAACTCCACTCGCTGCAACAAGAGAAAGCCCACATGCATCAACAAAGACACAACACAGCCAAAAATAAATACATAAATAATTTTATTTAAAAAATAAAAGAACCTACATCCTTCTTTTGTTGTGTGATTTAGAACAGGGATACCCAACTCCGAGGCCGCATGACCTTTTAGGAACCTGGCTGCACAGCAGGAGGTGAGCAGTGGGCAAGAGAGTGAAACTTCATCTGCCACTCCCCATCGCTCCCCATCACTCACATTACTGCCTGAACCATCACTTGCATTATCACCTGAACCATCCCTTTCCACACCAACTTTCATGTCTGTGGAAAAATTGTCTTCCACGAAACCAATGCCTGGTGCCAAAAAGATTGGGGACCACTGGTGTAGAAATGCAACTTTATATTATTCAGAAAATTGCTATTATAAATAAAACAACAAGATAATTAAAATTTAGGAATTTAGTAGCTATTTATCAACTTAACTAATATAAAAATACTCCAAGTTTTGTTTAGGAAAACTTTGTACAATAGATAAATGCATTTTGTCATTTGATTTATAAATCTACATTTTGTGTATTTGTGCTCACCAACTTTTTATATTGTTTTTCTTTATATAAAGTATTCAGGGCTTAAAAAATATCTTCAAACAAACAAAATCCCAGGACCAGGTGGCTTCAAAGGCGAATTCTGTCAAACATTTACAGAAGAACTAACACCTATCCTTCTCAAATTCTCACAAAATACAGCATAAGTAAGAACACGCCCAAACGCATTCAATGAGGCCAACATCACCCTGATACCAAAACAAGACAAAGATATCACAAAAAAAGAAAACTACAGGCCAATATCACGGATGAATATAGAGGCAAAAATCTTCAACTAAATACTAGCAAAAGGAATCCAACAGCACGTGAAAAAGATCATGCACCATGATCAAGTGGTGTTTGTCCCAGGAATGCAAGGATTCTTCAAAATACACAAAGCAAACAATGTGATACACCATATGAAAAAACTGAAGGATAAAAACCATATGATAATCTCAATAGAAACAGAAAAACCTGGTGACAAAATTCAACACACATTGATGATAAAAGCCATCCATAAAGTAGGCACAGAGGGAACTTACCTCAACATAATAAATGCCATATATGACAAACCCACAGTCAACATCATTCTCCTGGTGACAAATTGAAACCATTACCATTAAGGTCAGGAACAACACAAGGCTGCTCATTCTAAAGCCTATTATTCAGCACAGTTTGAAAGTTTTAGCCACAGCAATCAGACAAAAAAAAAAAAAAAGGAATCCAATTCAGAAAAGAAGTAAAACTGTCACTGTTTGCAGATGATATGATACTATACATAGAGAATCTGAAAGACGCTACCAGAAAACTACGAGAGCTATGAATGAATTTGATAAAGTAGCAGGATACAAAGTTAAGGCACAGAAGTCACTTGCATTCCTATACACTAATGAAGAAAAATCTGAAAGAGAACGTAAGGAAACACTCCCATTTACCATTGCAACATAAATAAGAAAATTCGTAGGTACAAACCTACCAAAGGAGACAAAAGTCCTTTATGAAGAAAACCATAAGACACTGATGAAGGAAATTAAAGATGATACACAAACATGGAGAGATATACCATGTTCTTGGGTTGGAAGGATCAATGTTGTGAAAATGAATATATTATGCAAATCAATCTACAGACTCAAAGCAATCCCTATCAAACTACAAATTGCACATTTCATAGAACTAAAACAAAAAATTTCAAAATTTGTATGAAAACACAAAAGACCGATAGCCAAAGCAATTTTGAGAAAGGAAAGCAGAGCTGGCGGATTCAGGCTCCCTGACTTCAGACTATACTACAAAGCTACAGTAATCAGGACAGTATGGTATGGTACTGGCACAAAAACTGAAATATATAGTAATGAAACAGAATAGATAGCCCAGAAATACACCCACACAATAAGGTCATCTTATCTTCAATGAAGGAGGCAAGAATATACAATGGAATAGACAGCCTCTTCAATATCTAGTGCTGGGAAAACAGGACATCTACATGTAAAAGAATGAAACTAGAACACTCCCTAGCAGTGAACACAAAAATAAACTCAATATGGATAAAGAATAAAATGTAAGGCCAGACATTATGAAACACTTAGAGGAAAACATAGACAGAACAATCCATGACATAAATCACAGCAAGATCCATTATGACCCAGAAATGGAAATAAAAAAAAAATTGTGACACAATGACATTTAAAATCTTTTCCACAGCAAAGGAAACCATAAACAAGATGAAAAGACAACCCTCAGAATGGGAGAATATATTTTCAAATGAAGCAACTCACAGAAGAATAATCTCCAAAATATACAAGCAGATCATGCAGCACAATATTAAAAAAGCAAACAAGCCAATCTAAAAATGGTCAGAAGACCTAAACAGATATGTCTCCAAAGAAGGTACACAGATTGACAACAAACACATGAAAGAATGCTCAACATCATTAATCATTAGAGAAATGCAAATAAGAATTACAAAGAGATATCATCTCACACCAGTCAGAATGGTTTTCATCAAAAAATCTATAAACAATAAATGCTGGAGAGGGTGTGGAGAAAAGGAATCTCTCTTGCACTGCCGGTGGGAATGTAAATTGATACAGCCACTATGGAGAACAGTATGGAGGTTCCTTAAAAAACTACAAATAGAACTACCATACAATCCAGCAATCCCACTACTGGGCATATAAACTGAGAAAACCATAATTTAAAACGAGTCATGTACCAAAATATTCATTGCAGCTCTATTTACAATAGCCAGGACATGGAAGCAACCTAAGTGTCCATCAGCAGTTGAATGGATAAAGAAGATGTGGCACATATATACAATGGAATGTACTCCAGCATAAGAAGAAAGGAAATTGAGTTATTTGTGGTGAAGTGGATGGATCTAGTGTCTGTCATAAAGAGTGAAGTAAGTCAGAAAGAGAAAAACATATACCGTATACTAAGACATATATATAAAGTTTAAGAAAAGAAAAGAAAAAAAGGTCATGAAGAACCTAGGGATAGGACGGGAATAAAAGCACAGACATAATATAGCATGGACTTGAGGATATGGGAAGGGGGAGGGGGAGGCTGTGATGAGGTGAGAGAGTGGCATGGGGTGTGATAGGGAGGGTGGGAGAGAGGGAGATGCAGGAGCGAAGAGATATGGGAACATGTGTATATTTATATCTGATTCACTGTTTATAAAGCAGAAACTAACACACCATTGTAAAGCAATTATACTCCAATAAAGATGTTAAAAAAACAAAATTATCCATAGAGTCAATTAGCAAAAATAATTATTTTCCATTAGATGTATAATGACAAATATGTATGGCATGAGTCCAAAATCATACTACAGTCAATGTCTCTTGCCTTTACTATTTAGTGAAAAGCTTTTTCTTGGCCTATCAGCTGCTTTCCAACTCACTTTGCCTTTATCAATCCAGAACTTCAGCACACTACCGATATCCTCTCAGTCTTTCATTTATTCATTCAGCATTTATTTTCAACCATTTACTATAATTTCAGAAATTTTATAGATATTGGGAGTATAATTTTAAAAAGATATAATATCTCACTTTTAGAAACTGGAATCAATCAAAATTATCAGAAGAAACTTGACGAGAATATGATAATAATATAGAAGCAAAATCATTTCCAACTTTTGCTGTCAAATTAACTATTATAGATATTTGTGGCTATAGATAAATAAAGAAGGTGAACTTTCATCATGGGAGGCATGTTGCAGTTAGAAATGTGTACTTTATTTTCTTCTATGATTTTACACTTGAGGGAAAACAATTTTTAACAATTTTATTAAGTGAGGAATTAATTTTTAAGCTTTTAATGATTCTCAAATTAGTTTAGTTTATGGGCAAAGGGTTCCTCAGCTCCTCCTTGCAGTGGAAGTTGGTAAGAATTTCATATTTTAAATGATTTTTATTGACTATCTTCCCCAATATACTAAAAGATGTCTTGACACAGTTGCCTAGCACACAGTGGATTTTAATTAGAAAATGAAAAATAGAATAGATTTTAGAAGGAATTAAAACAATGATCCAGAAAAAATGAACCCATGCATATTTTTGACTCCATCTTAGAGGCAAGGAATAATTATTCTCGTAGTTATTGCTTGAAATTATAATGGAATAGAAAAAGAACAATTTTCTGTTCTTGGACTCTACATATTTTCTTCCCTAATTTATTTTTAGAACAAATAGACTCTAATTCTATTTTCAGTGAAAAAATCCATTTGCTAAGGCTTCTCTTGGCGCAGTGGTTGAGAGTCCGCTGACCACTTCAGGGAATACGGGTTCATGCCCCAATCCAGGAAGATCTCGCAAGCCGCGGAGTGGCTGGGACCATGAGCCATGGCTGCTGAGCCTGCGTGTCTGTGGTTGGCAACAGGAGAGGCCACAACTGTGAGAGGTCACGTATAGGGAAAAAAAAATCCATTTGCTAGCATTGCCACTAATTTACGTTTTATATATTATTAGACTTTAATAAATTTATGCTAAATATGTTCTGTATATGTTTCCTTTGAAATGTATATATATATATATATATATATATATATATATATATATATAGTAAGTTAGTTATATATGGCCAAAAGGAAATTTTATGCGAGAATATTTTTTATCATCCATATATTTTAAAGATATGAATATTTCAGCAGTTTGACTTTCATTCCTTTACATATTTACATACTGAAATTTAATAAAGTTTTAATAAAATATTTCAGCACTGAATTATGCATCTATTGTGTGCAATCTTTCAATTTGCCGGCTTCTGCTACTTTATAGAAGTAACCTAATTTATTTTTTCTGAGTATTCTCCTCCTCAGAAATACTTCTAATATTATTTTATTGCTTTTCATGGACAAATATAGCTGACACTTTTGGCCTAACAACTATTTTCCCCTTCCCTGATTTTAGGGAAGGACTAATTTCTAGCCTCCACAGTAGCAAGGGGTTGCTACAGAATACAATTCTGAGTAATCAGATATAAATAGAAATTATTTAGTGTGGCTCCCAAGAAAGTGCTTTAAAAGAGGGCAGAGCTAAGAGTCTCTGGTAAAAGCCTCTGTTTCCCTGTCTTGCAAGAACTGTATTTATATCAACAAAATCAGCAAATGCTACAAGTCAGCGACATCACCATCCCACCCCAACTCTAAATGTAGCTTAATGTAGCTAATAAATATATCATTGAGGTGGACTCTTCCCAACTGCCTCTTGCTCTTCTCATTCTTCCTAAAATTCAGATAGTAACATAGGAGGCAAAATAATCAGTGTGGCTCTATAATGGAACTGCCGTAAGAGCCCTGGATTGCCTACTTACAAAGTTATTGTTAGGTGAAAAAATAGAAAACACTACTTTATATAAGTCACTGTCACTATGCATTTTGCTGCAATTAGATACAATTCTAATAAACACAAAAAGCTTATTTTTGAAGATGATGTATGTTTCTTATAAAGCAAATTTTCTGCACAATATTTAGAGAATTATTATCTCACACATGTATTAGTGGTTGAAAGGAACATCAACAAAAACTGAAATATAGAGCAATGGAACAGAATAGAAAGCCCAGAGATACACCCACACAATAAGGTCATCTTATCTTCAATGAAGAAGGCAAGAATATACAATGGAGAAAAAGACAGCCCCTTCGATATCTAGTGCTGGGAAAAAAGGACAGCTACCTTTAAGAGAATGAAATTAGAACGCTTCCTAACACTGTAAACAAAAATAAAGTCAATATGCATTAAAGAATTAAATGTAAGGCCAGACATTATGAAACACTTAGAGGAAAACATAGGCAGAACAAACCATGACATAAATTACAAGATCCATTATGATCCAGAAATGGAAATTAAAAAATTGTGACACAAGGACACTTAAAATCTTTTGCACAGCAAAGGAAACTATAAACAAGATGAAAAGGCAACCCTCAGAATGGGAGAATATATTTTCAAATGAAGCAACTCACAGAAGACTAATCTTCAAAATATACATGCAGATCATGCAGCTCAATATAAAAAAAAAAACGCCAATCCAAAAATGGGCAGAAGACCAAAACAGATATGTTTCCAAAGAAGATATACAGATTGCCAACAAACACATGAAAGAATGCTCAACATCGTTAATCATTAGAGAAATGCAAATCAGAACTACAATGAGATATCATCTCACACCGGTCAGAATGGCTTTCATCAAAAAATCTAGAAACAACAAATGATGGAGAGGGTGTGGACTGAAGGGAACTCCCTTACACTGTTGGTGAGAATGTAAATTGATACAGCCACTATGGAGAACAGTATGGAGGTTCCTTAAAAAAATACAAATAGAGCTACCATACGACCCAGCAATCCCACTACTGGGAATATACCCTGAGAAAACCATAATTAAAAAAGATTCATGTACCAAAATATTCATTGCAGCTCTATTTACAATAGCCAGGACATGGAAGCAACTTAAGTGTCCATCAGCAGATGAATTGATAAAGAAGATGTGCCACATATATAAAATGGAATACTACTCAGACATAAAAAGAAACGAAATTGAGTTACTTGTGAGAGGTGGATGGATCTAAAGTCTGTCATAAAGAGTGAAGTAAGTCAGAAAGAGAAAAACAAATACCGTATGCTAACACATATATATGAAGTTTAATAAAAGAAAAAAGAAGGTCATGAACCTAGGAGGAGGACGCAAATAAAAAACAGACCTACTAGAGCATGGACTTGAGGATATGGCAAGGGGGAGGTGTAGGCTGTGATGAGGTGAGAGAGTCACATGGACATATATAGACTACCAAGCGTAAAGTGGATAGCTAGTGGGAAGCAGCCGTGTAGCACAGGGAAATCAGCTAGGTGGTGTGTGACTGCTTAGAGGGGTGGGATAGGGAGGGTGGGAGGGAGGGAGATGCAGGAGAGAAGAGATATGGGAACATGTGTGTATGAACAAGTGATTCACTTTGTTTTAAAGCAGAAAGTAACACACCACTGTAATGCAATTAAACTCCAATAAATATGTTTAAAAATGCACCAAATTATCCATAGAGTCCATTAGCATAAATAGTTTAGTTTTCATTAGACGTATAATGACAAATATGTATGGCATGAGTCCAAAATCATACTACAGTCAATATCTCTTGCCTTTACTATTTATTTAAAAGCTTTTTCTTGACCTATCAGCTGCTTTCCAACTCACTTTGCCTTTTATCAATCCAGAACTTCAGCACACCACTGATATCCTCTCAGCATTTCATTTATTCATTCAATATTTATTTTCAACCATTTACTATAATTTCAGGAATTTTATAGATATTGGGACTATAATTTTAAAAAGATATATATCTCACTTTTAGTAACTGGAATCAAGCAAAATTTTCAGAAGAAATTTGAGGAGAATATGATAACATAGAAGTATAATCATTTGCAACTTTTGCTGTGGAATTACCTATTATAGATATATCTGGCTATAGATAAACAAAGAAGGTGATTTGTCATCATGGGAGGCATGATGCAGTTAGAAATGTGTACCTCACTTGCTTCTATGATTTTACACTTGAGGGAAAACAATATTTAACAATTTTATTAAGTGAGGAATTAATTTTTAAGCTTTCAATGATTCTCAAATTAGTTTAGTTTATGGGCAGTAGAGTTCCTCAGCTCCTCCTTGCAGTGGAAGTTGGTAAGAATTTCATATTTTAAATGATTTTTATTCACTATCTTCCCCAATAGACTAAAAGATGTCTTGACACAATTGCCTAGCACACAGTGGATTTTAATTAGAAAATGAAAAATAGAATAGATTTTAGAAAGAATTAAAACAGTGATCCAAAAAAACTGAACCCATATATCTTCTTGACTCGATCTTCGATTCAGGGAATAATTATTCTCTTAGTTGTTGCTTTGAAATCTAATGGAATAGCAAAAGCAAAATTTTATGTTCTTGGAATATACATATTTTCCTCCCTAATTTATTTTTAGAACAAATGGACTCTAATTCAAATTTAAGTGATAAAATCCATTTCCTAGGGTTTCCCTGGTAGCACAGTGTTTGAGAGTCCAGCTACTGATGCAGGGGACGTGGGTTCATTCCCCGGTCCTGGAAGATCCAACATGCCACAGAGTGGCTGGGCCCATGAACCATGGCCGCTGAGCCTGCGCATCCGGAGCCTTTGGTCCATAACAGGAGAGGCCACAACTGTGAGAGGCTGCGTACCACAAATAAAAAAGAAAAAATCCATTTCCTAGCATTGCCAATAATTTACATTTTATACATTATTAGACATTAAGAAATTTATGTTAAATACGTTCTGTATATGCTTCCTTGGAAGTATATATATACATATATATATATATATATATATATATATATATAGCCATAAGGAAATATTATGTAATGGCAATATTTTTATATCGTCCATATATTTTAAAGATATGAATATTTTCTACAGTTTTACTTTCATTCCTTTACATATTTACGTACTCAAATTTAATAACTTTTAATAAAATATTTCAGCACTGAAATATGCATCCACTGTGTGCAATCTTTCAATTTACCTGCTTCTGCTACTTTATAGAAGTAACCTAATTTATTTTTTTCTGAATATTCTCTTCCTCAGAAATAATTCTAATATTATTTTATTGCTTTTCATGGACTACTATAGCTGACACTTCTGGCATAACAGCTATTCTCCCCTTCCCTGATTTTAGGGCAGTAGTAATTTCTAGCTTCCACGGTAGCAAGGGGTTGCTACAGAATACAATTCTGAGTAATCAGATATAAATAGAAATTATTTAGTGTGGCTCCCAAGAAATTGCTTTAAAAGAAGGCAGAGCCAAGAGGCTGTGGTAAAACCATTCATTCCCCTGGCCTGCAAGAACAGTATTTATACCAAGGAAATCAGCAAATGATACAAATCAGGGACATCCGCATCCCACCCCAACTCAAAATATAGCTTAATGTAGCTAAAAAACATATCATTGAGGGGGACTCTTTGCAATTGCCTCTTGCCCTTCTCATTCTTTATTCCTAAAATTCAAATAATAATATAGGAGGCAAAATATACAGTTGTGGCTATCTAATGGCATAATGGAACTGCCGTAGCAGCCCTGGCTTGCTGACTTACAAAATTTTTGTTAGGTGAAAAAATTAAAAATGCTACTTTATATCAGCCACTGCCACTATGCATTTTGCTGCAATTAGATACAATTCTAATAAATATAAACAACTTATTTTTGCAGATGATGTATGTTTCTTATAAAGCAAATTTTCCAGACAATATTTAGAGAATTATTATGTCACCCATTAATTAGTGGTTGAAAGGAACAACCAGAAAGAGTTGGTGAGTTTTGATAGCTAGAACCCATTTGATAACAATCTGAATGATACGATGAAACTCTTTTATAAGAGTGTAGATTTCACATGGAAGTTTACTGAGCATTTGAGGACGTAGGACTCACCCGAAGTACCTTATGGTATGAACAACTTCATAATAGAAATATGGAATGAAATTATTATTCCATCATACAATGCCATCTGACACTCCTTTCCTGGTAAAACTACTCCCAAACTCCCACAAAAATATACAAACAGCCAAAAATATGTAAAAAGCACAGAAAACCCAACTGACTGGCAATGAACATTTTGCAGAAATCTGGAGGGAATTTCCATTACTCACAAGAACAATGGATTTAGAATGTGAAGAAGATTAGTAGCTCTTGCAGGGTGTACTGCTAAATGTAGAGCAAAGTGATTCATCTAAAAGACAGTATAAATGAGGTACATCCAACTTCCCTGGTGACACAGTGTTTAACAATCTGCATGTCACTGCAGTAGACACAGGTTCGATCCCTGGTCCGTGAAGATCCCACATGCTGCGGAGCAACTAAGCCCGTGTGCTACAGCTACTGGGCCTGCACTGGAGAACCCATGAGGCAAAAGTACTAAGCCCACGTGCTACAACTAGAGAAGGCCGCACACCTAGAGCTGATGCTCAGCAAAAAAGAAGCCACCACAATGAGAAGCCCGTGCACCACAATGAAGAGTAGCCCCAACTCGCTGCAAATAGAGAAAGCCCACATGCAGGAACAAAGATCAAACACAGACAAAAATAAATACACAAAATAAATAAATTTATTTATTTTATTTACATATTTAAAAAATAAAAGAACCTACATCCTTCTTGTGTTGTGTGGTTTACAACAGGGATACCCAACACCCAGGCCGCACGGCCTGTTAGGAACCTGGCTGCACAGCAGGAGGTGAGCAGTGGGCAAGAGAGTGAAACTTCATCTGCCACTCCCCATCGCTCCCCATCACTCACATCACTGTCTGAACCATCACTTGCATTATCACCTGAACCATACGTTTCCAGCACACCTTTCCTGTCTGTGGAAAAATTGTCTTCCACGAAACCAGTCCCAGGTGCCAAAAAGGTTGTGGACCACTGGTGTAGAAATGCCACTTTATACTATTCAAAAAACTGGTATTGTAAATAAAAAAAACAAGACAATGAATTAAAATTTCGGAATTTAGTAGCTATTTAGTAACTTAACTAATATGAAAATAGTACATGTTTGGCTTAGGAAAACTCTGTACAATAGATAAATGCATTTTGTCATTTGAGTTATAAATCTACATTGTGTTCACCAACTTGTTATATTGTTTTTCTTTATATAAAGTATTCAGTGCTTAAAAAATATCTTCAAACAAACAAAATCCCAAGACCTGGTAGCTTCACAGGCAAAATCTATCAAACATTTAGAGAAGAGCTAACACCTATCTTTCTCAAATTCTCACAAAATAGAGCATAAGTAGGAACACTCCCAAACTCATTCTGTGAGGTCAACATCATCCTGATACCAAAACCAGACAAAGATATCACAAAAAAGAAAACTACAGGCCAATATCACGGATGAATATAGATGGAAATATACTCAAATAATACTAGCAAAAAGAATCCAAAAGCCCGTTAAAAGGATCATGGACCATGATCAAGAGTTGTTTATCCCAGGAATGCAAGGATTCTTCAATATACGCAAAGTAATCCATGTGATACAACATATAAAGAAACTGAAGGATAAAAACCTTATGGTAATCTCAATAGAAGCAGAAAAACCTGGAGAAAAAATTCAAAACATATTGATGATAAAAACCGTCCGGAAAGTAGGCATAGAGGGAACTTACCTCAACGTAATAAATGCCATATATGACAAACACACAGCAAATATCGTTCTCCTGGTGAAAAATTGAGACCATTAACAATAAGATCAGGAAGAAGACAAGGCTGCTCACTCTAACCAATATTATTCAACATAGTTTTGGAAGCTTTAGCCACAGCAATCAGACAAGAAAAGAAATAAAAGGAATCCAAATTAGAAAAGAAGTAAAACTGTCACTGTTTGCAGGTGACATGATACTCTACATACAGAATCCAAAAGATGCTATGAGAAAACTACAAAAGCTAACCAATGAATTTGGTAAAGTAGCAGGATACAAAATTAAGGCACAGAAGTCACTTGCATTCCTATACACTAATGAAGAAAAATCTGAAAGAGAACGTAAGGAAACACTCACATTTACCATTGCAACAAAAAGAAGAAAATTCCTAAGAACAAACCTACCAAAGGAGACAAAAGTCCTGTATGCAGAAAACCATAAGACACTGATGAAAGAAATGAAACATGATACACACACATGGAGAGATGTACCATGTTCTTGGGTCAGAAGAGTCAAGATTGTGAAAATGAATATACTACCCAAAGCAATCTACAGACTCAAAGCAATCCCTATCAAACTACAAATTGCACTTTTCACAGAACTAAAACAAAGAATTTCAAAATTTCTATGAAAACTCAAAAGACCTGATAGCCAAAGCAATAGTGAGAAAGGAAAACGGAGCTGGAGGATTCAGGCTCCCGGACTTCAGACTATACTACAAAGCTACAATAATCAAGACAGTATCGTAGTGGGAAAAAAACTGAAATATAGAGCAATGGAACAGAATAGAAAGCCCAGAGATACACCCACACAATAAGGTCATCTTATCTTCAATGAAGGAGGCAAGAATATACAATGGAGAAAAGAAAGCCTTTTCAATATCCGGTGCTGGTAAAACAGGACAGCTACCTGTAAAAGAATGAAATTAGAACACTCCCTAACAGTGTACACAAAAATAAAGTCAATATGCATTAAAGAATTAAATGTAAGGCCAGACACTATGAAAATCTTGGAAGAAAAAGTAGGCAGAACAATGGATGACATAAATCACAGGAAGATCCATTATGACCCAGAAATGGAAATTTAAAAATAATTGTGACACAATGACACTTAAAATCTTTTGCACAGCAAAGGAAACCATAAACAAGATGAAAAGAAAACCCTCAGAATGGGAGAATATATTTTCAAATGAAGCAACTCACAGAAGACTAATCTCCAGCTCAATATATATATATATATATATATATATATATATATATATATATATATATATATATATATATATATATATATATATAAATCCAATCCAAAAATAGGCAGAAGACCTAAATAGACATGTCTCCAAAGAAGGTATACATATTGCCAACAAACACATGAAGGAATGCTCAACATCATTAATCATTAGAGAAATGCAAATAAGAACTACAATGAGATATCATCTCACACCAGTCAGAATGGCTTTCATCAAAAAATCTAGACACAATAAGTGCTGGAGAGGGTTTGGACCAAAGGGAACCCTGTTGCACTGTTGGTGGGAACGTAAATTGATACAGCCACTATGGAGAACAGTATTGAGGTTCCTTAGAAAACTACAAATAGAACTTCCATACAACCCAGGAATCCCACTACTGGGCATATACACTGAAAAAAACATATTTCAAAAAGAGTCATGTACCAAAATATTCATTGCCGCTCTATTTACAATAGCCAGGACATGGAAGCAACCTAAGTGTCCATCAGCAGATGAATGGATAAAGAAGATGTGGCACATGTATACAATGGAATATTACTCAGCCATAAAAAGAAACGAAATTGAGTTGTTTGTGGTGAGGTGGATGGATCTAAAGTCTGTCATAAAGAGTGAAGTAAGTCAGAAAGAGAAAAAAAATACCATATGCTAACACATATATATGAAATTTAAGAAAAGAAAAAAAAAGGTCATGAAGAACCTAGGGGGAGGACGGGAATAGAAAAACAATACTACTAGAGCATGGACTTGAGGATATGGGGAGGAGGAGGTGTAGGCTGTGATGAGGTGAGAGAGTGGCATGGACATATATACACTATGAAGCGTAAAGTGGATAGCTAGTGGGAAGCAGACATGTAGCACTGAGAAATCAGCTAGTTCGTGTGTGACCGCTTAGAGGGGTGGGATTGGGAGGGTAGTATGGAGGGAGATGCAGGAGAGAAGAGATATGGGATCATGTGTATATGCACAACCGATTCACTTTGTTTTAAAGCAGAATCTAACACACCACTGTAAAGCAATTATACCCCAATAAAGATGCTTTTTAAAAAAACAAAATTATCCATAGAGTCCATTAGCAAAACTAATTTAGTTTTCATTAGAGGTATAATGACAAATATGTAAGGCATGAGTCCAAAATCATACTACAGTCAATGTCTCTAGCCTTTACTATTTATTAAAAAGCTTATTATTGGCCTATCAGCTGCTTTCCAACTCACTTTGCCTTTTATCAGTCAAGAACTTCAGCATACCACTGATATCCTCTCAGCCTTTCATTTATTCATTCAACATTTTTTTTCAACCATTCACTATAATTTCAGGAATTTTATAGATATTGGGACTATAATTTTAAAAAGACATAATATCTCTCTTTTAGAAACTGGAATCAATCAAAATTGTCAGAAGAAACTTGAAGAGAATATGATAATAACATAGAAGTATAATCATTTGGAACTTTTGCTTGGAATTCCCTATTAAAGATATATCTGGTTATAGATAAACAAAGAAGGTGATCTGTCATCACAGGAGGCATGCAGTTAGATATGTGTACTTCATTTGTTTCTATGATTTGACACTTGGGGGAAAAGTTTTTAACAATTTTATTAACTGAGGAATTAACTTTTAAGCTTTCAATGATTCACAAATTAGTTCAGTCTATGAGCATTAGGGTTCCTCAACTCCTCCTTAAAGTGGAAGTTGGTAAGAATTCCATATTTTAAATGATTATTTTATTTTTTAACATCTTTATTGGGGTATAATTGCTTTACAAGGGTGTGTTCGTTTCTGCATTATAACAAAGTGAATCAGTTATACATATACATATGTTCCCATATCTCTTCCCTCTTGCGCCTCCCTCCCTCCAACCCTACTTATCCCACCCCACCAGGCGGTCACAAAGCACCGAGCCGATATCCTGTGCCATGCGGCTGCTTCCCACTAGCTATCTACCTTACGTTTGTTAGTGTATATATGTCCATGGCTCTCTCTCGCCCTGTCACAGCTCACCCTTCCCCCACCCCATATCCTCATGTCCGTTCTCCAGTAGGTCTGTGTCTTTATTCCTGTCTTACCCCTAGGTTCTTCATGACATTTATTTTTCTTAAATTTCATATCTATGTGTTAGCATACGGTATTTGTCTTTTCCTTCTGACTTACTTCACTCTGTATGACAGACTCTAGGTCTATCCACCTCATTACAAATAGCTCAATTTCGTTTCTTTTTATGGATGAGTAATATTCCATCGTATATATGTGCCACATCTTCTTTATCCATTCATCCGATGATGGGCACTTAGGTTGTTTCCATCTCCAGGCTATTGTAAATAGAGCTGCAATGAATATTTTGGTACATGACTCTTTTTGAATTTTGGTTTTCTCAGGGTATATGCCCAGTAGTGAGATTGCTGGGTCATATGGTATTTCTATTTGTAGTTTTCTAAGAAACCTCCATAGTGGCTGAACCAACTCACATTCCCACCAGCAGTGCAAGAGTGTTCCCTTTTCTCCACACCCTCTTCAGCATTTATTGTTTTTAGAATTTTTGATGAAAGCCATTCTGACTGGTGAGAGATGATACCTCATTGTAGTTTTGATTTGCATTTCTCTAATGATTAATGATGTTGAGCATTCTTTCATGTGTTTGTTGGCAGTCTGTATATCTTCTTTGGAGAAATGTCTATTTAGGTCTTCTGCCCATTTATGGATTGGATTGTTTGTTTTTCTGTTATTGAGCTGCATGAGCTGCTTGTAAATTTTGGAGATTAAGCCTTTGGCAGTTGTTTCATTTGCAAATATTTTCTCCCATTCTGAGGGTTGTCTTTTGGTCTTGTTTATGGTTTCCTTTGCTGTGAAAAAGCTTTGAAGTTTCATTAGGTCCCATTTATTTATTTTTGTTTTTATTTCCATTTCTCTAGGAGGTGGGTCAGAAAGTATCTTGCTGTGATTTATGTCATAGAGTGTTCTCCCTATGATTTCCTCTAAGAGTTTGATAGTTTCTGGCCTTACATTTACGTCTTTAATCCATTTTGAGCTAATTTTTGTGTATGGTGTTAGGGAGTAATCTAATCTCATACTTCTACATGTTTCTGTCCAGTTTTCCCAACACCACTTATTGAAGAGGCTGTCCTTTCTCCACTGTACATTCCTGCCACCTTTATCAAAGATAAGGTGTCCATATGTGCGTGGGTTTATCTCTGGGCTTTCTATCCTGTTCCATTGATCTATCTTTCTGTTTTTATGCCAGTACCATACTGTCTTAATTACTGTAGCTTTGTAGTATAGTCTGAAGTCAGGGAGTCTGATTCCTCCAGCTCCGTTTTTCGTTCTCAAGATTGCTTTCGCTATTCGGGGTCTTTTGTGTTTCCATACAAATTGTGAAATTTTTTGTTCTAGTTCTGTGAAAAATGCCAGTGGTAGTTTGAAAGGGATTTCGTTGAATCTATAGATCGCTTTGGGTAGTAGAGTCATTTTCACAATGTTGATTCTTCCAATCCAAGAACATGGTATATCTCTCCATCTTTTTGTATCATCTTTAACTTCTTTCATCAGTGTCTTATAATTTTCTGCATACAGGTCTTTTGTCTCCTTAGGTAGGTTTATTCCTAGATATTTTATTCTTTTTGTTGCAATGGTAAATGGGAGTGTTTTCTTGATTTCACCTTCAGATTTTTCATCATTAGTATATAGGAATGCCAGAGATTTCTGTGCATTAATTTTGTATCCTGCCACTTTACCAAATTCATTGATTAGCTCTAGTAGTGTTCTGGTAGCATCTTTAGGATTCTCTATGTATACTATCATGTCATCTGCAAACAGTGACAGCTTTACTTGTTCTTTTCCAATATGAATTCCTTTTATTTCCTTTTCTTCTCTGATTGCTGTGGCTAAAACTTCCAAAACTATGTTGAATAAGTGTGGTGAGAGTGGGCAACCTTGTCTTGTTCCTAATCTTAGTGGAAATGCTTTCAGTTTTTCACCATTGAGGATGATGTTTGCTGTGGGCTTGTCATATATGGCCTTTATTATGTTGAGGAAAGTTCCCTCTATGCCTACTTTCTGCAGGGTTTTTATCATAAATGGGTGTTGAATTTTGTCAAAAGCTTTCTCTGCATCTATTGAGATGATCATATGGTTTTTCTCCTTCAGTTTGTTAATATGGTTTATCACATTGATAGATTTGTGTATATTGAAGAATCCTTGCATTCCTGGAATAAACCCCACTTGATCATGGTGTATGATCCTTTTAATGTGCTATTGGATTCTGTTTGCTAGTATCTTATTGAGAATTTTTTCATCTATGTTCATCAGTGATATTGGCCTGCAGTTTTCTTTCTTTGTGACATCCTTGTCTGGTTTTTGTATCAAGGTGATGGTGCCCTCATAGAAGGAATTTGGGAGTGTTCCTCCTTCTGCTATATTTTGGAAGAGTTTGAGAAGGATAGGTGTTAGCGCTTCTCTAAATGTTTGATAGAATTTGCCTGTGAAGCCATCTGGCCCTGGGCTTTTATTTGTTGGAAGATTTTTAATCACAGTATCAATTTCAGTGCTTGTGATTCGTCTGTTCATATTTTCTATTTCTTCCTGATTCAGTCTTGACAAGTTGTGAATTTTTAAGAATTTGTCCATTTCTTCCAGATTGTCCATTTTATTGGCATAGAGTTACTTGTAGTAATCTCTCATGATCTTTTTTTATTTTTGCAGTGTCAGTTGTTACTTCTCCTTTTCCATTTCTAATTCTATTAATTTGAGTCTTCTCCCTTTTTTTTCTTGATGAGTCTGGCTAGTGGTTTATCTATTTTGTTTATCTTCTCAAAGAACCAGCTTTTAGCTTTAATGATCTCTGACATTGTTTCCTTCATTTCTTTTTCATTTATTTCTGATCTGATTTTTATGATTTCTTTCCTTCTGCTAGCTTTGGTGTTTTTTTGTTCTTCTTTCTCTAATTGCTTGAGGTGCAAGGTTAGGTTGTTTATTCGAGATTTTTCCTGCTTCTAAAGGTGGGCTTGTATTGCTATAACCTTCCCCCATAGAGCTGCTTTTCTGCATCCGATAAGTTTTGGGTCGTTATGTCTCCATTGTCATTTGTTTCTAGGTAGCTTTTTAATTCCTCTTTGATTTCTTCAGTGATCACTTCATTATTAAGTAGTGTATTGTTTAACCTCCATGTGTCTGTATTTTGTGCAGATCTTTTCCTGTAATTGATATCTAGTCCCATGGCATTGTTGTCGGAAAAGATACTTGATACAATTTCAATTTTCTTTAATTTACCAAGGCTTGATTTGTAACCCAAGATATGATCTATCCTGCAGAATGTTCCATGAGCACTTGAGAAAAATGTGTATTCTGTTGTTTTTGGATAGAGTGTCCTATAAATATCAATTAAGTCCATCTTGTTTAATGTATCATTTAAGCTTGTGTTTCCTTATTTATTTTCATTTTGGATGATCTGTCAATGGTTGAAAATGGGGGGTTAAAGTCTCCTACTATGAATGTGTTACTGTCGATTTCCCCTTTTATGGCTGTTAGTATTTGCCTTATGTATTGCGGTGCTCCTATGTTGGGTGCATAAATGTTTACAATTGGTATATCTTCTTCTTGGATTGATCCCTTGATCATCATGTAGTGTCCTTCTTTGTTTCTTCTAATAGTCTTTATTTTAAAGTATATTTTTTCTGGTATGAGAATTGCTACTACAGCTTTCTTTTGCTTTCCATTTACATGGAATATCTTTTTCGATCCCCTTACTTTCAGTCTGTATGTGTCTCTAGGTCTGAAGTGAGTCTCTTGTAGACAGCATATATATGGGTCTTGTTTTTGTATCCATTCAGCCACTCTGTGTCTTTTTGTGGGAGCATTTAGTCCATTTACATTTAAGGTAATTATCAATGTGTATGTTCCTATTCCCATTTTCTAAATTGTTTTCAGTACGTTATTATAGGTCTTTTCCTTCTCTTGAGTTTCTTGTCTAGAGAAGTTCCTTTAGCAGTTGTTGTAAAGCTGGTTTGGTGGTGCTGAACTCTCTCAGCTTTTGCTTGTCTGTAAAGGTTTCAATTTCTCCATCAAATCTGAATGAGATCCTTGCTGGGTAGAGTAGTCTTGGTTGCAGGTTTTTCCCCTTCATCACTTTCAGTATGTCCTGCCACTCCCTTCTGGCTTGTAGGATTTCTGCTGAGAGATCAGATGTTATACTTATGGGGATTCCCTTGTGTGTTATTTGTTGTTTTTCCCTTGCTGCTTTTAATATGCTTTGTTTGTATTTAATTTTTGACAGTTTGATTAATATGTGTCTTGGTGCATTTCTCCTTGGATTTATCCTGTGTGGGACTCTCTGTGCTTCCTGGACTTGATTAACTATTTCCTTTCCCATATTAGAGAAGTTTTCAACTATAATCTCTTCAAATATTTTCTCAGTCCCGTTCTTTTTCTCTTCTTCTTCTGTAACCCCTATAATTCGAATGTTGGTGTGCTTAATGTTGTCCCAGAAGTCTCTGAGACTGTCCTCAGTTCTTTTCATTATTTTCTCTTTATTCTGCTCTGCAGTAGTTATTTCCACTATTTTATCTTCCAGGTCACTTATCTGTTCCTCTGCCTCAGTTATTCTGCTATTGATCCCATCTGGAGTACTTTTAATTTCATTTATTCTGTTGTTCATCATTGCTTGTTTCATCTTTATTTCTTCTAGGTCCTTGTTAACTGTTTCTTGCATTTTGTCCATCCCATTTCCAAGATTTTGGATCATCCTTACTATCATTATTCTGAATTCTTTTTCACGTAGACTGCCTATTTCCTCTTCATTTGTTAGGTCTGGTGCATTTTTATCTTGCTCCTTTATCCGCTGTGTGTTTTTCTGTCTTCCCATTTTGCTTATCTTACTGTGCTTGGAGTCTCCTTTTTGCAGGCTGCAGGTTCGTAGTTCCTGCTGTTTTTGATGTCTGTCTCCAGTGGATAATGTTGGTTCAGTGGGTTGTGTAGGCTTCCTGGTGGAGGGGACTAGTGTTTGTGTTGTGGTGGATGAGGCTGGATCTTGTGTCTCTAGTGGGCAGGTTCACATCTGGTGGTGTGTTTTGGGTGTCTGTGGCCTTATTATGATTTTAGGCAGCCTGTCTGCTAACAGGTGGGGTTTTGTTCCTGTTTTGCTAGTTGTTTGGCATAGGTTGTCCAGCACTGTAGCTTGCTGGTCGTTGATTGAACCTGGGTGCTGGTGTTAAGATGGAGGTCTCTGGTAGATATTCACCATTTGATATTATGTGGAGCTGGGAGGTCTCTTGTTGACCAGTGTCCTGAAGTTGGCTCTCCCACCTCAGAGGCAGAGCCCTGACTCCTGGCTGGAGCACCAAGAGCCTTTCATTGACACGGGTCAGAATAAAAGGGAAAAAAGTTAGAGAGAATCAGTAGAAGTATGAAGAAAGGAAGAAAGAAAGGAGGAAAGGAAGGAAGGACTGAAGGAAGGAAGGAAGAAAGAAAGAAAAGCAAAGAAGGAAAGAAGGCAAGAAGTAAAGAAAGGAGGGAGGGAGGAGGGAAGGAAGGAGGGAAGGAAGGAAAAAACAGAAAGAAGGAAGATACAGTAAAATAAAATAAAGTATAATAAAGTTATTGAATTAAAAATAATTTTTTGGAAAAAAAAAGGACGGATAGAACCTTAGGACAAATGTTGGAGGCAACGCTATACAGACAAAATCTTACACAGAAGCATACACATACACCCTCACAAAAAGAGGTAAATGGTAAAAAATCATAAATCTTGCTCTCAGAGACCACCTCCTCATTTTGGGATGATTCGTTGTCTAAAGGAGGGAAGGAAGCAAGGAAAGAAAGAAAGAAGGTGAAGTATAAAAAAGTTATTAAAATTAATTATTAAGAAAAAAAGTAAAATAAAACCATGGACGGATAGAACCTTAGGACAAATGTTGGAAGCAAATCTATACAGACAAGATCTCACACAGAAGCATACACATACACATTCACAAAAAGAGGAAAAGGGGAAAAATCATAGATCTTGCTCTCGAAGCCCACCTCCTGAATTTGGGATGATTCGTTGTCTATTCATGTATTCCACAGATGCAGGGTACATCAAGTTGATTGTGGAGCTTTAATCCGCTGTTTCTGAGGCTGCTGGGAGAGATTTCCCTTTCTCTTCTTTGTTCTCACAGGTCACAGGGGCTCAGCTTTGGATTTGGCCCTGCCTCTTCATGTAGGTCGCTGGAGGGCGTCTGTTTTTTGCTCAGACAGGATGGGGTAAAAGGAGCCGCTGATTCGGGGGCTCTGGCACACTCAGGCTGTGGGGAGGGAGGGATACTGCTTGCGGGGCGGCCCTGTGGTGGCAGAGGCTGACGTGACTTTGCACCAGCCTGAGGCCCGCTGTGCGTTCTCCCTGGGAAGTTGTCCCTGGATTCCGGGAACCTGGCAGTGGCAGGCTGCACAGGCTCCCCGGAAGTGTGATGTGGATAGTGACCTGTGCTCGCACACAGGTCCCTTGGTGGTGGCAGCAGCGGCCTTAGCATCTCCCGTCCGTCCCTGGGGTCCGTGCTTTTAGCCGCGGCTCATGCCCGTCTCTGGAGTCCGCACTTTTACCTGCAGCTCTCGCCCGTCTCTGGTGTCCGCGCTTTTAGCAGCAGCTGGTGCCCGCCTCTGGGGTTCACTCTTTTAGCTGCGGCTCGCGCCCGTCTCTGGAGTTCCTTTTATCAGCGCTTTTAAATCCCTCTCCTCACGCACCAGGAAACAAAGAGGGAAGAAGTCTCTTGCCTCTTCGGCAGGTGCAGACTTTTCCCCGGACTCCCTCCCGGCTAGCCATGGTGCACTAACCCCTTCAGGCTATGTTCAAGCCGCCAACCCCAGTCCTCTCCCTGCCCTCCGACGGAAACCCGAGCCTCAGGTCGCAGCCCCGCCCGCCCCGGCGGGTGAGCAGACAAGCCTCTCGGGCTGGTGAGTGCCGGTCAGCACCGATCTTCTGTGCGGGAATCTCCCCGCTTTGCCCTACGCACCCCTGTTGCTGTGCACTCCTCTGTGGCTCCGAAGCTCCCCCCTCCGCCTCCCGCAGTCTCCGCCTGCGAAGGGGCTTCCTAGTGTGTGGAAACCTTTCCTCCTTCACAGCTCCCTCCCACTGGTGCAGGTGCCGTCCCTATTCTTTTGTCTCTGTTTTTTCTTTTTTTCTTTTGCCCTACCCAGGTACGTGGGGAGTTTCTTGCATTTTGGGAGGTCTGAGGTCTTCTGCCAGCCTTCAGTAGGTGTTCTGTAGGAGTTGTTCCACGTGTAGATGTATTTCTGGTGTATCTGTGGGGAGGAAGGTGATCTCCGTATCTTACTCTTCCACCATCTTCAAGGTCCCCCCTAAATGATTTTTATTGACTATATTCCCCAATAGACTAAAAGATGTCTTGGGACAATTGCCTAGCACACAGTAGATTTTAATTAGTAAATGAAAAATAGAATACATTTTAGAAAGAATTAAAACAATGATCCAGACAAAATGAACCTATGTATTTTCTTGATTCCATCTTAGAGTCAGGGAATAATTATTCTCATAGGTTTGCTTGGAATTCAAATGTAATAATAAAAGCAAAATTTTCTGTATTTGCAATATACATATTTTCTTCCCTAATTTATTTTTAGAACAAATGCACTCTAACAGAATTTTAAGTGATTAAATCCATTTCCTAGGACTTCACTGGTGGCACAGTGGTTGAGGGTCCACCCACCGATGCAGGGGATGCTGGTTCGTGCCCCAGTCTGGTAAGAACCCACATGCTGTGGAGTGGATGAACCCATGAGCTATGGCTGCTGAGCCTGTTCGCCTAAAGCCTGTTGTCCACAACAGGAGGGCCATAACTGTGACAGGCAGCATACCGCAATAAAAACAAACAAACAAACAAACAAAACAATCCATTTGTTAGCATTGCCACTAATTTACATTTTATACATTATTAGACATTAATACATTTATGTTAAATATGTTTTGTATATGCTTCCTTTGAAGGATATATATATATACATATATATATATATATAGCTCGATAATGACATTTTATGCAATGAGAATATTTTAATAGCATCCATATATTTTATTTTATTTGTTTTTATTTATTTATTTATTTTTTGCAGTACACAGGCCTCTCACTGTTGTGGCCTCTCTCATTGCTGGACACAGGCTCCAGGCACGTGGGCTCAGTGGCCATGGCTCATGGGCCCAGCCACTCCATGCCATGTGGGATCTTCCCAGACAGGGGCACGAACCCGTGTCACCTGCATCAGCTGGTGCACTCTCAACCACAGTGCCATTAGGGAAAACCTGTACATATATTTTAAAGATATGAACATTTTCAGCCGTTTTACTTTCATTCCTTTACATATTTACATACTCAAATTGAATAACATTTTAATAAAATATTTCAGCACTGATTTATGCATCTACTGTGTGCAATCCTTCAATTTGCCTACTTCTGCTACCTTACAGAAGTAACCTAATTTATTTTTTCTGAATATTCTCTTCCTCAGTAATATTTCTAATATTATTTTATTGCTTTTCATGGACAACTATAGATGACACTTTTGGCATAACAGCTATTCTCCCCTTCCCTGATTTTAAGGCAGGACTAATTTCTAGCCTAAACTGTAGCAAAGGGATGCTACAGAATATAATTCTGAGTATTCAGATATAAATAGAAATTACTTAGTGTGGTTCCCAAGAAGGTGCTTTAAAAGAGGGCAGAGCCAAGAGTCTGTGGTAAAACCTTCTGTTTCACTGGCTTGCAAGAACAGTATTTATATCAACAAAATTAGCAAATGCTACAACTCAGGGACATCCCCATCCCACCCAAATTCTAAATGTAGCTTAATGTAGCTAATAAACATATCATTGAGGCAGACCCTTAGCAACTGCCTCTTGCCCATCTCATTCTTTCTTCATAAAATTGAAATAGTATTATAGGTGGGAAAATAATCAGTTGTGGCTATCTAATGGCATAATGGAACTGTCGTAACAGCCCTGGTTTGCCTACTTACAAAATTTTTGTTAGGTGAAAAAATTAAAAACACTACTATATATAAGCCACTGTCACTATACATTTTGCTACAATTATATACAATTCTAATAAATATATAAAACTTACTTTTGCAGATAATGTATGGTTCTTATAAAACAAAATTTCCAGGCAATATTTAGTGAATTATTATCTCACACATGAATTAGTGGTTGAAAGGAGCATCAACAAAGAGTTGGTGAGTTTTGATAGCTAGAATCCACTTTGATAACAATCTGAATGATATGATGAAGCTCTTTTATAAGAGTGTAGATTTCACATGGAAGTGTATTGAGCATTTTTGATGTAGGACTCACCCAAAGTACCTTATGGTACAAAAAAACTTCATAATAGAAATATGGAATGAAATTGCTATTCCATCATAAAATGCCACCTGACCCTCCTTTCCTGGTAAAACTACTCCCAGCTCTCACAAAAATTTACAGTCAAAAATATGTAAAAAGCACAGAATACCAAACTGACTGGCAATGAACATTTTGCAGAAATCTGGAGGGAATTTCCATTGTTCACAAGAAAAATGGATTTAGAATGTGAAGCAGATTAATAGCTCTTGCAAGGTATACTGTTAAAAGTAGAACAAACTAATTCTTCCAAAAGACAGTATAAAGAAGCTACATCCAACTTCCCTGGTGACACAGTGGTTAAGAATCTGCTTGCCACTGCAGTGGACACAGGTTCAATCCCTGGCCCACGGAGATTCCACAAGACATGGAGCAACTAAGCCCATGTGCCATAGCTACAGAGCCTGCGTTTTAGAGCCCATGAGCCAGAACTACTAATCCCACGTGCCACAAATACTGATGTCTGCACATCTAGAGCTTGTTCTCAGCAACAAAAGAAGCCACCACAATGAGAAGCCCGTGCACCAAAACGAAGAGTAGACCCCACTCGTTGCTACTAGACGAAGCCCACATGAAGCAACAAAGATGCAACACAGCCAAAAATAAATACATAAAATAAATAAATTTATTTTAAAAATTAAGGAACCTACATCCTTCTTGTGTTGTGTGGTTTAGAACAGGGATACCCAAATCCCAGGCCCCACGGCCTGTTAGGAACCTGTCTGCACAGCAGGAGGTGAGCAGTGGGCAAGAGAGTGAAACTTCATCTGCTGCTCCCCGTCGCTCCCCATCACTCACATCACTGTCTGAACCATCACTTGCATTATCACCTGAACCATCCCTTTCCACACCACCTTTCCTGTCTGTGGAAAGATTGTCTTCCACGAAACCAGTGTCTGGTGCCAAAAAGATTGGGGACCACCGCTGTAGAAATGCAACTTTGTACTATTCAGAAAACTGGTATTGTAAATAATAATACAATATAATGAATTAAAATTTAGGAATTTAATAGCTATTTAATAACTTAACTAATATAAAAATACTCCAAGTTTGCCTTAGGAAAACTTTGTACAATAGATAAAATGTACTTTGTTAATTGATTTATAAATCTAAATTATGTGAATTTGTGCTCACAAGCTTATTATATTGTTATTCTTTATAAAAAATATTCAGTGCTTAAAAAAATATCTCCAAACAAACAAAACCCCAGGACCAGGTAGCTTCAAAGACGAATTCTATAAAACATTTAGAGAAGAGCTAACACCTATTGTTCTCAAATTATCACAAAATACAGCATAAGTAGGAACACTCCCAAACTCATTCTATGAGGCCAACATCACCCAACATACCAAGACCAGACAAAGATATCACAAAAAAAGAAAACTACAGGCCAATATCACCAATAAATATAGATGCAAAAATCCTTAACTAAATACTAGCAAAAAGAATGCAACAGCATGTTAAGAAGATCATGCACCATAATCAAGTGGTCTTTATCCCAGGGATGCAAGGATTCTTCAATATACACAAAACAAACAATGGGATACACCATATTAACAAACTGAAGTATAAAGAACATATGATAATCTCAATAGAAGCAGAAAAACCTGGTGACAAAATTAAACACACATTGATGATAAAAACAGTCCAGAAAGTAGGCATAGATGGAACTAACCTCAAAATAATTAATGCCATATATGACAAACCCACAGTCAGCATCATTCTCCTGGTGAAAAAGAGAAACCATAACCAGTAAGATCAGGTAGAAGGCAAGGCTGCTCATTCTAACCACTAATATTCAACATAGTTTTGGAAGTTTTAGCCACAGCAATCAGACAAGGAAAGGAAATAAAAGGAATCCAAATCAGAAAAGAAGTAACACTGTCACTGTTTGCAGATAACATGATACTATGCTTAGAGAATCCGAAAAATGCTACCAGAAAGCTGCGAGAGCTAACAAACGAATTTGGTAAAGCAGCAGTATACAAAATTAAGGCACAGAAGTCACTTGCATTCCTATACTCTAATGAAGGAAATTCTGAAAGAGAACATAAGGAAACACTCCCATTCACCATTTCAACAAAAAGAACAAAATTACTAGGAAAAAACCTACCTAATGGGACAAAAGTCCTTATGCAGAAAACAATAACACACTGATGAAAGAAATTAAAGATGATACACACACATGGAGAGATATGTCATGTTCTCGGGTCAGAAGAATCAAGATTGTGAAAATGCACATACTACGCAAAACAATCTACAGACTCAAAGCAATCCCTATCAAACTACAAATTTCACTTTTCATAGAACAAAAACAAAAAATTTCAAAATCTGTATGAAAACACTAAAGACCCGATAGCCAATGCAATTTTGAGAAAGGAAAACGGAGCTGGAGGATTCAGGCTCCCTGACTTCAGACTATACTACAAAGTTACAGTAATCAAGACAGTGTGGTACTGGCACAAAAACTGAAATATAGAGTAATGGAAAAGAATAGAAACACCCACACAATAAGGTCATCTTATCTTCGATGAAGGAGGCAAGAATGTACAATGGAAATAAGACAGCTTCTTCAATATCTAGTGCTGGGAAACCAGAACAGCTACTTGTAAAAGAATGAAATTAGAATACTCCCTTACACTGTACACAAAAATAAACTCAATATGGATTAAAGAACTAAATGTAAGGCCAGACACTATGAAATTCTTAGAGGAAAACTTAGGTAGAAAAATCCATGGTATAAATCACAGCAATAACCATTATGACCCAGAAATGGAAATAAAATATAATAGTGACACTATGACACTTAAAAGCTTTTGAACAGCAAAGGAAACCATAAACAAGATGAAAAGACAACCCTCAGAAAGTATTTTCAAATAAAACAACTCACAGAACATTACAAGGAGATCATGCAGCTCTGCTTGTACAGATATGAAGAAAACAAACAAGGCAATCAAAAATGGATAGAACTAAACAGACATGTTTCCAAAGAAGGTATAGAGATGGCCAACAAACACATGAAGGAATGCTCAACATCATTAATCATTAGAGAAATGCAAATCAAAACTACAATGAGATATCATCTCACACTGGTCAGAATGGCTTTCATCAAAAAATCTAGAAACCATAAATGTTGGAGAGGGTGTGGAGAAAAGGGAACCCTCTTGCACTGTTGGTGGGAATGTAAATTGATACAGCCACTATGGAGAACAGTATGGAGGTTCCTTAAAAATCTACAAATAGAACTACCATACAACACAGCAATCCCACTACTGAGCGTATACCCTGAGAAAACCATAATTCAAAAAGAATCATGTACCAAATATTCATTGTAGCTCTATTTACAATAGCCAGGACATGGAAGCAACCTAGGTGTCCATCAGCAGATGAATGGACAAAGAAGATGTGGCACATATATACAATGGAATGTTACTCAGCCATAAAAAGAAACGAAAATGAGTTATTTGTGGTGAGGCGGATGGATCTGGAGTCTGTCATAAAGAGTGAAGTAAGTCACAAAGAGAAAAACAAATACCGTATGCTAACATATATATATGAAATTTAAGAAAAGAAAAAAAATGTAATGAAGAACCTAGGGGGAAAACGGGAATAAAAACAAAGACCTAGTAGAGCATGGACTTGAGGATATGGAGAGGGGTTGGGGAAGGCTGTGATGAGGAGAGAAAGTGGCATGGACATATGTACTACCAAGCATAATGTGAATAGCTAGTGTAAAGCAGATGCGTAGCATAGGGAAATCATCTAGGTAGTGTGTGACCACCTAGAGGGGTAGGAGAGGGAGTGTGGGAGGGGGGAGATGCAGGAGAGAAGAGATATTGGAACATGTGTATATGTATAATGGATTCACTTTGTTATAAAGCAGAAATTAACACACCATTGTAAAGCAATTATACTCCAATAAAGATGTTAAAATAAAACACAAAATTATCCATAGAGTCCATTAGCATAAAGCATTTAGTTTTCATTAGATGTATAATGACAAATATGTATGGCATGTTTCCAAAATCATACTAGAGTCAATGTCTCTTGCCTTTACTATTTATTGAAAAGTTTTTTCTTGGCCTATCAGCTGCTTTCCAACTCACTGTGCCTTTTATCAATCCAGAATATCAGAACACCACCGATATCCTCTCAGCCTTTCATTTATTCACTCAACATTTATTTTCAACCATTAACTATTATTTCAGGAATTTTATAGACATTGGGACTATAATTTTAAAACGACATTATATCTCACTTTTAGAAACTTGAATCAATCAAAATTGTCAGAAGAAATTTGAGGAGAATATGATAATAACATAGAAGCATAATCATTTGCAACTTTTGCTGTGGAATTACCTATTATAGGTATATCTGGTTATAGATAAACACAGAAGGTGATCTGTCATCAGGCGAGGCATGATGCAGTTAGAAACGTGTGCTTCATTTTCTTCGGTGATTTTACACTTGAGGGAAAGCAATTTTGAACAATTTTATTAACTGAGGAATGAATTTTTAAGCTTTCAATGATTCTCAAATTAGTTTAGTTTATGGTCAATAGAGTTCCTCAGCTCCTCCTTGCAGTGGAAGTCGGTAAGAATTCCATATTTTAAATGATTTTTATTGACTACCTTCCCCCGATAGACTAAAAGATGTCTTCACACAATTGCCTAGCACACAGTAGATTTTAATTAGAAAGTGAACAATAGAATAGATTTTAGAAAGCATTAAAACAAAGATCCAGATAAAAATGAACCCATGAAACTTCTTGATTCCACTTTACATTCAGGGAATAATTATTCTCGTAATTTTTCCTTGGAATTCTAATGGAATAGAAAAAGCAATATTTTCTGTACTTGAAATATACATATTTTCTTCCCTAATTTATTTTTAGAACAAATGGACTCTAATTCAATTTTAAGTGATAAAATCAATTTGCTAGATTCCCTGGTGGCGCAGTTGTTGAGAGTCCACCTACCGATGCAGTGATTGCAGATTCTTGCCCCGTTCCAGGAAGATCCCACATGCCGTGGAGTGGCTGCACCCATAATCCATGGCCACTGAGCCTGCGTGTCCGGAGCCTGTGGTCCGCAACAGTAGAGGCCACAACTCTGACAGGTCACGTACCACAAAACAGAACAAAAAAAAAATCCATTTGCTAACATTGCAACTAATTTACATTTTATACATTATTAGACATTAATAATTTTATGTTAAATATGTTCTGTATATGCTTCTTTTGAAGCATATATGTGTGTGTGTATATATATATATATATATATAGCCATAATGAAATTTTATGCAATGAGAATATTTTTCTATCGTCCATATATTTTAAAGATATGAATATTTTCAGCAGTTTGACTTTCATTCCTTTACATATTTACATACTCAAATTTAATAACTTTTTAATAAAATATTTCAGCACTGAATTACGCATCTACTGTATGTTATCCTTCAAATTTCCTGCTACTGTTACTTTATAGAAGTAACCTAATTTATTTTTTCTGAATATTCTCTTCCTCAGAAATATTCCTAATATTATTATATTGTTTTTCATGGACAACTATACTGACACGTTTGGCCTAACAGCTATTCTCCCCTTCCCTGATTTTAGAGCAGTACTAATTTCTAGCCTCCACTGTAGCAAGGGCTTGCTATAGAATACAATTCTGAGTAATCAGATATAAACAGCAATTATTTGGTGTGGCTCCCTAGAAAGTGCTTTAAAAGAGGGCAGAGCCAAGAGTCTGTGGTAAAATCATCTGTTTCACTGGCTTGCAACAAGAGTATTTATATCAACGACATCAGGAAATGCTACCAATCAGGTACATCCTCATCCCACCCCTACTCCAAATGTAACTTAATGTAGCTAATAAACATATCATTGAAGCAGACACGTAGCAATTGCCTCTTGCCCTTCTCATTCTTCCTTCCTAATATTGAAATAGTAATACAGGAGGCAAATCAGTTGTGGCTATCTAATGGCATAATGGAACTGCCGTGACAGCCCTGGATTGCCTACTTACAAAATTTTTGTTAGGTGAAAAAGTTAAAAAGACTACTTTATATAAGCCACTGTCACTATGCATTTTGCTGCAATTAGATACAAGTCTAATAAATACAAAAAACTTATTTTTGCAGATGATGTATGTTTCTTATATAGCAAATTTTCCAGACAATATTTAGAGAATTATTATCTCACACATGACTTAGTGGTTGAAAGGAAAATCAACAAAGAGTTGGTGAGTTTTGATAGCTAGAACCCACTTTGATAACAATCTGAATGATATGATGAAACTCTTTTATTAAGAGTGTAGATTTCACATGGAAGTTTACTGAGCATTTGAGGACGTAGGACTCACACAAAGTTCTTTATGGTACAGAAAACTTCATAATAGAAATATGGAATGAAATTGCTATTCCATCATACAATGCCATCCGACCCTCCTTTCCTGGTAAAATTACACCCAAACTCCCACAAAAATTTGCAAACAGTCAAAATTATGTAAAAAGCACAGAATACCAAACTGACTGGCAATGAACATTTTGCAGAAATCTGGAGGGAATTTCCAATACTCACAAGAATAATGGATTTAGAATGTGAGGCAGACTAGTAGCTCTTGCAGGGTACATTGCTAAAAGCAGAGCAGAGTGATTAATCTAAAGACAGTATAAGGAAGCTATATCCAACTTCCCTGGTGACACAGTGGTTAAGAATCTGCCTGCCACTTCAGTGGACACAGGTTCGATCCCTGGTGAGAGAACATCCCACATGCCACAGAACACCTAAGCCCATGAGCCACAGCTACTGAGCCTGTGCCCTAGAGCCCATGAGCCAAAACTTCTAAGCCCACGTGCTGCATCTACTGAAGTCCCCGCTCCTAGAGCTGGTGGTCAGCAACAAAAGAAGCCACCACAATGAGAAGCACGTGCACCACAACGAAGAATAACCCCCACTCGCTGCAACTAGAGAAAGCCCACATGCAGCAACAAAGAGGCAACACAGCCAAAAATAAATACATAAAATAAAAAAAAAATTAAAAGAACCTACATCCATCTTTTGTTGTGTGGTTTAGAACAGGGATACCCAACTCGCAGGCCAAACGGCCTGTTAGGAACCTGGCTGCACAGCAGGAGGTGAGCAGTGGGCAAGAGAGTGAAACTCCATCTGCCGCTCCGCATCACTCCACATCACTCACATTACTGCCTGAACCATCACTTGCGTTATAACCTCAACCATCCCTTTCCAACCCAACTTTCCTGTTTGTGGAAAAATTGTTTTCCACGAAAACAGTCCCTGGTGCCAAAAAGACTGGGGACCACTGCTGTAGAAATGCAACTTTGCACTATTTAGAAAACTGGTATTGTAAATAATAATACAAGATAATGAATTAAAATTTAGGAATATAGTAGCTATTTAGTAACTTAACTAATATAAAAATACTCCAAGTTTGGCTTAGGAAAACTTTGTACAATAGATAAATGCATTTTGTCATTTGATTTATAAATCTACATTGTGTGTATTTTTGCTCACCACCTTATTTTATTTTTTTATTATATAAAATAATCAGTGCTTAAAAAAATCTTTAAAGAAACAAAATCCCAGGACCAGTTAGCTTCACAAGCAAAATATATGACACATTTAGAGAAGAGCTAACACTTATCCACTCAAATTCTCACAAAATACTGCATAAGTAGGAACACTCCCAAACTCATTCTATGAGGCCAACACCACCCTGATACCAAAACAAGACAAAGATATCACAAAAAAATAAAAGGCCCAGCCAATATCACGGATGAATATAGATGCAAATATCTTCAACTAAATACTAGCAAAAGGAATCCAACAGTACGTTTAAAAGATCATGCACCATGATCAAGTGGTGTTTATCCCAGGAGTGTAAGGATTCTTCAATATACACAAAACAATCAATGTTATGCACCATATTAAAAAACTGAAGGATAAAAACCATATGATGATCTCAATAGAAGCAAAAAATCCTGGTGACAAAATTCAACACACATTGATGATAAAATCCACCCAAAAGTAGGCATAGAGGAAACTTACCTCAACATGATAAATGCCATATATGATAATTCCACAGCCAACATCATTTTCCTGGTGAAAAATTGAAAGTATTACTACTAAGGTCAGGAAGAATACAAGGCTGCTCATTCTAACCACTATTATTCAACATAGTTTTGTAAGTTTTAGCCACAGCAATCAGACAAGAAAAAGAAATAAAAGGAATCCAAATCAGAAAAGAAATAAAACTGTCAGTGTTTGCAGATAACATGATACTATACATAGAGAACCTGAAACATGCTACCAGAAAACTACAAGAGCTAATCAATGAATTTGGCAAAGTAGCAGTAAACAAAATTAAGGCAAGAAGTCACTGGCATTCCTATACACGAATGAAGAAAAATCTGAAAGAGAATGTAAGGAAACACTCCCTTTTACCATTACAACAAAAAGAAGAAAATTCCTAGGAACAAGCCTACCTAAGGAGACAAAAGTCCTTAATGCAGAAAACCATAAGACACTGGTGAAAGAGAGATATATCATGTTCCTGGGCCAGAAGAATCAAGATTGTGACAATGAATATATTATGCAAAGCAATCAACAGACACAATGCAATCCCTATCAAACTACAAATTTCACTTTTCACAGACCTAAAACAAAAAATTTCAAAATTTGTATGAAAACACAAAAGACCCGATAGCCAAAGCAATTTTGAGAAAGAAAAATGGAGCTGGAGGATTCAGGCTCTGTGAGTTCAAACAATACTACAAAGCTACAGTAATCAAGACATTATGGTATTGCCACAAAAACTGAAATATAGAGCAATGGAACAGAATAGAAAGCCCAGAGATACACCCACACACTAAGGTCATCTTATCTTTGATGAAGGACACAAGAATATACAATGGAGAAAAGACATCCTCTTCAATATCTAGTGCTGGCAAAACAGGACAGCTACCTGTAAAAGAATAAAATTAGAACACTCCCTAACACTGTACAGAAAAATAAACTCAATATGGATTAAAGAGCTAAATGTAAGGCCAGACACTATGAAACTCTTAGAGGAAAACTTTGGCAGAACAAACCATGACATAAATCACAGCAAGATCCATTATGACTCAGAAATGGAAATTTTAAAAAATGGACACAATGACACTGATAATATTTTGCACAGTAAAGGAAACCATAAACAAAATGAAAAGACAACCCTCAGAATGGTAGAAAATATTTTCAAATGAAGCAACTCACAGAAGACTAATCTCCAAAATATACAAGCAGATCATGCAGCTCAGTATCAAAAAAACAAACAAGGCAATCCAGAAATGGGCAGAAGACCTAAACAGACATGTCTCCAAAGAAGGCATACAGATTGACAACAAACAGATGAAAGAATGCTCAACATCATTAATCATTAGAGAAAAGCCTATCAAAACTACAATGAGATATCCTCTCACACCAGTCAGAATGGCTTTCATCAAAAAATCTACAAACAATAAATGCTGGAGAAGGTGTGGAGAAAAGGAAACACTCTTGCACTGTTGGTGGGAATGTAAATTGATACAGCCACTATGGAGAAGAGTATGGAGGTTCCTTAAAAAACTACAAATAAAACTACCATACTACCCAGCAATCCCACTACTGGGCATATACCCTGAGAAAACCATAATTCAAAAACAGTCATGTACCAAAATATTCATTGCAGCTGTATTTACAACAGCCAGGACATGGAAGCAACCTAAATGTCCATCAGCAGATGAATGGATAAAGAAGATGTGCCACATATAGAAAATGGAATATTAGCCATAAAAAGAAACGAAATTAAGTTAATTGTGGTGAGGTGGATGGACCTGGAGTCTGTCATAAGGAGTGAAGCAAGTCAGAAAGAGAAAAACAAATACCGTATGCTAACACATATATATGAAATTTAAGAAAAGAAAAAAGAATGTCATGAGCCTAGGGGGAGGACACGAATAAAAAACAGACCTACTAGAGCATGGACTTGAGAATATGGGGAGGGGGTGGGGTAGGCTGTGATGAGGTGAGAGAGTGGCATGGACATATATACACTACAAAGCATAAAATGGATAGCTCGTGGGAAGCAGCTGCGTAGCACAGGGAAATCAGCTAGGTGGTGTGTGACCGCCTAGAGGGGTGGGATAGTGAGCGTTAGAGGGAGGGAAATACAGGAGGGAAGAGATATGGGAACATGTGTACATGTATAACTGATTCACTTTGTTATAAAGTAGAAACTAACACACCGTTGTAAAGCAATTATACTCCAATAAAGATGTTAAAAAAAACACAAAATTATCCATAGAGTCCATTAGCATAAATAATTTAGATTTCATTATATGTATAATGACAAATATGTATGGCATGAGTCCAAAATCATACTAGAGTCAATGTCTCTTGCACTTACTATTTATTGAAAAGCTTTTTCTTGGCCTATCAGCTGCTTTCCAACTCACTTTGCCTTTTATCATTCCAGAACATCAGCACACCACCGATATCCTCTCAGCCTTCTATTTATTCATTCAACATATATTTTCAACCATTTACTATAATTTCAGGAATTTTATAGATATTGGGATTGTAATTTTAAAAAGACATAATATCTCACTTTTGGAAACTGGAATCAATGAAAATTTTCCGAAGAAACTTGAGAAGAATATGATAATAGCATAGAAGCATAATCATTTGCAACTTTTGCTGTGGAATTACCTATTATAGATATATCTGTCTATAGATCAACAAAGAAGGTGATCTGTCATCACGGGAGGCATGATGCAGTTAGAAATGTATACTTCATTTGCTTCTATGATTTTACACTTGAGGGAAAGCTATTTTTAACAATTTTATTAACTGAGGAATTAACTTTTTAGTTTTCAATGATTCTCAAATTAGTTTAGTTTATGGGTGATAGGGTTCCTCAGCTCCTCCTTGTAGTGGAATTTGGTAAAAATTCCATATTTGAATGATTTTTATTGACTATCTTCCCCAGTAGTCTAAAAGATGTCTTTATGCAATTTCCTAGTACACTGTAGATTTTTATTAGGAAATGAAAAGTAGAATAGATTTTAGAAAGAATTAAAACAATGATCGAGACAAAATGAACCCATGTATTTTCTTGACTACATCATAGAGTCAGGGAATAATTATTCTCATTGTTATTGCTTGGATTTCTAATGGAATAGAAAAAGCAAAATTTTCTGTATTTGGCATATACATATTTTCTTCCCTAAATTATTTTTAGAACAAATGGACTATAATTCAATATTAAGTGATAAAATCCATTTGCTAGGGCTTCCCTGGTGGCACAGTGGTTGAGAGTCCAGCTACCGATACAGGTGACACGGTTTCCTGCCCTGGTCCGGGAAGGTCCCTCATGCCATGCAGTGGCTGGGCCCATGAAACATGGGCGCTCAACCTGCACGTCCGGAGGCTGTGGTCCGCAACAGGAGAGGCCACAACTGTGAGAGGAAACGCACCGCAAAAAAAAAAAAAAAAAATCCATTTGCAAGCATTGCTACTAATTTATACTTTATACATTATTACACATCAATAAATTACTGTTAAAAGTGTTCTGTATATGCTTCCTTTGAAATATATATATATATATATATATATATATATATATATATATATGGTCATAATGGAATATTGTGCAATGAGAATATTTTTCTATTGTCCATATATTTTATTTTATTTTATATGTTATTTATTTATTTATTTGCGGTACAAGTGCCTCTCACTATTGTGGTCTCTCCCGTCGCTGAGCACAGGCTCTGGATGTGCGAGCTCAGTGGCCATGGCTCATGAGCCCAGCTGTTCCGCGGCATGTGGGATCTTCTCAGACAGGGATACGAACCCATGTCACCTGCATCGGCAAGTGGACTCTCAACCACTGGGACATCAGGGAAGCCCCGTACATATATTTTAAAGATACAAATATTTTCAGCAGTTTGCCTTTCATTCCTTTACATATTTACATACTCAAATTTAATAAATTTTTAATAATATCTTTCAGCACTGAAGTATGCGTCTACTGTGTGCAATCCTTCAATTTGCCTGCTTATGCAACTTTATAGACATAACCTAATTTATTTTTTCTGAATATTCTCTTCCTCAGAAATATTTCTAATATTATTTTATTGCTTTTCATGGACAACGATAGCTGATATTTTGGGCCTAACAGCTATTCTCCTCTTCCCTGATTTTAGGGCAGTACTAATTTCTAGCCTCCACTGTAGCAAGGGCTTGCAACAGAATATAATTCTGAGTAATCAGATATAAATAGAAATTATTTAGATTGGCTCCCAATAAAGTGCTTTAAAAGAGGGCAGAAAGAGGCTGTGGTAAAACTTTCTGTTTCACAGGCTTGCAAGAACAGTATTTATATCAATGAAATCAGCAAATGCTACAAATCAGGGACATCCCCATTCCTCCCAAACTCTAAATGTAGCTTAATGTAGCTAATAAACATATCACTGAGGCAGACTCTTAGTGATTGCCTCTTTCCCTTCTCATTCTTTCTTCCTAAAATTCAAATAGTATTATAGGAGACAAAATAATCAGTTGTGGCTATCTAATGGCATAATGGAACTGCTGTAACAGCCCTGGATTGCCTACTTAGAAAATTATTGTTATGTGAAAAAATTAAAAACAATATTTTATATAAGCCACTGTCATTATGCATTTTGCTGCAATTAGATACAATTCTAATAAATATAAAAAACTTATTTTTGCAGATGAGGCATGTTTCTTATTAAGCAAATTTTCCGGACTTATTTAGAGAATTATTATCTCACACATGAATTAGTGGTTGAAAGGAAAATCAACAAAGAGTTGGTGAGTTTTGATAGCTAGAACCCACTTTGATAATAATCTGAATGATATGATGAAACTCTTTTATAAGAGTGTAGATTTCACATGGAGGTTTACTGAACATTTGAGGACGTAGGACTCACACAAAGTACATTATGGTACAGAAAACTTCATAATAGAAATATGGAATGAAATTGCTATTCCATCATACAATGCCATCTGACCCTCCTTTCCTGGTAAAATTACTTCCAAACTCCCATGAATATTTACAAACAGTCAAAAGTATGTAATAAGCACAGAATACCAAACTGACTGGCAATGAACATTTTGCAGAAATCTGGAGGGAATTTCCATTGCTCACAAGAACAATGGATTTAGAATGTGAAGCAGATTAGTAGCTTTTGCAGGGTATACTGCTAAAGTAGAACAAAGTGATTCATCTAAAAGACAGTATAACGAAGCTACATCCAACTTTCCTGGTGACACAGTGGTTAAGAATCTGCCTGCCACGGCAGTGGACACGGGTTCAATCCCTGGTCCACGAAGATCCCACATGCCAGAGAGCAACTAAGACCGTGTGCCACAGCTACTGAGCCTGCACTCTAGAGCCCATGAGCCAAAACTACTAAGCCCACGTGTCACAACTACTGAAGTCCGCACACCTAGAGCTGGCTCTCAGCAACAAAAGAAGTCACCACAATGAGAAGCCCGTGCACCACAGTGAAGAGTATCCTCCAATCGTTTCAACTAGAGGAAGCCCACATGCAGCAACACAGACACAACACAGCCAAAAATAAATACATAAAATAAAAAAATGTATAAAAAAATTAAAGAACCTACAACCTTCTTGTGTTGTGTGGTTTAGAACAGAGATACCCAACTCCCAGGTCGAATGGCCTGTTATGAACCAGGCTGCACAGCAGGAGGTGAGCAGTGGGCAAGAGAGTGAAACTTCATCTGCTGCTCCCCATCACTCCCCATCACTCATAATACTGCCTGAACCATCACTTGCATTATCACCTGAACCATCACTTTCAACCCCACCTTTCCTCGCTGTGGAAAAATTGTCTTTCACGAAACCAGACCCAGGTGCCAAAAAGTTTGGGGACCACTGCTGTAGAAATGCAACTTTGCACTATTCAGAAAACTGGTATTGTAAATGAAAATACAATATAATGAATTAAAATTTAGGAATTTAGTAGCTATTTAGTAACTTAACTAATATAAAAATACTCCAAATTTGGCTTAGGAAATCTTTGTACAATAGATAAATGCATTTTGTCATTTGTTTTATTAATCTAAATTTTGTATATTTGTGCTCACAGCATTATTATATTGTTTTTCTTTATATAAAATATTCAGTGCTTTAAAAAAATCTTAAAACAAACAAAATACCAGGACCAGGTAGATTCACAGGCGAATTCTACCAAGCATTTAGTCAAGAGCTAACACCTATCCTTCTCAAATTCTCAAAAAATACACCATAAGTAGGACCACTCGCAAACTCATTCTATGAGGCCAACATCACTCTGATACCAAAACCACAAAAAGATATCACAAAAAAAGAAAACTAAAGGCCAACATCACGGATGAATATAAATTCAAAAATCCACAACTAAATACTAGCAAAAAGAATCCAACAGCACGTTAAAAAGATCATACAACATGATCAAGTGGTGTTTATCCAGGAATAGACATAATAAACAAAAATAATAGGATTCTTCAATATACACAAACCAATCATTGTGATACACTATATTAACAAACTGAAGAATAAAAATCATATGATAATCTCAATAAAAGCAGAAAAACAGGGTGACACAGTTCAACACACATTGATGGTAAAAACCGTCGAGAAAGTAGGCATAGAGGGAACTTACCTCAACATAATAAATGCCATATATGAAAAACCCACAGCCAACATCATCCTTCTGGTGAAAAAATGAAACCATTACCACTAAGGTCAGGAACAAGACAAGGCTGCTCATTCTAACCACTATTTTTCAACATAATTTTGGAAGTTTTAACCACAGCAGTCAGACAAGAAAAAGAAATAAAAGGAATCCAAACCAGAAAAGAAGTAAAACTGTCACTATTTGCAGATGACATGATACTATACATAGAGAATCCGAAAGATGCTACCAGAAAACTACGAGAGCTAATGAATGAAATTGGTAAGGTAGCATTATACAATATTAAGGCACAGAAGTCACTTGCATTCCTATACATTAATGAAGAAAAATCTGAAAGAAAATGTAAGGAAACACTCCCATTTACCATTGCAACAAAAAGAAGAAAATTCCTAGGAGCAAACCTACCTCAGGACACAAAAGTCCTGTATGCAGAAAACCATAAGACACTGATGAAAGAAATTACAGATGATGCACAAATATGGAGAGCAATACCATGTTCTTGGGCCGCATGAATCAAGACTGTGAAAATGAATATATTATGCAAAGCAATCTACAGACTCAATGCAATTCCTATCAAAGTACAAATTGCACGTTTCAGAGAAGTAAAACAAAAAATTTCAAAATTTGTATGAAAACACAAAAGACCCAATACCCAAAGCAATTTTGAGAAAGGAAAACGGAGCTGGAGGATTCAGGCTCCCTGACTTCAAACAATATTACAAAGCTACAGTAATCAAGACAGTATTGTACTGGCACAAAACCTGAAATATAGAGCAATGGGACAGAATAGAAAACCCAGAGATACACTCACACAACAAGGTCATCTTATCTTTGATGAAAGAGACAAGAATATACAATGGAGAAAAGGCAGCCTCTTCAATATCTAGTGCTGGAAAAACAGGACAGCTACATGTAAAAGAATGAAATTAGAACACACCCCAACACGGCACACAAGAATAAACTCAATATGGATTAAAGAACTAAATGTAAGGCCAGACACTATGAAACTCTAGGAGGAAACCATAGGCAGAAAAATCCATGACATAAATCACAGCTAGAACCATTATGACACAGAAATGGAAATTTAAAAAAAAGATTGTGACACAATTACACTTAAAATCTTTTGCACAGCACAGCAAACCATAAACAAGATGAAAAAACAACTCTCAGAATGGGAGAAAATATTTTCCAATGAAGCAACTAACAGAAGACTAATCTCCAAAATATACAAGCAGACTATGCAGCTCAATATCAAAAATTCAACCAAGCCAATCCAAAAATAGGCAGAAGACTTAAACAGACATGTCTCCAAAGAAGGTATACAGATTTCCAACAAACACATGAAAGAATGCTCAACATCATTAATCATTAGAGAATTGAAAATCGAAAGTACAATGTGATATCATCTCACACCGGTCAGAATGGCTTTCATCAAAAAATTTAGAAACCATAAATGCTGGAGAGGGTGTGGAGAAAAGGGAACACTCTTGCACTGTTGGTGGGAATGTAAATTGATACAGCCACTATGGAGAACAGTAGGGAGGTTCCTTAAAAAACTACAAATAGAACTACCATATGACCCAGCAATCCCACTACTGGACATGTACACTGAGAATGCCATAATTCAAAAACAGTCATGTACCAAAATGTTCATTGCAACTCTATTTACAATAGCCAGGACATGGAAGCAACCTAAATGTCCATCAGCAGATGAATGGATAAAGAAGGTGTGGCACATATATACAATGGAATATTACTCAGCCATAAAAAGAAATGAAATTGAGTTACTTGTAGTGTGGTGGATGGATCTAGAGACTGTCATAAAGAGTGAAGTAAGTCAGAAGGGGAAAAACGAATACCATATGCTAACACATATATATGGAATTTAAGAAAAGAAAAGAAAAAAGGTCATGGAGAAACTAGGAGTAAGATGGGAATAAAAACACAGACTTACTAGAGCATGGACTTTAGGATATGGGGAGCGGGAGTGGTAGGCTGTGATGAGGTGAGAGAGTGGCATGGTCATATATACACTACCAAGCATAAAGTGGATAGATAGTGGGAAGCAGCTGTGAAACACAGGGAAATCAGCTAGATGGTGTGTGACAACTTAGAAGGGTGGGATAGGGAGGGTGGGAGGGAAAGAGATGCAGGAGAGAAGAGATATGGGCACATGTGTATATGAACCACTAATTCAATTTATTTTAAAGTAGAAATTAACACTCCACTGTAAAGCAATTATACTGCAATAAAGACGTTAAAAAAACACAAAATTATCCAGAGTCCATTAACATAAATAATTTAGTTTTCATTATAAGTATAATGACAAATATGTATGGCATGAGTCCAAAATCATACTAGAGTCAATGTCTCTTTCCTTTACTATTCATTGAATAGCTTTTTCTTGGCCTATCAGCTGCTTTCCAACTCACTTTGCCTTTTATCAATCCAAAACTTCAGCACACCACCGATATCCTCTCAGCCTTTCATTTTTTATTTCAACATTTATTTTCAACCATTTACTATAATTTTAGGAATTTTTTAGATATCGGGACTATAATTTTTAAAAAACAGGTATCTCACTTTTAGTAACTGGAATCAATCAAAATTTTCAGAAGAAATTTGAGGAGAATATGATAATAACATAGAAGTATAATCATTTGCAACTTTTGCTGTGGAATTACCTATTATAGATATATCTGGCTATAGATAAACAAAGGTGATCTGTCATCATGGGAGGCATGATGCAGTTAGAAATGTGTACTTCATTTGCTTCTATGATTTTACACTTGAGGGAAAACAATTTTTAGCAATTTTATTAACTGAGGAATTAACTTCTTAGCTTTCAATGATTCTCAAATTAGTTTAGCTTATGGCCAATAGGGTTTCTCAGCTCCTCCTTGCAATGGAAGTTGGTAAGAATTCCATATTTTAAATGATTTTTATTGACTATCTTCCCCAATATACTAAAAGATGTCTTGACACTGTTGCCTAGCACACAGTAGATTTTAATTAGAAAATGAAAAATAGAATAGATTTTAGAAAGAATTAAAACAACGATCCAGAGAAAATGAACCCATGTGTCTTCTTGACTCCATCAAAGAGTCAGGGAGTAATAATTCTCATAGTTATTTCTTGGAATTCTAATGGAATATGAAAAGCAAAATTTTATGTACTTGGCATATACACATTTTCTTCTCTAATCTATTTTTAGAACAAATGGACTCTAATTCAATTTTAAGTGATAAAATCCATTTGCTAGGGCTTCCCTGGTGGTGCAGTGGTTGAGAGTCCGCCTACCAATGCAGGGGACGTGGGTTCATGCCCCGGTCCGGGAAGATCCCACATGCCATGGAGTGGCTGGGCCCATGAGCCATGACCACTGAGTCTGTGCGTCTGGAGCCTGTGGTCCACAACAAGTGGGGCCACAACTGTGAGAGGTCATGTACCACAAAAAAAAATCCATTTGCAAGCATTATTACTAATTTATATTTTATACTTTATTAGACATTAATAAATTAATGTTAAATGTGTTCTCTATATGCGTCCTTTGACATATATATATATATATATATATATATATATATATATATATATAGCCATAATGAAATTTTATGCAATGAGTATATATTTCTATCCTCCATATATTTTTTTTATTTTATATTAGTTTTACTTATTTATTTATTTGCGGTACATGGGCCTCTCACTATTGTGGCCTCTCCCACCGCTGGACACAGGCTCTGGACGCACGGTCTCAGCGACCATGGCTCATGGGCCCAGCCGCTCCACGGCATGTGGGATCTTCCCAGACAGGGAGACGAACCTAAGTCACCTGCATTGGCAGGCGGGCTCTCAACCACTGTGCCATCAGGGAAGCCCTGCACGTATATTTTAATGATATGAACATTTTCAGCAATTTGACCTTCATTCCTTTACATATTTACATACTCAAATTTAATAAATTTTTCATAATATATTTCAGCACTGAAGTATGCATCTACTGTGTGCAATCCTTCAATTTGTCTGCTTCTGCAACTTTATACAAGTAACCTAATTTATTTTTTCTGAATATTCTCTTCCTCAGAAATATTTCTAATATTACTTTATTGCTTTTCATGGACAATTATAGCTGACATTTTTGGCCTAACAGCTATTCTCCCCTTCCCTGTTTTTAGGGCAGTACTAATTTCTAGCCTCCACTGTAGCAAGGGGTTGCTACCGAATACAATTCTGAGTAATCAGATATAAATAGAAATTATTTAGTGTGGCTCCCAAGAAAGTGCTGAAAAGAAGGCAGAGCCAAGAGTCTGTGGTAAAACGTTCTGTTTCGCTGGCTTGCAAGAACAGTATTTATATCAACTAAGTCAGCAAATGCTACAAATCAGGGACATCCCCATCCCACTCAAATTCTAAATGTAGCTTTATGTACCTAAAAAACATATCATTGAGACAGACTCTTAGCAATTGCCTCTTGCCCTTCTCATCCTTTCTTCCTAAATTTCAAACAGTATTATAGGAGGCAAAATAATAAGTTGTGACTATTTAATGGCATAATGGAACTGCCGTAACAGCCCTGGATTTCCTGCTTAGAAAAATTTTGTTAGGTGAAAAAGTTAAAAACCCCACTTTATATAAACCACTGTCACTATGCATTTTGCTGCAATTCGATGCAATTCTAATAAATATAAAAAACATTTTGCAGGTGATGTATGTTTGTTATAAAGCAAATTTTCAAGACAACATTTAGACATTTATTATCTCACACATGAATTAGTGGTTGAAAGGAACATCAACAAAGAGTTGGTGAGTTTGATAGCTAAAACCCACTTTGATAACAATCTGAATGATATGATGAAACTCTTTTATAAGTGGGTAGATTTCACAAGGAAGTTCACTGAGCATTTGGGGATGTAGGACTCATGCAAAATACCTTATGGTACAAACAACTTCATAATAGAAATATGGAATGAAATTGCTATTCCATCATACCATGCCATCTGACCTTCCTTTTCTGGTAAAACTACTCTCAAGCTCACACAAAAATTTACAAACAGCCAAAAATATGTAAAAAGCACAGAATACCAAACTGACTGGCAAAAAACAATCTGCAGAAATCTGGAGGGAATTTCCATTACTCACAGGAACAATGGATTTAGAATGTGAAGAAGATTAGTAGCTCTTGCAGGGTATACTTGTAAAAGTAGAGCAAAGTGATTCATCTAAAAGACAGTATAAAGAAGTAACATCCAACTTACCTCATGACACAGTGGTTAAGAATCTGCCTACCAGTGCAGGTGACATGGGTTCAATCTCTAGTCTGGGAAGATCCCATATGCCATGGAGCAACTAAGCCAGTGTGCCACAGCTACTGAGCCTGTGCTCTAGAGCTCATGAGCCACAACTATTAAGCCCACATGCCACAAGTACTGAAGTCCGCATGCCTACAGCTGGTGCTCAGCAACAAAAGAAACCACCACAATGAGAAGCTCGTGCCCCAAAACGAAGAGTAGCCCACACTCGCTGCAACTAGAGAAAGACCACATGCAGCAACAAAGCCCCAACACAGCCAAAAATAAATACATAAAATAAATAAATTTATTTAAAAAATAAAAGAACTTACATCCTTCTTGTATTGTGTGGATTAGAACAGGGATACCCAACTCCCAGGCTGCATGGCCTGTTAAGAACCTGGCTGCACAGCAGGAGGTGAGCAGTGGGCAACAGATCGAATCTTCGTCTGCTCCCCAATGCTCACAATTACTCATTTTACTGCCTGAACGATCACTTGCACTATCACCTGAACCAACCTTTCCCACCTCACCTTTCCTGCCTGGGGAAAAATTGTCTTCCATAAAACCACTCCCTGGTGCCAAAAAGGTTGGAGACCACTGGGGTAGAAATGCAACTTTGTACTATGCAGAAAACTGGTATTGTAAATTAAAAAAACAAGGTAGTGAATTAAAATTTAGCAATATAGTAGCTATTTTGTAAGTTAACTACTATAAAAGTACTCCAAGTTTGGCTTAGGAAAACTTTGTACAATAGATAAATGCATTTTGTCATTTGATTTACAAATCTACATTGTGTGTATTTGTGCTCACCACCTTATTATATTGTTTTTCTTTATATAAGTATTCAGTGCTTAAAAAGAATATCTTCAAACAAACAAAATCCCAGGACCAAGTAGCTTCACAGGCGAATTCTATCAAAAATTTAGAGACAAGCTAACACCTATCCTTCTCCAATTCTCACAAAATACAGCATAAGTAGGACCAAACCCAAACTCATTCTTTGAGGCCAATACCACCCTGATACCAAAACCAGAAAAAAAATCAGAAAAATACAAGCCAATATCACGGATGAATATAGATGCAAAAATTCTCAACTAAATACTAGCAAAAAGAATCCAACAGCACGTTAAAAAGATCATGCACCATGATCAAGTGGTGTTTATCCCAGGAATGCAAGGATTCTTCAATATATGCAAAACAATCAATGTGGTACACCATATTAAAAAAACTGAAGTATAAAAACCATATGATAATCTCAATAGAAGCAGGAAAACTGGTGACAAAATTCAACACACATAGATGATAAAAACTGTCCTGAAAGTAGGCACAGAGGAAACTTACCTCAACATAATGAATGCCATATATGACAAACCCACAGCCAACATCGTTCTCCATGGTGAAAAATTGAAACCATTACCACTAAGATCAGGAACAAGACAAGGCTTCTCATTCTATCCACTATTATTCAACATAGTTTTGGAAGTTTTAACCACAGCAATCAGACAAGAAAAGGAAATAAAAGGAATCCAAATCAGAAAAGAAATAAAACTGGCACTGTTTGCTGATGACATGATACTATACATAGAGAATCCGAAAGTTGCTACCAGAAAACTATGACGCTAATCAATGAATTTTGTAAAGTACCAGTATACAAAATTAAGGCACAGAAATCACTTGCATTCCTATACAGTAATGAAGAAAAATCTGAACAATAATGTAAGGAAACACTCCCATTTACCATTGCAACAAAAAGAAGAAAATTCCTAGGAACAAACCTACCTAAGGACACAAAAGTCCTGTATGCAGAAAACAATAAGACACTGCTGAAAGAAATTAAAGATGATACACACACATGTAGAGATATACCATGTCCTTGGGTCGGAAGATGCAACATTGTGAAAATGAATATACTACCCAAAGCAATCTACAAACTCAATGCAAACCATATCAAACTACAAATTGCACTTTTCGCAGAACCAAAACAAAAAATTTCAAAATTTGTATGAAAACACAAAAGACCCGATAGCCAAAGCAATTTTGAGAAAGGAAAACGGAGCTGGACAATTCACGCCCCCTGACTTCAGACTATATTATAAAGCTACAGTAATCAAGACAGTAAGGTACTGGCACAAAAGCTGAAATATAGAGCTATGGAACAGAATAGAAAGCCAAGAGATAAACCCACACAATAAGGTCATCTTATCTTCGATGAAAGAGGCAAGAATATACAGTGGACAAAAGACAGCCTCTTCAATATCTACTGCTGGGAAACAGGAGAGCTAACTGTAAAAGAATGAAATTAGAACACTCCCTAGAACTGTACACAAAAATAAACTGGTTATGGATTAAAGAACTAAATGTAAGGCCAGACACTATGAAACTCTTAGAGGAAAACATTGTCAGAACAATCCATGACATAAATCACAGCAAGATCCATTATGACCCAGAAATGGAAATAAAAATACATTGTAACACAATGACACTTAAAATCTTTGCACAGCAAAGGAAACCATAAAGAAGATGAAAAGACAACACTCAAAATGGGAGAAAATATTTTCAAATGAAGCAACTCACAGAATACTAATCTCTGAAATATACAAGCAGATCATGCAGCTCAATATCAAAAAAATAAACAAGCAAATCTAGAAATGGGCAGAAGACGTAATCGGACATGTCTCCAAAGAAGGTATACAGATTTCCAAAAAACACATGAAAGAATGCTCAACATCATTAATCATTAGATATATGCTAATCAAAACTACAATGAGATATCATCTCACACTTGTCACAATGGCTTTCATCAAAACATCTAGAAACAACTAATGCTGGAGAGGGTGTGCACTAAAGGGAACCCTCTTGCACTATTGGTGGGAATGTAAATTGATACAGCCACTATGGAGAACAGTATGGAGGTTCCTTAAAAAGGTAAAAATAGAACTACCATACGACCCAGCAATCCCACTACTGGGCATATACCCTGAGAAAACATTAATTCAAAAAGAGTCATGGTAATGAGGTGGATAGACCTAGAGTCTGTCATACAGAGTGAAGTAAGTCAGAAAGAAAAAGACAAATACCGTATGCTAACACATATATATGGAATTTAAGAAAAAAATGTCATGAAGAACCTAGGGGTGAAGCAGGAATAAAGACGCAGACCTCTTAGAGAACGGACTTGAGGTTATGGGGAGGGGGAAGGGTGAGCTGTGACAGGGCGAGAGAGAGTCATGGGCATATACACAGTAACAAACGCAGTAAGGTAGATAGCTAGTGGGAAGCAGCCGCATGGCACAGGGATATTGGCTCGGCGCTTTGTGACAGCCTGGAGGGGTGGGATGGGGAGGGTGGGAGGGAGGGAGACGCAACAGGGAAGACATATGGGAACATATGTTTATGTATGACTGATTCACTTTGTTATAAAGCAGAGACTAACACACCATTGTAAAGCAATTATACCCCAATAAAGATGTTAAAAAAAAATGATTAAAAAAAAAAAAAAAGAGTCATGTACCAAAATATTCATTGCAGCTCTATTAACAATAGTCAGGATATGGAAGCACCCTATGTGTCCATCAGCCGATGAATGGATAAAGGAGCTGTGGCACATATATACAACTGAATATTGCTCAGCCATAAAAAGAAATGAAATTGAGTTATTTGTGGTAAGGTGGATGGCTCTAGAGTCTCCCTTAAAGAGTGAAATAAGTCAGAAAGAGAAAAACAAATACCATATGCTAACACATTTAAATGGAATCTAACAAAAAAAAATAAAAGGTCATGAAGAACCTATGTGTAAGACGTGAATAAAAACTCAGACATAGCAGAGCATGGACTTGAGGATATGGAGAGGGGGAAGGGTAGGCTATGATGAGGTGAGAGAGTGGCATTGACATATATACACTGCCAAGCATGAAGTGGATAGCTAGTGAAAAACAGCTGCATAGCACAGGGAAATCAGCTAGGTGCTGTGTGACCGCCTAGAGGAGTGGGGTAGGGAGTGTCGGAGGGAGGGAGATGCAGCAGGGAAGAGACATGGGAACATGTGTATATGTATAAATGATTCCCTTTGTTATAAAGTAGAAACTGACACACCATTGTAAAGCAATTATACTCTAATAAAGTTGTTAAAAAAATATCCATAGAGTCCATTAGCATAAATAATTTAGTTTTCATTAGACGTATAATGACAAATATGTATGGCATGAGTCCAAAATCATACTACAGTCAATATCTCTTGCCTTTACTATTTATTTAAAAGCTTTTTCTTGACCTATCAGCTGCTTTCCAACTCACTTTGCCTTTTATCAATCCAGAACTTCAGCACACCACCGATATCCTCTCAGCCTTTCATTTATTCATTCAACATTTATTTTCAGCCATTTACTATAATTTCAGGAGTTTTGTAGATATTGGGACTATAATTTTAAAAAGACATAATATCTCACTTTTAGAAACTGGAATCAATCAAAATTGTCCAAAAAAACTTGAGGAGAATATGATAATAACATAGAAACATAATCATTTGCAACTTTTGCTGTGGAATTACCTATTATAGTTATATCTGGCTATAGATAAACAGAGAAGGTGATCTTTCATCATGGGAGGCATGATGCAGTTAGAACCGTGTACATCATTTTCTTCTATGATTTTACACTTGAGGGAAAACAATTTTTAACAATTTTATTAAATGAGGAATTAAGTTTTATGATTTCAATGATTCTCATATTAGTTTAATTTATGGGCAATAGGGTTCTTCAGCATCTCCTTGCAGTGGACGTTGGTAGAATTCCATATTTGAAATGATTTTTATTGACTATCTTCCCCAATAGACTAAAAGATGTCTTGACACAATTGCCTAGCACACAGTAGATTTTAATTAGAAAATGAATAATAGAATAGATTGTAGAACGAATTAAAACAATGATCTGACAAAATGAACCCATGTATCATCTTGACGCCATCTTAGAGTCAGGGAATAATTATTCTCATAGTTATTCCTTGGAATTCTAATGGAATAGAAAAAGCAAAATTCTCTGTACTTGGAATATACATATTTTCTTCTCTAATTTATCTTTAGAACAAATGGACTCTAAATCAATTTTAAGTAATAAAATCCAGTTGCTAGGGCTTCCATGGTGGTCCAGTGGTTGACAGTCTGCCTACCGATGCAGGGGACGCGACTGCGTGCCCTGGTCCAGGAAGAATCCACATGCCACAGAACAGTTGGGCCCATGAGCCATGGCCACTGAGCCCGTGCGTCCGGAGCCTGTGGTTTGCAACAGGAGAGGCCACCACTGTGAGAGGCCGTGTACCACAAAAAAAGAAAAATAAAATAAAAATCCATTTCCTAACATTGCCAATAATTTACATTTTATTCATTATTATACATTAATAAATTTATGTTAAATGTGTTCTGTATATGCTTCCTTTGCAGCATATACATATATATATAGCCATAATGAAATTTTATGCAGTGTGAATATTTTTCTATCGTCCAAACATTTTAAAGATATGAATATTCTCAACAGTTTGACTTTCATTCCTTTCCATATTTACATACTCAAATTTTATAACTTTTAATAAAATATTTCAGCACTGAATTATGCATCTACTGTGTGCAATCTTTTAATTTGCCTGCTTCTGCTACTTTATAGACGTAACCTAATTGTTTTTTTCTCAATGTTCTCTTCCTCAGAAATATTTCTACTATTATCTTATTCTTTTACATGGACAACTATAGCAGACACTTTTGGCCTAACAGCTCTCCTCCCCTTCTATGCTTTTAGGGCAGCAATAATTCTAGCCTCCTCTGCAGCAAGGGGTTGCTACAGAATACAATACTGAGTAGTCACATATAAATAGAAATTGTTTAGTGTGGCTCACAAGGAAGTGTTTTAAAAGAGGGCAGAGCCAAGAGTCTGTGGTAAAACCATCTATTTCACTGGCTTGCAAGAACAGTATTTATATCAGAGAAATCAGCAAATGCTACAAATCAGGGACATTCCCATTCAACCCCTTCTCCAAATGTAGCTTAATGTAGCTAATAAGCATATCATTGAGGCAGACTCTTAGCAGTTGCCTCTTGCTCTTCTCATTCTTTTTTCCTAAAATTCAAATAGTTATATAAGAGGCAAAATAATCAGTTGTGGCTATCTAATGGCATAATGGAACTGCCGTAAGAACCTTGGATTGCCTACTTACAAAATTTTTGTTAGGTGAAAAAATTAAAAACACTACTTTATGTAAGCCAATTTCACTATGCATTTTACTGCAATTACATACAATTCTAATAAATATAAAAACTTATTTTTTCAGATGATGTATGTTTCCTCTAAAGCAAATTTTCTGGACAATATTTAGAGAATTATTATCTCACACATGAATTAGTGGCTGAAAGGAACATCAACAAAGAATTGGTGAGATTTGATAGCTAGAACCCACTTTGATAACACATTGAATGATATGATGAAACTCTTTTATAAGAGTGTAGATTTCACATGGAAATTTACTGAGCATGTGAGCATGTAGGACTCAGCCAAAATACCTTATGGTACAAACAACTTCATAATAGAAATATGGAATGAAATTGCTATTCCATCATACCATGCCATCTGACCCACATTTCCTGGTAAAACTATTCCCAACCTTCCACAACATTTACAAACAGCCAAAAATATGTAAAAATCACAGAATACCAAACTGACTGGCAATGAAAATTTTGCAGAAATCTGGAGGGAATTTCCATTACTCACAGAAACAACGGATTTAGAATGTGAAGCAGATTAGTAGCTCTTGCAGAGTATACTGCGAAAATTATAGCAAAGAGATTCATCTAAAAGACAGTATAGTGAAGGTACATCCAACTTCCCTGGTTACCCAGTGGTTAAGAATCTGCCTGCCAGTGCAGTGGACACGTGTTCAGTCCCTGGTCTGGAAAGATCACACATGCCCGGAGCAACTAAGCCCGTGTGCCACAGCTACTGAGCCTGTGCTCTAGAGCCCATGAGCCACAACTGCTAAGCCCACGACCACAACTACTGAAGTCCACGCTCCTACAGCTACTGCACAGCAAAAAAAGAAGCCACCACAATAAGAATCCCGTGCACCACAACGAAGAGAAGCCCTCACTCGCTACAACTAGAGAAAACCAACATGCAGCAAAAAAAGACGCAACACAGCCAAAAATAAATACATAATATAAATAAATTTATTTAAGAAATAAAAGAACCTATATCCTTCTTGTATTGTATGGGTAAGAACAGGGATACCCAACTCTCAGGCCACACGGCCTGTTAGGAACATGGCTGCACAGCAGGAGGTGAGCAGTGGGCAAGAGAGCGAAACTTCATCTGTCACTCCCCATCGCTCTGCATCTCTCTCACTACTGCCTGAAACATCACTTGTATTATCAACTGAACCATCCCTTCCAACCCCAACTTTCCTGTCTGTGGAAAAGTTGCCTTCTGCGAAACCAGTCCCTGGTGCCAAAAAGTTTGGGGACCACTTGTGTAGAAATGCAACTTTGTCCTATTCATAAAACTGTTATTGTAAATAAAAAGATAATGAATTAAAATTTAGGAATATAGTAGCTATTTAGTAAATTAACTAATATAAAAATACTCCAAGTTTGGCTTAGATAAACTTTGTACAATAGATAAATGCATCTTGTCATTTGATTTATAAATCTACATTGTGTGTATCAGTGCTCACCACCTTATTATATTGTTTTTTTATACAAAATATTCAGTGCTTAAAAAGAATATCTTCAAACAAACAAAATCCCAGGACCAGGTAGCTTCACAGGTGAATTTATGAAATATTTAGAGATGAGCTAACACCTATCCTTCTCAAATTCTCACAAAATACAGCATAAGTAGGAACACTCCCAAACTCATTCTATGAGGCTTACATCACCCAGATACCAAAAACAGAAAAAGATATCACAAAATAAAAACTACAGGCCAATATCACGGATGAATATAGATGCAAAAATCCTCAACTAAATACTAGCAAAAAGAATCCAACAGCACGTTACAAAGATCATGCACCATGACCAAGTGGTATTTATCCCTGGAGTGGAAGGATTCTTCAGTATACGCAATCAATGTGTTACCGCATATTAACAAACTGAAGGATAAAAACCATATGATAATCTCAATAAAAGCAGGAAAACATGGTGACACAATTCAGCACACATTGATCATAAAAACTGTCCAGAAAGTAGGCATAGAGGGAACTTACCTCAACATGATAAATGCCATATATGGCAAACCCACAGCCAACATTGTTCTCCTGGTAAAAAATTGAAACTGTTACTACTAAGGTCAGGAACAAGACAAGGCTGCTCATTCTAACCACTATTATTCAACATAGTTTTGGAAGTTTTAGCCACAGCAATCAGACAAGAAAAAGAAATAAAAGGAATCCAAACCAGAAAAGAAGTAAAACAGTCACTGTTTGCAGATGACATGATACTATACATAGAGAATCCGAAGGATGCTACCAGAATACTTCGAGAGCTAATCAATGAATTTGGTAAAGTAGAAGTATACAAAATTAAGGCACAGATATCACTTGCATTCCTATACATGAATGAAGGAAAATCTGAAAGAGAACATAAGGAAACACTCGCATTTACCATTGCAACAAAAAGAAGAAAATTCCTAAGAACAAACCTATCTAAGGAGAAAAAATTCCTGTATGCAGAAAACCATAAGACACTGATGAAAGAAATTAAAGATGATACACACACATGGGGAGATATACCATGTTCTTGGGTCGGAAGAATCAACATTGTGAAAATGTATATACTACCCAAAACAATCTACGGATTCAATGAAATCCTTATCAAATTACAAATTGTAGTTTTCACAGAAGTAAAACAAAATATTTCAAAATTTGTATGAAAACACAAAAGACCAGACTGCCAAAGCAATTTACAGAAAGAAAAATGGAGCTGAAGTATTCAGGCACCCTGACTTCAAACTATACTACAAAGCTACAGTAATCAAGGCAGTATGGTGCTGGTACAAAAACTGAAATATAGAGCAATGGAACACAGTAGAAAGCGCAGAGATACATCCACACAATAAGGTCAACTTATCTTCGATGAAAGAGGCAAGAATATACAATGTATTAAAGACAGCCTATTCAATAACCAGTGCTGGGAAAACAGGGCAGCTAACTGTAAAAGAATGAAATTAGAACACTCCCTAACCCTGTACACAAAAATAAACTCAATATGGATTAAAGAAATAAATGTAAGGACAGACACTATGAAACGCTTAGAGGAAAACATAGGCAGAACAATCGATGACATAAATCACAGGAAGATCCATTATGACACAGAAATGGAAATTTTAAAATAATTGTGACACAATGACCCTTAAAATATTTTGCACAGCAAAGGAAACCATAAACAAATGAAAAGGCAACCCTCAGAATGGGAGAAAATATTTTCCAATGTAGCAACTCACAGAAGACTAATCTCCAAAATATACAAGCAGATCATGCAGCTCAATATCATAAAAACAAAGAAGCTAATCCAAAAATGGAGAGAAGACCTAAACAGACATGTCTCCAAAGAAGGTATACAGATTTCCAACAAACACATGAAAGAATGCTCAACATCATTAATCATTAGAGAAATGCAAATCAAAATTACAATGAGATATCTTTTCTCACTGGTCAGAATGACTTTCATGAAAAAAATCTAGAAACTATAAATGCTGGAGAGGGTGTGGAGAAGAGGGAACTCTCTTGCACTGTTGGTGGGAATGTAAATTGATACAGCCACTATGGAGAAGAGTATGGAGGTTCCTTAAAAAACTACAAATAGAACTACCATATGACCCAGCAATCCCACTACTGGACATGTACACTGAGAATGCCATAATTCAAAAACAGTCATGTACCAAAATATTATTGCATCTCTACTTACAATAGCCAGGATATGGAAGCAACCTAAGTGACCATCAGCAGATGAATGGATAAGGAAGATTTGGCACATACATACAATGTAATATTACTCAGCCATAGAAAGAAACGGAATTGAGTTATTTGAGGTGAGTTGGATGAATCTAGAGTCTGTCATAAAGAGTGTAGTAAGTCAGAAAAAGAAAAACAAATACCGTATGCTAACACATATATATGGAATATACGGAAAAAATGGTCATGAAGAACCTAAGGGTAAGACGGGGATATAAACACAGACCTACTTAGCATGACTTGAGTATATGGGGATGGGGAGGGATAGGCTGTGATGAGGTGAGAGAGTGGCATGGACATATATACACTACCAAGCGTAAAGTATATATCTAGTGGGAAGCAGCCGCGTAGAACAGGGAAAACAGCTAAGAGGTGTGGGACTGCCTATAGGGTTGGGATAGGGAGGGTGGTAGGGAGGGAGATGCAGGAGGGAAGAGATATGGGAGCATGTGTATATGTATAAATGATTCAGTTTGTTATAAAGCAGAAATTAACACACCACTGAAAAGCAATTATACTCCAATAAAGAAGTTAAAAAAAACACAAAATTATCCATACAGTCCATTAGCATAAATAATTTAGTTTTCTTTAGATGTATAATGACAAATATGTATGGCATGAGTCCAAAATCATACAAGAGACAGTGTCTCTTGCCTTTACTATTAAATGAAAAGATTTCTCTTGGCCTATCAGCTGCTTTCCAACTCACTTGGCCTCTTATCAATCCAGAACTTCAGCACACCACTAATATCCTCTCAGCTTTCATTTATTCATTCAACATTTATTTTTAACCATTTACTATAATTTCAGGAATTTTATAGATATTGGGACTATAATTCTAAAAAGACATAATATCTCACTTTTAGAAACTGGAGTCAATCACAATTGTCAGAAGGAAGTTGAGGAGAATATGATAACATAGAAGCATAATCATTTTCAATTTTTGCTGTGGAATTACCTATTATAGATATATCTGTCTATAGATAAACAAAGAAGGTGATCTGTCATCATGCGAGGCATGATGCAGTTACAAATGTGTACTTCATTTTCTTCTATGATTTTACACTTGAGGGAAAACAAATTTTAACAATTTTATTAACTGAGGAATTAGTGTTTAAGCATTCAATGATTCTCAAATTAGTTAATTTATGGGCAACAGGGTTCTTCAGCTCCTCCTTGCAGTAGAATTTGGTAAGATACCATCATTTAAATGATGTTTATTGACTATCTTCCCCAATAGACTAAAAGATGTCTTGACACAATTGCATAGCACACAGTAGATGTTAATTAGAAAATGAATAATATAATAGATTTTAGAAAGCATTAAAACAATGATCCAGATAAAATGAACTGATGAATCTTCTTGACTCCATCTCAGAGCCAGGGAAAAATTATTCTCATAGTTATTGCTTGGAATTCCAATGGAATAGAAAAAGCAACAATTTCTGAACTTGGAATATACATATTTTCTTCCCTAATTTATTTTTAGAACAAATGAACTCTAATTCAATTTTACGTGAAAAATCTATTTCCTAGGGCTTCCCTGGTGGTGCTGTGGTTGACAGTCCCCCTACCGATGCAGAGGACGTGGGTTTCTGTCCCAGTCCAGGAAGACCCCACATGCCACAGAGCAGCTGGGCCCGTGAGCCATGGCCACTGAGCTTGCACGTCCGGAGCCTGTGCTCCTCAACAGGAGACGCCACAACAGTGTGTGGACCACGTAACCCCCCCCAAAAAAAAATAATAAAATAAAACCATTTTCTACCATTGCCACTAATTTACATTTTATACATTATTAGACACTAATAAATTTATGTTAAATATGTTCTGTATATGCTTCCTTTGAAGCATATATGCTTCATATATATATATATATATATATAGCCATAATGAAATTTTATGCAATGAGAATATTTTTCTGTCATCCAAACGTTTTAAAGATATGAATATTTTCAGCAGTTTTACTTTTATTCCTTTACATATTTACACACTCAAATTTAATAACTTTTTAATAAAATATTTCAGCACTGAATTATGCATCTACTGTGTACAATCTTTCAATTTGCCTGCTTCTGCTACTTTATAGAAGTAGTCTAATTTATTTTTTCTAAATATTTTGTTCCTCAGAAATATTTCTAATATTACTTTATTATTTTTCATGGACAATTATGGGAGAAACTTTTGGCCTAACAGCTATTCTCCCCTTCTCTGATTTTAGGGCAGTACTAATTTCTAGGCTCCTGTGTAGCATGAGATTGCTACAGAATACAATTCTGAGTAATCAGATATAAAAAGAAATTGTTTAGTGTGGCTCCCAAGAAAGTGCTTTAGAAGAGGGCAGAACAAAGAGTCTGTGGTAAAACCATCTATTTAACTGGCTTGCGAGAACAGTATTTATATCAACGTAATCAGCAAATGCTATAAATCAGGGACATCCCCAACCCACTACCACTCCAAATGTAGCTTAATATAACTAATAAACATATCATTGAGGCAGACTCTTAGCATTTGCCTCTTGCACTTCCCATTTTTTCTTCCTAAAATTCAAATAGTAATATAGGAGGCAAAATAATTAGTTGTGGCTATCTAATGGCATAATGGTACTGCCGTAACAGCCATGGATTGCCTACTTAAAAATTTTTGTTAAGTGAAAAAATTAAAAACACTACTTTATATAAGCCACTGACACTATGCATATTGCTGCAATCAGATACAATTCTAATAAATATAAAAAAACTTCTTTTTGCAAACAATGTATGTTTCTTATAAAGCAAATTTTCTGAAAAATATTTAGAAAATCATTATCTCACACATGAATAAGTGGTTGAAAGGAACATCAACAAAATGTTAGTGAGTTTTGATACCTAGAACCCACTTTGATAACAATCAGAATGATACGATGAAACTCTTTAATAAGAGTGTAGATTTCACATGGAAGTTTTCTGAGCATATCAGCACGTTGGACTCACCCAAAATATCTTATGGTACAAACAACTTCGTAATAGAAATGTGGAATGAAATTTCTAATCCATCATACAATGCAATCTGACCCTCCTTTCCTGGTAAAACTACTCCCAACCTCACACAAAAATTTACAAACAGCCAAAAATTTGTAAAAAGCACAGAATACTAAACTGACTGACAATGAACATTTTGCAGAAATCTGGAGGGAATTTCCATTACTCACACGAACAATGGATTTAGAACATGAAGCAGATTAGTAGCTCTTGCAGGGTATACTGCTAAAAGTAGAGCAAAGTGATTCTTCTAAAAGACAGTATAAAGAAGCTACATCCAACTTCCCTGGTGACACAGTGGTTAAGAATCTGCCTGCCAGTGCAGTGGACATGGGTTTGATCCCTGGTCCGGGAAGAACCCACATGCCATATATCAACTAAGCCCGTGTGCCACAGCTACTGTGCCTGCGTTCTAGAGCCCATGAGCCACAACTACTATGCCCATGTGCCACAACTACTGAAGTCCACACGCGTAGAGCTGGTGCTCAGCAAGAAAAGAAGCAACCACAATGAGAAGCCGTGCACCACAACAAAGAGTAGCCCCCACTCGCTGCTACTAGAGAAAGCCCACATGCAGAAACAAAGACCCAATGCAGCAAAAATAAATAAAAAAATTTATTTAAAAAATAAGAGAACCTACATCCTTCTTGTATTGTGTGGTTTAGAACAGGGATACCCAACTCCCAGGCCACAAGGACTGATAAGAACCTAGCTGCACAGCAGGAGGTGAGCAGTGGGCAAGAGAGCGAAACTTCATCTGCTGCTCCCCATTGCTCCCCATCACTCACATTACTGCCTGAATCATCACTTGCATTATCACCTGAACGATCCCTTCCTACCCCACATTTCCTGTCTGGAAAAAATTGTCTTCCACGAAACCAGTCCCTGTTGCCAAAATGGTTGGGGACCACTGGTGTAGAAATGCAACTTTGTACTATTCAGAAAACTGGTATTGTAAATAAAATACAAAATAATGACTTAAAATTTAGGAATATAGTAGCTATTTAGTAACTTAACTAATATTAAAATACTCCAAGTTTGGCTTAGGAAAATTTTGTACAATAGATAAATGCATTTTGTCATTTGATTTATAAATCTACCTTGTGTGATTTTGTGCTAACCACCTTATTATATTGTTTTCCTTTATATAAGTATTCAGTGCTTAAAAATCACATCTTCAAACAAACAAAATCCCAGTATCAGGTAGCTTCACAGGCGAATTCTATGACACAATTAGAGAAGAGCTAACACCTATCATTCTCAAATTCTCACAAAATACAGCATAAGTAGGAACACTCCCAAACTCATTCTATGAGGCCAACATCACCCTGATACCAAAACCAGACAGAGATATCAGAAAAAAAAAGAAAGTTACAGTCCAATATCTCGGATGAATATAGATGCAAAAATCCTCAACTAAATACTAACAAAAAGAACCCAACAGTACGTTAAAAAGATCATGCACCATGATCAAGTGTTTTTTATCCCAAGAATGCAAGGATCCTTCAATATACACAAAGCAAAGAAGGTGATACACCATATTAACAAAGTGAAGGATGAAAACCATATGATAATCTCAATAGAAGCAGAAAAACCTGGTGACAAGATTCAACACAAATTGATGATAAAAACCGTCCAGAATGCAGGCATAGAGGGAACTTACCTCAACATAATAAATGCCATATATGACAAACCCACAGCCAACATCGTTCTCCATGGTGAAAACTTGAAACCATTACCACTAAGATCAGGAACAACACAAAGCTGTTCATTCTAAGCAATACTATTCAACATAGTTTTGGAAGTTTAAGCCACAGCAATCAGACAAGAAAAAGAAATAAAAGGAATCTCAATTAGGAAAGAAGTAAAACTTTCAATGTTTGTAGATGACATGATATTATACATAGAGCATCTGAAACATGCTACCAGAAAACTATGAGAGCTAATCCATGAATTTGGTAAAGTAGCAGTATACAAAATTAAGGCACAGAAATCATTTGCATTCCTGTACATTAATGAAGAAAAATCTGAAAGAGAACATAAGGAAACACTCCCATTTACCAATACAACAAAAAGAAGAAAATTCTTAGGAACAAACCTACCCAAGGACACAAAAGTCCTGTATGCAGAAAACCAAAAGACACTGATGAAAGATATTAAAGATGGTACACACACATGAAGAGATATACCATGTTCCTGGGTTGGAAGAATCAATATTGTGAAAATGAATATACTACCCAAAGCAATCTACAGACTCAATGCAATCCCTATCAAACTGAAAATTGAGCTTTTCACAGAACTAAAACAAAAATTTCAAAATTTGTATGAAAACACAAAAGACCTGATAGCCAAAGCAATTCTGAGAAAGAAAAATGGAGCTTGAGGTTTCATGCTCCCTGACTTCTGATTATACTACAAAGCCACAGTAAAGAAAACAGTATTGTACTGGAACAAAAACTGAAAAATAGAACAATGGAACAGAATAGAAAGCCCAGAGATACACCAAAACAATAAGGTCCTCTTATCTTCGATGAAAGGGGCAAGAATATACAATGCATTAAAGACAGGCTATTCAACAACTAGTGCTGGGAAAACAGGATAGCTATGTGTAAAAGAATGAAATAAGAACACTCTCTAACACTGTACACAAAAATAAACTGAATATGGATTAAAGAACTAAATGTAAGGCCAGACACTATGAAACTCTTAGAGGAAAACATAGGCAGAACAATCCATGACATAAATCACAGCAAGATCCATTATGGCCCAGAAATGGAAATAGAATAAAAATTGTGACACAATGAATATTAAAATATTTTGCACAGCAAATGAAACCATAAACCAGATGAAAAGACAACCCTCAGCGTGGAGAAAATATTTTCAAATGACGCAACTCACAGAAGTCTACTCTCCGAAATATACAAGCATATCATGCAGCTCAATATCAAAAAAACAAACAAGCCAATCCAAAAAGGGCAGAAGACCTAAGCAGGCATGTCTCAAAAGAAGGTATACAGATTGCCAACAAACACATGAAGGAGTGCTCAACATCATTAATCATTAGAGAAATGCAAATCAAAACTAAAATGAGATATCATCTCACACCGCTCAGAATGGTTTTCATCCAAAAATCTAGAAATAATAAAGGCTGGAGAGGATGTGGAGAAATGGGAACCCTCTTGCACTGTTGGTGGGAATGTAAACTGACACAGCCACTATGGGGAACAGTATGGAACTTCCTTCAAAAACTACAAAAAGAACTACCATGCGACCCAGCAATCCCACTACTGGGCATAAACCCTGAGAAAACCATAATTCAAAACGAGTCATGTACCAGAATATTCACTAGAACTCTATTTACAAGAGTCAGGATATGGAATAAACCAAAGTGTGCATCAGCAGGTGAGTGGATAAAGAAGATGTGGCACATATATACAATGGAATATTACTCAGCCAAAAAAGAATCAAAATTGAGTTACTTGTGGTGAGATGGATGGATCTAGAGTCTGTCATAAAGAGTGAAGTAAGTCAGAAAGAGAAAAACAAATACCGTATGCTAACACATATATATGGAATCTAAGAAAAAAAACAACTTCATGAAGAACCTGGGGTAAGACGGGAATAAAAACACAGACCGACTAGAGCATGGACTTGAGCATATGAGGAGGGGTAGGGGTCGGCTGTGATGAAGTGAGAGAGAGGCATGGATATATATACACTATATACACTACATATACACTACCAAGCGTAAAGTGGATAGCTAGTGGGAAGTAGCTGTGTAGCACAAGGTGGTGTTCGGCCACCTACAGTGGTGGGATAGGGCGGGTGGGAGGGAAGGAGACACAGGAGGGAAGAGATATGGGGACATGTGTATATGTATAACTGATTCACTTTGTTATAAAGCAAAAACTAACAAATCGTTGTAAAGCAATTATACTCCAATAAAGATGTTTTTAAAAAAACCCAAAATTATCCATAGAGTCCATTAGCATAAATAATTAAGTTTTCATTAGATGTATAATGACAAATATGTATGGCATGAGTCCAAAATCATACTAGAGTCAATGTCTCTTGCCTTTACTATTTATTGAATAGCTTTTTCTTGGCCTATCAGCTGCTTTCCAACTCACTTCGCCTTTTATCAATCCAGAACTTCAGCACACCAGCGATATCCTCTCAGCATTTCATTTATTCATTCAAAATTTATTTTCAACCATTTACTATTATTTCAGGAATTTTATAGATAATGGCACTATAATATTAAAAAGACATAATATCTCACTTTTAGAAACTGGAATCAATCCAAATTGTCAGAAGAAACTTGAGGAGAATATGATAATAACATAGAAGCATAATCGTTTGCAACTTTTGCTGCGGAATTACCTATTATAGATATATCTGGCTATAGATAAAGAAAGAAGGTGAACTGTCATCATGGGAGGCATGATGCAGTTACAAACGTGTACTTCATTTTCTTCTATGACTTTACACTTGAGGGGAAACAATTTTTAACAATTTTATTAACTGAGGAATTAACTTATAAGCTTTCAATGGTTCTCAATTTAGTTTAGTTTATGGGCAATAGTGTTCTTCAGCTCCTCCTTGCAGTGGAAGTTGGCAAGAATTCCATTTTTTAAATGATTTTTATTGACGATCATCCCCATTAGACTAAAATGTGTCTTGACACAATTGCCTAACACACAGTAGATTTTAATTAGAAAATGAGTAATAGAATAGATTTTAGAAAGCATTAAAACAATGATCTAGACAAAATGAACCCATGAATCTTCTTGACTCCATCTTAGAGTCAGGGAAAAATTATTCTCGTAGTTATTGCTTCGAATTCTAATGGAACAGAAAAAGCAAAACTTTCTCTACTTGGAATATACATATTTTCCTCCCTAATTTATTTTTAGAACATATGGACTCTAATTCAATTTTAAGTGAAAAAATCCATTTTTTAGGGATTGCCTGGTGGCTCTGTGGTTGACAGTCCGCCTACCGATGCAGGAGATGTGGGTTCGTGCCCCAGTTCGGGAAGATCCCACATGGCGCGGAGCAGCTGGGCCCGTGAGCCATGGTGGCTGAATCAGCGTGTCTGGACCCTGTGCTCTGCAATAGGAGAGGCCACAAAAGTGAGAGGCATGCGTACCGCAAAAAAAAAAAAAAAAAAAAAGTCCATTTGCTAGCATTGCCACTAATTTACATTTTATACATTATCAGACATTAATGAATTTATGTTAAATATGTTCTGTATATGCTTCCTTTGAAGCGTATATATATATATGTATAGCCATAATGAAATGTTATGCAATGAGAATATTTTTCTATCGTCCAAATATTTTAAAGATATGAATATTTTCAGCACTTTGACTTTCATTTCTTTACATATTTACATATGCAAATTTGTTAACTTTTCAATAAAATATTTCAGCACTGAATTATTCTTCTACTGTGTGCAATCTTTCAATTTGCTTGCTTCTGCTACTTTATAGTAGTAACCTAATTTACTTTTTCTAAATATTCTCTTCCTCAGAAATATTTCTAATATTATTTTTTTGATTTTCATGGACAACTATAGCAGACAATTTTGGCCTAACAGCTATACTCCCCTTCCCTGATTTTAGGGCAGTACTAATTTCTAGCCTCTTGTGTAGCTTGAGGTTGCTACAGAATTCAATTCTGAGTAATCAGATATAAATAGAAATTGTTTAGTGTGGCTCCCAAGAAAGTGCTTTAAAAGAGGGCAGAGCCAAGAGTCTGTGGTAAAACCATTTATTTTGGTGGCTTGTAAGAACAGTATTTATATCAATGAAATCATCAAATGCTACAAATCAGGGACATCCCCATTCAACCCCCTCTCCAAATGTAGCTTAATGTAGCTAATAAACATATCATAGAGGCAGACTCAGCAATTGCCCCTTGCTCTTCTCATTCTTTCTTCCTAAACTTCAAATAGTTATATAGGAGGCAAAATAATCAGTAGTGGCTCTCTAATGGTATTATGGTACTGCCGTGACAGCCCTGGATTGCCTACTTACAAAATTTTTGTTAGGTGAAAAAATTAAAAACACTACTTTATATAAGCCACTGTCACTATGCATTTAGCTGCAATTAGATACAATCCTAATAAATATAAATACTTATTTTTGCAGATGATGTATGTTTCTTATAAAGCAAATTTTCCAGACAGTATTTAGCGATTTATTATCTCATCCATGAATTAGTGGTTGAAAGGAACATCAACAAAGAATTGGTGAGATTTGATAGCTAGAACCCAATTTGAAAACATTCTGAATGATATGATGAAACTGTTTTATAATAGTGTAGATTTCACATGGAAGTTTACTGAGCATTTGAGCATGTAGGACTCACCCAACGTACCTTATGGTACAAACAACTTCATAATAGAAACATGGAATGAAATTGCTAATCCATCATACAATGCCATCTGACCCTCCTTTCCTGGTAAAACTACTCCCAAACTCCCACAAAAATTTACAAACAGTCAAAATTATGTAAAAAGCGCAGAATACCAAACTGACTGGCAATGAACATTTTGTAGAAATCTGGAGGGAATTTCCATTACTCACAAGAAAAATGGATTTAGAATGTCAAGCAAATTAGTAGCTCTTGCAGGGTATACTGCTAAAAGTAGGGCAAAGTGATTCATCTAAAAACAGTATAAATAATCTACATCCAACTTCCCTGGTGACACAGTGGTTAAAAAACTGTCTGCCTGTGCAGTGGACACGGGTTCGATCCCTGCTCTGGGAAGATCCCACATGCCGCAGAGCAACTAACCCCATGTGCCACAGCTACTGAGCCTGCACTCTAGAGCCCATGAGCCACAACTACTAAGTACACGTGCCACAACTACTGAAGTCTGCGCACCTTGGGCTGGTGCTCAGCAACAAAATAAGCCACCACAATAAGAAGCCCATGAACCACAACAAAGAGTAGCCCTCACTCACTGCAACTAGACAAAGCCCACATGCAGCAACAAAGACCCAACACAGACAAAAATGAATACTTAAAATAAATAAATTTCTTAAAAGATAAGAGAACATACATCCTTCTTGTATTGTGTGGTTTAGAACAGGGATGCCCAACTCCCAGGCCACATGGCCTGTTAGGAACCTGGCTACACAGCAGGAGTTGAGTACTGGGCAAGAGAGCTAAACTTCATCTGCCGCTCCCCATTGCTCCCCATCACTCCCATTACTGCCTGAACCATCATTTGCATTATCACCTGAACCATCCCTTTCCTCTCCAACTTTACTGTCTGTGGAAAAATTATCTTCCACGAAACCAGTCCCTGGTGCCAAAAAAGTTGGGGACCACTGGTGTAGTAATGCAACATTGTACTATTCAGAAAACTATTATTGAAAATAAAATACAGCATAATGAGTTAAAATTTAGGAATATAGTAGCTATTTAGTAACTTAACTAATATTAAAATACTCCAAGTTTGGCTTAGGAAAACTTTGTACAGTAGATAAGTGCATTTTGTCAATTGATTTATAAATTGACATGTGTGTATTTGTGCTCACCATTTTATTATATTGTTTTTTATATAAAATATTCAGTGCTTAAAAAAAATCTTCAGACAAACAGAATCCCAGGATCAGTTAGCCTCACAGGCGAATTCTATGAAACATTTCGAGAAGAGCTAACACCTATCTTTCTCAAATTCTCACAAAATACAGCATAAGTAGGAACACTCCCAAACTCGTTCTATGAGGCCAAAAACACCCTGATATGTAAACCAGACAGAGATATCACAAAAAAAGAAAACTACAGTCCAATATCATGGATGAATATAGATGCAAAATCCTCAATTAAATACTAGCAAAAGGAATTCAACAGCTCATTAAAAAGATCATGCACCATGATCAACTGCTGTTTATCCCCGGAATGCAAAGATTCTTCAATATATGCAAAGCAATCAATGTGATATACCATATTAACAAACTGAAGGATAAAAACCATATGATAATCTCAATAGAAGCAGAAAAACCTGGTGACAAAATTCAACACACGCTCTGAAGACAATATGGAAAATAGGGAGCCCCTGATATTTACAGTCAAAGGAATCTAGATTCACTCCTGAAATGTCTGGGTATGTGATAAGGGAAAGGTTAAACTCTCTGATTCTCACTTTTCCCATTTCAAATGAGGATATAAGAATGCATATCTGGTATGGTGTTTGGGAGTGTCAAATGAGAAAAATGCATATAAAGTGCTTGGAACATTAAAGCTGTTCAGTAAATATTAGCTCCCCAGTCTACTACAAACCTTCCACCAACAAATCTAAACAACTGGGTTTAAATCTTTGTCATGATGTCCATTAGATTGTGTTGATGAGTTAAATTTTTCCCTAAGGAACACTGGGTTAGGGTAAAGCTGTCTATGAACAAGTATTTGCTCATAGCAGCACACCTGACTCGGCAACACTGGAGAGCATGCTAAAATGTCACGGGTGAACTTGACAAATAGAAATAGGATATATTACTTCCAAACCACTAGAGGGAATAAGGTACTAAAGAACACTCAATCCATCCAACAGAGACTCAGTCAGGGCAATACAAAACAGAAAAAGAGAATAATACATGAGAAGTGTAGGGAAAAATCACAATAAATAGGAAGCAGAAATAAGATGACAGAAACAACTGCAAACTAGAGATTACTAGGAAAATTTCAAAATGGAGCCATATGACCTTAAAAAAGGACTATCTAAATCATAAGGGCATGGCAGCATCAAAAGTAAACAGTTGTGAACATTTTTTAAATGATTATTTCAGTTCTTAAATGATTAAAAGGAGGGATTCAGGGCTAATTATTTTGATTATAATTCCGAAGGCTCAAAATATACATATGCCAAAAATTCACTGAAATTGACAAATTCACAGTGTGGGAACTTTTAGTGTCTCACTCAGTAACTGATCGATTAAGAAAACAATAACTATTAGCAATGATAAGGAAGATTTGAAGAACCCTATTAAAATCTTGATGTAATGGGCATGTATACAATACTAGGTCCAAAGATTAGAGAATATATATTCTTTGGAAGCACAATTGGAACATTTAGAAAAGCTGATCATACACTAGGCAACAAATATATGTCAGCAATTTTCAAAAAAGTGTTGTGAAGGTGGAAACCACGTTCTCTGAACAAAATGTAATTAAGTTAAAAAATAATAACCCAAGGAAAACAGAAACAAACAACTTAGGGTGGCAACGTTTAAAAATACGAACTGAATCAAGTGATAAATATGACCAACAAAGGACAAATTGTAATTATTAATCATAATAGAAATTAGGAAATATTGCAAACAAATGATAATGAAAATAGGCCCTATAAAATCTGGTGGAATACACCAAAATGTTAGTCTGAGGGACATTTATAACACCAAATGCTTATATTAGAAAAGCAGAGATTCAAGCCTTGAGACTTCCAGGATAATGGTGGAAGAGTAAGACGTGGAGATCAATTTCCTCCCAACAGATACATCAGAAAAACCTACTGAATGCTGCCAGAAGACCTCAGACCTCCCAAAAGGCAAGAAACTCTGCAGGTACCTGGGTAGGGCAAAAGAAAAAAGAATAAACAGAGATAAAAGGTTAGGGACAGGATCTGCACCAGTGGGAGGGAGCTGTGATGGAGGAAAGGTTTCCACACAATAGGAAGCCCCTTTGCAAGCAGAGACTGCAGGTGGCGGAGGGGGAAAGCTTTGGAGCCACGGAGGAGAGCACAGCAACAGGGGTGCGGAGGGCAAAGCAGAGAGACTCCTGCACAGAGGATCAGGGCCTACTGGCACTCATCAGCCCGAGAGGCTTGTCTGCTCACCCGCTGGGGTGGGCAGGGCTAGTAGTTGAGGCTTGTTCTTCGTTTGGAGCACCAGGAGAGGACTAGGGTTGGCAGCGTGAACACAGTCTGCAGGGGGTTAATACACCACGGCTAGCCGGGAGGGAGTCTGGGGAAAAGTCTGGACCTGCCAAAGAGGCAAGAGACTTTTTCTTCCCTCTTTGTTTCCTGGTGCACGAGGAAAGGAGATTAAGATCGCTGCTTAAAGGAGCTCCAGAGATGGGTGCGAGCCGCGTGGACCACAGACACGGGCATGAGACTCTAAGGCTGCTGCTGCCACCACTAAGAAGCCTGTGTGCGAGCACAGGTTACTATCCACACCCCCCTTCCGGGGAGCCTGTCCAGCCCGCCACTGCCAGGGTCCAGGGATCCAAGGACAACTTCCCCAGGAGAACTCACAGCGCGCCTCAGTCTTGTGCAACATCATGCCGGCCTCTGCCGCAGGCTCGCCCCACACTCCATGCCCCTCCTTCGCCAGGGCCTGATGAGCCAGAGCTCCCGAATCAGCAGCTCCTTTAGCCCTGTGCAGTCTGAACGAAGAACATATGCCCTCCGGTGGCCTACACGCAGAGACGGGGCCAAATTCAAAGCTGAGGCCCTGGGAGCTGTGAGAACAAAGAAGAGAAAGGGAAATCTCTCCCAGCAGCCTCAGAAGTAGCAGATTAAAGCTACACAATCAACTTGATGTACCCTGCAGCTGTAGAATACATGAATAGAAAATGAATCATCCTAAACTGAGGAGGTGGACTTTGAGAGCAAGATTTATGTTTTTTTCCCCTTTTCCTCTTTTTGTGAGAGTGTATGTGTATGATTCTGTGTGAGATTTTGTCTGTATAGCTTTGTTTCCACCATTTGTCCTAGGGTTCTATCCATCCTTTTCTTTTTTTTTTTTTTTTTGTGTGTGTGTGGATTTTTTTTTTTACTTTTTTTCTTAATAATTATTTTTTATTTTAATAACTTTATTTTATTTTACTTTATCTTCTTTCTTTCTTTCTTTCTTTCTTTCTTTCTTTCTTTCTTTCTTTCTTTCTTTCTTTCTTTCTTTCTTACCTTCCTTCACTCCTTTAGATAACGAATCATCCCAAACTGAGGAGGTGGACTTTGAGGGCAAGATTTATGATTTTTATCTTTTTTCCTCTTTTTGTGAGTGTGTATGTATATGCTTTGGTGTGAGATTTTGTCTCTATAGCTTTGCTTCCACCATTTGTCCTAGGTTTCTATCCATCTGGTATTTGTTGTTGCTTTTTTGTTTTTTTAATTTTTTTCTTTTTCTTTTCTTAATAATTATTCTTTTATTTTAAAAACTGTTATATTTTATCTGACTTTATTTTATTTTACTGTATCTTCTTTCTTTCTTTCTTCTTTTCCTTCCATCCCCCCTTCCTTCATTCCTCCTTCCCTCCCTCCCTCCTTTCTTTCTTTCTTTATACTTCTACTAATTCTCTCTTACTACTTTTTCTCCCTTTTATTCTGAGCCGTGTGGATGAAAGTCTCTTGGTGCTGCAACCAGGAGTCAGTGCTGAGCCTCTGAGGTGGGAGAGCCAACTACAACACACTGGTCCAAAAGACACCACCGAGCTCCACATAATATCAAATGGCAAAAATCTCCCAGATATCTCTATCTCAACACCAGCACCCAGCTTCACTCAACGACCAGCAAGCTACAGTGTTGGTCATCCTATGCCAAACAACTAGCAAGACAGAAACACAAACCCACCCATTAGCAGACAGGCTGACTAAAATCATAATAAGTCCACAGACACCCCAAAACACACCACCAGACGTGGGCCTGACGACCAGAAAGACAAGATCCAGCCTCATCCACCAGAACACAGGCACTAGTCTCCTCTACCAGGAAGCATATACAACCACCTGAACCAAACTTAGCCACTGGGGACAGACACCAAAAACAACAGGAACTACGGACATGCAGCCTGCAAAAAGGAGACCCCAAACACAGTAAGAGAAGCAAAATGAGAAGACAGAAAAACACACAGCAGATGAAGGAGCAAGATAAAAACGCAGCAGACCTAACAAATGAAGAGGATATAGGCAGTATACCTGAAAAAGAATTCAGAATATTGACAGTAAAGATGATCCAAAATTTTGGAAATAGAATGGACAAAATGCAAGAAACATTTAACAAGAACCTAGAAGAACTAAGGATGAAACAAACAATGATGAACAACACAATAAATGAAAATAAAACTACTCTAGATAGGATCAATAGCAGAGTAACTGAGGCAGAAGAATGGATAAGTGACATGGAAGATAAAATAGTGGAAATCACTGCAGAGCAGAATAAAGAAAAAGGAATGAAAAGAACTGAGGACAGTCTCAGAAACGTCTGGGACAACATTAAACTCACCAACATTCCAATTATAGGGGTTCCAGAAGAAGAAGAGATAAAGAAAGGGACTGAGAAAATATTTGAAGAGATTATAGTGGAAAACTTCCCTAATATGGGAAAGGAAATAGTTAATCAAGTCCAGGAAGCACAGAGAGTCCCATACAGGATAAATCCAAGGAGAAATACGCCAAGACACATACTAATCAAACTGCCAAAAATTAAATACAAAGAAAAAATATTAAAAGCTGGAAGGGAAAAAGAACAAATAACACACAGGGAATCCCTATAACGTTAACAGCTGATCTTTCAGCAGAAACTCTGCAAGCCAGAAAGGAGTGGCAGGACACATTTAAAGTGATGAAGGAGAAAAACCTGCAACCAAGATTACTCTATCCAGCAAAGATCTCATTCAGATTTGATGGGGAAATTAAAACTTTACAGACAAGAAAAAGCTGAGAGAGTTCAGCACAACCAAACCACCTTTACAACAACTTCTAAAGGAACTTCTCCAGGCAAGAAACAAAAGAAAAGGAAAAGACCTACAATAACGAACCCAAAACACTTAAGAAAATAAGAATAAGAACATACATATCGATAATTACCTTAAATGTAAATGGACTAAATGCTCCCACCAAAAGACACAGATTAGCTGAATGGATACAAAAACAAGACCCATATATATGCTGCCTACAAGAGACCCACTTCAGACCTAGAGACACATACAGACTCAAAGTAAGGGGATCGAAAAAGATATTCCATGCAAATGGAAACCAAAAGAAAGCTGGAGTAGCAATTCTCATATGAGAGAAAATAGACTTTAAAATAAAGACTATTAGAAGAGACAAAGAAGGACACTACATAATGATCAGGGGATCAATCCAAGAAGAAGATATAACAATTGTGAATATTTATGCACCCAACATAGGAGCACCTCAATACATAAGGCAAATACAGCCATAAAAGGGGAAATTGACAGTAAGACATTCATAGTAGGGGACTTTAATACCCCAGTTTTACCAATGGACAGATCATCCAAAATGAAAATAAATTAGGAAGCACAAGCTTTAAATGATACATTATACAAGATGGACTTAATTGATATTTATAGGACAATCCATCGAAAAACAACAGAATATATATTTTCCTCAAGTGCTCATGGAACATTCTCCAGGAGAAATCATATCTTGGGTCACAAGTCAAGCCTTGGTAAATTTAAGAAAATTGAAATTGTTTCAAGTATCTTTTCTGACCGCAACGCTATGAGACTAGATATCAGTTACAGGAAAAGTTCTGTCAAAAATACAAACACACGAAGACTAAACAATACACTACTTAATAACGAAGAGATCACTGAAGAAATCAAAGAGGAAATAAAAAAATACCTAGAAACAAATGACAATGGATACATGACGTCCCAAAACTTATGGGATGCAGCAAAAGCAGTTCTAAGATGGAAGTTTATAGCAATACAATCATACCTTATAAAACAGGAAACATCTCGAATAAACAACCTAACCTTACACCTAAAGCAATTAGGGAAATATGAACAAAAAAACCCCAAAGTTATCAGAAGGAAAGAAATCATAAAAATCAGATCAGAAATAAATGAAAAAGAAATGAAGGAAACAATAGCAAAGATCAATAAAACTAAAAGCTGGTTCTTTGAGAAGACAAACAAAATTGATAAACCATTAGCAGACTCATCAAGAAAAAAAGGGAGAAGACTCAAATCAATAGAATTAAAAATGAAAAAGGAGAAGTAACAAGTGACACTGCAATAATACAAAAGATCATGAGAGATTACTACAAGCAACTCTATGCCAATAAAATGGACAACGTGGAAGAAATGGACAAATCCTTAGAAATGCACAACCTGCCAAGACTGAATCAGGAAGAAATAGAAAATATGAACAAACCAAACACATGCTCTAAAATTGAAACTGTGATTAAAAATCTTCCAACAAAAAAAAAGCCCAGGACCAGATGGCTTCACCGGCCAATTCTATCAAATATTTAGAGTAGAGCTTACACCTATCCTTCTCAAACTCTTCCAAAATATGGCAGAGGGAGGAACACTCCCAAACTCATTCTACGAGGCCACCATCACCTTGATACAAAAACCAGACAAGGAGGTCACAAAGAAAGAATACTACAGGCCAATATCACTGATGAACATAGATGCAAAAATCCTCAACAAAATACTAGCAAACAGAATCCAACAGCACATTAAACAGATCATACACCATGATCAAGTGGGGTTTATTCCAGGAATGCAAGGATTCTTCAATATATTGAAATCAATCAATGTGATATACCATATTAAATAATTTAAGGAGAAAAACCATATGATCATCTCAATAGATGCAGAGAAAGCTTTCGACAATATTCAACACCCATTTTTGATAAAAACCCTGTAGAAAGTACTCATTGAGGGAACTTTCCTCAACATAATAAAGGCCATATATGACAAACACACAGCCAAAATCGTCCTCAATGGTGAAAAACTGAAAGTAATTCTACTAAGATCAGGAACAAGACAAGGTTGTGCACTCTCAGAACTCTTATTCAACATAGTTTTGGAAGTTTTAACCCCAGCAATCAGAGAAGAAAAGGAAATAAAAAGAATTCAAATCAGAAAAGAAGAAGTCAAGCTGTCACTTTTTGCAGATGACATGATACTAAACGTAGAGAATCCTAAAGATGCTACCAGAAAACTACAAAAGCTAATCAATGACTTTGGTAAAGTAGCAGGATACAAAATTAATGCACAGAAATCTCTGGCATTCCTATACACTAATGATGAAAAATCTGAAAGTGAAATCAAGAAAACTCTCCCATTTACCATTACAACAGTAAGAATAAAATATCTAGGACTAAAGCTACCTAAGGAGACAAAGGATCTATATGCAGAAAATTATAAGACACTGATGAAAGAAATTAAAGATGATACCAACAGATGGAGAGATATACCATGTTCTTGAATTGGAAGAATCAACACTGTGAAAATGACTCTACTACCCAAAGCAATCTACAGATTCAATGCAATCCCTATCAAAGTACCACTGGTATTTTTCACAGACGTAGAACAAAAAAATTCACAATTTGTTTGGAAACACAAAAGACCGTGAATAGTCAAAGCAATCTTGAGTACGAAAAACGGAGCTGGAGGAATCAGGTTCCCTGACTTCAGACTATACTACAAAGCTACAGTAATCAAGAGAGTATGGTACTGGCACAAAAACAGAAAGATAGATCAATGGAACAGGATAGGAAGCCCAGAGACAAACCCACTCACATATGGTCACCTTATCTTTGATTAAGGAGGCAGGAATGTACAGTGGAGAAAGGAAAGCCTCTTCAATAAGTGGTGCTGGGAAAACTGGACAGGTACATGTAAAAGTATGAGATTAGATCACTCCCTAACACCATACACAAAAGTAAGCTCAAAATGGATTAAAGACCTAAATGGAAGGCCAGAAACTATCAAACTCTTAGAGGAAAACATAGGCAGAACACTCTATGACATAAATCACAGCAAGATCCTTATTGAAACACCTCCTAGAGAAATGGAAATAAAAACAAAAATAAACAAATGGGACCTAACGAAACTTCAAAACTTTTGCACAGCAAAGGAAACCATTAACAAGAACAAAAGACAACCCTCAGAATGGGAGAAAAATATTTGCAAATGAAGCAACTGACAGAGGATTAATCTCCAAAATTTATAAGCAGCTCATGCAGCTCAGTAACAAAAAAACAAACAACCCAATCCAAAAATGGGCAGAAGACTTAAATAGACATTTCTCCAAAGAAGATATACAGACTGCCAACAAACACATGAAAGAATGCTCAACATCATTAATCATTAGAGAAATGCAGATCAAAACTACAATGAGATATCATTTCACACCAGTCAGAATGGCCGTCATCAAAAAAATCTAGAAACAATAAATGCTGGAGAGGGTTTGGAGAAAAGGGAACCCTCTTGCACTGTTGGTGGGAATATAAATTGATACAGCCACTGTGGAGAACAGTATGGAGGTTCCTTAAGAAACTACAAATAGAAATACCATATGACCCAGCAATCCCAATACTGGGCATGTACCCTGAGAAAACCAAATTCAAAAAGAGTCATGTACCAAAATATTCATTGCAGCTCTATTTACAATAGCCCAGAGATGGAAACAACCTAAGTGCCCATCATCGGATGAATGGATAAAGAAGATGTGGCACATATATACAATGGAATATAACTCAGCCATAAAAGGAAACGAAATTGAGCTATTTGTAATGAGGTGGATAAACCTAGAGTCTGGCATGCAGAGTGAAGTAAGTCATAAAGAAAAAGACAAATACCGTATGCTAACACATATGTATGGAATTTAAGAAAAAAATATGTCATGAAGAACCTAGGGGTAAGACAGGAATAAATGCACAGACCTACTGGAGAACGGACATGAGGATATGGGGAGGGGGAAGGGTGAGCTGTGACAGAGCGAGAGAGAGCCATGGACATATATACACTAACAAACGTAAGGTAGATAGCTAGTGGGAAGCAGCCGCATGGCACTGGGATATCAGCTTGGTGCTTTGTGACTGCCTGGGGGGTGGGATAGGGAGGGTGGGAAGGAGGGAGACGCAAGAGGGAAGAGATATGGGAACATATGTATATGTATAACTGATTCACTTTGTTATAAAGCAGAAACTAACACAGCATTGTCAAGCAATTTTACCCCAATAAAGATGTTAAAAAAAAAAGTGTCATGTATGAAAATGTTCATTGCAGCTCTATTTACAATAGCCCGGAGATGTAAACAACCTTAGTATCCATCATCAGATGAATGGATCAATAAGATGTGGCACATATATACAATGGAATATTACTCAGTCATAAAAAGAAACGAAATAGAGCTATTTATAATGAGGTGGACAGACCTAGAGTCTCTCATGCAGAGTGAAGTAAGTCAGAAAGAGAAAGACAAATACCGTGTGCTAACACACACAGACATATATATATATATATATATATATAAAAATATATATATATATATATATATATATATATGGAATTTAGGGGAAAAATGTCATGAAGAATCTAGGGGTAAGGCAGGAATAAAGACAGAGACCTACTAGAAAATGGACTTGAGGTTATGGGGATGGGGAAAGGTAAGCTGTGACAAAGCGAGAGAGAGGCATGGACATATATACACTACCAAACGTAAGGTAGATTGCTTGTAGAAAGCAGCCGCATAGCAGAGGGAGATCAGCTCAGTGCTTTGTGACTGCCTGGAGGGGTGGGATATGGAGGGTGGGAAGGAGGGAGACACAAGAGGGAAGAGTTATGGGAACATATGTGTATGTATAACTGATTCACTTTGTTATAAAGCAGAAACTAACACACCATTGTAAAGCAATTATACTCCAATAAAGATGTAAAAAAAGAAAAATAGAAAAGCAGAAAGACCACAGATTAATGAGCTAAGCAACCAAAATATGAAATTAGAATGAAAATAACAGAATAAATGCAAGAAAGTGGAAGGAAGGAAAGTTTATCAAAATTAAATAAAGAGAAAAGAAAATAATATCCATAAAGAAGTTCAAGCAAACGAAACGCTTGTTGTTAGGAAATGCAGAAGAAATGGAGAAATGTATAGCAACGGTTATTGAGAGAGGGAGAGAGAGAGAGAGAAAGGGACACAAGTAAACGATATTAGGAATGAGAAAAGATGTAATCATTCGGATACAGTAGATATTTATGTAAGTAGCATACCACTTAATTTGAATTCATTTGAATTACTTAATTTTAAAACAGATGAAGTAAATAATTTTCTCCACCTACCAAAATTAAATCAAATACAAATAGACTGATCATTTCTATAATACAAGTGTAATCCATCATAAATATGGAATGCTAAAACTAAAATTGGTAAGCCCTTTAAAACTTTTCCATGGCCTCAAATATTACCATTAACTTTCAGGTCTGTGAGATCAACCCCATCTGGGACTCACAGTTTATCTACTTATTAATTCGTATCAGGCCAACCCATACATTTGGGAACTTCATCCCCAATTTTGGATTCTACTGTTTTTACAAGCTGATAGGTTTAATTACTTGAAAGCCCTCATGTGATACTTCCAGCTTTATCTCACAGATATGAGCAAATCTCCAAAACACTCACCTAAACAGCTTTTACATGATCTGCAATCTGGAGATTTGGACTTCTGAAGTAAGTGTCAGAAAAATCTGCCCTTGAGCCTAGGTTAGAAAAAAATTTTTTTACCAGGTACTGTTAACAACTAACACCAGTAAAACTCCAAAGTGTTGATTCTTGAGTTGTTCCTCATCACATTCTCCTGTCTACTGGATATCCACTCCATCTGAAGACCTTAAGCTGAGGATTCTTTTCAGTCTTCCAGGTGACACTGACTTCAGGAGTGGACAGATTCCTCCCAAGATGACAGAATAAGATTAATTTTCTGATTCTCTAAGACATTTTTCTCCTCCTTTACTCTCCTATTAATATTGCCTATCATTATATTGTGATGTCTTTCTAGCACATTACTTGTGACTTTTCTTTATTTTTATTGTATTATTTTTTTAACTCCTGTGGTCTCCTTCTACCACTTAAGGAAAAACATCTGACATTCCCAATCAGACTCTGCTGACAAAAGAAACAAATGCTCCTTTAAACACACTTAAAGGCAGATTTCTTTTTGAAGGCTCCTTCTGATTTGTCAGTTTCCCTTACAGCATTAATCCCAACCTCCAGACTTTGAAAACTGGACACTGACCTCCTGATGAGGTCATTACAATCTTATCAGCAAGTCCTACTCAATCAGCAGTAGGCCCCAATATTGGGGCCATCATGGCCCTGATAGTCAAATTTTCTCATGGTATTCCTTTTGTTCATGATAACCTGCTTTGTGAAACTGGTTAACTCTGCGAAATACATTGTTTACCTTGAGGAACACAAAATTGGCTTTCACTTGTTGTGATAAATGATACTTATACTCCGGATACGGTCTGTGCCACACTGGGGTACTATTTTTTACATAACATCTTACATAATACCCATATGGCATATGCTAACTTATCTTGTGTGTTCAGGATAGTTGTTAGAGACGTTCAGATATGTAAAACTGAACATTCCAGCAGATCTTGTTCCCCTGGGGTGGCTGGGTTGGGGGGATTATCCAATAACAGTCAAACCAATTTCTTTGAAAAAACTCCCAGGAAGAGTAACTGACTCCCTATTCATATATGCTTTGTGACCTGCTATCCTCACATTAGGGAAAATAATAACTAGCAAGGATGGCCCCAAACTTGTATTTGATTCTGACAAAAGTCATGTGGCTCTCAAAAGTGAAGGCAGCTAGATTCATTGCCTGGATTTTATAATCTAGGCCCTTGACTTCAAGACTTGTTTCAAGGACTAATAATCATTGTGTTTTGTATGATTACTTGTTTTGCAGTTTGCCAGTGCATCCTGTCCAGAGTCAAAAATGCTATTGTACAGCCAGTGTCACATCAGAGCATTCAACGAAAGCAGTGGGAGAGATCAACCCATGTCCAACTAAAGACTACATTCTCTAAATTAATTCCTCACCAGCAAAATCAGAGCAATGGTGGAAGACTAGATTACATGGATTAAGGTCTTGTGGCCAAAGGGGAGTATTAAAAATATCTCTTGACATCCAGGCTAGGGCATGTGATTCTCCCGTTAGATATTAAAAAATCTCACAGAATGCCAACTTCAGATGAGATCATGAGATCTCTTCACTCTGAGATCATGATAAAGTGAGACACAACAAAGGCCGCTTCACAATTTTTTTCTAAGCACAGACAAAAGCAAGATCACTGTATAAATCACCATATGTCCCTCTCCTAGCTAATATGAGTGACAGCTAGTTGGGGGTTTTTGTTTTTGTTTTTCTGCTTTGTTTGTTTGTTTTCAGCAATTGCAGCTTTAACCTAACTCGAATCTATTCTCTCTATACAAGAGGTTTATGAAGATACTCAGTCATAGGAATACCCTGTTTTCCTGACAGTATCCAATCCAGATCAAAACTCTGCTTAAAACCTCACCCAAGTCACTTAAAACATGTCCGGATGTTTTACTATCCCTTTTCTATCACCCTCTTACTTATATGTCCCACAGTTCCTCATTGTGTGTGTTCTCCTTCACTGCTAGGAAGAGTAAACCCAGCTTGTTCAACTACAAATGTGTTCCAGGTGATCGTTAGATGGGAAGCATTGACATATTTTGTCACGTTAAACTTGATTACAAAGCAAAACGAAGAATCAGATGGGTTTACTACAATAACCCCACATGCTAATACTTCTAACATAATTTTCAGTTCACAAAGGCATTTATTTTGTATCCTTTCAAATGGCAATTACAAGGCCTTGAGACTGAGAAGAGGGCTGGCATACTGGTGGAGATATTAATAAGATGAACACTAAAAAAAATCAAACATAAAATATATTGAAAATAGATTTTCATGATAGTGGAATGGGAGTAGGAAGGAAAAGGTTAAGTTTTGGACAATGAGTTTGAGATGATGGTCTGACTACCAGGTCACATGCTCTATGCACCACAGAAGATAAGACCCAAATTCCTCAAATTCCAGAGCACAGGGCTTAAGAAAAAACCATCCCTGTGGGTGGCTATCAACCTTCCTCAAGTCCAGGCCCCAGCCTCCATAACATCTCAAGAAGCATGGTGAGACAGATGAGATCCTGCAAATCCAAACGTAAGCACTTTGCATTTCCATTTTTCTGACTCCTACCCACCCCCACAAACATCATCAACCCACTTCGAGGTTATCCAGGCAACCTATGTATTCAGAAGTAGAAAGATATGTAAAATTTACGTGGGGCAACTGATTATAGAAGAGCACTATCTAACAAAACTCTCTGCACTGATAGAAATGTTCCATATCTGTGCTGCACACAGTGCAGTAGCCACTGTTTACACGCAGCCGTTGAGCACTTCAAATGTCGCTAGTGAAACTGAGAGACTGAATTTTCAATTTTACTTAATTTTAATCAAATTAAATAGTCACATATGACTAGTGGCTACCGTTTTGCAGAATGTATCTCTTACAGGAAGTCTCCTCACCTGCTGGTGGACCAAACTCAGTCACTTGCCTTCATTCAAAACATCGTCTTCGTGACTGCTTGGAAAATTTTAATTCACTTAGAGTCACCGTTCCTCATAAAATTCCATGGGCTTCAAACATGCTCGTCAAAACAATCAGTTGCTTGTAGATTCCTATTTTTACCATCACCTTGTATTCTTTTAATTTTTTTAATAAAATACTTGACAGCTATCACCAATGCAATGCATTGTGTTTATGTGATGAATACTTTTCTGAGACTTAAGGATCTTTTGGGTATTCAAATCTTAGCATGAATTTGCACAGGTTGTTTTTATCCCTTGCACTGCATCATATTACCCTGCTAGTCTTTAAACTAAGTTTGATAGTTGAATTTTGCTACAATATGGAGTGAAATTATTCTTTGTTGTCTAATCTCAGAATCTAATCATAACAATCGATGTGGAAAATGTGTTCACAGACCAAACCAGACTGTCCCCTGCACCGTTAGAACAAATCTTTCCCAAAGACTGTTCATATATCAATTGGCTATTTGTTGTCTAAATAAATGAGGTAAATTTCAGTTCTCTGGCCTACTAGAGAAAACACCGCCTATCTTTAGAACATCATGAAGAGACAAATTTGATTCCTGAAACTCAAACACTTGAAGGAGGATAACTTTCAGCCAACGTCTTAGTTATTATCTCCTTACCACTATCAATGTCTTTCTATTTACTTATTCAAATGAGGAAGGAAGCTACAGTTAGATTAAAATTGGTTGTCTGGATCATACGTTCGATTTTGTTCCTTTGTAGATTGCAGCACCTTTGAGATTTTCACGTTGTGAGGCAGACCGTTGCCTATAGGTCTGGATTCAAAAAGAAGAGGCCTGTGCATGGGCCATGAATTTGAGAGTCTATGACATTTAGATGGCAACGGGAGTCAAGCATGTAAACCTTGGAATATGAGACAGGTGATATACCCCTTTCAAGTGATTTATCCTGAATAAAGGGAAGGGCATCAAGGCCCAGGTAGCTGAATGGACAAGGAAAGGGTGGAACCCTATGTGGGCTCATAAAATATGAATGCCATAGGTGTCATGTTACTAGCTAAACAGGTGATGACATTGGAACATTGGATCTTGTTTCAATGCACTTATTTCAATGTGTTTTTTACTGACACCAATTCAAAATTTCATATTTAATCCCATGGTTTGTGTTGTGTACTTATATAAAATAGGTGCATTTTGCTATTTTAACTCTCATCAGGCAGCTTCATGTCCAAATTCTGTGGTTGAGACTTGGCAAGCACCTTCCTGTAGATACTGTAGCTAGACACTCCTTCTTGTTTTCTTTTTCCTCTTAAAAACGATGGTTTTCTTTTTCTAGCACATGATTGATCTTTCATTAAAATTCCAATGTCATCTTTGTGCTGTTTATATACAAACCCTTTCCACAGTAGCATACTTCACACTTGTCTGCTGTCTGTCCATCCCACCTACATCCCTGGGACACCGCTTTCTCCTTCATAGCAGATTGTTTATTTAAGTCTCTTATGTCTTTGAACATGAATGCTAACCTTTATCTTCTTACAGCATCTGTCTCTGGGACGTCACTGGAAGGGAATGTAAGAGAAGAGGGTTTGTGTACTGAATTGTAATAACCTTTCATCCCTGTCTCCTTAAGACAGGCAGAGACAGAGACAGACTATCAAAAGATGTAATAGATCCAGAGGCAGAAACAGCCAGAGACAGGACAGCCTGACAGAAAAACAGAGAAAACTGGTTGGGCAGGCTGAGAAAGTCCAAAAGATGGACAGAACCAGATATTACACCTCCTCCCCAAAAAGAGACAGGTAGAAAGGGATACACAGAAACGGGCAGACACAGACAGATAGAAATAAAGACAGAGACAAGGAGACAGAAAAAGACAGACCAAGACAGGGACAGACAGACACATGTATAAATTAAGACAGAGAGTGACGGTTACAGACAGAGACAGGGAGACAGGCAGAGGCTGATAGGCACAGATGGAAAGACAGAGACAAACAGACTGAGAGACAGATGCAGAGACAGAGAAAGACAAACAGAGAAAGAGAGAGGAACATTGAAATGGAGATGTAGAGATAGTGATGGAGTGAGACATGACAGAGACAGAGAGAGAGGGAGGGAGGGAGAGAGAGAGGAGAGGGACAGAGAGAGAGCAACAGAGACAGAGGCAGAGACAGATTGAGACCGAAACAGACTGAGACAGAAAGGGAAAGACAGAGACAGACAGATGGAGAAAGAGACACATGGACACACAGAGATACAGAAACAGACAGATATAGAAACACCAGAGAGATACAGAGACAGTGACAGAAAGATTGAGAGCCAGACAGACACAGTCAGACAGGAACAGATTTTCAGAGACAGAGGGAAACAGATAGGGACGGTAAGACAGAGACAGAGAGTGACAAATGTAGACAGACTGAGACAGAGACAGAGGTAGACAAAAACCGACGTAGATAGAGATAGACAGGGATGCAGACAGAGACAATAGGGACGGAGATAGGGAATGACAGGGAGACAGAGACAGATATACAGAGAGGTAAAGACAGAGACAGGGATAAATCCTCATCATTGTCAAGGACTGCACTGTATCCCATAGGGGTACACCTCCTTAGGTGTGGTTTTTAGTTTGCTGTCATTTAGGGTGATTGTTTCCTGTAGCATTACCATGACTATATATCTGGTCTGCCTCCCCATCTCCCGACACCTTGACTAAGAGGCTACAAAACAGAGTGAGTGTCAAGTTCGGAGAAGCTCTCCTCCTCATCCTTAGCAGTCAAAAAGAAAAGAAAAATAAAATGAAGTCAAAAAATAAGAACTGATATTGGATAAATTGCCCAAACTGGCAAATGGCAACAGTCATGGATTGTGAGACTTTAAATGTTTATTAAATGAGTGTATTTGAGCTTTCACTTTGTGTGCATTATTGAACATCTTTATATTGTAAACAGCAAAAAACAATTTAAGAATTTAAAGTTAGTTGGGGAGGAAAACAAAAGCAGATCTCTCAGTCAAGGTGCCTTTCCAGAAAAGCAGTCTCTGAATTTCTCAAGTGAGGATACCTCTCTTTAGATGAAATGGCACCCTGGCATTCAGCTCAAGAAAAAGCAATTGGAAATTGCTTAGAGATTTTATACAAAGGAAGTGAAATTGTTACAAAAATAATAAATAATAATTTTTACCTTTCTACTGAATCAATGACTTACTCTTTCCCCCAGTTTAGTTATTTTTAAAAAATGTAATGAAGTTTATTGTTTGTAATTGGTTAGATATACAGAGTATAAGGGAACACTGGGAAGGGGGGCAGAATGAGAAATTAAGCACAAACATCAAAGGATGCAACAGCAGCTTCCTGATTGGACTATTTCTTATAAGTAATGGTTATGTAAGTTTTACTCTAATACTAGTATGTGGGTTTGGGATAATGAAGCTTTTAAAACCTCCTAATGGATAAAAATGAATAAATGAATGAATGAATGAAGAAAGAAAAAAAAGAAAATCAAATGTAATTTCTTCACTGGATGACAAAGGATAAAATCTCATTGGGAAGAGAAATATAAGCAAATGTTAAGGAAAATTCTGGTTTCAACTAAGTAAAACATTAAATCTGGTGATTATTCTTTTTATTTGTTCGTCTTGTATGAACTTTTCACATTCTTTCCAAGCATGAATTTATTATTTGTATGGATTCTTTTCTTTTTTTTTGTGGTGCAGGAAAGTATAGTATTTATTGTAGGGTGCCAAACAAGGAGAATAGGCAGCTCATGTTTAGAATACCTGAACTCTCCAACGACTTTCAGGGAAGGGTTTTTAAACACAGTGTGAGAGAGGGTGTGCACAATCTATGCAGTTTTTTGATTGGTTGATGATGAGGTAATAGAGTGGTGTTTCGGGGATCTTGATCATCAACATTCTGGTTCCAAACAGTCTGGGGTTTACTTGCTGGTGGTCCCCATGCAGTTAACTTTTTTCCACCTGGTGGGTTTTTTTTTTTAACATCTTTATTGGGGTATAATTGCTTTACAATGGTGTGTTAGTTTCTGCTTTATAACAAAGTGAATCAGTCATACATAAACATATGTTCCCATATGTCTTCCCTCTTGCATCTCCCTCCCTCCCACCCTCCCTATCCCACCCCTCCAGGCTGTCACAAAGCAACGAGCCAATATCCCTGTGCCATGCGGCTGCTTCCCACTAGCTATCTACCTTACTACGTTTGTTAGTGTGTATATGTCCATGACTCTCTCTCGCCCTGTCACAGCTCACCCTTCCCCCTCCCCATAACCTCAAGTCCATTCTCTAGGAGGTCTGCGTCTTTATTCCTGCCTTACCCCTAGGTTCTTCATGACATTTTTTTTTCTTAAATTCCATATATTTTATGGATTCTTAAACGGAGCTTTCAATTCTTTGACCTTCTTTAACCACAAAAATCACTCAGTGAAAAGGAAACAAGTAGGACATTAAAAAGGGAATGGGATGGGGCCAATTTGCAAATTAGCAGTAATCAGAAACCAACATATTCAAATCATGACTAGTGTGTTTCTCCTTCTGTGGCAAAAAGTATTTTCTACCTTATCCTTTTGATTACTTGCTTGGGCTGCTTGTCTTTTGATCCGATTTCCAGATGCCAAGTAATTCCCACTATAATTCAAAGGCATTCCGATCCAGAGGTTACCAGTCCTATTCTTAAGTGGGAAAGAGTCTTTCCTAATACAATTTGAACATCAAAGGTTTCTGAAGAGCAAAGGCCATTAACATGATTAAAGAGTACTTTCTCTGGTGTATAAATAACTCATTACTGTATGTTACAGAAAAACTATATTTAGTACAGGAATAATCTCACAGAATTAATATGCTTCCTTCGACTCCACCCCCAATATAGGGTGTTATAAAATTTGAAATGTTCCTCTGGGCTTAAAATGCTAGGGAACTTTAAGTCTAACTAACATCAAGATACGCTTAGGTTCATAAAAAGAAATGAAGTTGGGTTATTTGTAGTGAGGTGGATGGACCTAGAGTGTGTCATACAGAGTGAAGTAAGTCAGAAAGAGGAAAAAAAGCCGTATGCAAACACATATGTATGGAATCTAAAAAAAAAAAAAAAAAGGTTCTGATGAACCTAGGGGAAGCACAGGAATAAAGAAGCTGATGTAGAAAATGGACTTGAGGACAAGGGGAAGGGGAAGAGTAAGCTGGGATGAAGTGAGAGAGTAGCATTGACATATATACACTACCAAATATAAAACAGATAGCTAGTGGGAAACAGCTGCATAGCACAGGGAGATCAGCTTGGTGCTTTATGACCACCTAGAGGGGTGGGATAGGGTGGTTCCGAGGGACACACTAGAGGTAGTGGGTATGGTCATATATGTATACATATAGCTGATTCACTTTGTTATACAGCAGAAACCAACACAACATAGTAAAAAAAATTATGCTCCAATAAATATGTAAAAAAAAAATAGATAGGCTTAGGTTGAAGAGCAACCAATAAAAAGAAGATCATGGGCTTCCCTGGTGGCGCAGTTGTTGAGAGTCCGCCTGCCGATGCATGGGACACGGGTTCGTGCCCCGGTCCGGGAAGATCCCACATGCCGCGGAGGGGCTGGGCCCGTGAGCCATGGCCGCTGAGCCTGTGCGTCCAGAGCCTGTGCTCCGCAACGGGAGAGGCCACAACAGTGAGAGGCCCACGTACCACAAAAAAAAAAAAAAAAAAAAAAAAGATCATCAGTGTGTTCTGGGGAGTGTGCTCACATAGTGAGAGACCATGGAAACCAAGTAGCAGCTCTAAACACACCAACTGAAAGAAATGAAACTGTTACTTTAACATTCATTTTATCAAACTAAAGGAAACACATATTTTAAGAGAGTTTCACTAAGAGTAGTAGAGTAGGTAGGCTCACAGTTTCTATCTAAAGTAATAGCTCTTTGTCTTCACAGAAATGATGGGCGAGGAGGGGGGCGTGTCGATGGATCCTAAACCAGGAGGACAGGTTGCCATATTAGCAGCCCAAATGCATTCTAGAGGTACTTGGGGGGTTTCAAAATTTCTCCTCGTCATATGCTCAGGTAGACAATGTCAAGTGTTATGAGCTACAGTTCAACAAAGCCTCTGACAGAGTTGGTTACCAGAGATGGGCAAGCCTGGTTGGTCCCACAGAAGGAGCTGCTATCTGGACCAAGCTGGTTGTCTGTGACCCCAGGAAAGAGCTGCTCAGTTCTTTGAGCCTTTTCGCAGGGTTCCTCTCTCTGGGCAACACCTCTGTCGGTGGAGGTACAAGATGTTACAGGCTACATATATGGGGAAAACCACGTCTTGGTTTTCCAGGTTCACTATGTCTAGCACTTGACCCTTTCTCAGGGAAAACATCAGGTATTTTGTGTCCTTCCTGAAAACGAATCTCCCAGCCTTGTCCAAGGAGAACAGGCACAGGTAGAAGGCGAACTTTCTCTGCCAGAGTAAGCTGATCCCGAGGCTGCAGGACTTGTTCACTGCACTGCACCAGAAAATGATGTGCTGGTTGACGTAGCACACTACCAGGTCCCAGCTGAAGTTGAAGCCTTCCCACTGCCAGCTGCACTGCTTGTCCCTGTGGAGCTGGCCCCCACACCACATGCTCTTCCCCTGGGGGTCAGACACGCAGATGTCCACGGGCCAGAGCTTTCTGGTCTGCTCAGCCCGGAGGGGGCCAAGCCAATGCTCTTTGTACACTGGAGACAGCCAAGCAGCAGGGATCATCGCATCCTGGTGGATGACATGTGCTGACGTCAGGTCCCAGATTATGTAGGCAAGCCACAGCTGCTGGAACACTAGCAAGAAGGCTCTGTCCTGCTCGGTCCCCAGGAAAATGGTGCCCTCCGACTCCCTCCTGGACCTGGCAAACCACGAGTCATTGTCAGGCAATAGGGCCCTGCGTGGGCCCCTCCATGTCGGCTGCAGCTACAAGAACATCCACTTTTTCAGCATGGTTTACACGTCCATCTCCACCTACATCATCAAGAGCTCTGAAGAGGCAATGACCTCTTTCATGAGATCCAGGCTGACTTCTTGCAATAACTCCTCACTACACTGGGTCGTCATGTTGTCCAGTAGCCACTGAAGACACATGGTCCTGATGTTCTGGAGTCTGTAACTTTCAGCAGAGTCGTAGTAGCTGCACACCGTCTGGGCACTGACAGTCTCCTTCATGACTTCCCCGCACTGCTGAATCAGCTCGTCCAGTTGCAGCATGCTGGCTGTGGCCAGGATGGCAGCGACTCGACCGGGTTGGATGAGCATGGAGTCTCGGTACAGGGAACCTAAAGCCTCGTGCAGTGCCTCGCGATCAATATTCTCATCAGGCATCTGCAACTCTATAGTATCCATGGTTGTCTCCTACCAAGCACCACTGAACTGCTAACAAAGTACCCTGACTGGCTCAAGTAGACCCAACGCAAGTTCCACTCCTCCCCCAGTGCGTGGATCCTCACGTCACTCTCTTCTCCTCTCAGGAAGAGTGCCTCATAAATGGACCCTGAACAATCTTTAGCATGTTTCCGGTGGGGCGCTTTTGTGAGCGGCCCCCATGGGCCTGTCTTCCGCTTGTGGCTCACCTGACTGGTGGCGGGTCTGGCCTCTTCGCTCTCCTTCCCTTCCTCTCTCTCTGCCGCTACTGCCTCCTCGGCCTCCTCCTCCTCCCCAGTGGCACTTGGTTCCTCTGGGGCACGCCGCCCCCTGTGCCATGGCATCCAACCGCTTCATGCTCCCATGGCCTATACCTCAGCGGTGCAGTGGACAAGCTTCCTCCCCAGGCGCCGTTACCACGGGCACTAGCTCAGCCCATAGTGCTGCTGGGTACAGATGACGTTTGCTCTAACGTCCTCTGGGACGAATGCTAAGCCACACCCAGTAGGCCCCACTGCGCCGGATAAGGGCACTACGTACCAGGGATTCCACTCTGTTTATCTTTCCCTCCTGGGATGATTGCTCTCAGGCTCCCTTCATATGATGATGGTGGAACAGAGGACTTTGTGTGCAAATTTTCCCCATTAATTTGAAGAACACAATTCGCTCTTCCTCATCTAAAAGAGTTAGTGATCATTCCTTTATGGAGAATTACATCTTGGTCCCAGCTCTATCTTCTAGGCACCTTAATTTCCATAATTAACTTCTTAGGTTATCTCATCACTTGAGCTGTGAAACCATTTTTTTGTGATAAAAGGGGCAATTTTGCCCCAGTCTTTGCTTTGGTCTTTAACTTTTATTTTAAAATAGCATTGGCAATTATAGAATCATTTAGAACTCTGTGTGTGTGCATGCCCGTGTGCACGTGTATGCACATGTGCATCCAAATCAGCTTCTCAGAGCTCATGCCTCCATTTTCCATAGGCACACATACCTTTAGTTTGGGGGAAGATCTTAAGTTCCCAAGATACTTTTAGCATTTTTTAATGTTTTTATTTTTGTTCCCTCTCCACCTGTTTGAACATCTTGAGCTCTCTGTTGGCACTTTCCTTGTTTCTTGCAAACAACTACTCATTCCTCGTGGTCTGAGATCTGGATCAAAGACCACCGTTTTTCACACCTCCAAGGCAGATATATATCTTTCTTCAACTGTACTCCCATCAGGCCTTGATCAAACATTTCTCCCCATATGGCTGCAGTTATTTCATTGTATTATTTTTCACTCCTAGATTTTTGAATGTTTGAGGCAAGGACTTTGGATTACCAGCACCACACACAAGACTTAGCAAGTAACAAACTTACAGTGAAAGTAAATGAGGAATGAATGAGATGGTTTTCCATTTTTGCAGAAATGGAAAATATTAAATACTGCACTGACAATTGTAATATGCTAAACAAATGATGTGTTGCAGAGAGAATCTGGATCTTTCAATGACAAGGAAAGTACAATTTAAGGGAAACTACTAACAATCAAAAACCTCTTGAAAATGGCAAGCCTCTAAGATCATTTGACCCTGCCTAAGGAGAATATTTACATAATTGAAATAGTGCAGTATAACCATATGTTACATTTTTAATATTCTCTGTTATATAACTTTACAGAGGAGCTGATAAGAGGGTCTACATAAAGGCTGCATGTTCAGTGGTGCTTGGCAGGAGTGCTTGGCATGGATACTATAGAGTTGCAGATGCCTGACGAGAACATTGATCATGAGGCACTGCACGAGGCTTTAGGTTCCCTGTACCAAGACTCCATGCTCATCTCACCCGGACGAGTCGTCGCCATCCTGGCCACAGCCAGCATGCTGCAACTGGACGAGCTGATTCAGCAGTGCGGGGAGGTCATGAAGAGACTGTAGTGCCCAGACCATGTGCAGCTACTACAACTCTGCTGAAAGCTATGGACCCCAGAACATCAGGACCATGTGTCTTCAGTGGCTGCTGGACAACGTGATGACCCAGTGTAGTTAGGAGCTATTGTGAGATGTCAGCCTGGATCTCATGAAAGCGGTCATTGCCTCTTCAGAGCTCTTGGTGATGGAGGTGGAGATGGACTTGTAAACCATGTTGAAAAACTGAATATTCTTGCAGCTGCAGCCGATATGGAGGGGCCCACACAGAGCCCTATTATCTGACAATGACTCGTGGTTTGCCAGGTCCAGGAGGGAGTCGGAGGGCACCCCTCTCCTTAAGACCGAGCAGGGCAGAGCCTTTTTTCCAGTAGCTGTGGCTTGCCTACATAATCTGGGACCTGACATCGGCACGCGTCATCCGCCAGGATGCGATGATCCCTGCCGCTTGGCTGTCACCAGTGTACAAAGAGCATTGGCTTGTCCCCCTCCGGGCTGAGCAGACCAGAAAGCTCTGTCTCATGGACGTCTACGTGTCCGAACCCCAGGGGAACAACATGCGGTGCGGGGGGCCAACTCCACAGGGACAAACAGTGCAGCTGGCGGTGGGAAGGCTTCAACTTCAGCTGGGACCTGGTGATGTGCTACGTCAACTAGCACATCACTTTCCGGTGCAGTGCATTGAACAAGTCCTGCAGCCTCGGGGTCAGGTCAGCTTACTCTGGCAGAGAATGGTCGTGTTCTCCCTGCTCCTGTCTTCCTTGCACAGGGCTGGGAGAGTCGTTTTCAGGAAGGACACAAAATACCAGATGCTTTCCCTGAGAAAGGCTCAAGAGCTCGAGGTAGTGAACTTGGAAAACCACGACGTGGTTTTCCCCATATATGTGGCCTGTAACTTCTTATACCTCCACCAAGAGGGGCGTTGCCCAGAGTGAGGATCCCTGCAAAAAAGCTCAGAGAACTGAGCAGCTCTTTCCTGGGGTCAGGGATGACCAGCTTCGTCCAGATGCCAGCTCCTTCTATGGAACCAACCAGGCTTGCCCATCTGTGGTAACCAACTCTGTCAGAGGCTTTGTTGAACTGTAGCTCATAATACTTGACATTGTTTACCTGAGCATATGAAGAGGACAAATTTTGAAGCCCCCAAACACCTCCAGAACTCATTTGGGCTGTTAATGTGGCAACCTGTCCTCCTGGTTTAGGATCCATCGACACCACCACCGCCTGATCGGCCCATCATTTCTGTGAAGACAAAGAGCTATTGACTTGAATAGTGCAGTATAACCATATGTTATACAGCCATATGTGACCTACCTATATGTGAGCCTACCTACTCTACTACTCTTAGTGAAACTCTCTTAAAATATGTGCTTCCTTTAGTTTGATTAAATGAATGTTAAAATAAGTTTCATTTCTCTTTCAGTTGGTGTGTTTAGAGCTGCTACTTGGTTTCAATGGTCTCTCAGTGTGTAAGCACATCTGCTGGTGCACACTGATGATCCTCTTTTTATTGGTTGCTCCTCAACCTAAGCATATCTTTTTTTTTAACATATTTATCGGATCATAATTTCTTTACAATGTTGTGTTGGTTTCTTCTGTATAGCAAAGTGAATCAGGTATATGTATACATATATACCCATATCCCCTCCCTCTTGAGTCTCCCTCCCACCCTCCCTATCCCAGCCCTCAAGATGGTCATAAAGCACCAATTGATCTCCCTGTGCTATGCAGCTGCTTCCCTCTAGCTATCTGTTTTATATTTGGTAGTGTATGTATGTCAATGTTACTCTCTCACTTCCTCCCAGCTTACTCTTCCCCTTCCCCGTGTCCTCAAGTCCATTCTCAACATCAGCGTCTTTATTCTTCTGCTGCCCCTAGGTTCATCAGAACCATTTTTTTTTCTTAGATTCCATATATATGTGTTAGCATATGGCATTTTTTTCTCTTTCTGACTTACTTCACTCTGTATGACCGACTCTAGTCCCATCCACCTCACTACAAGTAACCCAATTTCATTTCTTTTTATGAACCTAAGCATATCTTGATGTTAGTTAGACTTAAACTTCCCTAGCATTTTAACCCCAGAGAAACATTTCAAATATTATAACACCCTATATTGGGGGTGGAGTGGAAATAAGAAGATTAATTCTGTGAGATTATTCCTGTACTAAATATAGTTTTTCTGTGGCATAGAGTCATGAATTATTTATGCCCCAGAGAAAGTACTCTAAGCAAGTTGATGGCCTTTGCTCTTCAGAAACCTTTGATGTTCAAATTGTATTTGGAAAGACTCTTTCCCACTTAAGAACAGGACTGGTAACCTCTGGAACGGAATGCTTTGAATTATAGTGGGAATTACTTGGCATCTGGAAATGTGATCAAAAGACAAGCAGTCCAGGCCGGTAATCAAAAGGATAAGGTATGTTAGTGTATATATGTCCATGCCTCTCTCTTGCTTTGTCACAGCTCACCCTTCCCTCTCTGTAAGGTAGATAGCTAGTGGGAAGCAGCCGCATAGCACAAGGATATCAGCTCTGTGCTTTGTGACCTTTGGAGGAGTGGGATAGGGAGGGTAGGAGGGAGGGAGTCGCAAGAGGGGAGAGAGATGGGAACATATGTATATGTATAACTGATTCACTTTGTTATAAAGCAGAAACTAACACACAATTGTAAAGCAATTATATGCCAATAAAGAAGTTAAAAAAAAGGATAAGGTAGAAAGTGTTTTTGTCACAAAAGGAGAAATACACTAGTCTTGATTTTAATATGTTGGTTTCTTATTACTGCTAACTTGCAAACTGGCCCCATCCCATTCCCTTTTAAATGCCTTACTTGTTTGCATTTCACTGAGTGATTTTTGTGGTTAAAAAAGGTCAAAGAATGGAGAGCTGTGTTTAAGAATCCATAAAAATAATAAATACATGTTTGGAAAGAGAGTGAACACTACACACAAGATGAACAAATAAATTAAAAAGAATAATCACCAGATTTAATGTTTTATTTAGTTGAAACCAGAATTTTCCTTACCATTTGCTTATATTTCTCTTACCAATGAGATTTTATCCTTTGTCATCCAGTGAACAAATTACTTTTGACTTTCTTTTTTGTTTTCTTTCTTCATTCATTCATTTTTACCCTTTAAGGAGGTTTTAAAGGCTTCATTATTCCAAAACCACATACTAGTATTAGAGTAATACTTGCATAAGAGTTAGTTATAAGAAAGTTCAATCAGGAAGCTGCTGTTGCATCCTTTGATGTTTCTGCTTAATTCTCATTCCGCCCCCTTTCCTAGGGCTCCCTTATACTCTGTATATCTAACCAATTACACACAATAAACTTCATTACATTTTTTTAATAAGTAAACTGGGGGAAAGAGTAAGTCATTGATTCAGCAAAAAGGTAAAAATTATTATTTATTTTTTATGTAACAATTTCACTTCCTTTATATAAAAATCTCTAAGCAATTACCAATTGCTTTTTCTTGAGCTGAAGGCCAGGATGCCATTTCATCTAAAGAGAGCCATCCTCACTTGGGAAATTCAGAGACTGCTTATCTGGAAATTCACCTTGACTGAGAGATCTGCTTTTGTTTTCCTACCCAACTAACTTTAAATTCTTAAATTGCTTTTTGCTGTTTACAATATAAAGATGTTCAATAATGTACACACAGTGACAGCTGAAATACACTCATTTAATAAACATTTAAAGTCTCACAATCCGTGACTGTTGCCATTTGCCAGTTTGGGCAATTTATGCAATATCAGTCCCTATTTTTTTACTTCATTTTATTTTTCTTTCCTTTTTGACTGCTAAGGATGAGGAGGAGAGCTTCTCCGAACTTGACACTCACTGTTTTGTAGCCTCTTAGTCAAGGCGTGGGGAGCTGGGGAGGCAGAACCAGATGTGTAGTCATGGTAATGCTACAGGAAACAGTCACACTAAATAACAGCAAACTCAACACCACACCAAGGGAGGTGTACCCCTATGGGATACAGTGCAGTCCTTGACAATGATGAGGATTTATCCCTGTCTCTGTCTTTCCCTGTATGTATGTCTGTCTCTGTCTCCCTGTCATTCCCTATCTCCATCTCTATTGTCTGTGTCTGCATCCCTGTCTATCTCTGTCTACATCTGTCTTTGTCTACCTCTGTCTCTCTCTCAGTCTGTCTATCTTTGTCACTCTCTGTCTCTGTCTTACCGTCCCTATCTTTCTGTTTCCCTCTGTCTCTGAAAATCTGTTCCTGTCTGACTGTGTCTGTCTGGCTCTCAATCTTTCTGTCACTGTCTCTGTATCTCTCTGGTGTTCCTATATCCGTCTGTTTCTGTATCTTTGTGTGTCCATGTGTCTCTTTCTCCATTTGTCTGTCTCTGTCTTTCCCTTTCTGTCTCGGTCTGTCTCTGTCTCAATCTGTCTCTGCCTCTGTCTCTGTTGCTCTCTCTCTGTCCCTCTCCTCTCTCTCTCTCCCTCCTTCCCTCTCTCTCTGTCTCTGTCTTTGTCTCACTCCATCACTATCTCTACGTCTCCATTGCAATGTGCCTCTCTCTTTCTCTGTTTGTCTTTCTCTGTCTCTGCATCTGTCTCTCAGACTGTCTGTCTCTGTCTTCCCGTCTGTGCCTATCAGCCTCGGCCTATCTCCCTGTCTCTGTCTGTAACTGTCGCTCTCTGTCTTAGTTTGTACATGTGTCTGTCTGTCCCTGTCTGGTTCTGTCTTTCTCTGCCTCCCTGTCTCTCTCTCTATCTATTTCTAACTGTCTGTTTCTGCCCCTTTCTGTGTATCCCTTTCTACCTGTCTCTTTTTGGGGAGGAGGTGTAATATCTGGCTCTGTCCATCTGTTGGAGTTTCTCAGCCTGCCCAACCAGCTGTCTCTGTTTTTCTGTCAGGCTGTCCTGTCTCTGGCTGTTTCTGCTTCTGGCTCTGTTACATCTTTTGATAGTCTGTCTCTGTTTCTGCCTGTCTTAAGGAGACAGGAATGAAAGGTTATTACAATTCAGTACACAAACGCTCTTCTCTTACGTTCCCTTCCAGTGGTCCCCCAGAGACAGATGCTGAAAGAAGATAAAGGTGAGCATTCATGTTCAAAGACATAAGAGACCTAAATAAACAATGGCCTATGAAGGAGAAATGGTGTCCCAGGGATGTGGGTGGGATGGACACAGACAGCAGACAAGTGTAAAGTATGGTACTGTGGAAAGGATCTATATATAAACAGCACAATGATGACATTGGAATTTGAATGAAAGATCCATCATGTGCTAGAAAAAGAGAACCATCTTTTTTTAAGAGGAAAAGGAAAACAAGAGAGAGTGTCTAGCTACAGGTTCTACAGGAAGGTATTTGCCAAGTCTCAGCCACAGAACTTGGACATGAAGCTGCCTGATGAGAGTTAAAATAGCAAAATGCACCTATTTCTTTTTCATCTTTATTGGGGTATAATTTCTTTACAATGGGTGTAGTTTCTGCTTTGTAACAAATGAATCAGTTATACATATACATATGTTCTCATATCTCCTCCCTCTTGCGTCTCCCTCCCTCCAACGCTCCCTATCCCACCCATCCAGGCGGTCACAAAACACCAAGCTGATCTCCCTGTGCTATGGGGCTGCTTGCCACTAGCTATCTACCTTAAGTTTGGTAGTGTATATATGTCCATGCCTCTCTCTCACTTTGACACAGCTCACCCTTCCCCCTCCCCATATCCTCAAGTCCTTTCGCTAGTAAGTCTGTGTCTTTATTCCTGTCTTACCCCTAGGTATTTCATGACATTTTTTTTCTTAAATTCCATATATATGTGTTAGCATACGGTATTTGTCTTTCTCTTTCTGACTTACTTCACTCTGTACGACAGACTCTAGTTCTATCCACCTCAATACAAATAGCTCAATTTCATTTCTTTTTATGGCTGAGTAATATTCCATTGTATATATGTGGCACATTTTCTTTATCCATTCATCCGATGATGGACACTTGGGTTGTTTCCATCTCTGGGCTACTGGAAATAGAGCTGCAATGAATATTTTGGTATATAATATTTTTGAATTATAGTTGTCCCAGGGTATATGCCCAGTACTGGGATTGCTGGGTCATATGGTAGTTCTATTTGTAGTTTTTTAAAGAACATCCATACTGTTCTTCATAGTGGCTGTACCAATTCACATTCCCACTGGCAGTGCAAGAGTATTCCCTTTTCTCCACACCCTCTCCAAAATTTATTGTTTCTAGAATTTTTGATGATGGCCATTCTGAGTGGTGTGAGATGATATTTCATTGTAGTTTTAATTTGCATTTCTCTAATGATTAATGACGTTGAGCATGCTTTCATGTGCTTCTTGGCAGTCTGTATATCTTCTTTGGAGAAATGTCTATTTAGGTCTTCTGCCCATTTTTGGATTCGCTTGTTTGTTTTTTTGTTATTGAGTGGCATGAGCTGCTTGTAAACTTTGGAAATTAATCCTTTGTCTGTTGCTTCATTTGCAAATATTTTCTCCCATTCTGTGGGTTGTCTTTTGGTCTTGTTTATGGTTTCCTTTTCTGTGCAAAAGTTTTGAAGTTTCATTAGGTTCCATTTGTTTACTTTTGTTTTTGTTTCCATTTCTCTAGGAGGTGGGTCAAAAAGGATCTTGCTGTGATTTATGTCGTAGACTGTTCTGCCGATATTTTCCTTTAAGAGTTTGAGAGTTTCTGGCCTTACATTTAGGTCTTTAAGCCATTTTGAGCTTATTTTTGTCTATGGTGTTAGGGAGTGATATAAGCTCATACTTTACATGTACCTGTCCAGTTTTCCCAGCACCACTTATTGAAGAGGCTGTCTTTTCTCCACTGTATATGCTTGCCTCCTTTATCAAAGATAAGATGACATATGTACGTGTGTTTATCTCTGGGCTTTCCATCCTGCTCCACTGATCTACCTTTCTCTTTTTTGCCAGTACCATACTGTCTTGATTACTGTAGCTTTGTAGAATAGTCTGAAGTCAGGGAGCCTGATTCCTCCAGCTCCGTTTTTCCTTCTGAAATTTGCTTTGGCTATTCGGGGTCTTTTGTGTTTCTGTACAAATTGTGAAATTTTTTTTTCTACTTCTGTGAAAAATGACAGTGATAGTTTGATCGGGATTGCAATGAATGTGTAGATTGCTTTGGGTAGTAGAGTCATTTTCACAATGTTGATTCTTCCAATCCAAGAACATGGTATATCTCTCCATCTATTTGTATCATATTTGATTTCTTTCATCAGTGTCTTATAATTTTCTGCATACAGGTCTGCTGTCTCCTTAGGTAGGTTTATTCCTAGATATTTTATTCTTTTTGTTGCAGTGGTAAATGGGAGTGTTTTCTTGATTTCATTTTCAAATTTTTCATCATTAGTGTATAAGAATGCCAGAGATTTCTGTGCATTAATTTTGTATCCTGATACTTTACCACATTCATTGACTAGCTCTAGTAGTTTTCTGGTAGCATCTTTAGGATTCTCCATGTATAGTATCATGTCATCTGCGAAGAGTGACAGCTTTACTTCTTCTTTTCTGATTTGGATTACTTTTAGTTCCTTTTCTTCTCTGATTGCTGTGGCTAAAACTTCCAAAAATATGTTGAGTAAGAGTGGTGAGAGTGCACAACCTTCTCTTTTTCCTGATCTTAGTGGAAATGCTTTCAGTTTTTCACCATTGAGGATGATATTGGCTGTGGGTTTGTCATATATGGCCTTTATTATGTTGAGGAAAGTTCCCTCTATGCCTACTTTCTGCTGGGTTTTTATCTTAAATTGGTGTTGAATTTTGTCGAATCTTTTCTCTGCATCTATAGAGATGATCATATTTTTTTCCTTCAATTTATTAATATTGTTTGTCTCATTGATTGATTTGCATCTTTGAAGAATCCTTGCATTCCTGGAAGAAACCCCACTTGATTATGGTGTATGATCCTTTTAATGTGCTGTTGGATTCTGTTTGCTAGTATTTTGTTGAGGATTTTTGCATCTTGTTCATCAGTGAAATTGGCCTGTAGTTTTCTTTCTTTGTGACATCCTTGTATGGTTTTGATATCAAGGTGATGGTGGCCTCGTAGAATGAATTTGGGAGTGTTCCTCCCTCTGTTATATTTTGGAAGAGTCTGAGAAGGATAGGTATTAGGTCTTCTCTAAATGTTTGATAGAATTCGCCTGTGAAGCCATCTGGTCCTGGGCTTTGGTTTGTTGGAATTTGTAATCAAAGTTTCAATTTCAGTGCTTGTGCCTGATCTGTTCATATTTTCTATTACTTCCTGATTCGGTCTTGGCAGGTTGTGCATTTCTAAGAATTTGTCCATTTCTTCCAGGTTGTCAATTTTATTGGCATAGAGTTGCTTGCATTAATCTCTCATGATCCTTTGTATTTCGGCAGTGTCAGTTATTACTTCTCCTTTTTCATTTCTAATTCTATTGATTTGAGTCTTCTCCCTTTTATTCTTGATGAGTCTGGCTAGTGGTTTATCAATTTTGTTTATCTTCTCAAGGAATGAGGTTTTAGTTTTATTGATCTTTGCTGTCACTTCCTTCATTTCTTTTTCATTTATTTCTGAGGTAATTTTTATGATTTCTTTCCTTTTGCTAACTTTGGGTTTTCTTGTGCTTCTTTCTCTAATTGCTTTAGATGCAAGTTTATGTTATTTATTCGAGATGTTTTCTCTTTCTTAAGATAGACTTGTATTGCTATAAACTTCCCTCTTAGAACTGGTTTTCCTGCATCCCATAGGTTTCGGGTTGTCGTGTCTCCATTGTCATTTGTTTCTAGGTATTTTTTTATTTCCTCTTTGATTTCTTCAGTGATCTCTTCGTTATTAAGTAGTGTATTGTTTAGCCTCCATGTGTTTGTGTTTTTTACAGATCTTTTCCTGTAATTGATATCTAGTCTCATAGCGTTGTGCTCAGAAAAGATACTTGATACAATTTCAATTTTCTTAAATTTACCAAGGCTTGATTTGTGACCCAGGATATGATTTATCCTGGAGAATGTTCCATATGCACTGGAGAAAAATGTGTATTCTGTTGTTTTTGGATGGAGTGTCCTATAAATATCAATTAAGTCCAACTTGTTTAATGTGTCATTTAAAGCTTGTGTTTCCTTATTTATTTTCATTTTGGATGATCTGTCTATTGGTGAAAGTGGGGTGTTAAAGTCCCCTACTATGAATGTGTTACTGTCGATTTCCCCTTTTATGGCTTTGAGCATTTGCCTTATGTGTTGAGATGCTCCTGTGTTGGGTGCATAAATATTTACAGTTGTTATATCTTCTTCTTGGATCGATCCCTTGATCATTATGTAGTATCCGTCTTTGTCTCTTCTAATAGTCTTTATTTTAAAGTCTATTTTGTTTTATATGAGAATTGCTACTCCAGCTTTATTTGGGTTTCTGTTTGCATGGAATATCTTTCTACAACCCCTTACTTTGACTCTGTATGTGTCTCTAGGTCTGAAGTGGGTCTCTTGTAGACAGCATATATATGGGTCTTGTTTTTGTATCCATTCAACCAATCTGTGTCTTTTGGTGGGAGCATTCAGTCCATTTACCTTTAAGGTAATTATTGATATGTATGTGTGTATTCCCATTTTCTAAATAGTTTTGAGTTTTTTATTGTAGGTCTTTTCCTTCTCTTGTGTTTCTTGCCTAGAGAAGTTCCTTTAGCATTTGTTGTGAAGCTGGTTTTGTGGTGCTGAACTCTCTCAGCTTTTGCTTGTCTGTAAACGTTTTAATTTCTCCATCAAATCTCAATGAGATCCTTGCTGGGTAGAGTATTCTTGGTTGCAGGGTTTTCTCCTTCATCACTTTCAGTATGTCCTGCCACTCCTTTCTGGCTTGCAGAGTTTCTGCTGAGAGATGAGCCATTAACCTTATGGGGATTCCCTTGTGTGTTATTTGTGGTTTTTCCCTTGCTGCTTTTAATATGCTTTCTTTGAATTTAATATTTGACAGTTTGATTAATATGTGGCCTGGCATATTTCTCCTTGTAATTATCCTGTATGGGACTCTGTGTGCTTCCTGGACTTGATTAACTATTTCCTTTCCCATATTAGGGAACTTTTCAACTATAATCTCTTCAAATATTTTCTCAGTCTCTTTCTTTTTCTCTTCTTCTTCTGGAACCCCTATAATTCGAATGTTGGTGCATTTAATGTTGTCCCAGTGGTCTTTGAGACTGTCCTCAGTTCTTTTCATTCTTTTTCTTTATTCTGCTCTGCAGTAGTTATTTCCAGTATTTTATCTTCCAGGTCACTTATCCGTTCTTCTGCCTCAGTTATTCTGCTATTGATCCCATGTAGAGTATTTTTCATTTCATTTATTGTGTTGTTCATCATTGCTTGTTTCATCTTTATTTCTTCTAAATCCTTGTTAAATGTTTCTTGCATTTTGTCCATTCTATTTCCAAGATTGTGGATCATCTTTACTATCATTATTCTGAATTCTTTTTCTGGTAGACTGCCTATTTCCTCTTCATTTGTTAGATCTGGAGGATTTTATCTTGCTCCTTCATCTGCAGTGTGTTTTCCTGTCTTCTTATTTTGCTTATCTTACTGTGTTTGGGGTCTCCTTTTTGCAGGTTGCAGTTTCATAGTTCCCGTTGTTTTTTGTATCTGTCCCCAGTGGCAAAAGTTTGTTCAGTGGGTTGTGTAGGCTTCCTGGTGGAGGGGACTAGTGCCTGTGTTCTGGTGGATGAGGCTGGATCTTATCTTTCTGGTGGGCAGGTCCACTTTTGGCGGTGTGTTTTGGGGTGTCTGTTTACTTATTATTGTTTTAGGCAGCCTCTCTGCTAATGGGTGGGGTTGTGTTTCTGTTTTGCTAGTTGTTTGGCATAGGGTGTCCAACACTGTAGCTTCCTGGTCGTTGAGTGAAGCTGGGTGCTGGCATTGAGATGGAGATATCTGGGAGATTTTTGCCATTTGATATTATGTGGAGCTGGAAGTCTCTTCTTGGCCAGTGTCCTGAAGTTGGCTCTCCCACCTCAGATGCACAGCACTGACTACTGGGTGCAACACCACTAGCCTTTCATCCACACGGCTCAGAATAAAAGGGAGAAAATGTACAGAGAAAGAATTAGTAGAAGTACGAAGGAAGAAAGAAAGAAAGAAAGAAAGGAAGGAAGGAAGGAAGGAAGGAAGGAGTGAAGGAAGAAAGGGTGAAGAAAAGAAGGAAAGAAGGAAAGAAAAAAGGAGGGAGGGAGGGAGGGATGGACGGAAGGAGGAAGTAAGGAAGGAAGGAAGGAGGTAAGGAAGGAAAAAAGAAAGAAGATAAAGTAAAATAAAGTTTAATAAATTTATTAAATTAAAAAATAATTATTAAAAAAATTTAAAAACAAACAAACAAACAAAAACGGATGGATAGAATCCTAGGACAAATGGTGGAAGCAAAGCTATACATACAAAATCTCACACAGAAGCATACACACTCACAAAAAGAGGAAAAGGGGAAAAATCATAAATCTTGCTCTCAAAAGAAAGAAAGAAAGAAAGGAAGGAAGGAAGGAAGGAAGGAAGAGAAGAAAAGAAGGAAAGAAGGAAAGAAAGAAAGGAGCGAGGGAGGGAGGGATGGAGGGAGGGAGAAAGGAAGGAAGGAAGGAAGGAAGGAGGGAAGAAAGAAAAAATAAAAAAGAAAGAAGATAAAGTAAAATAAAATATAATAAAATTATTAAATTAAAAATAATTATTTAGAAAAAAATTAAAACAGAATTCAACAAAACAAAAACGGACAGATAGGACCCTAGGACAAATGGTGGAAGCAAAGCTATACAGACAAAATCTCATACAGAGACATACACATACACACTCACAAAAAGAGGAAAAGAGGGAAAAATCATAAATCTTGCTCTCAAAGTCCGCCTCCTCAATTTGGGATGATTCGTTATCTAAAGGAGGGAAGGAAGGAAAGAAAGAAAGAACAAAAGAAGATAAAGTAAAATAAAATAGTTATTGAAATAAAAAATAATTATTAAGAAAAAAAATTTAAAATAAAAACGGACGGATAGAACCCTAGGACAAATGGTGGAAGCAAAGCTATACAGACAAAATCTCACACAGAAGCATATACCTACACACCCACAAAAAAAGGAAAAGGGGTAAAAATCATAAATCTTGCTCTCAAAGTCCACCTCCTCAATTTGGGATGATTCGTTGTCTATTCATGTATTCCACAGATGCAGGGTACATCAAGTTGATTGTGGAGCTTTAATCCCCTGCTTCTGAGGCTGCTGGGAGAGATTTCCCTTTCTTTTCTTTGTTCTCACAGCTCCCAGGGGCTCAGCTTTGGATCTGGCCCCACCTCCGCACGTAGGTCTCCGGAGGGCGTCTGTTTTTCTGCTCAAACTGGATGGGGATAAAGGAGCCACTGATTCGGGGGCTCTGGCTCACTCAGGCCGTGGGGAGCGAGGGGCACAGAGTGCAGAGTGAGCCTGTGATGGCAGAGGCTGGCGTGACGTTGCACCAGTCTGAGGCTTGCCGTGCGTTCTCCCAGGGAAGTTGTCCCTGGATCACGGGAACCTGGCAGTGGCGGGCTGCTCAGGCTCCCCGGAAGGGAGGTGTGGACAGTGACCAGTGCTCGCACACAGGCCTCTTGGTAGTGGCAGCAGCAGACTTGGCATCTCCTGCTCGTCTCTGGGGTCTGCGCTTATGGCCGCAGCTTGCGCCCATCTGTGGAGCTCCTTTAAGCAGCGCTCTTAATCCCCTCTCCTCGGGCACCAGGAAACAAAGAGGAAAGAAAAAGTCCCTTGCCTCTTTTGCAGCTCCAGACCTTTTCCCGGACTCCCTCCTGGCTAGCTGTTGTGCACTAACCCCTTCAGGCTGTGTTCACGGCACCAATCCCAGTCCTCTCCCTGCGCTCTGATCAAAGCTGGAGCCTCAGCTCGCAGCCCCGCCTGCCCCAGCATGTGAGCAGACAAACCTCTTGGGCTGGTGAGTGCCAGTCGGCACCGATCTTCTGTACGGGAATCTCCCCACTTTGCCCTCCACACCCTTGTTGCTGCACTCTCCTCTGGAGCTCTGAAGCTCCCCCCCCGCCACCCGCAGTCTCTGCCCGCGAAGGGGCTTCCTACTGTGTGGAAACCTTTACTCCTTCACAGCTCCCTGCCACTGGTGCAGGTCCTGGTCCTATTCTTTTGTCTCTGTTTTTTCTTTTGCCCTACGCAGGTACCTGGGGAGTTTCTTGTCTTTTGGGAAGTCTGAAGTCTTCTGCCAGCATTCAGTAGGTGTTCTATATGAGTTGTTCCACGTGTAGATGTATTCCTTGTGTGTCTGTGTGGAGGAAGGTGATCTCCACGTCTTACTCTTCTGCCATCTTCCCCTCCAACAAAAATGTACCTATTTTATATAAGTACACAACACAAACCATGGGATTAAATATGAAATTTTGAATTGGGGTCAGTAAAAAACACATTGAAATAAGTGCATTGAAACAAGATCCAATGTTCCAATGTCATCATCTGTTTAGCTAATAACATGACACCTAAGGCATTCATATTTTATGAGCCCACATAGGGTTCCACCCTTTCCTTGTCCATTCAGCTACCTAGGCCTTGATGTCCTTCCCTTTATTCAGGATAAATCGCTTGAAAGGGGTATATCACCTGCCTCATGTTCCAAGGTTTACATGCTTGACTCCCATTGCCATCTAAATGTCATAGACTCAAATTCATGGCCTATGCACAGGCCTCTTCCTTATGAACCCAGACCTATAGGCAATGGTCTTCCCCACAACATGGAAATCTCAAAGGTGCTGCAATCTACAAAGGAACAAAATCGAACGTATGGTCCAGACAACCAATTTTAATCTAACTGTAGCTTCCTTCCTCATTTGAATAAGTAAATAGAAAGACATTGATGGTGGTAAGGAGATAATAACTAAGACGTTGGCTGAAAGTTATCCTCCTTCAAGTGTTTGAGTTTCAGGAATCAAATTTGTCTCTTCATGATGTTCTAAAGATAGGCGGTGTTTTCTCTAGTAGGCCAGAGAACTGAAATTTACCTCATTTATTTAGACAACAAATAGCCAATTGATATATGAACAGTCTTTGGGAAAGATTTGTTCTAACGGTGCAGGGGACAGTCTGGTTTGGTCTGTGAACACATTTTCCACATCGATTGTTATGATTAGATTCTGAGATTAGACAACAAAGAATAATTTCACTCCATATTGTAGCAAAATTCAACTATCAAACTTGGTTTAAAGACTAGCAGGGTAATATGATGCAGTGCAAGGGATAAAAACAACCTGTGCAAATTCATGCTAAGATTTGAATACCCAAAAGATCCTTAAGTCTCAGAAAAGTATTCATCACATAAACACAATGCATTGCATTGGTGATAGCTGTCAAGTATTTTATTAAAAAAATTAAAAGAATACAAGGTGATGGTAAAAATAGGAATCTACAAGCAACTGATTGTTTTGACGAGCATGTTTGAAGCCCATGGAATTTTATGAGGAACGGTGACTCTAAGTGAATTAAAATTTTACAAGCAGTCACGAAGACGATGTTTTGAATGAAGGCAAGTGACTGAGTTTGGTCCACCAGCAGGTGAGGAGACTTCCTGTAAGAGATACATTCTGCAAAACGGTAGCCACTAGACTATTTAATTTGATTAAAATTAAGTAAAATTGAAAATTCAGTCTCTCAGTCTCACTAGTGACATTTGAAGTGCTCAACGGCTACGTGTAAACAGTGGCTACTGCACTGTGTGCAGCACAGATATGGAACATTTCTATCAGTGCAGAGAGTTCTGTTAGATAGTGCTCTTCTATAATCAGTTGCCCCACGTAAAATTTACATTTCTTGCTACTTCTGAATACATAAGTTGACTGGATAACCTTGAAGTGGGTTGATGATGTTTGTGGGGGTGTGGAGGAATTAGAGAAATGGAAATACAAAGTGGTCATGTTTGGACTTGCAGGGTCTCATCAGGATCTCATGTGTCTCACCGTGCTTCTTAAGATGTTATGGAGGCTGGGGCCTGGACTTGAGGAAGGTTGATAGCCACCCATAGGGATGGTTTGTTCTGAAGCCCTTTGTTCTGGAATTTGAGGAATTTGGGTCTTATCTTCTGTGGTGCATAGAGCATGTGACCTGGTAGTCAGACCATCATCTCAAACTCATTGTCCAAAACTCAACCTTTTCCTTCCTACTCCCATTCCACTATCATGAAAATCTATTTTCAATATATTTTATGTTTGATTTTTCTTTTACTGTTCATCTTGTTAATATCTCCACCAGTATGCCAGCCCTCTTCTCAGTCTCAAGGCCTTGTAATTGCCATTTGAAAGGATACAAAATAAATGTCTTTGTGAACTGAAAATTTTGTTAGAAGTATTAGCATGTGGGGTTATTGAAGTAAACACATCTGATTCTTCGTTTTGCTTTGTCATCAAGTTTAACGTGACAAAATATGTCAATGTTTCCCAGCTAAGGACCACCAGGAACACTTCTGTAGTTGAACAAGCTGGGTTTACTTTTCCTAGCAGTGAAGGAGAACACACAGAATGAGGAACTGTGGGACATATAAGTAAGAGGGTGAAAGAAAAGGGATATTAAAACATCAGGACTTGTTTTAGGTGATTTCGGTGAGGTTTTAAGGAAGTAGAGTTTTGATCTGGATTAGATACTGTCAGGAAGACAGGGTATTCCTATGACTGAGTATCTTCATAAACCTCTTGTATAGAGAGAATAGATTCGAGTGAGTTTAAAGCTGCAATTGGTGAAAACAAACAAACAAAGCAGAAAAACAACAACAAAAAAAACCCCAACTAGCTGTCACTCATATTAGCTAGGAGAGGGACATATGGTGATTTATATAGTGATCTTGCTTTTGTCTGTGCTTGGAAAAAAATTGTGAAGCGGCCTTTGTTGTGTCTCACTTTATCATGATCTCAGAGTGAAGAGATCTCATGATCTCCTCTGAAGTTGGCATTCTGTGAGATTTTTTTAATATCTAATGAGACAATCACATGCCCTAGCCTGGATGTCAAGAGATATATTTAGTACCCCCCTTTGGCCACAAGACCTTAATCCATGTAATCTAGTCTTCCACCATTGCTCTGATTTTGCTGGTGAGGAATTAATTTAGAGAATGTAGTCTTTAGTTGGACATGGGTTGATCTCTCCCGCTGCTTTCATTGTAGAATGCATTGTTGAATGCTCTGATGTGACACTGGCTGTACAATAGCATTTTTGACTCTGGACAGGATGCACTGGCAAACTGCAAAACAAGTAATCATACAAAACACAATGATTGTTAGTCCTTGAAACAAGTCTTGAAGTCAAGGGCCTAGATTATAAAATCCAGGCAATGAATCTAGCTGCCTTCACTTTTGAGAGCCACATGACTTTTGTCAGAATCAAATACAAGTTTGGGGCCATCCTTGCTAGTTATTATTTTCCCTAATGTGAGGATAGCAGGTCACAAAGCATATATGAATAGGGAGTCAGTTACTCTTCCTGGGAGTTTTTTCAAAGAAATTGGTTTGACTGTTATTGGATAATCCCCCCAACCCAGCCACCCCAGGGGAACAAGATCTGCTGGAATGTTCAGTTTTACATATCTGAACGTCTCTAACAACTATCCTGAACACACAAGATAAGTTAGCATATGCCATATGGGTATTATGTAAGATGTTATGTAAAAAATAGTACCCCAGTGTGGCACAGACCGTATCCGGAGTATAAGTATCATTTATCACAACAAGAGAAAGCCAATTTTGTGTTCCTCAAGGTAAACAATGTATTTCGCAGAGTTAACCAGTTTCACAAAGCAGGCTATCATGAACAAAAGGAATACCATGAGAAAATTTGACTATCAGGGCCATGATGGCCCCAATATTGGGGCCTACTGCTGATTGAGTAGGACTTGCTGATAAGATTGTAATGACCTCATCAGGAGGTCAGTGTCCAGTTTTCAAAGTCTGGAGGTTGGGATTAATGCTGTAAGGGAAACTGACAAATCAGAAGGAGCCTTCAAAAAGAAATCTGCTTTTAAGTGTGTTTAAAGGAGCAGCATTTGTTTCTTTTGTCAGCAGGGTCCGATTGGGAATGTCAGATGTTTTTCCTTAAGTGGTAGAAGGAGACCACAGGAGTTAAAAAATAGTACAATAAAGATGAGGGAAGGTCACAGTAATGTGCTAGAAAGACATCACAATGTAATGATAGGCAATATTAGTAGTAGAGTAAAGGAGGAGAAAAATGTCTTAGAGAATCAGAAAATTAATCTTATTCTGTCATCTTGGGAGGAATCTGTCCACTCCTGAAGTCAGTGTCACCTGGAAGACTGAAAAAAATCCTCAGCTTAAGGTCTTCAGATAGAGTGGGTATCCAGTAGACAGGGGGATGTGATGAGGAACAACTCAAGGATGAACACTCTGGAGTTTTACTGGTGTTAGTTGTTAACAGTATCTGGTAAGACTTTATTTATTTATTTATTTATTTATTTAATTAACCTAGGCTCAAGGGCAGATTTTTCTGACGCTTAATTCAGAAGACCAAGTCTCTAGGTTGCAGATCATGTAAAGGCTGTTTAGGTGAGTGTTTTGGAGATTTGCTCATATCTGTGAGATAAAGCTGGAAGTATCACATGAGGGTTTTCAAGTAATTAAACCTATCAGCTTGTAAAAGCAGTAGAATCCAAAATTGTGGATGAGGTTCCCAAGTGTATGGGCTGGCCTGATATGAATTAATAAGTAGATAAACTGTGAGTCCCAGATGGGGTTGATCTCACAGACCTGAAAGTTAATGGTAATATTTGAGGCCGTGGAAAAGTTTTGAAGGGCTTTACCAATTTTAGTTTTAGCATTCCATATTTATGATGGATTACACTTGTATTATAGAAATGATCAGTCTATTTGTATTTGATTTAATTTTGGTAGGTGGAGAAAATTATTTATTTCTTCTGTTGTAAATTAAATAATTCAAATTAAGTGGTATGCTACTTACATAAATATCTACTGTATCCAAATGATTAATTCTTTTCTCATTCTCATCTTTTACTTGTCTCTCTCTCTCTCTCTCTCTCAATAACCGTTGCTATACATTTCTCCATTTCTTCTGCATTTCCTAACAACAAGAGTTTCATTTGCTTGAACTTCTTTATGGATATTTTTTTCTTTTCTCTTTATTTAATTTTGATAAACTTTCCTTCCTTCCACTTTCTTGCATTTATTCTGTTACTCTCATTCTAATTTCATATTTTGGTTGCTTAGCTCATTAATCTGTGGTCTTTCTGCTTTTCTAATACAAGCATTTGGTGTTATAAAATGTCCCTCAAACTACCTCTTTGGTGTATTCCACAAGATTTTATAAGGGCTATTTTCATTATCATTTGTTTGCAATATTTCCTAATTTCTATGATGATTAATAATTACAGTTTATCCCTTGTTGGTTATACTTATCACTCAATTCAGGTCGTATTTTTAAACATTCCCATGGTAAGTTGTTTCTTTCTGTTTTCCTTGGGTTATTATTTTTTATCTTAATTACATTGTGTTCAGAGAGCGTGGTTTCCACCTTCAGAACACTTTTTTGAAAATTGCTGACATATATTTTTGGCCTAGTGTATGATCAACTTTTCTAAATGTTCCAATTGTGTTTCCAAAGAACATATATTCTCTAATCTTTGGACCTAGTATTGTGTACATGCCCATTACATCAAGATTTTAATAGGGTTCTTCAAATCTTCCTTATCATTGCTAATAGTTATTGTTTTTTTAATCGATCAGTTACTGAGCAGGACACTAAAAGTTCCCACACTGTGAATTTGTCAATTTCAGTGAATTTTTGGCATATGTATATTTTGAGCCTTCGGAATTATAATCAAAATAATTAGCCCTGAATCCCTCCTTTTAATCATTTAAGAACTGAAATAATCATTTAAAAAATGTTCACAACTGTTTACTTTTGATGCTGCCATGCCCTTATGATTTAGATAGTCCTCTTTTAAAGGTCATATGGCTTCATTTTCAATTTCCTAGTAATCTCTAGTTTGCAGTTGTTTCTGTCATCTTATTTCTGCTTCCTATTTATTGTGATTTTTTCCCTACACTTCTCATGTATTATTCTCTTTTTCTGTTTTGTATTGCCCTGATTGAGGCTCCGTTGGATAGATTGAGTGTTCTTTAGTACCTTATTCCCTCTAGTGGTTTGGAAGTAATATATCCTATTTCTATTTGTCAAGTTCACCCATGACATTTTAGCATGCTCTCCAGTGTTGCCGAGTCAGGTGTGCTGCTATGAGCAAATACTTGTTCATAGACAGCTTTACCCTAACCCAGTGTTCCTTAGGGAAAAATTTAACACATCAACACAATCTAATGGACATCATGACAAAGATTTAAACCCATTTGTTTAGATTTGTTGGTGGAAGGTTTTTAGTAGAGCAGGGAGCTAGTATTTACTGAACAGCTTTAATGTTCCAAGCACTTTATATGCATTTTTCTCATTTGACACTCCCAAACACCATACCAGATATGCATTTTTATATCCTCATTTGAAATGGGAAAAGTGAGAATCAGCGAGGTTAACCTTTCCCTCATCACATAGCCAGTTATTTCAGGAGTGAATCTAGGTCCCTTTGACTGTAAACATCAGGGGCTCTCTATATTCCACATTGTTTTCAGAGGTAGATAGATAGGCTGTAGACACATGAGGTCTCTCACATTGAACAGGTAAACTTATGAGGCCTGGGAACGTGTTCAACCATAGCAAAGTGACCTTTTATGTGCCTCACAACTCAACTTCATTTTTTCCTCAAAACTGCCACTGCCACACAACTGCACATAATTCATCTTCCATTGATTCCTTTCAGCAAACTTGAAGGACATATAAGCATTTCCCACTTTGGGGACACATTTGCCAGGCTCTCTGTAAGGTTTTGCCAAACACGTGGCTTCACCATGCCTAGCCCGGAGCAGGGTCACATGTCGGTTAGGGATACATGGGGTTCGGTTATGTAGAAGAAACAACCCTGTGCATGACACTTTCACTATGAGACCACTACGGGGATTTCTATAAGCCTGCATCAGGTTTCTTTCCTAAGGCCCTTAATGGACTTCTGCAATCCTTCTAGGAGCAACATATTTCAACATGCCCTCTGTAGAGAAGCATGAGCCTCTTTTTGCCCATGGGACTTGAGCCCACTTTGTGAGCTTCGCTCAGCTTCCAACGACCTAAGAGTTACAATGTCTGGGTTTTCAAGGTTTGAAAGCAATAAGTCCATACGTCCCACACGAGGGATAGCTTCTAATCACTGATGGATCATTGTCAGGAAAACTTGGTGCCAAGAGCTGACATCAAAGGGATCCCATTCCTTACAACAGTCTTCATGATATGCGGGTGGAGAAAGCACAAGCTGCCCCTGGGCCTGAGGTGCCTGCTTGTGTGGAGCTCCAATTCAAAGGCAGGCAACTCTCCAAAAGCTCGATGGAGAATCCTCTGAAATGGCCCAGGTTTTGCCTCTGCCACTAGGCTCAGGGTTCAAAGAGTGAACGAAATTTGTGTTCCACACGGGCCGTCCACCGACAGAGTGAAAGTACCATTCTTTGCCAAGGTGGGCAAGCAGCATGTGGCCACATGCCTTAAAAAAACTTGCTCCCTGTGGGCTTCAGAACCGAGCACTCAGCGCAGCTTATGGTACCCCTTTTAGAAACCGGGTAGCACAGTTCTCCAATAGGTTTCACCACATTCTAGACACTTGGCCTACGTGTTTCCTGCACGGAAAGCAACATGGTATACCATTGCTTCCATCCGGCCCACCTCAGTCATATGTATTTCTGAACTGGAGAGAAACTGTTTTCTCATGCCATGGGAAAGGCCTCCTTTGCAATGGAATTGAAGACACAGTGCCAAGAAGAGTTTTCTATGTTCCCTCCTGTGATTGTAACCACTTTGTGTGAACACAAGTCAACTCAAGCCTCAGCCAATAAGGACTTCTCACACTCAAGGAACAAACACGAACCCAGGATTTCTTTCCTGCATGCAGCAATGAACCAACCCCTGCCTTCCTTATAGGAGCAGCTCTTCAAACTTGCTTTTAGAAGGCTTTCTCCTCCCGTTCCCTGGAGCACCCTTTGCTAAGCTCCACCTCCAAGAAGCATGTACAAATGATAGGTTTTTAATTCACACCACTCATCACCGCAGGTGTAACTGTACTTTGTGTGACCTTCTATTGTTGAAGGAAACCTTTTTGGGGAAATGTTTGCAGAACCATCTGTCTCCACAGGGCTTCATATTGGAAGTCGGCCAGGCTTATTTATGACGTGAGTCAACCTGCTGTTTCCCGCTATTCTCTTTAGATGGCTCTATGGGAGCAAAGTATTTTAAGGGAGCCAAAGCAAAAATGTGCCAGAGGATGTCTGTAACAAATGACACCATGTGCTTGCCCGACTTTGTTCCAGTTCCCTATACACTGAACAAAATCTGCATATGAAATTTTCTTCATCTAGTCTGTCAGGTACACATCGTATTTACCCTGTGAGTAACTACCTTCCTATGCGGTCTGAAAGGCTGTCATTCCATATCACCTTGAGAACCACGGAGCGTAGCACTGTTTGAACGAACTGGTGGTTGGCGTGTTGGGAAAAGGGGTGCAAACCTTCCAGAACCTGCTTGAAAGAAGCTAGATAAGAACTAGCCAATCCTGAAAGAATCGTGGGTATCACATTGCTTTCATCTAGCTCGTCACTTGCATGTGCGCATCGCATCTGGGGAACGAGCCTGGCTGTGCTTTCTGCACAAGGATTCTTTTACTCCATTTTGAATATGGAACACAGAGCTCAGGGCAGCACGAAGGCACCTCTGTGAAAGAGCTATTTCCAGGTCTCCCAAATAATTGACTCCCTGTATGGAACTCTGTGGCTAAGCTCCAAATCCAAAAAAGGCCACATGGGTAACATCCTTTCAGCTAGTTTGAAGGGCCCATACCCATTTCCCTTAAGGGGGACATATTTGCCAAGCCATCAGGAATGTTTTGCCAAACACGTGGCTTCACACACAGCCAGGCGCAGGGGCACGCGTTGGTTACCAATATGGGGGATTCGGGTATGTAGAAGAAACCACCCAGTGCATGACACTTTCAGTAGGGGACCAATCCAGGAAATTCTATCACCCTGCATCACGTTTCTTTCCTATAGCTCTTAAAGGACTTCTGCACTCCTTCTAGGAGCAACACGTTTCAACATGCCCTCTGTTGAGAGGCATGAGCTTCTTTTCACCCATGGGACTTGAGCCCACTTTGTTAGCTTCACTCCAGCTCCAAAGCCCTAAGTGTTAGAGTGTCTGGATTTGCAAGGTTCAAAAGTAATTGCTCCTTGCGTCCTACACGAGGGATAGCTTCTGGTCACTGAAGGAGCACTCTCAGAAAACTTGGTGCCGAGAGCTCTGATCAAAGGTCTCTGGTTCCTTAGGACTGTCTTCATGGTATATAGGTGGAGAAGGCACTGGCTGCCACTGGGCCTGATGACTCTGCTTGTGTTGAACTTCGAAAGAAAGACTCTCTCAAAGCGCTCAGTTTTGAAGCCTCTGACATGACACATGTTTTGCGTCTGCCACTAGGCTCCAGTTTCAATTGTGTGAAAGAAATTTTTGTTCCAGAAGGCTGCCTTCCTAGTGATTAAATGCCTCCTACTTTGCCCAGGTGTGCCAACATCCCCTTGCCTAATTTCTTCAAATGCTTTTCCTTTATTTGTCCTTCAGAACAAGGCCATCATTCCTTGTTACACATCCTTTCCTCTTATCCACATTGTGTGAAAAATTAATACAACATAAGAAACCATATGTTTATGAGGAAATTTTTATAGGCTGTATATTTTGTCATTTTTTGGAAATGTCACACGAATATTTTACATGTGCTTTAAGCAACAGGATCAAAGGAAGCACTGATACATACAATGAGTAGTTCTGCTCTGTGCCAACTTCACCAGACATTTCTCTTTTTTATCCTGATAGTGTGGTTAAGTGTAGGTTTAGAAGTAACACAATCTTTCTATTTTGATAGGGAGACAATCATTTGGTAAACAGTTCAGATCAATTTGTAGGAATGGTGTTACAGTCTTGGCCTGGATTCTTAGGTCAGCTGTCTACCCCTGTTGTCATCTTTTCATCCTTTGTGACTGTTGTTTGTGTTCAGTAGTCCTTTTATAGACCATTCCAGTTTGGTGGTTCTTCTTTAGTAGCAAAGATGAGTTCAAGTGTCATTCCCTTTAGTTTCGCTGCGCATGAGCTACTTAAGAGTACCTGACAAAAATTCCTTTATCTAGATTGGCGACAGTCCTTTAAATGATGTATTTTTCCAGTATGCATAATCCCCTGTTTGCAGGTTTTGGAGTAAGTGTTCTTCATACAAAGACAGATTGCAGTGATAAACTTAAGAGACAAAATGAGAGTGTCCTTTTAAGAATTCAAGTAAATTTTACAATAATTTAATAGAGCAACATGGTGCTATCAGGGAAGTGAGTCTTAGGCAGTAATACAGAACTCAATTTACAATCCTAGAATTTAATATCCACAGAAACATTATCTTTTTTACTCTATAATTACCCTCAGTTATACCTAATATAGCCACATTAAGACTAATTTGTTTGCAAAATAAGTCTGGATAATTGATCACATAGGTTTGTTTCTTTGTTTGTTTTTTTAATTGACTGTGCTGGAAGTTTTTATAAAGAATCTCAGATGAGACGTTTCAAATGCTTCTCAAGGCTAGGGATGTTATGCCAAGGACGTGCCACAGATTCTGCCTGTGATATCTATGGGTTTGAGTGAAATATTTTTTTCTCGAGATCCCCAAAATATCTTGATATTTTTGCACCTGTCAGGATATTATTCATCTGAAAAGGCTTCTCGGAACCTAAGAATTTCCCATTTCTGGAGGCATCAGGTAGAGGTAAAAGATAACTGTTTCAATTCTTTTTACAAAGGTGCAATTTACCAAGTTGCTGTAAGTCATAATTAGCTTAAGCAGAAAGGTTTCCTTATATCTGTAAAAATGGATAAAAGCCAGTAATATTTCAGACAAAAACCTTAAACTTATAATCATATTCATCAGTTCACTCAGTCCTATATAACTAATCCTTGATCTTCATCTTTTCTTAGCTGTTTTATGAAATCATCAGGGTTTCCATTAGAATTTTAAAGTTTCTTACCCAGTTCAGCAGTATGATCTAATAGTTATCAGAAACCTGTCCTTGTCAAAAGGTTTTTCTATGAATTTTCTTGAAGATGAAACATTTTTGCAAAAGTCTGAGAGTGAAAAACATAACTCTCTATGAATGACAAAAGGCATGGTTAAAGATTTGATGACAATGTGAATGACAAAGAGGCATAATCAAGTTGCTGTGACATACAACATTTTAAGATAATAACTAGATTGATGACTGATAGAATTATACCAGGACACATCCAATTTTTTCAATTTTGAAAATAATCTCTAGAACATTTTTTATCACTGACATTTACCCTTAGATTATAATCTAAGATTGTTTATCACCCACCACTCATTGGACAATGTTTCCCATGTAAGTTAACATACCAACTAAACTTAATTAGTTTAATATTTCTCTCTGAGATGCCTCAGGAGTCCACTGAAGCATCCCAAATTTAACTAGATGTCAATAGAATTTTGATTATAATTTGATCCTGGGGAAGTCTGTTAAAAACATCAAAAAATTTTAAGGCAGAGGGGAAGATGGTGGAAGAGTAAGACACGGAGATCACCTTCCTCCCCACAGATACACCAGAAATACATCTACACATGGAGTAGCTCCTACAGAACACCTATTGAATGCTGGCAGAAGACCTCAGACTTCCCAAAAGGCAAGAAACTCCCCACGTACCTGGGTAGGGCAAAAGAAAAAAAGAAAAAACAGAGACAAAAGAATAGGGATGGAACCTGCACCAGTGGGAGGGAGCTGGGAAAGAGGAAAGGTTTCCACACACTAGAAAGCCCCTTCACAGGCGGAGACTGCAGGAGGCAGAGGGGGGAGCTTCAGAGCCGCAGAGGAGAGCACAGCAACAGGGGTGCAGAGCGCAAAGCGGGGAGATTCCTGCACAGAGGATCGGTGCCGACCAGCACTCACCAGCCCAAGAGGCTTGCCTGCTAACACACCGGGGCAGGCGGGGCTGCGAGCTGAGGCTCAGGCTTCGGTCAGAGCACCGGGAGAGGACTGGAGTTGGCTGCGTGAACACAGCCTGAAGGGGTTAGTGCACCACGGCTAGCCAGGAGGGAGTCTGGGAAAAGGTCTGGAGCTGCTGAAGAGTCAAGAGACTTTTTCTTCCCTCTTTGTTTCCTGGTGCGCAAGGGGAGGGGTTTAAGAGCGATGCTTAAAGGAACTCCAGAGACGGGCGCGAGCCGCGGCTAAAAGCGCAGATCCCAGAGACGGGTGTGAGCCACGGCTAAAAGCGTGGACTCCAGAGACGGGTGCGAGCTTCACTAAAAGCACAGACCCCAGAGACGGGCACGAGCCACGGCTAAAAGCACAGACCCCCAGAGAAGGGTGGGAGACGCTAAGGCTGCTGCTGCCACCACCAAGGGGCCTGTGTGCGAGCATAGGTCACTATACACACCCCTCTTCCAGGGAGCGTGTGCAGCCCGCCACTGCCAGGCTCCCAGGATCCAGAGACAACTTCCCTGGGAGAACGCACGACAGGCCTCAGGCTGGTGCAAAGTCACGCCGGCCTCTGCCACCGCAGGCTCGCCACGCACTCCGTGCCCCACCCTCCCCCTGGCCTCAGTGAGCCAGAACCCCAAATCAGTGTTTCCTTTAACCCCGTCCTGTCTGAGCAAAAAACAGACGCCCTACAGCGACCTAAACGCAGAGGCAGGGCCAAATCCAAAGCTGAGGCCCTGGGAGCTGTGAGAACAAAGAAGAGAAAGGGAAATCTCTCCCAGCAGCCTCACAAACAATGGATTAAAGCTCCACAATCAACTTGATGTAGCCTGCATCTGTGGAATATATGAATAGACAGCGAATCATCCCAAATTGAGGAGGTGGACTTTGAGAGCAAGATTTATAATTTTTTCTGCTTTTCCTCTTTTGATGAGTGTGTATGTGTATGCTTCTGTGTCAGATTTTGTCTGTATAGCTTTGCTTCCACAATTTGTCCTAGGGTTCTATCCGTCCTTTTCTTTAAATTTTTTTTCTTAATAACTAATTTTAATAACTTTATTTTACTTTACCTTCTTTCTTTCTTTCTTTCTTTCTTTCTTTCTTTCTTTCTTTCTTTCTTTCATCTTTCTTTCTTTCTTTCCTTCCTTACTTCTCTCCTTTAGACAATGAATCATCCTAAATTGAGGAGGTGGACTTTGAGAGCAATATTTTTGATTTTTTCCCCTTTTCCTCTTTTTGTGAGGAAGTATGTGTATGCTTCTGTGTGAGATTTTGTCTGTATAGCTTTGCTTCCACCATTTGTCCTAAGGTTCTATTCGTCCCTCTTTTTTCATCTAAATAATTAATTTTTTAATTTAATAAAATTATTGTATTTTACTTTATTTTATTTTACTGTATCTTCTTTCTTTCTTTCTTTTTTCCTTCCTTCACGCCTTCCTTCTTTCTTTCCTTCCTCCCTCCCTCCCTCCCTCCCTCCTTTCTTTCTTTCTTTCCTTCTTTCCTTCTTTTCTTCTTTTTTCTCCCTTCCTTCCTTCCTTCCTTCCTTCCTTCCTTCCTTTCTTTCTTTCTTTCTTCCTACTTCTACTAATTCTTTCTCGCTAAGTTTTCTCCCTTTTATTCTGACCCGTGTGGATGAAAGGCTCTTGGTGCTACAGCCAGGAGTCAGTGCTGTGCCTGAGGTGGGAGAGCCAACTTCAGGACACTGGTCAACAAGAGACCTCCCAGTTCCACATAATATCAAATGTCAAAAATCTACCAGAGATCTCCGTCTCAACACAAGCACCCAGTTTCACTCAACGACCAGCAAGCCACAGTGCTGGACAACGTATGCCAAACAACTAGCAAAACAGAAACACAACCCCACTCATTAGCAGAGAGGCTGCCTAAAATCATAATAAGTCCACAGACACCCAAAACACATCACCAGATGTGGACCTGCCCATTGGAGAAACAAGATCCAGCCTCATCCACCAGAACACAGGCATGAGTCCCCTCCACCAGGAAGCCTACACAACACACTGAACCAACCTTAGCCATTGGGGACAGACATCAAAACCAACTGGAACTATGAACGTGCAGCCTGCAAAAAGGAGAACCCAAACACAGTAAGATAAGCAAAATGAGAAGACAGAAAAACATACAACAGATGAAGGAGCAAGATAAAAATGCACCAGACCTAACAAATGAAGAGGAAATAGGCAGTCTACCTGAAAAAGCATTCAGAATAATGATAGTAAAGATGATCCGATATCTTGTAAATAGAATAGACAAAATGCAAGAAACATTTAAAAAGGACCAAGAAGAACTAAAGATGTAACAAACAATGATGAACAGCAAAATAAATGAAATGAAAAATACTCTAGATGGGATCAATAGCAGAATAACTGAGGCAGAAGAACGGATAAGTGACCTGGAAGATAAAATAGTGGAAATAACTACTGCAGAGCAGAATAAAGAAAAAAGAACGAAAAGAACTGAGGACAGTATCAGAGACTTCTGGGACAACATTAAACACACCAACATTCGAATTATAGGGGTTCCAGAAGAAGATGGAGAAAAAGAAAGGGACTGAGAAAATATTTGAAGAGATTATAGTTGAAAAGTTCCCTAATATGGGAAAGGAAATAGTTAATCAAGTTCAGGAAGCACAAGAGTCCCATAAAGGATAAATACAAGGAGAAATATGCCAGGACACATATTAATCAAACTGTCAAAAATTAAATACAAACAAAGCATATTAAAAGCAGCAAGGGAAAAACCACAAATAACACACAAGGGAATCCCCATAAGGTTAATGGCTCATCTCTCAGCAGAAACTCTGCAAGCCAGAAGGGAGTGGCAGGACATACTGAAAGTGATGAAGGAGAAAACCCTGCAACCAAGAATACTCTACCCAGCAAGGATCTCATTGAGATTTGATGGAGAAATTAAAACGTTTACAGACAAGCAAAAGCTGAGAGAGTTCAGCACCACAAAACCAGCTTCACAACAAATGCTAAAGGAACTTCTCTAGGCAAGAAACACAAGAGAAGGAAAAGACCTACAATAAAAAACCCAAAACTATTTAGAAAATGGGAATACACACATACATATCAATAATTACCTTAAAGGTAAATGGACTGAATGCTCCCACCAAAAGACACAGATTGGCTGAATGGATACAAAAACAAGACCCTTATATATGCTGTCTACAAGAGACCCACTTCAGACCTAGAGACACGTACACACTGAAAGTAAGGGGATGGAAAAAGATATTCCATGCAAATGGAAACCAAAAGAAAGCTGGAGTAGCAATTCTCATATCAGGCAAAATAGACTTAAAAATAAAAACTATTAGAAGAGCCAAAGAAAGACACTACATAATGATCAAGGGATTGATCCAAGAAGAATATATAACAATTGTAAATATTTATGCACCCAACATAAGAGCACCTCAATACATAAGGCAAATACTAACAGTCATAAGAGGGGAAATCGACAGTAACACATTCATAGTAGGGGACTTTAACACCCTACTTTCACCAATGGACAGATCATCCAAAATGAAAATAAATAAGGAAACACAAGCTTTAAATGACACATTAAACAAGTTGGACTTAATTCATATTTATAGGACACTCCATCCAAAAACAAGAGAATACACATTTTTCTCAAGTGCTCATGGAACATTCTCTAGGTTAGATCATATCTTGGGTCACAAATCAAGCCTTGGTAAATTTAAGAAAATTGAAATTGTATCAAATATCTTTTCTGACCACAACGCCATGAGACTAAATATCAATTACAGGAAAGATCTATAAAAATACAAACACATGGAGGCTAAACAATACACTACTTAATAACGAAGTGATTACTGAAGAAATCAAAGAGGAAATAAAAAAATACCTAGAAAAAAATTACAATGCAGACACGATGATCCAAAACCTATGGGATGCAGCAAAGGCAGTTCTAAGAGGGAAGTTTATAGCAATACAAGCCCACCTTAAGAAACATGAAACATCTCGAATAAACAACCTAACCTTGTACCTAAAGCAATTAGAGAAAGAAGAACAAAAAAAAACCCCAAAGTTAGCAGAACGAAAGAAATCATAAAAATCAGATCAGAAATAAATGAAAAGGAAATGAAGTAAAGAACAGCAAAGATCAATAAAACTAAAAGCTAGTTCTTTGAGAAGATAAACAAAATAGATAAACCATTAGCCAGACTCATCAAGAAAAAAAGGGAGAAAACTCAAATCAATAGAATTAAAAATGAAAAAGGAGAAGTAACAACTGACACTGCAGAAATACAAAAGATCATGAGAGATTACTACAAGCAACTCTATACCAATAAAATGGACAACCTGGAAGAAATAGACAAATTCTTAAAAATAAACAACATGCCAGGACTGAATCATGAAGAAACAGAAAATATGAACAGACCAATCACAAGCACTGAAATTGAAATTAAAAATCTTTCAACGAACAAAAGCCCAGGACCAGATGGCTTCGCAGGCGAATTCTATCAAACATTTAGAGAAGAGCTAACACCTATCCTTCTCAAAGTCTTCCAAAATTTAGCAGAGGGAGAAACATCCCAAATTCATTCTATGAGGCCACCATCACCTTAACACCAAAACCAGACAAGGATGCCAAAAAGAAAGACAACTACAGGCCAATATCACTAATGAACATAGATGCAAAAATCCTCGAAAAAAAACTAGCAAACAGAATCCAACAGCACATTAAAAGGATCATACACCATGATCAACTGGGATTTATTCCAGGAATGCAAGGATTCTTCAATATACGCAAATCTATCAATGTGTTACACCATATTAACAAATTGAAGGAGAAAAACCATATGATCATCTCAATAGATGCAGAGAAAGCTTTTTACAAAATTCAACGCCAATTTATGATTAAAATCCTGCAGAAAGTAGGCATAGAGGGAACTTTCCTCAACATAATAAAGGCTATAGATGACAAACCCGCAGCTAACATCATCCTCAATGGTGAAAAACTGAAAGCGTTTCCACAAAAATCAGGAACAAGACAAGGTTGCCCACCCTCAACACTCTTATTCAATATAATTTTGGAAGTTTTAGCCACAGCAAACAGAGAAAAAATGGAAATAAAAGGAATCCAAATCGGAAAAGAAGAAGCAGAGCTGTCACTCTTCGCAGATTACATGATACTATACATAGAGAATCCTAAGGATGCCGTCAGAAAACTACTAGAGCTAATCAATTAACTTGGTAAAGTTGCAGGATACAAAATTAATGCAAAGAAATCTCTTGCATTCCTATACACTAATGATGAAAAATCTGAAAGTGAAATCAAGAAAACACTCCCATTTACCATTGCAACAAAAAGAATAAAATATTTAGGAATAAACCTACCTAAGGAGACAAAAGACCTGCATGCAGAAAATTATAGGACACCAATGAAAGAAACTAAAGATCATACAAACAGATGGAGAGATATACCATGTTCTTAGATTGGAAGAATCAACATTGTGAAAATGACTCTACTACCCAAAGCAATCTACAGATTCAATGCAATCCCTATCAAACTACCACTGACATTTTTCACAGAACCAGAACAAAAAATTTCACAATTTGTATGGAAACACAAAATACGCCGAAGAGCCAAAGCAATCTTGAGAATGAAAAATGGAGCTGGAGGAATCAAGCTCCCTGACTTCAGACTATACTACAAAGCTACAGTAATCAAGGCAGTATGGTACTGGCACAAAAACAGAAAGATAGATCAATGGAACAGGATAGAAACCCCAGAGAAAAACCCATGCACATACGGTCAACTTATCTTTGATAAAGGAGGCAGGAATGTACAGTGGAGAAAGCACAGCCTCTTCAATAAGTGGTGCTGTGAAAACTGGACAGGTACATGTAAAAGTATGAGATTAGATCACTCCCTAACACCATACACAAAAATAAGCTCAAAATGGATTAAGGCCTAAATGTAAGGTGAGAAACTATCAAACTCTTAGAGGAAAACATAGGCAGAACACTCTATGACATAAATCACAGCAAGATCCTTTTTGACCCACATTCTAGAGAAATGGAAATAAAAACAAAAATAAACAAATGGGACCTAATGAAACTCCAAAGCTTTTGCAAAGCAAAGGAAACCATAAGCAAGACCAAAAGACAACCCTCAGAATGGGAGAAAATATTTGCAAATGAATCAACAAAGGATTAATTTCCAAAATTTACAAGCAGCTCATGCAGTTCAATAACAAAAAACAAACAACCCAATCCAGAAATGGGCAGAAGACATAAATAGACATTTCTCCAAAGAAGATATACAGACTGCCAACAAACACATGAAAGAATGCTCAACGTCATTAATCATTAGGGAAATTCAAATCAAAACTACAATGAGATATCATCTCATACCAGTCAGAATGGCCATCATCAAAAAATCTAGAAACAATAAATGCTGGAGAGGGTGTGGAGAAAAGGGAACACTCTTGCACTGCTGGTGGGAATGTGAATTGGTTCAGCCACTATGGAGAACAGTATGGAAGTTCTTTAAAAAACTACAAATAGAACTACCATATGACCCAGCAATACCACTACTGGGCATATACCCTGAGAAAACCAAAATTCAAAAAGAGTCATGTACCAAAATGTTCATTGCAGCTCTATTTACAATAGCCCCGAGATGGAAACAACCTAAGTGCCCATCATCGGATGAATGGATAAAGAAGATGTGGCACATTTATAGAATGGAATATTACTGAGCCATAAAAAGAAACCAAATTGAGTTATTTGTAATGAGGTGGATAGACCTAGAATCTGTCATACAGAGTGAAGTAAATCAGAAAGAGAAAGACAAATACCGTATGCTAACACATTTATATGGAATTTAAGAAAAAACATATCATGAAGAATCTAGGGGTAAGAAAGGAATAAAGACACAGACCTACTGGAGAACGCACTTTAGGTTATGGGGAGGGGGATGGGTGAGCTGTGACAAAGTGAGAGAGAGGCATGGACATATATACACTAACAAACGTAAGTAGATAGCTAGTGGGAAGCAGCCGCATGGCACAGGGTTATCGTCTCGGTGCTTTGTGACCACCTGGAGGGGTGGGATAGGGAGGGTGGGATGGATGGAGACGCAAGAGAGAAGAGATATGGGAACATATGTATATGTATAACTGATTCACTTTGTTATAAAGCAGAAACTAACACACCTTTGTAAAGCAATTATACCCCAATAAAGATGTTCAAAAACAAAATTTTAAAACACCTGGTCAAAAAGATCATAGGTTACTGTGAAATCATACTTATTTGCTTGACCCAAGTGACAATAAAAGATTTCAAAAGCAATAGAGAAAGTTCTCAATATTTCAAGAAAACTTTGTTCACTTAGCAGAGAGAGAAAATCAAACTCCAGTCCAACACCAGCTTACTTTTAATAATAAATCTTATTTATTAATTATATTGTATCTAATCTTAACCAGTCCTGAGCATGCACAAAACTCTTTTCTCAAGGTTCATTTTCCGCAAACCTTCCACAACGCTGTATCCATCTCAGTGTGTCCCTTATTTTCTTTACCATTTAGAAATAACCAGCTTCAGGACAATATTACTTTCTTTTCCCTTAACAAATAGTTCTCCATTCTTCATAACATCTCTTACCGACAACATATATCCTACTTTCTTTACATACTGAAATGTCTGCCTTATTATTTCTAGTAGCCTTAATTCCATGTATATTGCATTTTTAACTCTTTAAAGCCTTAATATCTAGTGAAAGCCAAGAAGCAAGCAATTGTGAACTGTTTGTCATACCAGTATTTTTTGATTGGAAAACTTATGAACATATTCCCTAATTATGTTCTCCAAAAACATACATTTTGTTCAGAGCATAATTTATTTCTTCAATGTTGCAAAAGGCCTGATATGTGTCTAATAAACCCAAACATCCTTAGTTTTTCTGTAGTAGGACACAAGTAGGTAAACTTAGACTCATTTAGCGAGTAATGTCCCAGTATTTTCTCTTATTTGAAATTATCTGGATATTCAATGAATTCCCGTCATTAAAATTAATTAAGCAAAACTCCAAAGTTTCAAGATACCAAAAATCTGGAAATTTAAAACATAATTATTCTTAAAGTCTTACCTAAAAATTTCTATCCCATTCATGTCTAATTCATTACTTATGAAAATATCATCATGCCAACTTAATTTTTCTTGTTGACAAATTTTGCAACAGATATACTATGAAATTATTTGACTTTCAGTAAACATAGATACAATAAATGTACTGTACTTAGGGCTTCCCTGGTGGTGCAGTTGTTGAGAGGTCGCCTGCCGATGCAGGGGACACGGGTTCATGCCCCGGTCCGGGAAGATCCCACATGCCACGGAGTGGCTGGGCCCGTGAGTCATGGCCGCTGAGCCTGCACGTCCAGAGCCTGTGCTCTGCAATGGGAGAGGCCACAACAGTGAGAGGCCCATGTACTGCAAAACAAAACAAACAAACAAAAATACTGTACTTAATGTTGACAACTCTAAAGAGATGTCTGTATTAATTAAACCAACAAACTTAAACTCACTTTAATACCAGACATTCATTAAATACTGAATAGTCCCCAGATCACGTGAAGCTGCAATTCATTCAGGTTAATTCCTTTTATACTTCTGATAATTTATATAAGCACTTAATTTCCTCTAATCCAATTAAATACAGCTCATTTACAAATTAGTTTTTACATAAAGACACACAGAAACAGAGATTTCATAGCTTCATTTTAAAATGTAGTAATGAATTAGATATTATAATATAAAAATTATTAGTTTATAAATAACCTTTGAAATAAATTAAGCTTACTTGCTTCAGTTTAATATGGCCTCTTTCTTTTCCTCTTTTCTTTTAGTTTCAGATTGCAGTAATTAAGCCAAGGCTGTAGTCTCAGTCAATGTGGGCTGTGTTTGCATTTCAAGGACTTGGTAAGAGTTTTTTACTTCAAGATTTCTCTTAGGAATAATTTTGTTCTCTCAAAACCAAAATGGTGAAAAGAAAAATTATCAAGTCAGCTTTCTCTAACTGCTTATGCAAAAATAAATCACCAGTTTGGGAATATTAAGAGAGTTTTATCTTGGCCATATTATTTTCTACAGCCTTAAATATATTGTAGCCACATGCAGTTGGAAAAACATTAGTAGCATGGCTTAAAATTTTCCACTTTTTAAAAATACATGATAGGGGAATAGAGCTCTGATTTCCAATTTTTCTTTTACATGGTTGGTGTTACTAGAAACAGACAGACCAGAACCAGGTAGATCAGTATCTGACAGCCTCTCTGGGTTGCAGTTCCCTAGCACAAGAATTGAAAGTTTCCTACCAGCTGTTTTAGTTGGGTTGTAGATGAGACTTTATGGGTGTTTCCCAATTGCCACTCAGGTGGTGTGGCATGGATGCCAGACTACTCAACCCAGAAGGGAAAACACAATTAAATCAGCATTCCACTCAAAACCAGATGCCTTTTGACCGAAAAAGGAAAATTCCAACCAAGGCAATGCAATAGGGAAGTATATCCTGGTGTTGTGAAACACAAGGCACTGCCACTTACCAGAGACATCTCACAGACCATGCAGGACCAGAGCCTTGCTTCATTCACCATGAAACTGAAATTGCCATGGGCCTGTGATAACCACTCAGTGACAAGCATTCTCAAGGCTGTCCCTAAGACAAAGGCATTCAGGCAACTGCTGGACAGAATCTGAGTGCCACCACAGGCTGGGGAAAATGTGCCTTGGGTGAGATTCCCACTGGAGAAGAAAGTCCCATGTGGTTCAACAAAATTTTACCAAATGAAACTTGGGTCCACTCGCTAAGCGTGTAGCAAAGCCAGTCTAATGACACCTGGGTTGTGGTGAAGGGATGTACAGTATTTATTGCAAGGCACCAAGCAAGGAGAATGGGCTTCTGTTGAGAACATGCTCAAAAGACCCGAACTCCCCATTGGCTTTCTGGGAAGTGTTTTTTTAAAGACAGTGTGAAGGAGAGGGTCATGGGGTGCATGATCAGCTTGTGCATAATTTTCTGACTGGTTGATGGTGAGGTAACAGGGCGGTATTTCAGGAATCTCAATTATCAACCTTCTGGCTCCAACTGGTCTGGGGTCTACATACCGGTGGTCAGCATGCAGTTACCTTCTTCCACCTGGTGGAGATTTTAGTATCCACCAAATCATATGAGGATATGGCTCAGGATATTATCTGTAGCTCTTGAGGAGCAACTAAAAGTCCTTGACTTTGTTTTATGGCTAAACTACTATTGTATTGTCTTGCTGGACTGTTTTCCTTTGTTTCTGCATTTTCTCACTTCTCTGATTAAATTGGCTTTTTGGAACTCTGGGAGGCCCTGGAGAGCTAAAGCTATTCTACAAATCAGGGGTGGGGGGAAATTGGATTAGGGAGGAGGTCTGTCCTTGGTAAGGCTTTGCAGTGTCCTACTCAGTTTTAAAGAGAAGAAATGTGCAGAGAGTTTACTTAAAGAAATAGTAGCTGAGAACTGCCCAAACCTGGGGAAGGAACATCACATACAAGTCCATGAATCTAATAGAACACTTTATTATTTCAAAGCAAACATATTTCCTCCAAGACAAATTACATTAGACCTGTCAAACGTTGATGATAAAGAAATAATTTTAAAGGCAGCCAGGGACAAATGAGAGTAACCTATTAGGCTATCTGCAGATTTCTCAGCAGAAACTCAAGGGCAGGAGAGAAGGGAATGACTTACAGACATACCTCATTTTATTTCACTTTGCTTTATTACACTTCACAGATATTTTGTGTCTTACAAATTGAAGGTTTGTGGTGACCTTGTGCTGATCAAGTCTATTGGCACAATTTTTCCAAACAGCATTTGCTTACTTTGTGTCTCTATGTTGCATTTTGGTAATTCTCACAAATCTCAAACTTTTCAATTATTATTATCTGTTATGGTGAGCTGTGACCAGGGGTGTTGATGTTACCCTTGTATTTTTGGGGGGGAGTGCCACAAACCACACTTACATAAGATGGTAAACTTAGTCAGTAAATGTTATGTGCATTCTGACTGTTCCAGTGATCAGCTGTTCCACTGCCTTTCCCCCACTCTAAGGTCTTCCTTTTCCCTGAGGCACAACATTATTGAAATTAGGTCACTTGAAGACCCTCATGATTACCTTTAAGTGTTCAAGTAAAATAAAGAGTCACCCATATCCTACGTTAAATCAAAAGCTAGAGAGAAACAAGCTTAGTAGGTAAGCTGAAAGCTAGGCCTCTTATGCCAAACAGTTAGCCAAGTTGTGAATGCAAAGGAAAAGTTCTTGAAGGACATTAAAATTTCTACTACAGTAAACACACAAATGATAAGAGTGAAACAGATTTGTTGATGATATAGAGAAAGTGTGAATGGTCTGAATAGATGATCAAACCAGCCACAATATTTCCTTAAGCCAAAGCCTAATCTAGAGCAAGGCCCTAACTGTTTTCCAATCTATGAAGGCTGAGAGAGGTGAAGAAGCTACAAAAAAAAAATTCTGAAGCTAGCAGAGGTTGGTTCATGAGGTTTAGGGAAAGAAGTCACAATGATAAAATCAAAGTGCAAAGTGAAGAAGAAAGTGCTGATGTAGAAGCTGCAGCAAGTTATCCAGAAGATCTAGCTAAGATAGTTAATAAAGGTGGCTACACTAAACAACAGATTTTCAATGTAGACATAACAGCCGTATATTGGAAGTAGATGCTGTCTAGGACTTTCAAAGCTAGAGAAGAGAAATCAATGCCTAGCTTCAGAGCTTCAAAGGACAGGCTGACTCTCTTTTTATGGGCTAATTCAGCTGTTGACTTTAGTTGAAGCCAATGTTCATTTACCATACCAAAAATCCTAGGACACTTAAGAATCATGCTAAATCCACACTGCTTGTGCTTTGTAAATGGAACAACAATATCTGTATAAGAGCACATCTGATTACAACTAGCTTTGCTGCATATTTGGAGCTCACAGTTGAGGCTCACTGCTCAGAAGAAGAGACTCCTTTCAAAATGTCACTGCTCGTTGACAACGTATCTAGTCACCCCAGAGCTCTGATGGAGATATACAATGAGATTAATGATGTTTTCATGCCTACGAACACAACATTCACTCTGCAGCCCACCGAACAAAGAGTGTTTTTGACTTTCAAGTCTTATTCTTTAAGAAATATGTTTCATAAGGCTATAACTGCTGTAGATAGTGATTACTCTGAAGGATCTGGACATAGCAAGTTGAAAACCCTCTGGAAAAGATTCCAGATGCCATTAAAAATGTTTGCATTCCATGGTAAGGGATTAAAGTTTCAACATTAACAAGAGTTTGAAAGTAATTGATTTCCACCCTCATGGATGACTTTGGAGGGTTCAAGACTTGAAATAACAAGAGAACTAGAAATAGAAGTGGAGCCTGACTGAATTGCTGAAATCTCATGAGAAAACTTTAACTGATGAGAAGTGTTTCTTTTTGATGAGCAAAGAAAGTGGTTTCTGGAGATGGAATCTACTCATTGGTGAAGATGCTGTGATAATTGTTGAAATGATGACAAAGGATTTATAATATTACATAAAACTTATTTGATAAAGCAGTGGCAGGGTTTGAGAGGATTGACTCTGTCAACAACAAATTGACACCTGCCATTGGCACTTGCCAATTACCTCTACAAAGATTAAATCATGTGTTGTTGCAGCTGCTAATTTTCAACACCCCCTGAAAGGAGTTCAGGGTGGAGAGAAGACATAAGGCACTCTGATCTCTGGGAAACCTGGCAGAACAGGTCTTAAGATAGTTGATATTTTCAAGAGCCAATTTTATGAGCTCAATTCTTGTATGTCCTCATATCTAGAAAAGCACTAAAATCCTTCATGGTGATTACTGCTCCTCATGACTAGCAGAAACCTTCTGCAAAAAAATATGTGCTTGATTGTATGTACTCCCCCTTCACCAAAATCACATATATACTGAACTTTCCCCCTACCTCTTTGGAGCAGTTTCTCGGAATTAACTGAAATGCCGTCTCCCAGGCTATAGTCGTCATTTTCCCCCAAATTAAACTCGACTCAAAACTCTCACGTTGTGCATTATTTTAAGCCGACAAATCCAACTTGTATGTTCTACTGTGTGTAAAAGGCTATCAAACTGCCTTACATGCTACAGAAAAATCATTCATGAAAGGAAGCATCTATGGGGCAGTAAACCTCATCGTTGCCTTACTTTTACTTAATTTCCACATCCACCCCAACCTGCAGTAACCACCACCATGATTAGTCATCAGCCAGCAACATCAAGGCAAAACTCTCCAACAGCAAAAAATTATGACTCGCTGAAGGAAAAGATAATGGTTAGCATTTTTTAGCATTAAAGTATTTTTAAATTAAGGTATGAACATTGTATTTTTTAGACATAATGTTACTGTGCACAGTAGACTATAGTGTAAATGTAACTTTCATATCTGCTGGAAAAAAATTGGGTGAATTGCTTTATTGCAATATCCTTTTAATGGCAATGGTCATAAAATGGCCCTGCCTGCAACATCTGCAAGGTATGCCTGTATTCAGAGTATTGAAAGATAAAAATTGCCAACCAAGAATACTCTTCCCAGCAAAGTTATCCTTCAGATATGAGTGAGAAATAAAGGCCTTTCTAGTCAAACAAAATCTGAGGTAATTCATGACCACTACACCTGCCATACAAGAAATATTAAAAGGAGCTCTTCTAGCTGAAGTGAAAAGTACACACAACTCTGATTAAGGTGATAAAAAGGCAGTCAGAATTGAAAACTGTAACCATACACAAAGCAAAAATCTACAGTAGATTCACAAGACATAAAAAAAGGAGACTGAGCAATTCACCAGGATAAAACAGCAACTTAAAAAGGTATACAGAAACAGAAGGAAAAAGAAAAAGTGGTGAGACAAAATAATCAGATGGGAAAAGATAATATAACAATAGTAAGTCCGTACATGTCAATAATTACCCTAAATGTAAATGGATTGATCTCACCAATCGAAAGTTGCAGAGTGGCTAGATGGATAGAAAAACATGACCTATGTGCTGCATAAAGAAGACTCATTTCAGCTCTAAAGATACCCATGGGCTCAAAGAAAATGCATGGAAGGTGATATTCCAATTAAGGAGAAACCACAAGAGAGTGAGTGTACCATACATATATCAGACAAAGTAGACTTCAAGCCAAAAATAGTAACAGGAGACAAAGAAGATTATATAACGATAAAAGGATCAATATATCAAGAAGATATAACAATTGTAAATACACTCCCAACCCCTGAACACTGATGTGTATTAAGGAAATATTAACAGATCTTAAGGGAGAAATCGACAACAATACAATAATAGTAGGGAAGTTCAACACCATACTATCAGCAATGGTTAGATCGTCCAGAAGAAACTCAACAAAGAAACATTGGAGTTTAACCATACTTTTGAACAAATGGCTTAACAGACATACACAGAACATTCCATCCAACAGCAGCAGAATAAACATTCTTCTCAAGTGCACTTGGAACATGCTCAAGAATAGATCAGATGATAGGACACAAAGCAAATCTTAGCAAATTTACGGACATAGAAACCATACCAACTATCTTTTTGACCACAGAGGTATGGAGCTAGAAATCAACAAGGAGAAGAAAATGAGAAGATCTAAAAATATGTGGAAACTGAATGACACACTGCTAAACAGTGAATAGGTCAAAGAATAAATCAAAAGGGAAATGAGAATATATCTTGAAAGAAATGAAAATGGAAATATGACACTTTAAATCTTGTGGGATGTGATAAAAGCAGTTCTGACAGGAAGGTTTATAGCAATAAGAAGGTTTATATAGAAATATAGCAACCTAACCTTACACCTCAAAGAACTGTAAAAAGAACAACAAATGAAGCCCAAAGTTAGTGGAAGGAAGGAAATAATAAAGACCAGAGCAGAAATTAATAAAATGGAGGTCAGGAGAACAGTAGAAAGAATCAGCAAAACTAAGAGATGGTTCTTCAAAATGATAAATAATATGAGGAACTTATATAGCTGGACTAACTGAGGAAATAAAATAGAAGACTCAAATAAAAATAGAATTGAAAGAGGAGACATTTAAAACTGATAATACAGGAATACACAGGGTCATATGAGAGTGCTATGAACAATCATATGACAAAAAATCACATAACATAGAAGAAATAGATACATTTACAGAAACCCCCAACCTACCAACACTGAATCAGGAAGAAATAGAAAACCTGAACAGAAAACTAATGATTAAAGAGATTGAATCAGTAATGAAAAAAATTCCAACACAGAAAACACCAGAACCAGTTGGTTTCACTGGTGCATTCTACCAAACACCTAAGGAGAATTAAAACCAAGTCTCCTCAAACTCTTCCAAAAAATAAAGGAGAAGGGGACACTTCCAAACTCATTTTACATAGTCAGAATTACCTTCATATCAAAACCTGCTAAGAATTCCATGAAACAAGATATAGAATATTGTTCCCAATAAATGTAAATACAAAAATTCTCAGCAAAATATTTAGCAAAGCAAATTCAAGAACACATTAAAAGGGTTATATATCATGACCAAGTGGGGTTTACTCCGTGGGATGCAAGGATGATTCAACACACACAAATCAATAAATGTAATACATCACATGAACATAATAAGTGATAATTGATATCTCTATAGATACAAAAATAAGCAATTGACAAATACAACACCCTTTTAGGGTAAAAAATATTTAACAGGTTGAGTATAGAAGGAACAACCTCAGGATAATAAAGGCCATATGTGACAAACCCAGAGTCAAAATTATACTCAATGGAGAGAAAATGAAGGATATTTTTTTTTAAGTCAGGAAAAAGACAAGGATGCCCACTGTCACTACTCCTGTTCAATGTGATACTGGAAGTCCTAGCTAGAACGATGAGACAAGATCGAGAAATGAAAGGCATCCAAATTGCAAAGGAAGATGTAGAATTGTAACTATTGGCATTGACATATATACACTACAATGTAAAATAGATAGCTAGTGGGAAGCAACCACATAGCACAGGGAGGTCAGCTTTGTGCTTTGTGAACACCTAGAGAGATGGAATATGGAGGGTGGGAAGGAGATGCAAAAGGGAGGAGATATGGGGATATATGTGTATGTATAGCTGATTCACTTTGTTATATAGTAGAAACTAACACACCATTGTGAAGCAATTATACTCCAATAAAGATGTTAAAAAAATAAAGTATTAAAGTTTTGATTAAATAAATAAAATTGTCACAATTTGATGATGGTATAATCTTATGTACAGAAAATCCCAAAGAGTCAATCAAAAAAATCTGGATCAGAACTAATCAATGATTTCAGTATAGTTGCAGGATACAAAATCAACATACAGAAATATTGCATTCCTTTGCACTAATGATGAAACATCTGAGAAAGAAATTAAGACATCTGTCCCATTAGCAATAGCATCACAAACAATAAAATACTTAGGAGTAAATTTAACCAAGGGAGTTAAAGATCTGTACAACAAAAACTACAAGACTTTCCTGAAAGAAATCAAAGAAGACACAAACGAATGAAAGACATTGCAGGCTAGTGGATCAAAAAAATTAATATAGTAAAAACTTCCATACTACCCAAAGCCATCTACAGGTTCCATGAAATCCCCATCAAACACCAAAGGCATTATTCATAGAAATAGAAGAAACAATCTGAAAATATATGTAGCTGATTCACTTTGGTGTACAACAGGAACTAGCACAGTATTGTGAAGCAATTATAGTCCAATAAAGATCTATTTTAAAAAAAAGAAAAAAATAGGCAGAAGAACTAAATAGACATTTCACCAAAGAGGACATCAAAATGGCTAACGGACACGTGAAAGGATGCTCATCATCACTAATCCTCAAGGAAATGCAATTCAAGTCCACAGTAACTATCACCTCACACCTATTAGAATGGCTATCATCAAGAAGACAAGAGACAACAGGGGCTGGTGAGGATGTGATGAAAAGGGAGCCCTATACATTGTAGGTGGAAATGCAAATTTGTTTAACCACTATGGAAACTAATATGGAAGCTCCTCAAAAATTTAATAGGTCTACCATAGGATCCAGCCACTCCATTTCTGGATATATGCCCAAAGGAGAAGGAAACAATATCTTCACAAGACATCTGCCCTCCTATGTGTATTGCAGCATTATTCATAATAGCCATGATATGGAAACAACATAAATGCCAATTAATGGATGAATGGGTAAAAAAATATGTGGTATATGGACACAATAGAATATTATTCATCCATAAAAAGGGATGATCATGCCATTTTCAACAACATGGACGGACACTGAGCACATTATGCTAAGTGAGACAAGTCAGACAGAGCAAGACAGTGCATGATATCACTTATATATGGAATCTAAAAAAGTCAAACCACTAAAACAAGAGTCAAATGGTGGTTACAAGAAAATGGAGGGTGGGGGATGAGATTGATGTTTTTTATGGATACAAGCTACCAACATGTAATAAATAAGTGACAGCGATCTAATGCAAAGAATGATGAATACAACAATATTGTACTATAATTATGTAATGTGATAAATATTGATACAGCAGCAATTATAGTACCATATATAAACATATCAAAGCAACACGTTGTACATGTTAAATTTATACAATGTTATATGTAAAATTTGTTCAATAATAATTTTTTAAAAACTCCTCACATGGAAAAAATGTAACTATACAGGGTGAGGGATATTTAGTAGACTTGACTTAATGCGGTAATTGTTTAGCAATATATACAAATATTGAATCATATTGTTGTATTCCTAAAACTGATATAATGTTATACATCAATTACACTTCAATAAAATTTCAGTAAAAAAAAAACACAATGAGATATCACCTCACACCTCTTAGAATGGCCATCACCAAAAAGCCAAGAAATAACAAACACTGGAGAGAATGTGGAGAAAAGGCAACACTTGTGCACTGTTGGTGGGATTGTAAGTTGGTATAGTCAATATGGAAAATTGTATGGAGCTTCCTCTAAGAAGAAAAAAAAGAACTATATTTTGATTAAACAATTCCACTTCTGGGTATATAGTCAAAGAAATCAAAACATGATGTTGACGAAATATCTGCACTCCCATGTCCATAGCTGCATTTACTATAACCAACCAAGACATGGAAACAACCTAAGTGTCTTTTGATGGATGAATGAAGATATATATCTACATATGTAGATACTATTTTATATATATATATATATATATATATAAAATAAGGTATATTTATTATATATTATAATATATTATAATATATAATATATCTTATTATATATTATTCAGCCATAAAAAAGAAAGAAATCAGGCCATTGTGACAACATGGATAGGCCTTGAAGGCATTATGCTAAGTAAAATAAGTAAGACAGAGAAACACAAATACTGTATAATCTCATTTACATGTGGAATCTAAACACAACATCAACGACAGGAACAATAAAAACAAAATTCATAGAAAAAGAAATCAGATTTGTGTTTACCAAATGTGAGGGCTGGGGAAAATTGATGAAGTTGCTCAAAGGGTAGATACTTCCTGTAATACGGTAAATAAGTAGTGGAGATATTGTGTACAACATGATGACTAAAGTTAACACAGATGTATGGTATATTTTAAAGTTGCTAAGTGAGTAAATCCTAAAAGTTCTCATCATAAGGGGAAAAAAACTTTCTTTTAGCGGGCTTATCTATTTGAGACAGTGGATGTTAGCTAAACTTATCATGGCAATCATTTCAAAACATATGTAAGTCCAGTCATTGTGCTGTACACCTTAAGCAGTGCTGTATGCCAATTATATCTTAATAAAACATGAAAAACAAAACATGAGAAATTTTACAATAACATAAAATATTTGTCTAGTAGATTCAACATGTAGGCTTCTTAGTAAACAGTTTCTACTTATTGCTTTTTACCTTGTGGATGAGGCATCCTTTTCTGTTCCTATGTATGAATGATTTGGGGTTTTTCTTAATGATTAAATCATATACTGTGGTCAGTTTGAAAAACATATTTTTCCTACTTAGTGTTTTTTGACATTACTGCTATTTTAAAGAAATTTTAAAACTCAACAACTACAAAAAAACAAACATCTGAATTCTAAAATGATCAAAGGACATGAGCAGTCATTTTTCAAAATTAAAAGGTCAAATAATCCAATGAAAAGATGATCATCTGTATTATAAGTTTAGGAACTGCAAAAAAAAAAGCATAGTAAGATAACATTTCACAACAATTAGGAAGCCAATTTTTTTTAAAGCTGAAAAAAATCCTGTTGATATGAATGTGGAGAAAATGGTACCCTTGTGCATTGCTGGTGGGACTGTAAACAAATACAGCAGCTTTGAGAAACAATATGTTGATTACTCAAAAAATTAAACAGAATTACCACGTGATCTGGCAACTACACTTCTAGGTATATACCCAAAAATGGAAAGCAGGCACCCAAACAGATATTTACACACCCATGTGCACAGCAGCATTATTCACAAGAGCCAAAAGGTGGAAACCACTGAGATATCCATTGATGGACAACAAAATGTGACACCTGAAAGATGGAGGAATAGTAAGTCTGAGCCCTTATTTCCCCAAGAGAAGTCTACCATGCAATTAATAATTTACATGAGTGACATCATCAACATGGTGGCATAGGTTGTTATGGATATTTTCCCCTTCACACAAAGAACAACAAATACCTATTTATGAACAAGAAACCACTGAGAAAATCCTATAAAATGGGAATGAGTCTGAAGCATGCCTCCTGGAACACAGAGATCAAGACTGACTCCATTAGAAAGGTAAGAGAAATGGCTACATGCTTACCATATTGCCCACACTCCAGGCTGGAGCAGCACCAAGCTGAGAGGTCTCCCCTGAGTCTACAGTTCCTCCAGTGGGAAAAGAGAACCCAGGAGTGACATCTAGTCACATACAGCAATGTGGGTCACTTTGTGGAAGTCCCTACATTGGTTTTGCCCCACAGAGATAGCAAGGGACTCTACAGTCTTCAAACACTGGGAATCTGATTGTGACACAGAAAGGGGGAGAGCTTCAAACAAACCAGCACTCAGATCTTGGCAGACCAAGTTCCTACCTGCAGAAGCCAATTAGTAGTCCCAACCGGTGGCTTTGCTCTTCTGCAGAACCAAGTCAGTGGTGCAGTCTGATCAGGGAACTCAGTGGGGTGCAGTCCTGCCTGATTTGGGTCCTAAAACGAGGAGTTTAAACAGCCCTGGAGCCCTGATCTGCCCATGCCCAGAAGAAAGAGCTGATTCATAGGCCTACCTGCTGCAGAGTGTGGGTCCTGACTCTTCCTGACCAGAAAACCTATTTGGGGAAAATTTGGGAGTTGTCTGAAGTGGACTCTTGACACAGGCAAGAGAGACGGGTCATAGCTCCAACTGCTGCAGAGTGTGGACCTCAACCCCATCTGACAGGAAGGACTAGAGAGAACACCTGGAAGTCGCATAACCCAGCAATGCTCAAGCTGAGAGGTAGGCAGGCAAAGCTTATTGCCCCCAGAGCAAAGCCATTGGCCCTGTTCAGCCATGGAATTTGGGTCATAAGTTGGTTTGTGGCAAGACAAAAAACAAAAGCCCTTAGTTGCCTTGGAGGTTCTTCTGCTATGCTTGGGCAGGGAATCTAATTCGTAGCTTCAGCCTTCAGCTATCCCAGTCAGGGAAACATGTCAGAACACATGGGAAGCTGCATAGCCCATCCAACGGCCCTGCTTACAGTAGCAGTTGAACAAAGAAAGCCCATGGCTTTCCCTGTCAGCAGAGAAAAACTGGTGGCCTCGCCTGACCAGGATATTCAGTGCATGCTTTTGCCTGAGAAAGGATCCAAACAATGAGTCATGCAGACCATGGGTCCTGTCCTGTGCCCCACCAGTGCAGGGAAGCTAATTCATATTCCCACCTACTCCTGAGTATAGTACCCAGTCCTGACCAGAGAGGTCAGGCAAAGGCACCACCCATCCTAGAGCCTCACTTGAGCAGGGTTTCAGGCCAGCAGTCCTATCCAGCTGTTTTCAGCCAGTGACCCATATCCTCACCCCCATCCTCAGAACTCAAACACTTGGCTCACCCCAAAAGAGAACCTAATAGCAGGATCCACCTGACCAAGGACATTAACAGAAGACACATCCAGAAATCCGAACTGAGCTGACATGAAGAACTATCTCAGTCAAAGCAAACCTGCAATGTCTGGAAGAGGAAACTATTCACTCAAATGTGCAGATATCAATGTAAGATAGAAAAAGGAAAACAAACAAGCAGGTAAACATGATACCACTTAAGGAAACAAATAAAGGTCTAAATATGGTTCTTAAAGAAATGGAGATCTATGAACCGTCAGACAAAGAATCAGAATAATTCTCTTAAAGAAGTTTAGTAAATGACAAGAACATCCAGATAACTAAACAAAATAAGGAAAAAATTCATGAACGAAACAGGGAGTTCAACAAAGAAACAAAACCCATCTTAAAAGAGAAAAATTCTAGAGCAGAAAATTTCTATATCTGAACTGAACAAATCAATAGAGGGCTTCAAGGGCAGGCTCGACCATGCAGAGATAAAATCAATGATATTGGAGGATAAGACATTTAAAGTCATTCAGTCAGAGGAGCAAAAAGTAAAAAGAATGTAAAAGAGTAAACAAAGTCTATGAAATTTATGAAGCACAATGAAAAAAATTTTGCATTATGGGAATTCCAGGAGAGGAAAAAAAAGAAAGAGAAATTAAATATATTTAAAGCAATAATAGCTGAAAATTTCCCAAACCTAGGGTTAGAAATAGACATCCAGATCCAAGAGTCCCAAAGGATGTCAAAAAGTGTGAACCCAAACTGAACTACACAAAGACACATTATAATTAAATTGTCAAATATCAAAGGCAAAGCATGAACTTTAAAAACAGGAAGAGTAAAGAGAGGAGTTACATAAAAGAGAAACCCCATAGAACTTTAAGCAAATTCCTCAACAGAAACTTTTCATGCCAGAAGAGAATTGGGATGACATTCAAAATACTGAAAGAAAAACACCATCAACCAAGAATACTATACCCAGTGAAGTTGTCCTTCAGAAATAAAGGACTGAAAAAGACATCTGCAAACAAGCAAAATCTGTGAAATTTCATCATGGATAGGTTTGCCTTACAAGAAGTGCTAAAGGGAGTTCTCTGAGTGGAAATAAAAGTACACCAAATAACATCATAAAAATATCAGATGGCAGTGAAAAACTTACTGACCATTGTAAATACATAGTCAAAGTTCGATTCTGTGATATTGTATTGGAGGTGCATATTTCACTTAAAACTCTAATTTAAAAATTAAAAAATAATAACCATAACTACAGCAATCTGTTATTAGCTACAAACAATAAATATTAGGTAAATTGTTACATTAATAATGTCAAATGTGATGAGGAGGAGAAATAATAGGTTAATACATAGGATTTCTATTAACGTTAGATAGTTACTAGTTTAAAATCGTGTCCTATACTTATAAGACATTTGATGTAAGCTTCATGGTAACCACAGGGAAAGAAAACCTGCAATATTTACACAAAAGAACATGATAGACAAGATCATAGTGAAATGGAGTAGGAGCCAATTGTCCTTCCCCACCATGCCTCCCATGTCCTCCACCTGACTTTTGTCTGTGGAGAAAATTTAGCCAAAGAATAAGTTTAATCAGAGAAGTGAGAAAATGCAGAAACAAAGGAAAAGAGTCCAACAAGACTAAATAATAATAGTTTAGTCACTAGGCATAGTCAAGGACCATTAGTTCCTCTTCAAGGGCTATAGATAATATTCTGAGCCATATCCTGTTAGCTATCTTTCAGAAACCCCTTTCAGGTAAAAAAAGTTAAATACATGATGACCAGACTATAGCCATGACATAAGCTGCCACCATTGTGAGAATTGGACGCAAGGAAATGGGAACAAACCAACCCTGGAACTGAAGATTAACTGTACTTTAAACAATCAAGATGATGCGGATTAGACCACCACATGACCAATTTCAAGATGACTGTCAGAGCTGAATGTGCTGTTTTTACATGTACCCCACTCCCTCAGCCTATAAAAGCTCTTGCTCACCAGTTGAGGAGGGGTGGAATCTGCCTTTGGACAAGAGTCCACCCTGTCCCTGCCCCAGTTGCCAGGATCTGAAATAAAGCAAACTTTCCTTTCCACCAACTGTGCCTCTTTAATGGCCTTTGGGCCAGACACCCAATTTCAGTTAAAATAGCATACTGATGCCACAAGATATCAATGCACACAAAAAGATAGTGGGATAAGGATCAAGAGAAAATGGACCCACAAAACAATGAAAGAAGAAAGAAGGAAAGAAAGAAAGAAAGAAAGAAAGAAAGAAAGAAAGAAAGAAAGAAAGAAAGGGAGAGAGAAAGAAACACTGAAATCCCAATAGTAAGTCTGTACATATCAATAATTATTTTTGATGAAATCAGATTGCATTCTACAACCAAAAGACATAGAATGGGTTCATAGTTTAAAGAAATAAAGAGTCAATGACATGCTACCTACAATAGACTCACTTTAGTCTTAGTGACACACATAGACTGAGAGTGAAGGGATGGAGAAAGATAATTCAAGCAAATGTTCAACAATGTAAAAGTGGGAGAACTCGGGCTTCCCTAATGGCACAGTGGTTGAGAGTCCACCTGCCAATGCAGGGGACATGGGTTCATGCCCCAGTCCTGGAAGATCCCACATGCTGCAGAGCAGCTAGGCCCGTGAGCCATGGCCACTGGGCCTGCACATCCGGAGCCTGTGCTCTGCAACATGAGAGGCCACAGCAGTGAGAGGCCTGCATACCGCCAAAAAAAAAAAAAAAAAAAAAGTGGGGGAACTATACTTATATCAGAAAAAAAGTATTTTAAATGAATAAAAGGAAATACAGACAAAGAACATCATTACATAATTAAAAAGGCATTCATACATCTAGAAGATATAAGAATTTTAAGTGTTAATGCCCTTATTTTGGAGCACCTAAATACATCAAGCAAAAAATAACAGAGGTAAAAGGAGAAATAAACAATAATACAATATTAGTTAGAGACTTTAATACCCCGCTCTCAACAATGGACAAAACATCCAGACAAAACAATTTAGGAAACAGCAGATTTGAAAAACTAAATAGACTAAATAGACCTAACAAACATATACAGAACATTCTCTCTGACCCAGCACTCTGCACATACTTCTCAAGGACACATGGAACATTGTCTAGAATAGACCATAACATAGGTCTTAAAACAAATCTTACCAAATTCAAGATTTTACTATCATACCAAGTATATTCTCTGCCCATGATGCCAATAAACTTGAGATCAATAGAAAGAGGAAAACTGGAAACTTCACACACATGGAAATTTAAACTACACTCTCCCAAACAACCAATGGAAAAAGAAATTAAAATGGAAATAAAAAATTGTCTTGAGACAAACAAAAATGGAAACAGAACATAAGAAAAGTTATGGGATACAGCAATAGCAGTTCTGAGGAGAAGTTTATAGCAATAAATGCCTACATTAAGAAGCAAGAGAAATCCCAAATAAACAATTTAACTCTACAAATTAAGTAACAAAAACAAACAAAATGAACAAAGTGGGCCTAATGTTAACAGAAGAAATAAAATAATTAAGATCAGAGTAGAAATTAAGTAAAATAGAAAAAAGGAAACTAATAGAAAATATTAACCAAACCAAGAATTGGTTCTTTGAAAAGATACAGAAAATTGACAAACCTTTTGCCAGATTCACCAAGAAAAAAGAGAGTGGACCCGAATCAAAAAAATTACAAATGAAAAAGTAGATAGTAAAACTGACACCACAGAAATTCAAAGGATGATAAGAGGCTACCATGAACATCTACATACCAAAAAAACTGGGCAACCTAGAGGAAATGGAAAAAAAATTATTGGAAATATACACTCCAACAAGACTGAGTCAGGAAGAAACAGCATGTCTGAATAGACCAATTACTGGTAAGGAGATTGAATCAGTAAAAAAAAAAAAAATTACCAGTGATGAAAAGCCCAGGATCATATGGCATCACTGGTGAATTTTACTAAACACTTAAAAAGAAGAATTAAAGCAACCCCTCTCAAATTTTTCCCAAAAAATTGAAGAGGAGGGAACTCGCCCAAACTCATTTTACAAGGATAGCATAACTCTGTGACCAAAGCCAGAAAAAGATACCACGAGAAAACTGCAGAGCAAAATTTCTGATCAGTATAGATGCAAACATTTTCAATGAAATAGTAGCAATCTAAATTCAGCAGCACATTCAAAGGATCACTCATCATGATCAGATGGAATTTATACATGAGATGCAAGGATGATTCAACTTTTGCAAATCAATGTGATACATTGCCCTAAGAGAATGAGAGTAAAATATCATATGATATCTCAATAGACACTGAAAAATTATTTGACGAAATTTATCACTTGTTCATGACTAAAAACTCAACAAAGTAGGTATAAAAGGAATGTACCTTACATAATAGATGCCATATATGATAACCCACAGCTAACATTAAACTCAATGGTGAAAGACTGAAAGCTTTTCCTGTAAGATCAGGAATCAAGACAAGGGTGCTCACTCTCACCACTCCTAGTCAACAGTACTAGAAGTCCTTGCAAGGGCAAGAAGGCAAGAAAAAGAAATAAAAGTCATCAGAAAGGAAAGGAAGAAGTAAAACTGCCTCTGTTTGCTGATGACATGGTTTTATATACAGGACATCCCAAGGACAACACAAAAAATATGTTAGATCTTATCAACAATTTCTGTAAAGTTGCAGAACACAAAATTAACATACAAAAAAATCAACATTTCTATATACTAACAACAAGTCATCTGAAGAAGAAATTAAGAAAATGATCTATTTACAATAATATCAAAACAAAAAAATACTTAGGAATAAACTTCACCAAGGAGATGAAAGACCTCTACACTGAAAATTATAAGACATTGATGAAAAATATGAAAGAAGACACTAAAAAATGGAAAGATATCCTGTGTTCATGGATTGGAAGAATTAACATTGCTTACATGTCAATACTACCAAAAGCCAATGCAACTGCTCTCACAATTCTAATGGCATTCTTTACAGAAGAAGAAAGAACACTCCTAAAATTTATATGGAGCCAGAAAAGACCCCAAGTGGCAAAAGCAGCCCTGAAAATGAAGGACAAAGCAGGAGGCACAACACTTCCTGATTTCAAGCTATACTATAAAGCTATAGTGATCAAAACAGTATGGTCCTGGCATTAAAAAAAAAAAAGACAAATAAATCAATGGAACAGAATCCAGAGCCCAGGAATGAAGCCAAGCATATGTGGTCGATACTAATACTAGTACTAATACTCTTACAAGGGAGACATGAATTCTCAATGGAGAAAAGACAGTCTCTTCAATACATGTTGGGAAAACTGGATATTCACATGTAAAAGAATGAAACTAGATCCCTATCTTAGAGAATACACAAAAATTAACTTGAAATGGATTAAACACTTAAGTATAAGATCTGAAACATTAAAACTCCCGGAAGAAAACAGTAAGAAAAAAAATCCTTGACATACTTTGGCAATGACATTTTTGGGTATGACACCTAAGCACAAGCAACAAAATTAAAAGTAAACAAGCAGAACTAGCTCAAACTAAAATGCTTCTGCACAGCAAAAGTAACAACACAAAAATGAGAAAAAAACAACCTAGAGAATGGGAGAAACATTTTGTAAACCATATACCTGACTAGTGGTTAGTATCCAAAATATATAAAGAACACACACAAGTCAATAGCAAAAGGAAACATAAACTAATGTAAAAATTGGCAGAAACCCTGAATAGATATTTTTCCCAAGAAGATATATGAATAGCTAATAGGTACATGAAAAGATGCTCAACATTACTACTCATTAGGAAAGTGGAAATCATAATCACAATGAGGTATCACTTCACCCCAGTTAGTATGGCCATCATCAAAAGACAAGTGATAACAAGTTCTGGCTAAGATTTGGAGGGAACACTTCTGCACTGTTGGTAGGATTCTTAACTGGTACAGCCCCTGTGAATAACAGTATAGAGGGCCCCCAAAATATTAAAAATAGAACTACCATGTGATTCAGCAGTTTCACTTCTGGAAATGTATCTGAAGGTAATGGAAAAAATAACTGGAAAAGATATCCGCACCATAACTTTCAGAGCAGCATTATTGACAAAAGCAAAGACATGGTAACAATCTAAGTTACCATCAGTCGTTAAGTGGATAAAGAAGTTTTGGTATATATATATATATATATATATATATATATATATATATATATAATCTAGAAACAAAAAAAAAGATTCTGAAGAGCCTAGGGACAGGACAGGAATAAAGATGCAGACAAAGAGAATGGACTTGAGGACACAGGAAGTGTGAAGGGTAAGCTGGGAAGAAATGAGAGAGTGGCATTGACATATATACACAACCAAACGTAAAATAGATAGCTAGTGAGAAACAGCCACATAGCACAGGGAGATCAGCTCAGTGCTTTGTTATCACCTAGAGGGGTGGGATAGGGAGGGTGGCAGGGAGACACAAGAAGGAGGGGATATGGGGATATATGTATACGCATAGTTGATTCACTTTGTTATACAGCAGAAACTAACAGAACAATGTAAATCAATTATGTTCCAATAAAGATGTTAAGGGCTTCCCTGGTGGTGCAGTGGTTGAGAGCCCGCCTGCCGTTGCAGGGGACATGGGTTCGTGCCCCGGTCCAGGAAGATCCCACATGCTGTGGAGTGGCTAGGCCCATAAGCCATGGCCACTGAGCCTGCGCATCTGGAGCCTGTGCTCCGCAAAGGGAGAGGCCACAACAGTGAGAGGCCCATGTACCACACACGCAAAAAAAGATGTTAAAAAAAGAAGTTATGATATATATATATATATATATATATATATACACATATATAAAAATATATACACACATATATACATGTACACACACAGACACACACGTAACATGGATGGATACTAAAGGCACTATACCAAATGAAATAAATCACACAGAAAAAGACAAATGCTCTATAATCACATTTATATACTCATAGAAACAGAGATCATATTTGTGATTCCGGAGGCAAGTGGTGGAGTGTGGGGAATTTAGAGGAAGGTGGTCAAAATCTACTAGTTTTCAGCCATAAAATAAATAAGTACTGGCTCCATGGTCTTCAGCACCAGCAACAACACTTGGCTGAGGACCGTTTACCCACCAGTTGGAACCACGACTGTCCCAGCTGCAAAGTGTCACCATCCACCTTTGAAATTGCCATTACAGGTCTTTTTACTTGCCAAAGGAAGACAGCAAAGGAAAGGATCCCTGAGTGGTAAGTAGGTGTGTGACTGCATCCTTGTGAGCAACCCAAGAGTGTCCTGATATCTAAGCTAGATCCCTGGGCACTTGCCATGTGGCTGACAGGGTCTTCATGCTCCAGCCAGTATCAGGCCTGAGCCTCTGAGGTGGGAAAGCCAAGGTCAGGACATTGGACCACCAGAGACCTCCTGGACCAAGGACTATAAATCGGCGTGAGTTCTCCCAGAGATCTCCATCTCAACACTAAGACCCAGCGCCACTCAACAACCAGCAAGTTCCAGTGCTGCACAGCACAAGCCAAACAACTAGCAAGACAGTAACACAACCCCACCCATTAGCAGAGAGACTGCCTAAAATCAGACTAAGTTCACAGACACCCGAAATCACACAACCAGATGTAGTCCTGCCCACCAGAGAGAAAAGATCCAGCCTCATCCATCAGAACACAGGAACCAATCCCCTCTATGAAGAAGCCTACACAACCCACTGAACCAACGTTAACCACTGGGGGCAGACACCAAAAACAATGGGAACCACAAACCTGAAGCCTGCAAATAGGAAACCCCAAATGCAGTAAGTTAAGCAAAATCAGAAGACAGAAAAATATACAGCAGAAGAAGGAGCAAGGTAAAAACCCACCTGACCAAAGAAATGAAGAGGAAATACGCAGTCTACTTGAAAAAGAATTCAGAGTAATGATAGTAAAGATGATCCAAAATCTTGGAAATAGAATGGAGAAAATAAAAGAAATGTTTAAACAAAGACTTAGAAGAACTAAAGAAAAAACAAACAATGATGAACAACACAATAAATGAAATTAAAAATTCTCTAGACGGAATCAATAACAGAATAACAGAGGCAGAAGAATGGGTAAGTGACCCGGAAGATAAAATAGTGGAAATAACTACTGCAGAGCAGAATGAAGAAAAAGAATGAAAAGAATTGAGGACAGTCTCAGACTTCTGGGACAGTATTAAATGAACCAATAATCGAATTATAGGGGTTCCAGAAGAAGAAGAGAAAAAGAAAGGAACTGAGAAAATATTTGAGGAGATAATAGTAGAAAACTTCCCTAATATGGGAAAGGAAATACTCAATCAATCCAGGAAGCAAAGAGTCCCATACAGGATAAATGCAAGGGGAAACATGTCAAGACACATATTAATCAAACATTCAAAAATTAAATACAGGGCTTCCCTGGAGGCAAAATAGTTAAGAATCCACCTACCAATGCAGGGGGCATGGGTTTGAGCCCTGGTCCAGGAGGATCCCACATGCCACAGAGCAGCTAAGAAACTGCACTACAACTACTGAGTCTGGCTCTAGAGTCCATGAGACACAACTATTGAAGCCTGTGCACCTAAAGCCCACGCTCCACAAGAAGATAAACCACTACAATGAGAAGACCACGCTCCACAATGAAGACTAGCCCCTGCTTGCCACAACTAGACAAAGCCTGCATGCAGCAACAAACACCCAATGCAGCCAAAAATAAATAAATAGATTAATTAAAAAAATAAAATACAAAACGAAAATATTAAAAGCAGCAAATAACATACAGGGGAATCCCCACATGTTTAACAGCTGATCTTTCAGCAGAACCTCTGCAAGCTGGAAAGGAGTGGCAGGACATATTTAATGTGATGAAAGGAAAAAAACTACAACCAAGATTACACTACGCAGCAAGGATATCATTCAGATTCAATGAGAAATTAAAAGCATAACAAACAAGCAAAAGTTAAGAGAATTCAGCACCACCAAACAAGCTTTACAACAGATGTTAAAGGAACTTCTCCAGGCAGAAACACAAGAGAAGGAAAATACCTACAATAAAAAAAACCCAAATAATTAAGAAAAGGGTAATAGGAACGTACATACCGATTATTACTATAATGTAAAAGGATCAAATGCGCCAACCAAAAGACAAACACTGGGAGAATGGATACAAAAACAAGACCCGTATATATGCTGTCTACAAGAGACCCACTTCAGACCTAGAGACACATACACACTGAAAGTGAGGGGATGGAAAAAGATACTCCATGCAAATGGAAATCCAAAGAAAGCTGGATTAGCAATTCTCATATCAGACAAAATATACTTTAAAATAAAGACTATTACAAGACACAAAGAGGAACACTACATAATGATCAAGGGATCCATCCAAGAAGAAGATATAAGAATTGTAAGTATTTATGCACCCAACATAGGAGCACCTCAATACATAAGGCAAATGCTAACAGCCACAAAAGGGGAAATCAACAGTAACACAATAGTATGGGACTGTAAGACCCCACTTTCGGCAATGGACAGATCCTCCAAAATGAACTTAAATAAGGAAATGCAAGCTTTAAATGATACATTAAACAAGAAAGACTTAATTGATATTTATAGTACATTCCATTCCAAACAGCAGAAAACACTTTCTTCTCAAGTGCTCATGGAACATCCTCCAGGAGAGATCATACCTTGGGTCACAAATCTTAAATTGGTAAATTTAAGAAAATTAAAACCGTATGAAGTATCTTTCATGACTACAACATTATGAGACTAGATAACAATTACAGGAAAAAATGTGGAAGAAATACAAACACGTGGAGGCTCATCAATATGCTAGAAAATAACCAAGAAATTATTGAAGAAATCAAAGAGGAAATAAAAAAATACCAAGAAACAAATGACAATGAAAACGCAATGTCCCAATACCTATGGGATTCAGCAAAAGCAGTTCAAAGAGGGAAGTTTATAGCAGTACATTCTACCTCAAGAAACAAGAAAAATCTCAAATAAAAAAAAGTAAGCTTAAACCAAAAGCAATTAGAGAAAGAAGAACAATAAAACCCCAAAGTTAGCAGAAGGAAAGAAATCATAAAGATCAGATCAGTAATAAATGAAAAAGAAACAAAGGAAACGATAGCAAAGATCAATAATCCTAAAAGCAAGTATGTAGAGAAGATAAACAAAATTGAAAAACCATTGGACAGAGTCATCAAGAAACAGAGAGAAGACTCAAATCAACAGAATTAGAAATGAAAAAGAAGTAACAACTGACACTGCAGAAATACAAAGGATCATGAGAGATTACTACAAGCAACTATGTGTCAATAAAATGGACAACCTGGAAGAAATGGACAATTTCTTAGAAAAGCACAACCTTCCGAGACTGTACCAGGAAGAAATAGAAAATATGAACAGACCAGTCACAAGCACTGAAATTGAAATTGTGATTTAAAATCTTCCAAAAAAATCAAGACCAGGACCAGATAGCTTCACAGGCAAATTCTATCAAACATTTAGAGAAGAGCTAAAACCTATCCTTCTCAAACTCTTCCAAAACATAGCAGAGTGAGGAACATTCCCAAACTCATTCTACGAGGCCACCATTACCCTGATACTAAAGCCAGACAAAGATGTTACAATAAAAGAAAACTACAGGCCAATATCGCAGATGAACATAGATGGGAAAATCCTCAACAGAATACTAACAAACAGGATCCAGCATCACATTAAAAGGATCATACAACATGATCAAGTGGTGTTTATCACAGGAATGCAAGGATTCTTCAATATAGGCAGATCAATGAATGTGATACACCATATTAACAAAGCGAAGGAAAAAACATATGATCATCTCAAGAGATGAAGAAAAATCTTTTGACAAATTTCAACACATATTTATGATAAAATTTCTCCAGAATGTAGGCATAGAGGGAACTTACCTCAATATAATAAAGGCCATATATGACAAACACCCAGCCAACATCATTCTCAAAGGTGAAAAACAAACCATTTCCACTAAGAGCATGAACAACACATGGTTGCCTACTCTCACCAAAATTATTCAACATAGTTTTGGAAGTTTTTGCCATAGCAATCCAACACAAAAATAAATAAAAGAATCCAAATCAGAAAAAAGTTAGACTGTCACTGTTTGCAGATGACATGATACTATACATAGAGAATCCTAAAGATGCCAACAGAAAACTATTACAGCTAACCAATGAATCTGGTAAAGTAGCTGGATACAAAATTAATGCATAGCAATTTCTTGCATTCCTACACACTAATGATGAAAAATATGAAAGAGAAATTAAGGAAACACTCACATTTACCATTGCAACAGAAAGAAGAAAATACCTAGGAATAAACCTACCTAAGGAGACAAAAGACTTGTATGCAGAAAACTATATGACACTGATGAAAGAAATTAAAGATGATACAAACAGATGGAGAGATATACCATGTTCGAGGATTGGAAGTATCAACATTGTGAATATGACTATACTACCCAAAGCAATCTACAGTCAATGCAATCCCTATCAAACTACCAATGACATTTTTCACAGAACTAGGAAAATATTGCACAATTTGTATGGAAACACAATGACACCGAATAGCAAAAGCAATCTTGAGAAAAAAAACGGAGCTGGTAGAATCAGGCTCCCGACTTAAGAGTATACTACAAAGCTACAGTAATCAAGAAAGAAAAGCAGAAATAAAGATCAATGGAAAAGGATAGAAAGCCCAGAGATAAACTCATGCACATATGGTCATCTTATCTTTGATAAAGGAGGCAAGAATATACAATGTAGAAAAGACAGCCTCTTCAATAAGTGGTGCTGGGAGAACTGGACAGCTACATGTAACACAATGAAATTAGAACACTCCCTAGTGCCATACACAAAAATAAGCTCAAAATATATTAAAGATCTACATGTAAGGCCAGACACTATAAAACTCTTAGTGGACAACTTAGGCAGAACACTCTATGAAATAAATCACAGCAAGATCCTTTTTAACCGACCTCCTAGAGAAATGGAAATAAAAACAAAATTAAATGATGGGACCTAATGAAACTTAAAAGCTTTTGCACAGCAAAGGAAACCATAAACAAGATGAAAAGACAACCCTCAGAATGGGAGAAAATATTTGCAAATGAAGCAACTGATAAAGTTTTAATCTCCAAAATTTACAAGCAGCACATTCAGCTCAATATAAAAAAAAACAAACAACTCAACCCCAAAATGGGCAGAAGACATAAATAAACATTTCTCCAAAGAGGATATAGAGATTGCAAACAAACACATGAAAGGTTGCTCAATGTCACTAATCATTAGAGAAATGCAAATGAAAACTGCAATGTGGTATCACCTGACACCAGTCAGAATGGCCATCATTAAAAAATCTACGAACAATAAATGCTGGACAGGGTGTGAAGAAAAGGGAACCCTCTTGCACTGTTGTTGGGAATGTAAATTGATACAACCACTATGGAGAACAGTATGGAGGTTCCTTAAAAAACTAAAAATAGAACTACCATACGACCCAGCAATCCGACTGCTGGGCATATACCATAAGAAAACCATAATTCAAAGAGAGTCATGTACCACAATGTTCATGGCACCTCTGTTTACAATAGCCAGGACATTGAAGCAAGCTAAGTGTCATTAACAGATGAATGGATAAAGAAATCGTGGCACATATATACAATAGAATATTACTCAGCCATAAAAAGAAACAAAATTGAATTATTTTTAGTGAGGTGGTTGGACCTAGAGTCTGTCATACACAGTGAAGTTAGTGAGAAAGAGGAAAACAAATACCATATGTTAACACATATATATGGATTCTAAGAGCAAACAAACAAAAAAAGGTTCTGAAGAAACTAGGGCCAGGACATGAATAAAGATGCAGACGTAGAGAATGGACTTGAGGACATGGGGAGGTGGAAGGGTAAGTTGCAACGAAGTGAGAGAGTGGCATTGACATATATATAGTATCAAAAGTAAAATAGATATCTAGTGGGAAGAGCCACATGTCTCAGGGAGATCAGCTAGTACTTTGTGACCACCTGGAGGCGTCAGATAGCGAGGGTGGGAGGGAGTCACAAGAGGGAGGGGATATGGGGATATATGTCTACATATAGCTGATTCACTTTGTTATACAGCAGCAGCTAACACAACAATGTAAAGCAATTATACTCCAATAAGGATGTTAAAAATTAATAAATAAATAACTGCCAAAGATTTAATATACCACATGATGACTACACATAACACTGCTGGATGTTACTATATATGAAATTTGTTAAGAAAGTAAATTCTAAAATTTCTCATCAAATATAAACATTTTTCTTTTCATTTTTATTGTCTCTATATGAGATGATGCATGCTAACTAAATGAACTGTGGTAATCATTGCACAAAATATATATGTTCAAACCCTTTTGAGGTACACCTTAACATTATACAGTTATCTATGTAAATTGTATCCCAAGAAAACTGGATGGCTGTTTTTAAATGAGGAAGAAAGGAATTTGAAGTATTCCAGATGAGTGCAGAACAGAAACATATCACTGGAATGGGTAAGAAGAGAAATTTCACTTTAATTTCATCAGTCCCACACTGAAACAAGCACTGCTTAGCACCAAGTGATTGTCTGGACCTGTGACTTCCCTCTTGTGAGGAGAGAAAGACTGAAGTGTACCTTAAGTGTGCTGCCTGAGGGGTTGTTTCCTATCTCACCACAAATGGAGTGCTGATGGAACTTGATCAGTTCATATACCTGTGGGCCAGGAAGAGTTAAGGAAAAGAAGCAGATAGTTTGCTGTAGTTGGCATGGTTTTTGTGAGATTGAGAAGGCTCAGAACCGGTGGCTAGTCCCCAAAGAAAGTTGGTGGGGAATGGAGCATGGCTCAAGCATCCTGAAATTTCACAGTGCAGTCTGAGGGTTCAGCTTCTATCATACCTCAATTGGAGAGTCGACAAAACAGGCATAGATTGGCAGAGGCAGCTAAGCAAACGTCTGGGGTTATGTGCTATGCCTAACACAGCTCTATGAGATGGGGAGAAGGCTCAGAACTCAAGCCTTCTCCACCGGGAAAGAGGGAGAGGAGTAGAGTGTGCCTCCAATATTCTGGGCCCCACTACAGCAGGCAGACACCGAAGACAGCAAGAGAGTACGGGTTTCTTTTCTTTTGTTTTTTTTCTTTAACATCTTTATTGGAGTATAATTGCTTTACAATGGTGTGGTAGTTTCTGCTGTATAACAAAGTGAATCAGCTATACATATACATACATCCCTATATCTCCTCTCTCTTGAGTTTCCCTCTCACTCTCCCTATCCCACTCCTCTAGGTGGACACAAAGCACCGAGCTGATCTCCCTGTGCTATGCGGCTGCCTCCCATTAGCTATCTGTGTTACATTTGGTAGTGTATAGAGAATATGGGTTTCTGAAGAAAAATAAAGAAACCAGTACATCCCAATAATGAGGAATCCACACACACAAATGTGAACAGAGACATCCATAGAATATATTGAAGAGGCTCTCAAAATATCAAGCTGAACTAATGAATGAAGGTCTCTCCATGTCAAAGCAAGTCCATAAAGACTGTGACATTTCTTCAAATGTTCAGACCTCAGTGTTAAGCTTCAATGAATACAAAGAACAGTGAAACATGATGCAATCAAAAGAACAAAATAAACCCCCAGTAACTGACCTTAAATAAATTTAGGTCTATCTGGCAAAAATTTTTAACATATTTGTGTTAAAGAAGCTCAGTAAGTTATAAGAGATCACTGAGAGACAATTAAATGAAATCAGATTAACAATACATGAAAAAAACAAGAATATCAACCAAGAGAACAAAACAAAAAAAAAAGAACTGAAAAATTTATGAGAATGCTTCAACAGCTGGCATTGAATCAGAAGAAAAAATCGGCAAACTGAAGATAGAACATTTGAAATTATCCAGTCAGAGGAGCTGTAAGAAGCAAGAGTCTAAAGGAGTAAACAAAGTCTATGGGACTTATGGAATGCCATCCAAAGAATCAATATATACTTTACAGAGGTCTCAGAAGGAGAGGAGAGAGGGAGAAAGCTTCTATAAAGTAATAATAACTAGAAAGTTCCCAGATCAGTGGAGGAAAATGTACACTCAGAATCATGAAGCCCAATAGGCCTCAAATATAATGAGCTTAAAGGAGGCTACACAATTTTAATTCAATTGTCCAAAGTCAAAGACAAAGCGGATTTTGAAAATATCAAGAGAAAAAGTGACATATCATGTACAAAGAAGCCCCCATAAGACATTTGGGGGATTTCTTGGCAGAAACCTTGCAGGCCAGGAGGAGTAGTATGACATATTCAAAGACCTGGGAAAAAAATATAAAACATAAGCTGTCAACCAAGGACTTGGCAGAACTCTCCTTCTGAAGTGAAGGAGAGATAAAGACTTTCCCAGACAAAAGTAGAAAGAGTTAGCTGCCACTACATCTGCCTTACAAGAAATGTCAGTGGAGTTTAAACTGAAAGGATGTTAAACAGCAGCATGAAAGTATTTGAAAGTGTAAAACTCATTGGTAAAGGTAAATATATAGACATATACAGAAAAGGTAAATATATAGACATATTCAGAAAAATGTAATAATTTAATAATGGTTTGTTAGTTACATGTCATTTAAATAAAGGTAAAATATGGAAGTATTAATAACAACTACAAAAATTTATTAAAAGATAAACAATAAAAATATGTAAATTGTGACATCTGTTACATAATGTTTAGGGGGGTAAAAGTGTACAGTGTTTTATTTGAGTTGAAATTAAGTTGTTATCAACTTAAAATAGACTGTTATAACTATAAGATATATTATTTAAGCCTCATGGTAATCTCAAAGAAAATAAGTATAGAATGTACCTGAAAGGTAAAGAGAGATAAATCAAAGTAAGTCACTGCAAAGGATCAACAGATCACAAAGGATTACAGCAAGACAGGAAAAGACAAGATAACAAGACTGACAGAAGAAAAGCAACAAACTTGCAATAGTAAGTACTTACCTATCAATAATTACTTTAAACCTAAATTATTAAACTCCCCAAACAAAACACATAGAGTCATGGAATGAATAAAACAAATAAAGCAAACAGAGAAAACTTCCACAAGACCCAATGATATACTGTCTACAAAAGACTCAGTGTAGATTTAAGGACACACATAGGCTGAAAACGTAAGGATACAAAAAGATATGCCATGGAAATGGCCACAGCGAGAGCGAGAGTGAGAGCAAGAGCGAGAGTGAGAGCGAAAGCGAGAGTGAGAGCGAGAGAGAGAGAGAGAGAGAGAGAGAGAGAATAGGGATAAATGCAAATCAAAACTACAATGAGGTATCACCTCACACCAATCAGAATGGCCATCACCAAAAAATCTACAAACAATAAATACTGGAGGTGTTGAGAAAAGGGAACCTTTCTACACTGTTGGTGGGAATATAAATTGGTACAGCCACTATGGAGAACAGTATGGAGGTTCCTTAAAAATCTAAAACTAGAGTTACCATATAACCAAGAATTTCCCTCCTATGCATATATCTGGAGAAAACCAAAATTTGAAAGGTACATTCACCCAGGTGTTCATTGCAGCACTATTTACAATATCCAGGACATAGAAGCAACCTAAATGTCCATCGACAAAGGAATGGATAAAGAACATGTGGTATATATATACACTGGAATAATAGTCGTAACAATGAACGAAATAGTGCCATTTGCAGAGATGTGGATGGACCTAGAGATTGTCATACGAGTGAAGTAAGTCAGAAAGATAAAAGGAAATATCATATATCACTTATATATGGAATCTAGAAAAATACTAGAGATGAACTTATTTGCAAACAGAGATAGAGTCACAGGTGTAAAGAACAAACATGTTACCAAGGCAGGGAAGGGGAGATGGGATGAATTGGGAGATTGGGACTGACATATATACACTACTATGTATAAAATGGATAACTAATGAGAACCTACTGTGTAGCACAGGGAACTCTACTCGATGCTCTGTGGTGACCTAAATGGGAAGGGAATCTAAAAAAGAGTGGATATATATATACATATGACTGAACAGAAAGAAACTAACACAGCATTGTAAAGCAACGCTACTCCAATGAACATTAATACAAAAACAGATTGTTATATCTATAATATGTTTAATGTAGGCCTCATGCTAACCACAAAGGAAAAACATCTATTAGATATACAAAGGTAAAGAGAAAGGAATTAAAGTGTACCATTACAAAAACCAAAAAGCAAGACAGCAAGAGAGGTAGAAAGGAACAGAGGAATGTCAAAACAGATAAAAATGAACACAATGGCAATAGCAACTCTTTATTAATAATTTCTATAAAAGCAAATCAATTAAATTCTCCAATTAAAAGTCCTAGTGTGGATGAATGCATTAAAAAAAGTTTCAAGAATATGCTGTGTAAAGGAGCCTCACTTTAGCTTTAAGGACACAAATAGTCTGAAAGTGAGCAGCGGCAAAAGATGTTCCATGCAAATGGTAACCAAAATAGAGCAGGAGTGGCTGTACTTGCAAAAGATAAAATAGATTTTCTTTCACTCAAAATCGGTCACAAGGGACATAGAAGGTCACTATATACTGATAAAGTTGTCAGTCCATCAATTTGCTACAACAGCTGTAACCTGGAGGACATTATGCTACATGAAATTAACCAGAGAAAGACAAATATTACATGATCTCATTTATATGTGCAGTCACACAAAAGCAGTACTGATTGAAAGTAGAAACCAGAGAGTAGGAAAACAGTTACCCGGGGCAGGGAGTTGGTGGGGGAAAAAAGGCAGAAGTTGGTCAAAAGGTACAAAATTTCAGTTATGTGATGAATAAGTTCTAGGAATATAATGTACAGCATAGTGAACCAGAGTTAATAACATTCTATCATAATTTGCTTGAAATTTACTAAGAGAGTAGACTATTTGTTGTCACTATACTGAAAAAAAAGTAATTATGTGAGGTGATGGACGTGTTTATTAGCTTGACGATAGTAATCCCTTCACAATGTGTACATATAGCAACCCATCACGTTTTACAACTTAAATATATACAATTTTTACTTGTTAATTAAACCCCCAAAAATGATGGGGAAAAAAACCCTCCCCAAAAAGCAAGCATAGAACAAGGTAGCGTTACTAATGAATGCCACCAAACATCTAAACCAAAAAAAAACTATTTTTCTTAACCTCTTCCAGAAAGTAGAGATAAGGGGACCACTTCAAAACACATTTTTTGAGTCCAACATTACTCTGATACAAAAGACAGAAAAATACACTACAAGAAAAGAAAACTACAGGTCATTATCCCTGATGAACATAGATGTGATAATCCTCAACCAAATATCAGCAAATCAAATTCAACAGCACGTTAAGAGGATCATAAAGAATGACAAGTGAGATTTATTCCTGAAATGCAAGGATACATCACATTAGCAGGATGAAGGATGAAAATCACGTGATTATGTCAGTAGATACAGGAAAAGCATTTTTCAAAATTTAAAACCCTAACATGGTAAAAATTAGATATAGAAGCATTGTACCTCAAACATAATAAAGGCCATACATGACAAGCCCACAGCCCATATTCTACTTAATGGTTAAAAGAATTTTTTTTTGCCTAAGTTGAGGAACAAGACCAGGGTGTCCACTCTCACCATTTCTGTTCAACATAGTACTAGAAAGTAAGAGAATTTATGCTGGAAAACAGAAAGGAAAGGAATCTAATTCATAAAGACCAAAGTAAAAATATCTGTTTGCAGATGGTATGATCTTATATATAGGAAACCCTAGAGAATTCACAAACACTGTTGGAACTAATACACAAATTCAGTAAAGTATCAGGATACAGAATAAACATGCAAAAATCTGTTGGTTTCTATAGGAACTTTCTGAAAATTCAATTAAGAAAACAGTCCCCAGGCACACAAAGGCCCATCATTGTTCAGTCATAATATACTAAAAAAACCAGAAAATAAAACAAAAGACTCTGTGAAAGAAAAATCAGGTCGTGTATGAAAGAACAAGAATTAGAATAGCATTGGACTTCTTAATAGAACTGAGTTCAAGAGTCACATTTTTTGAAGCCATCTGGTCCTGGTCTTCTGTTTGTTGGAAAATTTTTAATTGCAGTTTCAATTTCATTGTTTGTGATTGGTCTGTTCATATTTTCTATTTCTTCCTGGTATAGTCTTGGAAGGTTGTACTTTTCTAAGCATTTGTCCATTTATTCCAGGTTGTCCATTGTATTGGCATATAGTTGCTTGCAGTAGTCTCTTATGGTCCTTTGTATTTCTGCAGTGTCAGTTGTAATTTCTCCTCTTTCATTTCTAATTTTATGGATTTGAATCCTCTCCCTTTTTTTCTTGATGAGTCTGCCTAAAGGTTTGTCAATTTTGTTTATCTTCTCAAAGAGCCAGCTTTTAGTTTCATTGATTGTTGTTATTGTTTCCTTGGTTTCTATTTCATTTATTTCTGTTCTGATATTTCTGATTTCTCTCCTTTCACAAACCTTGGGTTTTGTTTGTTCTTCTTTCTCTAGTCGCTTTAGGTATAAGGAGAGGTTGTTAATTCCAGATTTTGCTTGTTTCTTGAGGTAGGATTGGACCGCTATAAACTTCCATCTTAGGACTGCTTTTGCTGCATACACAGGTGAATTCTATAAAACATTTAGAGAAGAGATAACATCCATCCTTATCAAACTCTCCCAAAAAGCTGCAGAGGGAGGAACATTCCCAAGCCCATTCTATGAGGCCACGATCACCCTGATACCAAAACCAGACAAAGATTTCAAAAAAAAGAAAATTACAGGCCAATGTCACTGATGAGCATAGATGCAAAAATCATCAACAAAATACTACCAAACAGAATCCAACAGCACATTAAAAGGATCATACAACATGATCAAGGAAGATTTATCCCAGAGATGCAAGGATTCTTCAGTATACGCAAATCAATCAATGTGACACACCACATTAACAAACTGAAGAATAAAAACCATATGATCATCTCAATAGATGCAGAAAAAGCTTTCGATAGAATTCAGCACACATTTATGATAAAAACTCTCCAGAAAGTGTGCAAAGAGGGAACCTACCTCAGCATAATAAAGATTAGGTGACCATAGGTGGGTGGGTTTATCTCTGGGCTTTCTATCTTGTTCCACTGATGTATATTTCTGTTTTTGTGCCAGTAGCATACTGTCTTGATAACTGTAGCTTTGTAGTATAGTCTGAAGTCAGGGAACCTGATTCCTCCAGCTCCCTTTTTCTTTCTTAATATTGCTTTGGCTCTTTGGGGTCTTTTGTGTTTCCATACAAATGGTAAAATTTTTTGTTCTAGGTCTGTGAAAAATGCCATTGGTAACTTGTTAGGGATTGCAATGAATCTGTAGATTGCTTAGGGGAGTAAAGTTATTTTCACAATATTGATTCTTCCAATCCAAGAACATGGTATATCTCTCCAGCTCTTTAGGTCATCTTTGATTTATTTCATCAGTGTTTTATAGTTTTCTGAGTACATGTTCTTTGCCTCCTTAGGGAGGTTTATTTCTAGATATTTTATTATTTTTGTTGCAATGGTAAATGGGATTGTTTCTTTAATTTTTGTTTCTGCCCTTTCGTTGTTAGTGTATAGGAATGCAAGAAATTTCTGAGAATTAATTTTGTATCCTGCAACCTAAGCAAATTAATTGATTAGCTCTAGTAGTGTTCTGGTGGCATCTTTAGGATATTCTATGTATAGTATCACTTCAACCTCAAACTGTGATAGTTTCACTTCTTATTTTCCAAAATGGATTCCTTTATTTCTTTATTTTTTTCTAATGGTTATGGCTAGGGCTACCAAAACTGTGTTGAATAATAGTGGCAAGAGTGGACATACTTGCTTTGTTCTTGATCTTAAAGGAACTTTTTTTCACTTTTTCACCATTGAGAATAATGTTTGCTGTGGGTTTGGTCATATATGGCCTTTGTTATATTGAGGTAGGTTCCCTCTATGCCCACTTTCTGGAGAGATTTTATCATAAATTGGTGTTGAATTTTCTTGAAAGCATTTTGTGTATGTATTGAGATGATTATAAGTTTTTTAATCTTTAATTTATTACTATGGTGCATTGCATTGATTGATTTGCATATATTTAAGAATCCTTTCATCCCTGGAATAAATCTCACGTGCTCATAGTATATGATCCTTTTTATGTGTTGTTAGATTCTGTTTGGTAGTATTTTGTTGAGGATATTTGTGTATATGTTCATCAGTGAAACTGACCTGTAATTTTCTTTCTTTCTGTTATCTTTGTCTTGTTTGGGTATCAGGGTGATGGTAGTCTCACAGAATGAGTTTGGGTATTTTCCACCCTCAGCAATTTTTTGGAAGCGTTTGAGAAAGTCATATGTTAGCTTTTCTCTAAATGTTTGATAGAGTTTACCTATCAAATTTTGAGATAGGATAACCTCAATTTTGATAGAATTGAGGTGCTCCTATGTTAGGTGTATAGTTACTTACAATTGTTATGTCTTCTTCTTGGATTGATCTTTTGGTCATTATATAATGTCCTTTCTTGTCACTCGTAATAGTCTTTATTTAAAGTGTATCTTGTCTGATATGAGTATTGCTACTCCAGCTTTCTTTTGATTTCCATTTGCATGGAATACTTTTTCTATCCCCTCACTTTCAGTCTGGATGTGTACCTAGGTCTCGAGCTGAAGCCTCATGACCCAGACTTTTGTTTGTTGGAAGATTTTTATTCACAGTTTCAGTCTCACTACTTGTGATTGGTCTGTTCATATTTTCGATTTCTTCTTGGTTCAGTCTAGGAAGTTGGTACTTTTCTAAGAATTTAGTTAACTGGCAAACAAGATTTCTCACATTCTAGAGGGGTCACCTAAAAGGAAGACTACTAAAATTCTTTTTTTTTTTAACATCTTTATTGGAGTATAATTGCTTTACAATGATGTATTAGTTTCAGCTTTACAACAAAATGAATCAGTTATATATATACATATGTTCCCATATCTCTACCCTCTTGCATCTCCCTCCCACCCACCCTCCTTATCGCACCCCTCCAGGTGGTCACAAAGCACCAAGCTGATTTCCCTGTGCTATGCGACTGCTTCCCACTAGCTATCTACCTTACATTTGGTAGCATATATATGTCCATTCCTCTCTCTCGCTTTCTCACAGCTCACCCTTCCCCTCTCCATATCCTCAAGTCCATTCTCTAGTAGGTCTGTGTCTTCATTCCTGTCTTACCCTTAGGTTCTTCATGACATTTTTTTCCTTAAATTCCATACATATGTGTTAGCATATGGTATTTGTCTCTCTCTTTCTGACTTACTTTTCTCTGTATGACAGACTCTAGGTCTATCCACCTCATTACAAATAGCTCAATTTCCTTTCTTTTTATGGCTGAGTAATATTCCATTGTATATATGTGCCACATCTTTATCCAATCATCCGATGATGGACACTTAGGTTGTTTACATCTCTGGGCTATTGAAAATAGAGCTGCAATGAACATTTTGGTACATGACTCTTTTTGAATTATGGTTTTCTCAGGGTATATACCCAGTAGTGGGATTGCTGGGTAATATGGTAGTTTTATTTGTAGATTTTTAGGGAACTTCCATACTGTTCTCCACAGTGGCTGTATCAATTTACATTCCCACCAACAGTGCAAAAGTGTTCCCTTTTCTCCACACCCTCTCCAGCATTTATTGTTTCTAGAATTTTTGATGATGGCCAATCTGACTGGTGTGAGATGATGTCTCATTGTAGTATTGATTTGCATTTCTCTAATGATTAGTGATGTTGAACATTCTTTCATGTGTTTCTTGGCAGTCTGTATATCTTCTTTGGAGTCATTTCCACAATGTTGATTGGAAGACAACTAAAATTCTTAATATTCATCTCCAGCAAATAAAAGCCCCTAAACAAAACAGAAACCCTCCTATTTTCTGCTAGTATTGTAAAGAGCCAGGGCATTGGTGAAGAGATTGTGACAAATTCAAGTGCTTCAGGCACCTTCAGTTCTCCAACCAGCCTGTCCAACATCCCCCCAATTTTCAATGAAAGGGCTCCGAGGAACTACAGGGGTGCTTCCCAATTCTCCCTCTTAATCAGCTTGGGGAAACATGGCTCCAGATATGGGATGACTGTCTTCCAGTCCTAACTGACACTGGAACCACACTCTCGATGCTCAACCCCAACTACTATAAAGCAGCCCCTGCCTTGGAGCACTAAAACAGAACAAATAGTGGGATCGTGAATGAACCTCAAAAGATTTCTGTCTCTGAACATACTTACTTTTGTTTAGGCCCTTTGAGAAATACACACCCTTTTCTCATTTCCCCAGCTCCTATCCATTTATTAGGCTGAGGCTTTTTAGGAAAACATTATGCCTTAGAATTTGAAAGTAGTTATCATAGCACCCAACAAGGTGAATTAAGTGACCCTTTGACCTCTTTAATTTGCTGTGGCTCTGATGGCACTAGAGCTGATTCTGGAAACATTGATCATTTGTCCTTATTGAATCCGCTGCCACCCTTTGTACAGGCAAAATTTCAAACTGATATTGGCAAAATTCCATTAAGATTCATATAGATCCCTCAAAACCTCTCCCCAGAATTAATTAATACCCTATAAAAAAAGAAGCCCTTCAAGGCATAAAGCCCCTAATAGAAGACTACAAGGCTCAAGGTCTCATTGTCCCTTGTACTAGTCCTGGTAATGCTCCTATTTTGCCAGTGTGAGATCCTCTGAGCAATAAACAACATTGTTATCCCTCAACACCTGTTGTTCCTAACCCTCATACGCTACTAACATCCATTTCCACCAGAAGCAAGTTCCTTACCATAACTGATTTATGCAGTGCATTCTTTAGTATTCAAGTTGACGAAGCTAGCCAACACCTATTTGCCTTCACCTGGGAAGAAAAGCAATTCACCTGGACAGTAATACATCACGGCTTTAATGAGAGTTCTTCTTATTTCTCACAAATCCTGAAGGCTGATCTTGCTGATATAAAGTTTTCTAGGGGTTCTACGTTGTTGCAATATGCGGATGATTTGCTTCTTTGCCCTCCTTTCCAAGCCTCCTCACAAGAAGACAGCATCCCTTTGTTAAAGGTTGTAGCCTCAAAAGGATGCAAAATTGTCAAGGAAAAAAATTCAGTTTTCCCAAACCCAGGTTCAATAATTAGGACATCTGATATCAGAACAAGGGCTACACCTAAATCCAGAGAGGCCTCATGGTGTCCTAAGTTTCCCAAAACCCAAAACTAAGCACCAACTGAAAAGTTTTGCTCAGCCTAGTTCATTACTCCTGAAATTAGATTAAAGAATCTCTCTTATGGCCTAACTTCTGCAAGTTTTCCTAAAGAACAACAACACCAATCTACTTTTATGGGAAGAATCAGACGACGTAGCCTTAAAAGAGAGTTTGACAAACACACCTGCTCTTGGCTTCCCAATGATCAGATTCCCTTTTACCTTTCTGTGTATGTAAAGGAAAGAAACATCCTTGGGGGTACTCACCACAAGACACAGGAGCCATCATCAACCCATAGGGTGTTATAGCCAGCAAATGGACCCTGTGGCATGGTGATACCTCCCTTGCCTTAGAGGCATTCCCACCACTGCCCATGTGATTAAGCCCACTGAGAAAAATCATGGGGGAGCCGCTTTAACCATTTTTGTACCTCATGAAGTAGAAGCCCTCCTGAATTCTCATCACACTCAACATTCCTTAGTCAGCTGCCTCACCTGCTATGAAGGCCTTTGTTAACTGCTCCTCACATAACTCCTTTACACTCTAATGAGCTTAACCCTGCTACTCTTCTCCCCTCCGTCACTGACAAAAGTCCCTCACAACTACTTAATGCTGACTTATTATGATGATCTGCAGGAAATTCCTTTGTGTTACACTGACTTCTCGTGGTTCTTATTTAAAAGGTGACAGTGGCAAAAATATTGTGTTGGGTATGCTATCGCCACTCCTTTTGATATTGTTGAGGCAGCACCTTTACGTATGGCTACTTCTGCCCACCAGGCTGTATTATACACCCTTACAAAGGCTTGTACTTTAGCCAAGGGCAGAACTACCAATATTGATACTGGTAGTAGATTCAGGGTAGCTCATGAGTTTGGAATGTTGTAGAAGCAACATGGCTTCCTTATTTCCTGCGAAAATGAAATTTAAAGTGGCCTCTCTGTTCAGGGATTATTGGATGAAATACATTTACCTGCCATTTTAGCTATTATCAAGATCCTGAGGCATTCTGAACTCGATGCTCTGGAAGCTAAGGGAAATCACCTTGCTGACATTTCCGCAAGGAATGCTGCTCTTAAAGTAATCGACAAGAGCCAAACCTCTGTGATGGTTCATAGGGATAGTTCCCCAAATTATAACTTAGAAAAACTGGCTAGAGAAGCCCAACATTTGGCCTCAGAAAAGGGAAACAAGATTGGAAATTTAACAATTGTTGGTTTGATAACAAGAGTTGGCCTACCGACAAAATGATAACATTTATGAATCAATATTGGTGGGGAAACATTAACAAGGGGGCAAAAAGTGCCTACCTCAATGGATCCCAAGGTGTGAGACTTGTTTAGCCTTGGAAAATACTGTCAAACTATTTCTTAAGAGGCCGTAAATGTGTTCCTTTAGCAATGAGTTAAAGTTGCTGTTGTTTCCCATCCTCCAGTATTTGATGTTTTTATTTTGGGAGGAGGTTAGCAGTTCTAATAGGTGTGTAGTCCTGTCTTATTGTTTTCATTTGTAATTCCCTAATGGCATACGAAGTGTATCATGTTTGTGTTAACTTATTTTTTATCTGTATATCTTCTTTGAATGTACACTTGTCCCACTTGTCTAAAATACAACCCAGAGAAGAACATCTGTATGGTTCCTGGCCATTTTAAACTGCCTAATGGACCATTCAGGCTCTGGAAAAAGGATTTCAAAAAACTTCCTCCACCTTGTGGATATAAACATGTTTAAGTCATGGTCTGTATATTTTCACACTGAACTGAAGCCTCCCCTTGCAAACAGGCTACTGCCTCTTCTGTGGCTAAAGTCCTTTTGGAAAAGATTATCCTTATCTGGGGAACTCCTCTCAAACTTCATAATGATTGAGGCACCCATTTTACTGGTCAGGTACTTCAACCAGTCTGCACTGTTTGGCCAGTTTTACAGCACTTTCACTGCACTTACCAATCCTCTGGTTTAGTCAAATGCACTAACGGCATTATTAAGACTCAGTTGGCAAAATTTTTAGAGGCCCTCAAATTACCTTTGCCAAAGGTATTGCCATTGGTCCTTCTGAATCTCAGAACCACCCCTTTTGGAACTCACAAACTCTCACCCTCTGAGAGTCACAGGATAGTCACTGGACTCCTGCTTCTTTTGAGCCACAACTGATAAAAGGAGAGATACTCTGATATTTCAAAGGCCTAATTGCTTCTATTATAAATAATCATGTTTTGATAGAGCAATCTTTTCACAGTGTGCTTTCAGGAGAGGAAGATACTAAGCATCACACCTTGCAACCTGGACATTTCATCTATTGGAAAAGACATTTCCAGAAGGAATCTCTTCCACCTTGCTAGGAAAAGCCCCTATCAGGTACTGCTAACAAACCCTTGTGCCACCAAGCTCCAGGGGATAGCCCCTTGAACTCACGTGACACACCTAAAGAAAGCACCAATCCTGAATGGACCTGCACGTCATCTGGTGATATGAAAGTAGAGGTTTTCTGAATTTGAAGCAGACAATATCTGATAAGACAGCTTTCCCAATATATCCAGATTAGGCCTGTTGGAAGTTTGTCTGCCAAACCCCTGATGGTGGCATAATGCTTCAGATGATCTCCTATGTGTATGATCTTGATAACACGAACTTTAGATAAAAAGTGCCTAACAGTTCTCCCTCCTGCCACTCCTTGTTACTCTAATGTGACTTCAATAGGCTTCCAAACTGTGCACTTTCACTCTAACATGGGATAGTACACCAAGGAAAAGTCCTTCCTGACACTTAGGGACAAAAACCTGCTGAAACAGGAAAATCGGACCATTGATCAGTGATGCTTTCAGAGAAAGCTCTTGATCAAAGGGGAGGAGTATAAAAATTAATAAAGAGAAACTTCAATTAAAATAGAGTTGGGAGGCTAGAACGGTGAGCTCTCACACCCTATGACGACAACAGAGCCCAACAGGAAACATAAAGACTTCCTCTTCTTGCCTGGCAAGAGCTCGGCCAATGAGAGACTGTCACGACTCAGCCAAAGAAAAGCCACCACACTTCCAACTCTCAGCCTCCAATGGACAATTTGTTTACTATAGCCTTCCTAACTTCCTCTTCCTCTCTTTGAAAGAGTTATCCTCTCCCTGTTGGGGGGATGTCCACTTGGCTCACCATGGTTGCAGACCCTGAATTGCAATTCTTTGTTGATCCGGAATAAACCCATTTTTGTTGGGGCAATACCTGACAGTCTATTTGTTTTAGGTCAACGCAATCTTAACACTAGTCTGGATAAATCTGCGTGACTTTAGTGTCCTCTCAGTACGAGCATTCTAGCCCTGGCAGCCTTCCTTTGCTCCCCTGCCAGAAAACAAAAGCAAAACAAACAAACAAACACCACAGCAGGCTACTTTGACTGGGTCTTAACATCATGCGGTTGTCATTTTGCCTCAAGTTACACAAAATGCCTCACCCATATAGAGGGCACACCAGGGGTTGAAAGAGGACCACGGTTTTTGGAGAAAATATTGAGAGAGTGCCCTTAGGAGGCTGTGAATCTCCCCAACCAAGGAAGAGGGATGGAAGTTAGGTCCTCTCCTCACATCCACTCAAGCAAGTAAGAGGGTGTTCAAGACCACTCCCTAGAGCTTCAAGTGTGCCTCCTCTCAACCAGAAACCACGAGGTACTGTGACGTGCTTGCAGGAGCATGGGGAGGAGTGCATTTGCCCGGCCCCCCAGCTCAGAGCCCACTCTAGGAAGGCCCTGCCCCCACACAGTGAAACATCACCATGGTAGCCATTGTTTGGTCTGCGTCCCCTAGCCCCAGGAGAACCCACAGGCCTCTCCAAGAGTCTCAGAGTGAAGCCAGAGAACCCTTGGCCCTGACCCACAACCCTCTTGGAGAGGTTCCTGCCTCCAGACCCTCCCCTACCTTCCAGCCACAGAGGGCCAAATTCCCTCAGATTCTCTGAGAAAGAAGAGCAAGGAGGGCCTCGTGAGTGAGGCTGGAGAGGCCTCCCTCACGGAGGTGGCCTCTTCAGTCTCCCCTCAAGCATCGCAGGAACACCTGGCATCCTTGGGAGGTGGAGATCTGCCCCGAGCCCTAGGTGCTGGCAACCTCAGCGGGGATGCGATCCCCAAGGCCACCGTGGTGGGCGCCAAAGGAAAGGTGCCCAAGAAAGTCATCGCTAAGAGGGTGTGAGGCTCTGTCAAGTGGTTGAACGTGAAGAATGGGTACGGTTTCATCAGCAGGCATGATACCCAGGAAGGTGTGTTCGTTCACCAGACGGCCATCCCCCGGAACAACCCTCGCAAGTTCGAACGCGGTGTGGGCGAAGGCGAGACTATCGAGTTCCACGTGGTGCAGGGTGAGCAGGGCACCGAGGCCGCTAATGTGAGCGGGTGCCCCAGTGGAGGGAAGCCGCTATGCTGCCCACAGCCCCCAGTCTCGCCGGGGATTCTCTATCCACGGCCAAGTGCCGCCACCACACAGTCCGAAGGAAGCTGAGCACGACGTTGCCGAAGGCGAGGGCAGCGGCGAAGGCTTCACCGCGTCCCAGGGCCTGAGGCGCTGTTGGCCTGGCCACCGCAAAGGCCAAAGGCCTTGGCGCTTCCCGCCCTGCCGCAGGGCCCCAACCGTGACCCGCTGCCCATCGATCCTGGCTACCACCAGCGGCCCATGGCCCAACCTCCTGCCAGCGTCCGCACAGAACACAAGTCCCGAGGGTGAGCCATGACGGCATCGGGGCCCCAGCCACCTGTTGAGACGCCCTAGGGGCTGAGGCACCACTCTTGGTCCAATAACCTCACCAGGCATCTCTGCGGAGCTGGAGGAGGAGCACAGGGAGAGCGGGCATGACGCCGACGGCGATCTGCAACAGAGGCCTCCTCCAAGCTATGGATCCCGCCGCCCCAATAACCCGCGCCGCCGCCCACAGCAGACGCCTGGCGTCCAGGGCCAGGATCTGGAGGGAAGAGAGGGCAAGATCAAGAAGAGCCCCAATGAAACACCTGCCTTTGTTGCTGTGGACAAGAAGAGCAGCGCCCCTGAGGAGGAGAACCCCCTGGTCGTGGATGCCCCCTCTGCCATCCGGACCAAGTAATAGCTTGGCTCCCTCCCCCAGAACTCCCTGGCCTGGGCTGCAGGTGATGTCCCCTTGAAGAGATAATGCCCTTTGTTGCAATGCAGTCCAAACATCCACACTGACTGTTAGATTTGTGCCCTGAGAAAAATACATGCCCCTTCCCCAGGGTTTGAGGAAGGATAAATTACAAGACCTATGTATTTCTAAATTCCCTCATACCATCTGCCTTGGTAGTTTCTGTACACACACACACACACACACACACACACACACACACACACCTCTGAATCTATTCCTTTTAAAGATTTGACCAGGACCACAGCTATTATTCTGCATCCCCAGGTGAATGAGTTGAAGTAATTTTAAAAACAACTTTAAAATTTTTTTAACACAAAAATGAAGATTATCTGATATTGAAGATGTTCTGACATTGCTGTTGTGATATTACTCACCTGAGTGGTCATTTTCTCAATAAAACATTTCATGTTGCTTTTATATGATATCACTGTTGTCTGAAATATTTTAAAGCCTACTAGCCCATAAGTGTATTGAGACTGTCCTTTCAATCTTTTTTTAGAATGAGTTTTAGCAAAGATCTTACATATTGTTCTCTTTACAAGCCATGAATTTAAGACTAATTCTGGACTCACAAGTTGAAGGTCTTGGGGTATTCTAAACGATAAGAATACCTGAAGAAAGAAGTATCCCCATCTCTTTTATTTTCATCCTCTTCCCCTGCCCTGGAATTTGAGCAATAAATCAGGAGGGTGGACCCAACTACCCACACTTACTGCATAGGTACTACTCTATGAGGCAAAACGCAAAAAACTGAGCACATCACCGTGACACGTAAGAAATGTGGCTCTCTGGAAACAGAATTTGCCTCTTTGTGTGGCTGTTTTTTTCTTTTAATGGATTCAATCTAACACCCTTTAAGTATACAAAAGAAAATGGGCATGAGGGACTTGTGGGGGGGGTGGAAATGAGAGATGCTGGTCAAGGGGTATGAACTTTCAGTTGTAAGTTGAGAAAGTTCTGGGGAACTAATGTACAGCATGAAGACTATCGTTAACAATACTGTATTGTATACTTGAAAGTTGCTATAAGAGTAGAGCAGTAATGTTCTCACCATGACAACAACAACAAAATTCTAATTATGTGAGGTGAAAGATGTGTTAATTAACCTTATTGTGGGTAACATTTTACAATATATACCTGTATAAAATTATCACATTATACATCTTAAACTTACACTACGTTATATGTCAGTTATATCTCAATAGATCTGGGGGAAAATGAAGGAAAAAAAGAATAAATAAATTAGTTAATTAAAAAAAGAAAGTGAGCATGGAAGCAGGTATAATTTTTGTAGTGCATACATGTGGAGATGAATAGAAACACCTAGTCTATAGATTTCATCTGTGCTTCCTGGTTGAGTTCATCCAGGGGGCCTGTGGAGGATTTCTGGAAGGCTTAGCAGGTGCAGTTCAGCCCATTTCAGGCCTTTCCCATCAAACAGAGAGGCTCTGACTGGGAATGTCATCCCCATACTGGTCTTTATTTGAACATATGTGGGGGCTGATGGATGGGAGGCAAGAGTTGGGTTTGGGGGTGGGGTGGGGAAAACGAGCAATCAATAAATTGGAAACCAACAGGGGTCTTTAAAGCCTCACTTTACAGATTAAGGAAATTGGAATATAAGTAGCAGGATCAAAATACTTTTCCCATTTAAATGTTGAGGCATTTTACACCACATTATAGGCTAGCATAAGGTATTTGGAGAGTCAGTATTCAGTCATTCGTTATGGCTAAATATCCTCAATCAATTCAAGTAGAAACAGCAGAGATTCCTCATTCAGAGAATATTTGAGTGCCCACTTGTGCCCGACACTGTCAGGCACTAGGAGTTGCACCATGATGAAGAAGATGGTCCTTTCTCTCAAGGAGCCCACGGCCTAGTGGAGAGTGAGACAAAACTGGCAATGGCTACACAATGGAGTGAGTGCTCTGGTGGAGTTAGCACAGGATGTGAGAGGAAACACAGGTGACCTAGATGGTGGCAGGGTTAGTTCCAGGCTAAAGGAACCACTACTTGGACACTTGAATTTAAAATTATATCTAGCAATCACCACAGAGCTCAGATTTGATAAAGTCATGTCACCATACAGCTAGAAGTTGTTCCTCCAGACTCCTAGCCCAGTGCACTTCCCACTATACCAGCTGACTTCTTCAGAGACTAGCAGAGTGCACCAAAAATCGCTAAGCATAAGAATTTATACTGACGCACAGCACCAAGAGAGAATGGGGGAAGATTTTAAATGAGACTAAACCTGCTATTATTAGGAAATAACGCAGATCTCTCCAGGGTGCCATTTTATGCCAAAATAACAGGCATGGATATGGTGAGGGAAAATGTCTTCAGTATATACAAGGTTGGGTTCATAGGCTTCTCCCTGCTGTGTGAGGTATATGCATCAGGAGACATTGGATTGGTCAGCCTGGCCATGGAGCATTCACTGTGGGAGAATGGAGGCCATAAAGGACCCAACTAAGGGATCTTGAATTATCCCTGCTCGCAAGGGTGCCTGACAGGATCCATTAAGTGGAGTTGACCTGGTGATTGCTGGCTGGGGGTGGAACAGGGGAGAACTGAAGGATACAGAGGCTGGTCACAGAAGTACATATCTGGGGGTGAGTATATTTAACTGACAGCAGCAACTTTCTGCTGTTTCCCAACTGCTCCAGTATTTAGGCATACTTAAGGCAACTCCAACAGCCCAACAGGAGCCAAAGTGTATCACCTAAGCACAACAGAGAGATGCCTGAGCTAAAAAACAAAAACAATAGCAAAAAGAAATATATCCTTTGTGCTAATCCTCTTTCCTCTCTTTCACTCCCACTTCATGTACCAGATATTACTTGGTTTTCTTGACTGAAAAATGTGAACTTAGCAGTTATCTTTGTTTGGGCCATTGAAAGGTGACATGTCCCATCCTAAAGCCTTCAATAATAGCACACGTCCTTAGATATCTTTGATTGGGAGACCAAGTTCCAGAGAATTTGGGTAGGAATGCATGAGAGCATCGTCCCAGAATCCCCAGTGTCCTATTTCAATTGAATGTGAAGCCAAGGGGATGCGATTCCTCACCTTCCTAAGAGTAAGATGGGTCACGAAGCTGAAGCAGAAACCCCAGCAAGAATACTCTTCCTTCCTGTGACTTGCAGTATCAAGACAATGGCACTTCTGAATCACTTCATGGATCCCCTTGATGTGGGAAGGGCACGCAGTCACAGGTGCCAGTTTGGATTTCCTTTTTCTCTTCTGTATTTGGAGCTATCTGCTCCCATGCTCTTCCTGACTGGTTGGCTAGGTTCTGCTATTGTTTTTAATTGAAATATATTATTTACAGTATTATGTTCGTTTCATTTCCACATCATAATGATTCAGTATTTTTGCAGATTATACTCCATTATAGGTTATTAAAAGATAATGGCTATAATTTCCTTTGCTATACAGCATATCCGGTTGCGTATCTATTTTAGACATAGCAGTTTGTCCCTGGTAATCCCATACCCCTAATTTGTCCCTTTCCCCTTCCTCTCACCTTTGGTCACCACAGGTTTTCTTTCTATATCTGTGAGTCTGTTTCAGTTTTGCACAAACATCCGTTTGTACTGTTTTTCAGATTGCCCATGTAAGTGATGTACAGTATCTGTCTTTCTCTGTCTGATATTTCACTAAGCATAATATACTCTAGGTCCATCTATATTGCTGCAAATCGCAGTATTTCATACTTTTTTATGTCTGAGTAATATTCTGTTAAGTAGATTTAGATACCTAGATAAGACACATACCTCATTTTCCCCCCTTTTTAATTTTTTGTTTGTTTATTTAAAGGTCAATTTTCAAAAGTTTCATACACTGATTTCATGTAATCCCACGATAACACTTTTTTCCCCTTTACCCCTACATTGCCCCTCCCATCTGCCCTCTCCCCACTGGTAACCACAAGTTGGTTCTCTATATCTGTAAGTCTGCTTCATTTTTGTTTTATTCACTAGTTTGCTGTAGTTTTTAGATTCCACATAGAACTCATATCATGCAATATTTGTCTTTGTCTGACTTATTCCACTTAGCATAGTGCCCTCCAAGTCCATCCGTGTTGCTGCAAATGGCAAACTTTCATTCATTTTTATGGCTGCGTAGTATTGCATTGTGTGTGTGTGTGTGTGTGTGTGTGTGTGTGTGTGTGTGTATGCATCATCTCCTTTATTAATCCATCTGTTGATGGACACTTAGGTGGCTTGCATACCTTGGCAATTGTAAATAATGCTGCTATGAGCATTGGGGTGCATGTATCTTTTTGAATTACTGTTTTTGTTTTGCTAAGATATATATATCCTGGAGTAGAATTGCTGGGTCACACAGTAGTTCTATTTTTAGTTTCTTGACAATCCTCCATCTGTTTTCCACAGTGGCTGTACCAATTTACATTCCCACCAGCAGTGTACCAGGGGGCCCTTTCCTCCACTTCCTTGCCAATGTTTCATATTGTGTTCTTTTTCATGATAGCCATTCTGACAGGTGTCAGGTGATATCTCATTGTAGTTTTGATTTGCACTTCCCTGATGATTAGTGATGCTGAGCTTCTTTTCATGTGTCTGTTCACCATCTGCATTCCCTCTTGGGAATATTGTCTATTCAGTTCTTCCCATTTTTAAAGCAGGGTTGGTTTTTTATTTTTTAAAGTTAAGTTTTTTGAGCTGTTCATATAAGTTGGATATTGACACTATATTGGTCATATATCATTTGCAAATATCTTCCTAGATTCAGTAGGTTGTCTTTTGGCTTTGTTGATGGTTTCCTTTGCTGTGCAAAAGCTCTTATGTTTAATTAGGCCTCATTTGTTTATTTTTGCTTTAGTTTCCTTTGTTTTAGGAGAGGGATCCAAAAAGTTATTGCTGCAATTTAGGTCAGAGAGTCTTCTGCCTATGTTTTCCTCTAGGACTCTTATAGTATCCAGACTTACATTTAGGTTTTTAATCCATTTTGAGTTTATTTTTGGATACGGTGTTAAAGAATGTTCTGATTTGATTCTTTTATATGTATCTGTCCAGTTCTCCCAGCACAACTCATTGAAAGCGACTGTCTTTTTTTCATTGTATATTCTTGCCTCCTTCATTGTAGATTAATTGATCATAGGTGCCTGGGTTTATCATCTCTGGGCTTTCTATGCTTTTCCATTCAGATGTGTGTCTGTATTTGTGCCAGTACCATACTTTATGATTTCTATTGCTTTGTTGTCTGAAATCAGGGAGCCTGATTCTTCCAGCCATGTTCTTCTTTCACAAGCTTGTTTTGACTATTAGGGGTCTTTTGTGTTTCCATACAATTTTAAGAAACTTTTTGTTCTACTCCTTGAAAAATGCCGTTGGTAATTTGATAAGGATTGCATTGAATCTATAGTTTGCCGTGGGTATAATGGTCACTTTAAATATGAATAACAATATTGATTCTTCCAATCCAAGGGCATGGTATCTCTTTCCATCTGTTTGTGTCATCTTCAATTTCTTTCCTCAGCGTCTTTTAATTTTCGGAGTACAGGTCTTTTGCCTCCTCAGGTCGGTTTATTCCTAGGTATTTTATTCTTTCTGATGCAATGGTAAGCGATATTGTTTCTTTAATTTACCTTTCTGATAATTCCTTGTTAGTGTATAGAAATGCATCAGACTTCGTTATGTTAATTGTGCATCCTCTGTCTTTAGGATGTTCTGCGTATGCTATCATGTCATCTGCAAACAGGGATAGTGTTACTTCTTACTTTCCAATTTAGATTCCTCTTATTTCTTTTACTCCTCTGAATGCTGTGGCTGCACTCCCAAAACTGTGTTGAATTAAGTGGTGAGAGTGGGCATCCTTGTCTTGTTCCTGATCTTAGAGGGAATGCTTTCAAATTTTCACTGAGGAGTCGGATGTTACCTGTGGGTTTGTCACATCTGGCATTTAATATGCTGAGGTATATTTCCTCTACACCCACTTTCAGGACAGTTTTCTTTTTTTTAATTGAAATATACTTGATTCACAATGTTGTGTTACTATCTTCTGTAAAGCACAGTGAATCTGTTATACATATACCTACTCATTTTTACATTCGTTTCACATATAGGTTATTACAGAGTATTGAGTATAGTTCCCTGAGGTATACAGTAGGTCCTTAAAAATCATGTTTTATATATATATATATATATATATATATATATATATATATATATATATAAATAATAGTGTGTATATATCAAACCCAATCTCCCAATTTATCCCTCTACCCCTTTCCCCCTGGTAAGTGTAAGTGTGTTTTGTACATCTATAACTAGATTTCCCTTTCGTAAACAAGTTTTCTTGTACCATTATGTGAGATTCCACACAGTGATATCACAATATTTGTCTTTCCCATTCTGACTTACTTCACTCAGAATGACAATCTTTAAGTCCATCCATGTTGCTGCAAAAGGCATTATTTCATTCTTTTTTATGGCTGAGTAACATTCCATGCTATACATGCACCACATTCTTCTTGACCCGTTCCTCTGTCAATAGACATTTAGGTGGCTTCCATGTCGTTGCTATTGTAAATAGTGCTGCAATGAACATCTGGGTGCATGCATATTTTCAAATGATGGTTTTCTCCGGATATATGCCCAGGAGTGGAATTGCTGATTCACATGTTAGCTGTATTTCTAGTTTTTTAAGGAACCGCAATACTGTTCTCCACAGTGGCTGTACCAATTTATACTCCCACCAACAATGTAGAAGGGTTCCCTTTTCTCCACACACTCACCAGCATTATCTTTTTTTTTACATCTTTATTGAATTATAATTGCTTTACAATGGTGAGTTCATTTCTGCTTTATAACAAAGTAAATCACTTATACATATACATATGTTCCCATATCTCTTCCCTCTTGCGTCTCCCTCCCTCCCACCCTCCCTATCCGACCCCTTCAGGCGGTCACAAAGCACAGAGCTGATCTCCCTGTGCTATGTGGCTCCTATCCACTAGCTATCTACCATACGTTTCGTAGTGTATGTATGTCCATGCCTCTCTCTCACTTTGTCAGAGCTTACCCGTCCTCCTCCCCATATCCTCAGGTCCATTCTCGCGTAGGTCTGTGTCTTTATTCCTGTCTTACCCCTAGCTTCTTCATGATATATTTTTCTTTTCCTAAATTCCATATATATATATATATGTGTGTTAGCATACGGTATTTGTCTTTCTCTTTCTGACTTACTTCACTCTGTATGACAGACTCTAGGTCTATCCACCACATTACAAACAGCTCAATTTCGTTTCTTTTTATGGCTGAGTAATATTCCATTGTATATATGTGCCACATCTTCTATATCCATTCATCCAAAGATGGACACTTAGGTTGTTTCCATCTCCGGGCTATTGTAAATAGAGCTGCAATGAATATTGTGGTACATGACACTTTTTGAATTATGATTTTCTCAGGGTATATGCCCAGTAGTGGTATTGCTGGGTCATATGGTAGTTCTTTTTGTAGTTTTTTAAGGAACATCCATACTGTTCTTCATAGTGGCTGAACCAATTCACATTCCCACCAGCAGTGCAAGAGTGTTCCCTTTTCTCCACACCCTCTCCAGCATTTATTGTTTCTAGATTTTTTGATGATGGCCATTCTGACTGGTGTGAGATGATATCTCATTGTAGTTTTGATTTGCAATTCTCTAATGATTAATGATGTTGACCATTCTTTCATGTGTTTGTTGGTAGTCTGTATATCTTCTTTGGAAAAATGTCTATTTAGGTTTTCTGCCCATTTTTGGATTGGGTTTTTTTTTTTTTTTTGTTATTGAGCTGCATGAGCTACTTGTAAATTTTGGAGACTAATCTTTTGTCAGTTGCTTCATTTGCAAATATTTTCTCCCATTCTGAGGGTGACCTTTTGGTCTTGTTTATAGTTTTCTTTGCTGTGCAAAAGCTTTGAAGTTTCATTAGGTCCCATTTGTTTATTTTTGTTTTTATTTCCATTTCTCTAGGAGGTGGGTCAAAAAGGATCTCGCTCTGATTTATGTCATAGAGTGTACTGCCTATGTTTTCCTCTAAGAGTTTGATAGTTTCTGCCCTTACATTAGGTCTGTAATCTATTTTGAGCTTATTTTTCTGTATGGTGTTAGGGAGTGATCTAATCGCACACTTTTACATGTACCTGTCCAGTTTTCCCAGCACCACTTATTGAAGAGACTGCCCTTTCTCCACTGTACATTCCTGCCTCCTTTATCAAAGATAAGGTGACCATATGTGCGTGGGTTTATCTCTGGGCTTTCTATCCTGTTCCATTGATCTATATTTCTGTTTTTGTGCCAGTACCATACTGTCTTGAATACAGTAGCTTTGTAGTATAGTCTGAAGTCAGGGAGCCTGATTCCTCCAGCTCCGTTTTTCGTTCTCAAGATTGCTTTGGCTATTCGGGGTCTTTTGTGTTTCCATACAAATTGTGAAATTTTTTGTTCTAGTTCTTTGAAAAATGCCAGTGGTAGTTTGATAGGGATTGCATTGAATCAGTAGATTGCTTTGAGTAGTAGAGTCATTTTCTCAGTGTTGATTCTTCCAATCCAAGAACATGGTATATCTCTCCATCTATTTGTATCATCTTTATTTTCTTTCCTCAGTGTCATAATTTTCTGCATACAGGTCATTTGTCTCCTTAGGTAGGTTTATTCCTAGATATTTTATACTTTATGTTGCAATGGTAAATGGGTGTGTTCTTTTGATATCACTTTCATATTTTTCATCATAAGTGTATAGGAATGCCAGAGACTTCTGTTCATAATTTTGTATCCTGCTACTTTGCCAAATACATTGATTATCTCTAGTAGTTTTCTGGTAGCATCTTTAGGATTCTCTATGTATTGTATCATGTCATCTGCAAAGAGTGACAGCTTTACTAGTTCTTTTCTGATTTGGACTATTTTTCTTTCCTTTTCTTCTCTGATTGCTGTGGCTAAAACTTCCAAAATTATGTTGAGTAAGAGTGGTGAGAGTGGGCAACCTTGTCTAGTTCCTGATCTTAGTGTAAATGCTTTCAGTTTTTCACCATTGAGGACGATGTTGGCTGTGGGTTTGTCATATATGGCCTTTATTATGTTCAGGAAAGTTCCCTCTATGCCTACTTTCTGCAGGTTTTTATACTAAATGAGTGTTGAATTTTCTTGAAAGTTTTTTCTGCATCTATTGAGGTGATCATAAGGATTTTCTCCTTCAATTTTTTAATATGGTTTATAACATTGTTTGATATGCGTATATTGAAGAATCCTTGCATTCCTGGAATTAACCCCACTAGATCATGGTGTTTGATAACTTTAATATGCTGTTGGATTCTATTTGCTTGTATTTTGTTGAGGATTTTTGCATCTATGTTCATCAGTGATACTGGTCTGTAGTCTTCTTTCTTTGTGACATCCTTGTCTGGTTTTGGTATCAAGGTGATGGTGGCCTCATAGAATGAGTTTGGGAGTGTTCCTTCCTCTGCTATATTTTGGAAGAGTTTGAGAAGGATAGGTGTTAGCTCTTCTCTAACTGTTTGATAGAATTTGCCTGTGAAGTGATGTGGTCCTGGGCTTTTGTTTGTTGGAACATTTTAAATTGCAGTTTCAATTTCAGGGCTTGTGATTTGTTTGTTTATATTTTCTTTTTCTTCCTCATTCAGTTTTGTCAGGTTGTGCATTTCTAAGAATTTGTCCATTGCTTCCAGGTTGTCCATTTTATTGGCATAGAGTTGCTTGTAGTAATCTCTCATGATCTTTTGTATTTCTGCATTGTCAGTTGTTACTTCCCCTTTTTCATTTCTAAATCTATTGATTTGAGTCTTCTCCCTTATTTTCTTGATGAGTCTGGCTAATGGTTTATCAAATTTGTTTATCTTCTCAAAGAACGAGCTTTTAGTTTTATTGATCTTTGCTATTGTTTCCTTCATTTCTTTTTCATTTATTTCTGATCTGATTTTTATGATTTCTTTCTTTCTGCTAACTTTGGGGGTTTTTTGTTCTTCATTCTCTAGTTGATTTAGGTACAAGGTTAGGTTATTCATTCGAGATGTTTCCTCTTTCTTAAGGCAGGATTGTATTGCTATAAACTTCCCTCTTAGAACTGCTTTTGCTGAATTGCATTGGTTTTGGGTCATCGTGTCTCCATTGTCATTTGTTTCTAGGTATTTCTTAATTTCCTCTTTGATTTTTTAAGTGATCCCTGCGTTATTAAGTAGTGTATTGCTTAGCCTCCATGTTTTTGTATTTTTTACAGGTCTTTTCCTGTAATTGATATCTAGTCTCATGGAGTTGTGGTCGGAAAAGATACTTGATACAATTTCAATTTTCTTACATTTACCAAGGCTTGATTTGTGACCCAAGATATGATCTATCCTGGAGAATGTTCCATGAGCCCTTGAGAAAAATGTGTAATCTGTTGTTTTTGGATGGAATGTCCTATAAATATCAATGAAGTCCATCTTGTTTAATGTAACATTTAAAGCTTGTGTTTCCTTATTTATTTTCATTTTGGATAATCTGTCCATTGGTGAAAGTGGGGTGTTAAAGTCTCCTACTATGAATGTGTTACTGTCAATTTCCCCTTTTATGGCTCTTAGTATTTGCCTTATGTATTGAGGTGCTCCTATGTTGGGTGCATAAATATTTACAATTGTTATATCTTCTTCTTGGATCGATCCCTTGATCATTATGTAGTGTCCTTCTTTGTCTCTTGTAATACTCTTTATTTTAAAGTCTATTTTGCCTGATATGAGAATTGCTACTCCAGCTTTCTTTTGGTTTCCAATTGCATGGAATATCTTTTTCCATCCCCTTACTTTCAGTCTGTATGTGTCTCTAGGTCTGAAGTGGGTCTCTTGTAGACACCATATATATGGGCCTTGTTTTTGTATCCATTCAGCCAATCTGTGTCTTTTGGTGGGTGCATTTGATCCACTTACGTTTAGGGTAATTTTCATTATGTATTTTCCTTTCCCATTTTCTAAATTGTTTTGGGTTCGTTATTGTAGGTCTTTTCCTTCTGTTGTCTTTCTTGCCTAGAGAAGTTCCTTTAGCATTTGTTGTAAAGCTGGTGTGGTGGTGCTGAAGTCTCACAGCTTTTGCTTGTCTGTAAACATTTTAATTTCTCCATCAAATCTGAGTGAGGTCCTTGATGGGTAGAGTAATTTTGGTTGCAGGTTTTTCTCCTTCATCACTTTAAATATGTCCTTCGAGTCCCTTCTGGCTTGCAGAATTTCTGTTGAAAGAACAGCTGTTAACCATATGGGGATTTCTTGAGTGTGATTTGTTGTTTCTCCCTTGCAGCTTTTTATATGTTTTCTTTCTATTTAATATTTGACAGTTTGATTAATATGTGTCTTGGCTCATTTATCCTTGGATTTATCCTGTATGAGACTCTCTGTGCTTCCTGGACTTGATTAACTATTTCCTTTCCCATATTAGGGAACTTTTCAACTATAATCTCTTCAAATATTTTCTCAGTCCCTTCCTTTTTCTGTTCTTCTTCTGGAACCCCTATAATTCAAATGTTGGTGCATTTAAATTTGTCCTTGTGGTCTCTGAGGCTGTCCTCAGTTCTTTTCATTCTTTTGTCTTTATTCTCCTCTGCAGTAGTTACTTCCACTATTTTATCTTCCAGGTCACTTATCCATTCTTCTTCCTCAGTTATTCTGCTATTGATCCCATCTAGAGTATTTATAATTTCATTCATTGTGCTGTTCACCATTGTTTGTTTCATCTTTTGTTCTTCTAGTTCGTTGTTAAATGTTTCTTGCATTTTGTCTATTCTATTTCCAAGATTTGGATAATCTTTACTATCTTTATTCTGAATTATTTTTCAAGTAGACTGCCTGTTTCCTCTTCATTTGTTAGGTCTGGTGGGTTTTTATCTTGCTCCTTCATTTGCTGTGTGATTTTCTATCTTCTCATTTTGTTTATCTTACTATGTTAGGGGTCTCCTTTTTGCAGGCTGCAGGTTCATAGTTCCCGTTGTAGTTTGTAGTTCCTGTTGTTTTTCGTGTCTGTCCCCAGTGGCTAAGGTTGGTTCAATGGGTTGTTTAGGTTTCCTGGTGGAGGGGACTAGTGCCTGTGTTCTGGTGGATGAGGCTGGATCTTGTCTTTCTGGTGGGAATTTCCACGTCTGCTGGTGTGTTTTAGGGTGTCTGTGGACTTATGATTTTAGGCCGCCTCTCTGTTAATGGATGGGGTTGTGTTCCTGCCTTGCTAGTTGTTTGGCATAGGGTGTCCAGCACTGTAGCTTTCTGGTCGTTGAGTGAAGCTGGGTGCTGTTGTTGATATGGAGATCTCTGGGAGATGTTCGCCATTTGATATTATGTGGAGCTGTGGGGTCTCTTGTGCACCAGTGTCCTGAAATTGGCTCTCCAACCTCAGAGGCACAGTACTGACTCCTGGCTGCAGCACCAAGAGCCTCTCATACACACGGCTCAGAATAAAAGGGAGAAGAAGTAGAAAGAAAAAATTAGTAGAAGTAGAGAGAAAGAAAAAAAAAGAAAGAAAGAAAAAAGAAATGAGGGAGGGAGGGAAGAAGGAAGGGAGGAGGGAAGGAAAGAAGGAAAGAAAGATAAAGTAAAATAAAATAAAGTAAGATAAAAGATAATAAAGTTATTAAAAAAAGAATAATTATTAAGAAGAAAAAAACGGATAGATAGATCCCTAGGATAAATGGTGGAAGCAAAGCTATACAGACAAAATCTCATACAGAAGCATACACATACACACTCACAAAAAGAGGAAAAGGGGAAAAAATAATAAATCCTGCTCTCAAAGTCCACCTCCTCAATTTGGGATGATTCATTGTCTATTCATGTATTCCACAGATGCAGGGTATATCAAGTTGATTGTGGAACTTTAATCCACTTCTTCTGAGGTTGCTGGGAGAGATTTCCCTTTCTCTTCTTTGTTCTCACAGCTTCCAGGCCCTCACCTTTGGATTTGGCCCTGCCTCTGCATGTAGTTCTCCGGAGAGCATCTGTCCTTCACTCAGAAAGGACAGGGTTAAAGGAGCAGCTGCTTCGGGAACTCTGACTCACTCAGGCCGGGGGAAGCGGGGGCACGGAGTGCAGGGTGGGCCTGCGGTGGCAGAGCCCAGCATGCCATTGCACCAGCCTGAGGTGTGCCGTGTGTTCTCCCAGGGAAGCTGTCCCTGGATCCTGGGACCCTGGCAGTGGCGGGCTGCACAGGCTCTCCAGAAGGGGGCTGTGGATAGTGACCTGTGCTCCCAAGCAGCCTTCTCGTTGGCAGCAGCAGGAGCCTTAGGGTCTCGTGCCCGTCTCTGTTGTCCGCACTTTTAGCTGCAGCTCGCGCCCATCTCTGGAGCACCTTTAAGCAGTGCTCTTAATCCCCTCTCCTCGTGCACCAGGAAACAAAGAGGGAAGAAAAAGTCTCTTGCCTCTTCAGCAGGTCCAGACTTTTTCCCGGGCACCCTCCCGTCCAGCCGTGGTGCACTAACCCCTTCAGGCTGTGTTTACACCGCCAACACCAGTCCTCCCCTGCGCTCAGACCGAAGCCCAAGCCTCGGCTCCCAGCCCCACCTGCCCTGGCGGGTGAGCAGACAAGCCTCTCGGGATGGTGAGTGCCAATCTGCACCAATCCTCTGTGCGGGAATCTTTCCACTATGTCCTCCGCACCCCTGTTGCTGTGCTCTCCTCCGCAGCTCCGAAGCTTTCTCCCTCCACCACCCACAGTCTCTGCCCACGAAGGGGCTTCCTAGTGTGTGGAAACATTTCCTCCTTAACAGCTCCCTCCCACTGGTGTATGTCCCATCCCTATCTTTTTGTCTCTGTTTATTCTTTTATCTTTTGCCTTACCCAGGTACGTGGGGAGTTTCTTGCCTTTTTGAAAGTCTGAGGTCTTCTGCCAGCGTTCAGTAGGTGTTCTGTAGGAATTGTTCCACGTGTATTTCCCAGCATTGTCATATGTCAATTTTTTGATGAGTGCCATTCTGACTGGTGTGAGGTGATACCTCATTGTAGTTTTCATTTGCATTTCTTCAATAATTAGTGCTGTTGAGCGTCTTTTCATGTGCTTTTTGGCCATCTGTATGCCTTCTTTCGAGAAAGGTCCTTTTAGAACTTCCACCCAGTTTTTGATTGGGTTTTGTTGTTGTTCTGGTTGTTGTTTTGGAGCTGTGTGAGTTGTTTGCATATTTTGGAGATTAGTCCTTTGTTGGTTGCTTAATTGGCAAATATTTTCTTCCATTTTTTGGCTTATCTTTTCGTTTTGTTTATGGTTTCCTTTCCTCTGCACAAGCTTTTAATTTTCATCAGGTTCCATTTGCTAACTTTTATTTTTATTTTCATTACTCTAGGAGGAGTGTCAAAATATATCTTAACACGATTTAAGTCAGAGAAGTTTCTGCCTATGTTTTCCTCTAAGAGTTTTATAGTATCTGGTCTTATATTTAGGTCTTTAATCCATTTTGTGTTTACTTTTGTGTATGGTGTTAAGGAGTGTTCTAATTTCATTCTCTTACATGTAGTTATCCAGTTTTCCCAGCACCAATTATTGAAGAGATTATCTTTTTTTCACTGTATATTCTTGCTTCTTTGTCATAGATTAGGTGACAATAGGTAGCGGGTTTATCTCGGACTTTGTATCTTGTTCCATCGGTCTGTATTTTTGTTTTTGTGCCAATATCATACTGTCTTGATTACTGTATCTTTCTAATAGATTTTGATGTCAGGGAGACTGACTCCTCCTTTCTTTGTCAAGATTGCTTTGGCTATTCAGGGCCTTTTTTTTCCCCATACAAACTGTAAAATAGATTGTTTTAATTCTGTGAAAAATGCCATTGGTAATTTCATAGGGATTGAAGTGAATATGTAGGCTGCTTTGGATTGTAGAGTCATGTTCACAATATTGATTCGTCCAATCCAAGAACATGGTAAGTCTCTCCATCTGTTTGTGTCGTCTTTGATTTCTTTCATCAGTATCCTATAGTTTTCTGAGTACAGGTCTTTTGCATCCTTATGTAGAATTATTCCTAGGTATTTTGTTCTTATTGTTGCAATGGTTAATGGGATTGTATCTTAATTGCTCTTTCTGCTTTCATTGTTAGGGCATATGAAAGCAAGAAATTTCTGTGCATTAATTTTGTATCCTGCTACTTTACAAAATTCATTGATTAGCTCTAGTAGTTTTCTGCTGGTGTTTTTAGGATTTTCTATATATAGTATCCTGTCATCTGCAAACAGTGACAGTTTTACTTCTTCTTTTCCAATTTGGATTCCTTTATTTCTTTTTCTTCTCTGATTGCTGTGGCTAAAACTTCCAAAACTATGGTGAATAATAGTGGTGAGAGTGGGAACCCCTGTCTTCTTCCTGATCTTAGAGGAAATGTTTTCAATTTTTCACCATTGAGAATGATGTATGCTGTTGGTTTGTTGTATATGGCCTTAATTAGGTTGAGGTAGTTTCCCTCTATGCCCACTTTCTGGAGAGTTTTTATCGTAAATATGTGTTGAATTTTGTCAAAAACTTTGTCTGCATTGAGATGTTCATATGGTTTATTGTTCTTCCATCTGTTGAGTGGTGTATCACATTGATTGATTTGAGAATACTGAAAAACCGTTGCCTCCCTGGGATAAATCCTTCTTGATCAGGGCATATTATCCTTTTAATGTGTTGTTGGATTCTGTTTGCAAATATTTTTCTGAGGATTTTTGCATCAATGTTCATCAGTGTTATTGGCTTGTAATTTTCTTTTTTGTGATATCTTGTCTGGATTTGGTATCAGGGTAATGGTGGCTTCATTGAATGATCTCAGGAAACAATTTAAATCTCAAATTAAAAATCAGAGATAAAGTCCAGAGATAAACACACTCACCTATGGTCAACTAATCTATGACAAAGAGGAAAGAATATACAATGGAGAAAAGACAGTCTCTTCAATAATTTGTGCTGGAAAAACTGGACAACTACATGTAAGAGAATGAAATTAGAGGACTCCTTAACACCATACACAAAAATAAACTCAACATGGATCAAAGACCTAAATGAAGAAAAAATACTATAAACTCTTAGAAGAAAACATAGGCAGAAACCGCTCTGACATAAAACGCAGTAAGATCTTATTTGACCCACCTCCCAGAGTAATGAAAATAAAAATAAGCAAATGGGACCTGATGAAACTAAAAAGCTTTTGCAAAACAAAGGAAATGATAAACAAAATGAAAAGAAAACACACAGAATGGGAAAAATATTTTCCAATGAAGCAACCAACAAGGGATTAATTTCCAAAATATACAAACAGCTCATACAGCTCAACAACAACAGCAACAACAAAAACCTAATCAAGAATTGGGTGGAAGGTGCAAAAGGACCTCTCTCAAAAGAAGACATACAGATGGCCAAAAAGCACATGAAAAGATGCTTAATATCACTAATCATTAGAGAAATGCAAATCCAAACTACAATGAGGGAGATTGGTTCAAATGGTAGAGTAGAAGGATGTGTGCTATCTCCCTCTTGCGAGAGCACTGAAATAACAACTAACTGCTGAACAGTCATCAAAAGGAAAACAATGGAACTCACCAAAAACAATACACCACATCCAAAGACAAAGGAGAAGCCACAATGAGATGATAGGAGGGGTGCAATCACAATAAAATCAAATCCAATAACTGCTGAGTGGGTGACTGAGAAACTGGAGAACACTTATATGACAGAAGTCCACCCACTGGAGTAATGTTCTGAGCCCCACGTCAGATTTCCCAAACTGTGGGCTGGCAATGGGAGGAGGAATTCCTAGAAAAATCAGACATTGAAGCCTAGCGGGATTTGATTGCAGGACTTCAACAGGACTGAGGTAAACAGAGACTCCACTCTTGGATGGCACACACAAAGTAGTGTCTGCATGGAGACCCAAGGAAAGGAGCAGTGACCCCATAGGAGACTGAACCAGACCTATCTGCTAGTGTTGGAGGGTCTCCTGCAGAGGTGGGGAGTGGCTGTGGCTCACTGTGAGGACAAGGACACTGGCAGCAGAAGTTCTGGGAAGTACTCCTTGCATGAGCCCTCCCAGAGTCTGCCATTAGCCCCACAAAAGAGCCCGGTAGGCTCCAGTGTTGGGTCACCTCAGGTCAAAAAACAAACAGGGGCTGAACCAAGACCCAGCAATCAGCAGACAAGTGGATTAAAGTTTTACTGAGCTCTGCCCACTAGATCAACACCCAGCTCTACCCACCATCAGTCCCTCCCATCAGGAATCTTGCACAAGCCTCTTAGATAGCCTCATCCATGAGAGGGCAGACAGCAGAAACAAGAAGAACTACAGTCCTGCAGCTTGTGGAATAAAAACCACATTCACAGAAAGATAGATGAAAAGGCTGAGGGCTATGTACCAGATAAAGGAACAAGATAAAGCCCAAGAAAAACAACTAAATGAAGGGGAGATAGACAACCTTCCAGAAAAAGAATTCAGAGTAATGATACTGAAGATGATCTAGGACCTCGGAAATAGAATGGAGGCAAAGATCGAGAAGATGCAAGAAATGCTTAACAAAGACCTAGAAGAATTAAAGAACAAACACCTGGAAAAATTAAAGAAAAAAAAACAGAGATGAAAAATACAATAACTGAAATGAAAAATACACTACAAAGAATCAATAGCGGGGGGGGACCTTGAAGATGGCGGAAGAGTAAGACGCGGAGATCAACTTCCTCCCCACAGATACACCAGAAATACATCTACACGTGGAACAATTCCTACAGAACACCTACTGAATGCTGGCAGAAGACCTCAGACCTCCCAAAAGGCAAGAAACTCCCCACGTACCTGGGTAGGGCAAAAGAAAAAAAAAAGAAAAAACAGAGACAAAAGAATAGGGACTGCACCTGCACCAGTGGGAGGGAGCTGTGAAGGAGGAAAAGTTTCCACACACTAGGAAGCCCCTTCGCGGGCGGAGACTGCGGGGGGCGGAGGTGGGAGCTTCGAAGCCGCGGAGGAGTGCACAGCCACAGGGGTGCGGAGGGAAAAGCGGGGAGATTACCGCACAGAGGATCGGTGCCGACCGGCACTCACCAGCCCGAGAGGCTTGTCTGCTCACCCACCGGGGCGGGCGGGGCTGCGAGCTGAGGCCGGAGCGCAGGGAGAGGACTGGGGTTGGCGGCTTGAACATAGCCTGAAGGGGTTAGTGCACCACGGCTAGCTGGGAGGGAGTCCGGGGAAAAGACTGCACCTGCCGAAGAGGCAAGAGACTTTTTCTTCCCTCTTTGTTTCCTGGTGCGTGAGGAGAGGGGTTTAAGAACGCTGCTTAAAGGAGCTCCAGAGACGGGCGCGAGCCGCAGCTAAAAGCGGGAACCCCAGAGACGGGCGCGAGCTGTGGCTGAAAGAGCGGACCCCAGAGACGGGCGGGAGACGATAAGGCTGCTGCTGCCGCCACCGAGGGGCCTGTGTGCGAGCACAGGTCACTCTCCACACCCCTCTTCCGCGGAGCCTGTGCAGCCCGCCACTGCCAGGTTCCCGGGATCCAGGGACAACTTCCCCGGGAGAACGCACAGTGGGCCTCAGGCTGGTGCAAAGTCACGCCGACCTTTGCCGCCGCAGGCCCGCCCCGCACTCTGTGCCCCTCCCTCCCCGCCGGCCTGAGTGCGCCAGAGCCGCCGAATCAGCGGCTCTTTTAACCCCGCCCTGTCTGAGCAAAAAACAGACGCCCTCCAGCGACCTACACGCAGTGGCAGGGCCAAATCCAAAGCTGAGCCCCTGGGAGCTGTGAGAACAAAGAAGAGAAAGGGAAATCTCTCCCAGCAGCCTCAGAAGCAGCGGATTAAAGCTCCACAATCAACTTGATGTACCCTGCATCTGTGGAATACCTGAATAGACAACCAATCATCCCAAATTAAGGAAGTGGACTTTAGGAGCAAGATCTATGATTTTTTTCCCATTTCCTCTTTTTGTGAATGTATATGTGTATGCTTCTGTGTGAGATCTTGTCTGTATAGTCCTGCTTCCACCATTTGTCCTAGGGTTCTATCCGTCCATGGTTTTTTTTTAAATTTTTTTTTAATAATCAATTTTAATTTTAATAACGTTATTATATGTTACCTTCGTTCTTTCTTTCTTTCTTTCTTTCTTTCTTTCTTTCCTTCCTTCCTTCCCTCCTTTAGACAACGAATCATCCCAAATTGAGGAGGTGGTCTCTGACAGCAAGATTTATGATTTTTCCCCCTTTACCTCTTTTAGTGAGGGTGTATGTGTATGCTTCTGTGTAAGATTTTGTCTGTATAGCTTTGCTTCCAACATTTGTCCTAAGGTTCTATCCGTCCCTTTTTTTTTTTTCTAAATAAGAATTTTTTAATTCAATAATTTTATTATACTTTATTTTATTTTTACTGTATCTTCTTTCTTTCTGTCTTTTTTCCTTCTTTCCCTCCTTCCTTCCTTCCTCCCTCCCTCCCTCCCTCCTTTCCTTCCTTCTTTCCTTCTTTGCTTCTTTCTTTCTTTCTTCTTTCCTTCTTTCCCTGCTTTCCTTCTTTCTTTCCTCATACTTCTACTAATTCCCTATACTTTTTCTCCCTTTTATTCTAAGCCATGTGGATGAAAAGCTCTTGGTGCTCCAGCCAGGAGTCAGGGCTCTGCCTCTGGGGTAGGAGAGCCAACTTCAGGACACTGGTCAACAAGACCTCCCAGCTCCACATAATATCAAATGGCGAAAATCTCCCAGAGACCTCCATCTTAACACCAGCACCCAGCTGCACTCAACGACCAGCAAGCCACAGTGCTGGACAACCTATGCCAAACAACTAGCAAGACAGGAACACAACCCCACCCATTAGCAGAGAGGCTGCCTAAAATAATAATAAGGCCACAGACACCCCAAACACACCACCAGACGTGAACCTGCCCACTAGAGAGACAAGATCCAGCCTCATCCACCACAACACAGGCACTAGTCCCCTCCACCAGGAAACCTACACAACCCACTGAACCAACCTTAGCCACTGGGGACAGACATCAAAAACAGCAGGAACTACGAACCTGCAGCCTGCAAAAAGGAGACCCCAAACACAGTAAGATAAGCAAAATGAGAAGACAGGAAAACACACAGCAGATAAAGGAGCAAGATAAAAATGCACCAGACCTAACAAATGAAGAGGAAATAGGCAGCTTACATGAAAAATAATTCAGAATAATGATAGTAAGGATGATCCGAAATCTTGGAGATACAATGGACAATAGAATGGACAAAATGCAAGAATCAGTTAACAAGGACCTAGAAGAACTAAAGATGAAACAAGCAATGATGAACAACACAATAAATGAAATTAAAAGTACTCTAGATGGGATCAATAGCAGAATAACTGAGGCAGAAGAACGGATAAGTGACCTGGAAGATAAAATAGTGGAAATAACTACTGCAGAGCAGAATAAAGAAAAAAGAATGAAAAGAACTGAGGACAGTCTCAGAGACCTCTCGGACAACATTAAACGCACCAACATTCGAATTATAGGGGTTCCAGAAGAAGAAGAGAAAAAGAAAGGGACTGAGAAGATATTTGAAGAGATTATAGTTGAAAACTTCCCTAATATGGGAAAGGAAATAGTTAATCAAGTCCAGGAAGCACAGAGAGTCCCATACAGGATAAATCCAAGGAGAAATACGCCAAGACACATATTAATCAAACTGTCAAAAATTAAATACAAAGAAAGCATATTAAAAGCAGCAAGGGAAAAACAACAAATAACACATAAGGGAATCCCCATAAGGTTAACAGCTGATCTCTCAGCAGAAACCCTACAAAGCAGAAGGGAGTGGCAGGACACTGAAAGTGATGAAGGAGAAAAACCTGCAGCCAAGACTACTCTACCCAGCAAGGATCTCATTCAGATTTGATGGAGAAATTAAAACCTTTACAGACAAGCAAAAGCTGAGAGAGTTCAGCACCACCAAAACCAGCTTTACAACAAATGCTAAAGGATCTTCTCTAGGCAAGAAACACAAGAGAAGGAAAAGACCTATAATAACGAACCCAAAACAATTTAGAAAATGGAAATAGGAACATACATATCGATAATTACCTTAAATGTAAATGGACTAAATGCTCCCACCAAAAGACACAGATTAGCTGAATGGATACAAAAACAAGACCCATATATATGCTGTCTACAAGAGACCCACTTCAGACCTAGAGACACATACAGACTGAAAGTAAGGGGATGGAAAAAGATATTCCATGCAAATGGAAACCAAAAGAAAGCTGGAGTAGCAATTCTCATACCAGACAAAATAGACTTTAAAATAAGGACTATTAAAAGAGACAAAGAAGGACACTACATAATGATCAAGGGATCAATCCAAGAAGAAGATATAACAATTGTAAATATTTATGCACCCAAGATAGGAGCACCTCAATACATAAGGCAAATACTAGCAGCCATAAAAGGGGAAATCGACAGTAACACATTCATAGTAGGGGACTTAAACACTCCACTTTCCCCCATGGACAGATCATCCAAAATGAAAATAAATAAGAAAACACAAGCTTTAAATGATACAATAAACAAGATGGACTTAATTCATCTTTATAGGACACTCCATCCAAAAACAACAGAATACACATTTTTCTCAAGTGCTCATGGAACATTCTCCAGGATAGATCATATCTTGGGTCACAAATCAAGCCTTGGTAAATTTAAGAAAATTGAAATTGTATCAAGTATCTTTTCTGACTACAATGCCATGAGACTAGATATCAATTACAGGAAAAGACCTGTAAAAAATACAAACACATGGAGGCTAAACAATACACTACTTAATAATGAAGTGATCACTGAAGAAATCAAAGAGGAAATCAAAAAATACCTAGAAACAAATGACAATGGAGACACAACGACCCAAAACTTGTGGGATATAGCAAAAGCAGTTCTAAGGGGGAAGTTTATAGCAATACAAGCCCACCTTAAGAAGCAGGAAACATCTCAAATAAACAACCTATCCTTGCACCTCAAGCAATTAGAGAAAGAAGAACAAAAAAACCCCAAAGTTAGCAGAAAGAAAGAAATCATAAAAATCAGATCAGAAATAAATGAAAAAGAAATGAAGGAAACAATAGCAAAGATCAATAAAACTAAAAGCTGGTTCTTTGAGAAGATAAACAAAATAGATAAACCACTAGCCAGACTCATCAAGGAAAAAAGGGAGAAGACTCAAATCAATAGAATTAGAAATGAAGAAGGAGAAGTAACAACTGACACTGCAGAAATAAAAGAGATCATGAGAGATTACTACAAGCAACTCTATGCCAATAAAATGGACAATCTGGAAGAAGTAGACAAATTCTTAGAAATGCACAACCTGCCAAGACTGAATCAGGAAGAAATAGAAAATATGAACAGACCAATCACAAGCACAGAAATTGAAACTGTGATTTAAAATCTTCCAACAAAGAAAAGCCCAGGACCAGATGGCTTCACAGGCGAATTCTATCAAACATTTAGAGAAGAGCTAACACCTATCCTTCTCAAACTCTTCCAAAATATAGCAGAGGGAGGAACACTCCCAAATTCATTCTACGAGGCCACCATCACCTTGATACCAAAACCAGACAAGGATGTCACAAAGAAAGAAAACTACAGGCCAATATCACTGATGAACATAGATGCAAAAATCCTCAACAAAATACTAGCAAACAGAATCCAACAGCACATTAAAAGGATCATACACCATGATCAAGTGGGGTTTATTCCATGAATGCAAGGATTCTTCAATATACGCAAATCTATCAATGTGATAAACCATATTAACAAATTGAAGAAGAAAAACCATATGATCATCTCAATAGATGCAGAGAAAGCTTTTGACAAAATTCAACACCCATTTATGATAAAAACCCTGCAGAAAGTAGGCATAGAGGGAACTTTCCTCAACATAATAAAGGCCATATATGACAAGCCCACAGCAAACATCATCCTCAATGGTGAAAAACTGAAAGCATTTCCACTAAGATCAGGAACAAGACAAGGTTGCCCACTCTCACCACTCTTATTCAACATAGTTTTGGAAGTTTTAGCCACAGCAATCAGAGAAGAAAAGGAAATAAAAGGAATCCAAATCGGAAAAGAAGAAGTAAAGCTGTCACTATTTGCAGATTACATGATCCTATACATAGAGGATCCTAAAGATGCGACCAGAAAACTACTAGAGCTAATCAATGAATTTGGTAAAGTGGCAGGATACAAAATTAATGCACAGAAATCTCTGGCATTCCTATATACTAATGATGAAAAATCTGAAATTGAAATCAAGAAAACACTCCCATTTACCATTGCAACAAAAAGAATAAAATATCTAGGAATAAACCTACCTAAGGAGACAAAAGACCTATATGCAGAAAATTATAAGACACAGATGAAAAAATTAAAGATGACACAAATAGATGGAGAGATATACCATGTTCTTGGATTGGAAGAATCAACATTGTGAAAATGACTCTACTACCCAAAGCAATCTATAGATTCAATGCAATCCCTAACAAACTACCACTGGCATTTTTCACAGAACTAGAACAAAATTTTGCAATTTGTATGGAAACACAAAAGACCCCGAATAGCCAAAGCAATCTTAGAACGAAAAAAGGAACTGGAGGAATCAGGCTCTGTGACTTCAGACTATACTACAAAGCTACAGTTATCAAGGCGGTATGGTACTGGCACAAAAACAGAAAGATAGATCAATGGAACAGGATAGAAAGCCCAGAGATAAACCCATGCACATATAGACACCTTATCTTTGATAAAGGTGGCAGGAAGGTACAGTGGTGAAAGAACAGCCTCTTCAATAAGTGGTGCTGGGAAAACTGGACAGGTACATGTAAAACTATGAGATTAGATCACTCCCTAACACCATACACAAAAATAAGCTCAAAATGGATTAAAGACCTAAATGTAAGGCCAGAAACTATCAAACTCTTAGAGGAAAACATAGGCAGAACACTCTATGACATAAATCACAGCAAGATCCTTTCTGACCCACCTCCTAGAGTAATGGAAATAAAAACAAAAATAAACAAATGGGACCTAATGAAACTTCAAAGCTTTTGCACAGCAAAGGAAACCATAAACAAGACCAAAAGACAACCCTCAGAATGGGAGAAAATATTTGCAAATGAAGTAACTGACAAAGGATTAATCTCCAAAATTTACAAGCAGCACATGCAGCTCAATAACAAAAAAACAAACAACCCAATCCAAAAATGGGCAGAAGACCTAAATAGACATTTCTCCAAAGAAGATATACAGACTGCCAACAAACACATGTAAGAATGCTCAACATCATTAATCATTAGAGAAATGCAAATCAAAACTACAATGAGATATCATCTCACACCAGTCAGAATGGCCATCATCAAAAAATCTAGAAACAATAAATGCTGGAGAGGGTGTGGAGAAAAGGGAACACTCTTGCACTGCTGGTGGGAATGTGAATTGGTTCAGCCACTATGGAGAACAGTATGGAGGTTCCTTAAAAAACTACAAATAGAACTACCATATGACCCAGCAATCCCACTACTGGGCATATACCCTGAGAAAACCGAAATTCAAAAAGAGTCATGTACCAAAATGTTCATTGCAGCTGTATTTACAATAGCCCAGAGGTGGAAACAACCTAAGTGCCCATCATCGGATGAATGGATAAAGAAGATGTGGCACATATATACAATGGAATATTACTCAGCCATAAAAAGAAACGAAATTGAGCTGTTTGTAATGCGGTGGATAGACCTAGAGTCTGTCATAAAGAGTGAAGTAAGTCAGAAAGAAAAAGACAAATACCGTATGCTAACACATATATATGGAATTTAAGAAAAAAAAATGTCATGAAGAACCTAGGGGTAAGGCAGGAATAAAGACGCAGACCTCCTAGAGAAAGGACTTGAGGTTATGGGGAGGGGGAAGGGTGAGCTGTGACAGGGTGAGAGAGAGTCATGGACATATACACACTAACAAACGTAGTAAGGTAGATAGCTAGGTGGAAGCAGCTGCATGGCACAGGGATATTGGCTTGTTGCTTTGTGACAGCCTGGAGGGGTGGGATAGGGAGGGTGGGAGGGAGGGAGATGCAAGAGGGAAGAGATATGGGAACATATGTATATGTATAACTGATTCACTTTGTTATAAAGCAGAAACTAACACACCATTGTAAAGCAATTATACCCCAATAAAGATGTTAAAAAAAATCAATAGCAGAATAACTGAGACAGAAGAATGGTTAAGTGACCTGGAAGACAGAATGGTGGAATTCACTGCTGCGGAATAGAATAAAGAAAAAAGAATGAAAAGAAATAAAGACAGCCTAAGAGACCTATGGGACAATATTAAATGCAACAACATTCGCATTACAGTGGTCCCAGAAGGAGAAGAGACATAGATAGGACCCAAGAAAATATTTGAAGAGATTATAGTCGAAACTTCCCTAACACAGGAAAGGGAATAGTGACCCAAGTCCAGGAAGCGCAGAGAGTCCCAGGCAGGATAAACCCAAGGAGGAACATGCCAAGACACATAGTAATCAAATTGACAAAAATTAATGACAAAGAAAAATTATTGAAAGCAACAAGGGAAAAATGACAAATATCATACAAGGGAACTCCCATAACGTTAACAGCTGATTTCTCAGCAGAAATTCTACAAGCCAGAAGGGAGTGGCATGATATATTTAAAGAGATGAAAGGGAAGAACCTACCACTAAGATTACTCTACCCAGCAAGAATCTCATTCAGATTTGATAGATAAATCAAAAGCTTTACAGACAAGCAAAAACTAAGAGAATTCAGCACCACCAAACCAGCTCTACAACAAATGATAAAGGAACTGCTCTAAGTGGAAACACAAGAGAAGAAGAGGGCCTACAAAAACAAACCCATAACAGTTAAGAAAATGGTAATAGGAACATACATATCTATAATTACCTTGAAAGTGAATGGATTAAATGCTCCAACTAAAAGACAAAGTCTCACGGAATGGATACAAAAACAAGACCAATATACATGCTGTCTACAAGAGACCCACTTCAGACCTAGGGACACATACAGACTGAAAGTGAGGGGATGGAAAAAGTTATTCCATTCAAATGGAAATCCAAGGAAAACTGGAGTAGGAATACTCATATCCAATAAAATAGACTTTAAAATAAAGAATGGTACAAGAGATAATGGTACAAGAGACAATGATCAAAGGATCAATCCAAGTAGAAGATATAACAATTATAAATATATATTCACCCAACAGAGGAGCACCTCAATACATAAGACAACCTCTAACAGCTCTAAAAAAGGAAATCAACATTAACATAATAATAGTGGAGGATTGTATATCTTCTTTGGAGAAATGTGTATTTAGGTCTTCTACCCATTTTTGGATTGGGTTTGTTTTTTTGTTATTGAGCTGCAGGAGCTGCTTATAAATTTTGGAGATTAATCCTTTGTCAGTTGCTTCATTTGCAACTATTTTCTCCCATTCTGAGGGTTGGCTTTTGGTCTTGTTTATGGTTTCCTTTGTTATGCAAAAGCTTTGAAGTTTCATAAGGTCACATTTGTTTATTTTTGTTTTTATTTCCATTACTCTAGGAGGTGGATCAAAAAGGATCTTGCTGTGATTTATGTAATAGAGTGTGCTGCTTCTGTTTTCCTCTAAGAGTTTGATAGTTTCTGCCCTTACATTTAGGTCTGTAATCTATTTTGAGCTTATTTTTCTGTATGGTGTTAGGGAGTGATCCAATCTCATACTTTTACATGTACCTGTCCAGTTTTCTCAACACCACTTATTGAAGAGGCTGTCATTTCTCCACTGTGCATTCCTGCCTCCTTTATCAAAGGTAAGGTGACCATATGTGCATGGGTTTATCTCTGGGCTTTCTATCCTGTTCCATTGATCTATCTTTCTGTTTTTGTGTCAGTACCATACTGTCTTGATTTCAGTAGCTTTGTAGTATAGTCTGAAGTCACAGAGCCTGATTCCTCCAGCTCCGTTTTTCATTCTCAAGATTGCTTTTGCTATTCGGGGTCTTTTGTGTTTCCATACAAATTGTGAAAATTTTTCTTCTAGTTCTGTGAAAAATGTCAGTGGTAGTTTGACAGGGATTGCATGGAATCTGCAGATTGGTTTGGTTAGTAGAGTCATTTTCACAATGTTGATTCTTCCAATCCAAGAACATGGAATATCTCTCCATCTATTTGTATCATATTTAATTTCTTTCATCAGTGTCTTATAATTTTCTGCATACAGGTCTTTTGTCTCCTTAGGTAGGTTTATTCCTAGATATTTTATTCTATTTGTTGCAGTGGTAAATGGGAGTGTTTTCTTGATTTCACTTTCAGATTTTTCATCATTAATGTATAAGAATGCTAGAGTGCTCAACATCATTAATCATTAGAGAAATGCAAATCAAAACTACAATGAGATATCATCTCACACCAGTCAGAATGGCCATCATCAAAAAAATCTAGAAACAATAAATGCTGGAGAGGGTGTGGAGAAAAGGGAGCACTCTTGCATTGTTGGTGGGAATGTAAATTGATACAGCCACTATGGAGAACAGTATGGAGGTTCCTTAAAAAACTACAAATAGAACTACCATATGACCCAGCAATTCCACTACTGGGCATATACCCTGAGAAAATCATAAATTAAAAAGGGTCATGTACCAAAATATTCATTGCAGCTCTATTTACAATAGTCCAGAGATGGTATCAACCTAAGTGTCCATCATCAGATGAATGGATAAAGATGATGTGGCACATATATACAATGGAATATTACTGAGCCATAAAAAGAAACGAAATTGAGCTATTTGTAATGAGGTGGATAGACTTAGAGTCTTTCATACAGATTGAAGTTAGTCAGAAAGAGAAAGACTAATACTGTATGCTAACACATATATATATGGAATTTAAGAAAAGAAAAATATAACATGAAGAACCTAGGGGTAAGACAGGAATAAAGACACAGGCCTACCAGAGAATGGACTTGAGGATATGGCGAGGGAGAAGGGTAAGCTGTAACAAAGCGAGAGAGAGGCATGGACATATATACACTACCAAATGTAAGTTGGATAGCTAGTGGGAAGCAGCCGCATAGCACAGGGAGATCAGATCTATGCTTTGTGACCACCTGGAGAGATGGAATAGGGAGGGTTGGAAGGAGGGAGACGCAAGAGGGAAGAGATATGGGAACATATGTATATGTATAAGTGATTCACTTTTTATAAATCAGAAACTAACACACCAGTGTAAAACAATTATACTCCGATAAAGATGTAATTAAAAAAATAGTGGAGGACTTTAACAGCTCACTTACAACAACGGACAGATCATCAAAACAGAAAATTAATAAGGAAACATAAGCTTTATATGACACAATAGACCAGCTAGATTTAATTTTTATTTACAGGACATTCCAACCAAAACCAGCAGATTACAAATTCTTCTCAAGTGCACACGGAACATTCTCCAGGGTAGATCACATCTTGGGTCACAAATCAAACCTCAATAAATTTAAGAAAATTGAAATCATATCAAGCATCTTTTCCGACCACAATGCTATGAGATTTGAAATCAATTACAGGGATAAAACGTGAAAAAGTTAAACACATGGAGGCTAAACAATACATTACCAAATAACCAAGAGATCGCTGAAGAAATCATGGAGGAAATAAAAAAAAGAAAACCTAGAGACAAATTACAATGAAATCACGACGATCCAAAACCTATGGGATGCAGCAAAAGCATTTCTAAGAGGGAAGTTTATAGCAATACAAGCCTACCTCAAGGAACAAGAAAAATCTCAAATAAAAAGTCTAACCTTACACCTAAGGAAACTAGAGAAAGAAGAAAGAAAACTCAGAGGTAGCAGAAGGAAAGAAATCATAAAGATCAGAGCAGAAATAAATGAAATAACAACAAAGAAAACAATAACAAAGATCAATACAACTAAAAGTTGGTTCTTTGAGAAGATAAACATAATTGATAAACCATTAGCCAGGCTCATCAAGAAAAAGAGGGTGAGGACTCAAATCAATAAAATTAGAAACTAAAAGAAGTTACAACAGACACAGCAGAAATACAAAACATCCTAAGAGCCTACTCCAAGTAACTCTATGCCTATAAAATGGACATCCTGGAAGAAATGAACAAACCTTAGAAAGGTATAACCTTCCAAGACTGCTCAAGGAAGAAATAGAAAATATGAAAAGACCAATCACAAGAAATGAAATTGAAAGTATGATTTAAAATATTCCAAGAAACAAAAGTCCAGGACCAGATGGCTTCACAGGTGAACTCTATCAAACATTAAGAGAAGAGCTAACACCCATCCTTCTCAAACTCTTCTAAAAACTTGCAGAGGAAGGAACACTCCCAAACACATTCTATGTGGCCACCATCAACCTTATACCAAAACCAGACAAAGATACTACAAAAAAAGAAAATTACAGACCAATATCATTGAACAATATAGATTCAAAACTCCTCAACAAAATACTGGCAAACAGAATCCAACAACACATTTAAAGGATCATACACCATTATCAAGCAGTATTTATCCCAGTGATGCAAGGATTCTTCAATATATGCAAATCAATCAATGTGATACACTATAATAACAAATTGAAGAATAAAAACCATATGAACATCTCAATAGAGGTGGGGAAAGCTTTTGACAAAATTCAACACCCATTTATGATAAAAACACTCCAGAAAGTGGGAATAGAGGGAATCTACCTCAACCTAATTAAGGCCATATACAACAAACCCACAGCACACATCATTCTCAATGATGAAAAATTGAAAGCATTTCCTCTAAGATCAGGAAGAAGACAGGGGCTCCCACTCTCACCACTATTATTCACCATAGTTTTGGAAGTTTTAGCCACAGCAATCAGAGAAGAAAAAGAAATAAAAGGAATCGAAATTGGAAGAGAAGAACTAAGACTGTCACTGTTTGCAGATGACAGGATACTATACATAGAAAATCCTAAAGTTGCTGCCATAAACTACTAGAGCTAATCAATGAATTTGGTAAAGTAGCTGGATACAAAATTAATGCACAGAAATCTCTTGCTTTCGTACACACTAACAGTGAAAGATCAGACAGAGAATTTAAGAAAACAATCCCATTAACCACTGCAACAGTAAGAATCAAATACTTAGGAATAATTCTACCTAAAGAGGCAATAGACCTGTACTCAGAAAACTATAGGATACTGATGAAAGAAATCAAAGATGACACAAACAGATGGAGAGATATACCATGTTCTTGGATTGGAAGAATCAATATTGTGAAAATGACTATACTATCCAAAGCAGTCTATATATTCACTGCAATCCCTATGAAATTACCAATGGCATTTTTCACAGAACTACAACAAATTATTTCACAGTTTGTATGGAAAAACCAAAGGCCCTGAATAGCCAAAGCAATCTTGAGAAAGAAAGGAGGAATCAGGCTCCCTGACATCAGAATCTATTAGACAGATTCAGTAATCAAAACAGTATGGTACTGGCACAAAAACAAAAATACACAACAATGGAAAAACATAGAAAATCCAGAGATAAACCCACTACCTATGGTCACCTAATCTATGACAAAGAGGCAAGAATATACAGTGGAGAAAAGATAGTCTCCTCAATAAGTGGTGCTTGGAAAACTGGACAACTACATGTAAGAGAATGAAATTAGAACACTCCTTAACACCATACACAAAAATAAACTCAAAATGGATTAAGGACCTAAATGTAAGACCAGGTACTATAAAACTCTTAGAGGAAAACATAGGCAGAAACATTTCCTACATAAATTGTAGTAACATCTATTTTGACCCTCCTCCTAGAGTAATGAAAATAAAAATAAGCAAATGGATCCTGATGAAACGTAAAAGCTTTGCAGAGCAAAGAAACCATAAACAAAATGAAATGACAACCCAAAAAATGGAAGAAATATTTGCCAATGAAGCAAGGGACTAATCTCCAAAATATGCGAACAACTCATACAGCTCGAAAACAACAACAACAACAACTAAAAACCCAATCAAAAAATGGGTGGAAGTTCTAAAAGGACCTTTCTTGAAAGAAGACATACAGATGGCCAAAAAGCACATGAAAAGTTGCTCAACAACACTAATTATTAGAGAATTGCATATCAAAACTACAATGAGGTATCACCTCACACCAGTCAGATTGGCGCTCATAAAAAAGCTGCAAACAATAAATGCTGGAGAGGGTGTGGAGGAAAGGGAACACTTCTACATTGTTGGTGGGAATATAAATTGGTACAGCCACTATGGAAAACTGTATGGAGGTTTCTTAAAAAACTAAAAAGAGAGCTACTATGGAATCAGCAATTCCACTCCTGGGCATATATCCTGAGAAAACCATAATTCAAAAGGATGCATGCAGCCAGATGTTCATTGCAGCAATATTTACAATAGCCACAACGTGCAAGCAACTTAAATGTCCAGCAACAAAGGAATGGATAAAGAAGATGTTGTGCATATATACAAATGAATGCTACTCAGCCATAAAAACGAATGAAATAATGCCATTTGCAGCAACATGGATGGACTTAGAGATTGTCATAATGAGTGAAGTAAGTCAGACAGATAAGGACAAATATCATACCGCTATATGGAATCTAAAATAATGGTACAAATGAGATTGTTTACAAAACAGAAATAGAGTTACAGATGTATAAAACACATTTACACTTACCAGGGGGAAAGGGGGAGAGGGATAAATTGGGAGACTGGAATTGACATATACACATTGTATATATATATATATATATATATATATATATATATATATATATATATATATATATATAATAGATGATTTTTAAGGACCTACTCTATACCATAGGGAACTCTACTCAATACTCTGTAATAACCTATATGTGAAACGAATCTAAAAAAGAGTGTATATATGTATAAGTATAACTGATTCACTGTGCTGTACAGCAGATAGTAACACAACATTGTGAATCAAGTATATTTCAATTAAAGAAAAGAAAGCTGTCCTGAAAGTGGGTGTAGATGGAACATATCTCAACATAATAAAGGCCAGATGTGACAAACCCACATGTAACATCAAACTTCTCAGTGAAACTCTGAAAGCATTCCCTCTAAGATCAGGAACAAGACAAGGATGCCCACTCTCACCACTTAATTCAACACAGTTTTGGGAGTGCAGCCACAGCAATCAGAGGAGTAAAAGAAATAAGAGGAATCCAAATTGGAAAGTAAGAAGTAACACTGTCCCTGTTTGCAGATGACATGATACCATACACAGAACATCCTAAAGACGCAGGATACACAATTAATATAATGAAATGTGTTGCATTTCTGTACAGTAACAAGGAATTATCAGAAAGGTAAATTAAAGAAACAATACCGCTTACCATTGCATCAGAAAGAATAAAATACCTAGGAATAAACCGACCTGAGGAGGCAAAAGACCTGTACTCTGAAAACTAAAAGATGCTGAGGAAAGAAATTGAAGATGACACAGATGGAAAGAGATACCATGCCCTTGGATTGGAAGAATCAATATTGTTATTCACATTTAAAGTGGCCATACTACCCACGGCAAACTACAGATTCAATGCAATCCTTATCAAATTACCAACGGCATTTTCCAGAGAAGTAGAACAAAAAGTTTCTTAAATATGTATGGAAACACAAAACACCCCTAATAGTCAAAACAAGCTTGTGAAAGAAGAACATGGCTGGAAGAATCAGGCTCCCTGATTTCAGACAACAAAGCAACAGTAATCAAAAAGTATGGTACTGGCACAAAAACAGACACACATCTGAATGGAAAAGCATAGAAAGCCCAGAGATGATAAACCCAGGCACCTATGGTCAATTAATCTACAATGAAGGAGGCAAGAATATACAATGAAAAAAGACAGTCGCTTTCAATGAGTTGTGCTGGGAGAACTGGACAGATACATATAAAATAATCAAATCAGAACATTCTTTAACACCATATCCAAAAATAAACTCAAAATGGATTAAAAACCTAAATGTAAGTCTGGATACTATAAGAGTCCTAGAGGAAAACATAGGCAGAAGACTCTCTGACCTAAATTGCAGCAATAATTTTTTGGATCCCTCTCCTAAAACAAAGGAAACTAAAGCAAAAATAAACAAATGGGGCCTAATTAAACGTAAGAGCTTTTGCACAGCAAAGGAAACGATCAACAAAGCCAAAAGACAACCTACTGAATCTAGGAAGATATTTGCAAATGATATATGACCAATATAGTGTCAATATCCAACTTATATGAACAGCTCAAAAAACTTAACTTTAAAAAAAAAAACCACCCTGCTTTAAAAATGGGAAGAAGAACTGAATAGACAACTTTCCCAAGAGGGAATGCAGATGGCAAACAGACACATGAAGAGAATCTCAGCACCAATGATCATCAGGGAAGCACAAACCAAAACCACAATGAGATATCACCTGACACCTGTCAGAATAGCTATCATCAAAAAGTACACAATAAGAAACGTTGGCAAGGATGCGGAGGAAAGGGGACCCTGGTACACTGCTGGTGGGAATGTGAATTGGTGCAGCCACTATGGAAAACATTATGGGGGATACTCAAAAAACTAAAAATAGAACTACCATATGACCCAGCAATTCTACTCCTGGATATATATATCTTAGCAAAACAAAGACAGTAATTCAAAAAGATACATGCACCCCAATGCTCATAGCAGCATTATTTACAATTGCCAAGGTATGCAAGCCACCTAAGTGTCCATCAACAGATGGATTAATAAAGAAGATGATGCATACACACACACACACACACACACACACACACACACACACACACACACAATGGAATACTACTCAGCCATAAAAATGAATGAAATTTTGCCAATTGCAGCAACACGGATGGACATGGATGACACTATGCTCAGTGGAATTAGTCAGACAAGGACAAATATTGTATGATATCAGTTCTATGTGGAGTCTAAAAACTACAGCAAACTAGTGAATAAAACAAAAATGAAGCCGACTTACAGGTACAGAGAACGAACTAGTGGTTACCAGTGGGGAGAGGGCACATGGGAAGGGCAATGTAGGGGTAAAGGGGGAAAAAGGGTTATTGTGGGATTACATGAAATCAGTGTATGAAACTTTTGAAAATTGACCTTTAAAAAAAAACCAAAAAATTAAAAAGGGGGAAAAATGAGGTACGCTTCTTATCTATGTATCTAAATCTACTTAATGGAATATTACTCAGACATAAAAAAGTATGAAATACTGCGATTTGCAGCAATATAGATGGACCTAGGGTATATAATGCTTAGTGAAATGTCAGACAGAGAAAGACAGATACTGTACATCACTTACATGGGCAATCTGAAAAATAGTACAAATGGATGTATGTGCAAAACTGAAACAGACTCACAGATATAGAAAGCAAACCTGTGGTTACCAAAGTAGAGAGGAAAGGGGAAAGGGACAAATAAGGGGTATGGGATTACCAGGGACAAACTGCTATGTCTAAAATAGATACGCAACCGGATATGCTGTATAGCAAAGGAAATTATAGCCATTATCTTTTAATAACCTATAATGGAGTATAATCTGCAAAAATACTGAATCATTATGATGTGGAAATGAAACGAACATAATACTGTAAATAATATATTTCAATTAAAAACAATAGCAGAACCTAGCCAACCAGTCAGGAAGAGCATGGGAGCAGATAGCTCCAAATACAGAAGAGAAAAAGGAAATCCAAACTGGCACCTGTGACTGCGTGCCCTTCCCACATCAAGGGGATCCATGAAGTGATTCAGAAGTGCCATTGTCTTGATACTGCAAGTCACAGGAAGGAAGAGGATTGTTGCTGGGGTTTCTGCTTCAGCTTCGTGACCCACCTTACTCTTAGGAAGGTGAGGAATCACATCCCCTTGGCTTCACTTTCAATTGAAATAGGACACTGGGGATTCTGGGACGATGCTCTCATGCATTCCTACCCAAATTCTCTGGAACTTGGTCTCCCAATCAAAGATATCTAAGGACGTGTGCTATTATTGAAGGCTTTAGGATGGGACATGTCACCTTTCAATGGCCCAAACAAAGATAACTGCTAAGTTCACATTTTTCAGTCAAGAAAACCAAGTAATATCTGGTACATGAAGTGGGAGTGAAAGAGAGGAAAGAGGATTAGCACAAAGGATATATTTCTTTTTGCTATTGTTTTTGTTTTTTAGCTCAGGCATCTCTCTGTTGTGCTTAGGTGATACACTTTGGCTCCTGTTGGGCTGTTGGAGTTGCCTTAAGTATGCCTAAATACTGGAGCAGCTGGGAAACAGCAGAAAGTTGCTGCTGTCAGTTAAATATACTCACCCCCAGATATGTACTTCTGTGACCAGCCTCTGTATCCTTCAGTTCTCCCCTGTTCCACCCCCAGCCAGCAATCACCAGGTCAACTCCACTTAATGGATCCTGTCAGGCACCCTTGCGAGCAGGGATAATTCAAGATCCCTTAGTTGGGTCCTTTATGGCCTCCATTCTCCCACAGTGAATGCTCCATGGCCAGGCTGACCAATCCAATGTCTCCTGATGCATATACCTCACACAGCAGGGAGAAGCCTATGAACCCAACCTTGTATATACTGAAGACATTTTCCCTCACCATATCCATGCCTGTTATTTTGGCATAAAATGGCACCCTGGAGAGATCTGCGTTATTTCCTAATAATAGCAGGTTTAGTCTCATTTAAAATCTTCCCCCATTCTCTCTTGGTGCTGTGCGTCAGTATAAATTCTTATGCTTAGCGATTTTTGGTGCACTCTGCTAGTCTCTGAAGAAGTCAGCTGGTATAGTGGGAAGTGCACTGGGCTAGGAGTCTGGAGGAACAACTTCTAGCTGTATGGTGACATGACTTTATCAAATCTGAGCTCTGTGGTGATTGCTAGATATAATTTTAAATTCAAGTGTCCAAGTAGTGGTTCCTTTAGCCTGGAACTAACCCTGCCACCATCTAGGTCACCTGTGTTTCCTCTCACATCCTGTGCTAACTCCACCAGAGCACTCACTCCATTGTGTAGCCATTGCCAGTTTTGTCTCACTCTCCACTAGGCCGTGGGCTCCTTGAGAGAAAGGACCATCTTCTTCATCATGGTGCAACTCCTAGTGCCTGACAGTGTCGGGCACAAGTGGGCACTCAAATATTCTCTGAATGAGGAATCTCTGCTGTTTCTACTTGAATTGATTGAGGATATTTAGCCATAACGAATGACTGAATACTGACTCTCCAAATACCTTATGCTAGCCTATAATGTGGTGTAAAATGCCTCAACATTTAAATGGGAAAAGTATTTTGATCCTGCTACTTATATTCCAATTTCCTTAATCTGTAAAGTGAGGCTTTAAAGACCCCTGTTGGTTTCCAATTTATTGATTGCTCGTTTTCCCCACCCCACCCCCAAACCCAACTCTTGCCTCCCATCCATCAGCCCCCACATATGTTCAAATAAAGACCAGTATGGGGATGACATTCCCAGTCAGAGCCTCTCTGTTTGATGGGAAAGGCCTGAAATGGGCTGAACCTCACCTGCTAAGCCTTCCAGAAATCCTCCACAGGCCCCCTGGATGAACTCAACCAGGAAGCACAGATGAAATCTATAGACTAGGTGTTTCTATTCATCTCCATATGTATGCACCACAAAAATTATACCTGCTTCCATGCTCACTTTCTTTTTTTAAATTAATTAATTAATTTATTTATTTATTCTTTTTTTCCTTAAGTTTCTTCCCCAGATTTATTGAGATATAACTGACATATAACATAGTGTAAGTTTATGATGTACAATGTGCTAATTTTACACAGGTATGTATTGTAAAATGTTGCTCACAATAAGGTTAATTAACACATCTTTCACCTCACATAATTAGCATTTTGTTGTTGTTGTCATGGTGAGAACATTACTGCTCTACTCTTATAGCAACTTTCAAGTATACAATACAGTATTGTTAACGATAGTCTTCATGCTGTACATTAGTTCCCCGGAACTTACTCAACTTACAACTGAATGTTCACACCCCTTGACCAGCATATCTCATTTCCACCGCCCCCCTCCAGCCCCTCATGCCCATTTTCTTTTGTATACTTAAATGGTGTTAGATTAAATCAATTAAAAGGAAAAAAAAAGGCACACAGTGAGGCAAATTCTGTTTCCAGAGAGCCACATTTCTTACGTGTCATGGTGATGTACTCAGTTTTTTGCGTTTTGCCACATAGAGTACTACCTATGAAGTAATGTGGGTAGTTGGGCCCACCCTCCTGATTTATTGCTCAAATTCCAGGGTAGGGGAAGAGGATGAAAATAAAAGAGATGGGGATACTTCTATCTTCATGTATTCTTATCTTTTAGAATACCCCAAGACATTCAATGTTTGAGTCCAGAATTAGTCTTAAATTCATGGCTTGTAAAGAGAACAATATGTAGGATCTTTGCTAAAACTCATTCTAAAAAAAGATAGAAAGGACAGTCTCAATACAATTATGGGCTAGTAGGCTTTAAAAAATTTCAGACAACAGTGATATCATATAAAAGCAACATGAAATGTTTTATTGAGAAAATGACCACTCAGGTGAGTAATATCACAACAGCAATGTCAGAACATCTTCAATATCAGATAATCTTCATTTCTGTGTTAAAATTAAAAAATAATTTTTAAAATTACTTAAACTCATTCACCTGGGGATACAGAATAATAGCTGTGGTCCTGGTCAGATCTTTAAAAAGAATAGATTCAGAGGTGTGTGTGTGCCTCTGTGTGTGTGTGTGTGTGTGTGTGTGTGTGTGTGTATGTGTGTACAGAAACTACCAAGGCAGATGGTATGAGGGAATTTAGAAATACATAAGTCTTGTAATTTATCCTTCCCCAGCCCCTGGGGAAGGGGCATGTATTTTTCTCAGGGCACAAATCTAACAGTCAGTGTGGATGTTTGGACTGCATTGCAACAAAGGGCATTATCTCTTCAAGGGGACATCACCTGCAGCCCAGGCCAGGGAGTTCTGGGGGAGGGAGCCAAGCTATTACTTGGTCCGGAGGGCAGAGGGGACATCCACGACCAGGGGGTTCTCCTCCTCAGGGGCGCTGCTCTTCTTGTCCACAGCAACAAAGGCAGGTGTTTCATTGGGGCTCTTCTTGATCTTGCCCTCTCTTTCCTCCAGATCCTGGCCCTGGACGCCAGGCGTCTGCTGTGGGCGGCGGCGTGGGTTATTGGGGCGGCGGGATCCATAGCTTGGAGGAGGCCTCTGTTGCAGATCGCCGCAGGCGTCGTGCTGGCTCTCCCTGTGCTCCGCCTCCAGCTCCGCAGGGATGCCTTGTGAGGGTCTTGGACCAAGAGAGGTGCCTAGGTCCCTAAGGCAGCTTAGCAGGTAGCTGGGGCCCTGATGCCATCACGGCAGGCTCTGGGGCCTTGTGTTCTGTGCGGACCCTGTCAGGTGGTCGGGCCGTGGGCCGCTGGTGGTAGCCAGGATCGATGGGCGACAGGTCAAGTCTGGGGATCTGAGGCAGTGCAGGAAGCACCGAGGCCTTTGGTCTTGGGGGTGGCCAGGCCTACGGCGCCTCAGGCCCTGGGCCACAGTGAAGCCTTCGCCACTGCCCTCGCCTTTGTCAACGTTGTGCTCAGCACTCTTGGGACCGTATGGTGGCGGGGCTCGGCCGTGGATAGAGAATCCCCAGCGGAAGCGGGGGCTGTGGGCAACATAGTGGCTTCCCTCCACTGGGGCGCCCGCTCACGTTAGTGGTCTCGGTGCCCCGCTCGCCCTGCACAACGTGGAACTCGACAGTCTCGGCTTTGCCAACGCTGCGTTCGAACTTGCGAGGGTTGTTCTGGGGGATGGCCATCTGTTGAACGAACACACCTTCGTGGGTATCATGCCTACTGATGAAACCGTACCCGTTCTTCACATTCAACAACTTGACGGAGCCTCACACCCACTTAGGTATGACTTTCTTGGGCACCTTTCCCATGGCGCCCACCGTGGTAACCTTGGGGATCACATCCCCGCTGAGGTTGCCAGCACCTAGGGCTCAGGGCAGATCTCTGCCTCCCATGGATGCCAGGTATTTCTGCGAGGCTTGAGGGGAGAAGGAAGCGGCCACCTCCGTGAGGGAGGCCTCTCCAGCCTCATTCATGAGGCCCTCCTTGCTCTCCTTTCTCAGAGAATCTGAGGGAAATTTGGCCCTCTTATGCTGGAAGGTGGGGGAGGGGCTGGAGGCAGGACCCTTTCCAAGAGGGTAGTGGGTAAGGGTCAAGGGCTCTCTGGCTTCACTCTGAGACTCTTGGAGACGCCTATGGGGTCTCCTGGGGCAGGGGTTCACAGACCAAACAATGGCTACTGTGGTGATGTCTCACTGTGGGGTGGGGTGGGGCGTTCCTAGATGGGGCTCGAGCTGGGAGGTAGGGCAAATGCACTCCTCCCCATGCTCCTGCCAGCATGTCACAGTACCTCATGGTTTCTGGTGGAGAGGCGGCACACTTGAAGCTCTAGGGAGTGGTCTTGAACACCCTCTTACTTGCTTGAGTGGATGTGAGGAGAGGACCCAACTTCCATCCGTCTTCCTTGGCTGGGGAGATTCGCAGCCTCCTAAGGGCACTCTCTCTCAGTCTTCTCTCACAAAACCGTGGTCCTCTTCCAGCCCGTGGTGTGCCCTGTATATGGGTCAGGCATTTTGTGTAACTTGAGGCAAAGTGACAACCACATGATATTAAGACCCAGTCAAAGAAGCCTGCTGTGGTGTTTGTTTGTTTTGCTTTTGTTTTCCGGCAGGAGAGCAAAAGAAGGCTGCCAGGGCTAGAATGCTAGTACTGAGAAGACACTAAAGTCGTGCAGGTTTATCCAGACTAGTGTTAAGATTGTGTTGACCTAAAACAAATAGACTGTCAGGTATTGCCCCAACAAAAATGGGTTTATTCCGGATCAAAAATGAATTGCAATTCAGGGTCTGCAACCATGGTGAGCCACGTGCAAATCCCCCCAACAGGGAGAGGATAACTCTTTCAAAGAGAGGAAGAGGAAGTTAAGAAGGCTATAGTAAACAAAGTGTCCATTGGCAGCTGAGAGTTGGAAGTGTGGTGGCTTTTCATTGCTGAGTCGTGACAGTCTCTCATTGGCCGAGCTCTTGCCAGGCAAGAAGCGGAAGTCTTTCTTCTTCCTGTTGGACTCTGTTCCGTCATAGGGTGTGAGAGCTCACCCTTCTAGCCTCCCGACTCTATTTTAATTGGAGTTTCTCTTTATTAATTTTTACACTCCTCTCCTTTGATCAAGATCTTTCTCTGCATCACTGATCAAGTCTGATTTCCTGTTTCAGCAGGTTTTTGTCCCTCAGTGTCAGGAAGGACCTTTCCTTGGTGTACTATCCCATGTTAGAGTGAAAGTGCACAGTTTGGAAACCTATTGAAGTCACATTAGAGTAACAAGGAGGGGCAGGAGGGAGAACTGTTAGGCACTTTTTATCTAAAGTTCGTGTTATCAAGATCATACACATAGGAGATCATCTGAAGCATTATGCCACCATCAGGGGTTTGGCAGACAAACTTCCAACATACCTAATCTGGATATATTGGGAAAGCTGTCTTATCAGATATTGTCTGCTTCAAATTCAGAAAACCTCTACTTTCATATCACCAGATGACGTGCAGGTCCATTCAGGATTGGTGTTTTCTTTAGGTGTGTCACGTGAGTTCACGGGGCTATCCCCTGGAGCTTGGTGGCACAAGGGTTTGTTAGCAGTACCTGATAGGGGCCTTTTCTAGCAAGGTTGAAGAGATTCCTTCTGGAAGTGTCTTTTCCAATAGATGAAATGTCCAGGTTGCAAGGTGTGATGCTTAGTATCTTCCTCTCCTGAAAGCACACTGTGAAAAGATTGCTCTATCAAAACATGATTATTTATAATAGAAGCAATTAGGCCTTTGAAATATCAGAGTATCTCTCCTTTTATCTGTTGTGGCTCAAAAGAGGCAGGAGCCAAGTGAGTATCCTGTGACTCTCTCAGAGGGTGAGAGTTTGTGAGTTCCAAAAGGGGTGGTTCTGAGATTCAGAAGGACCAATGGCAATGCTTCTGGCCAAGGTAATAAGAGGCCCTCTACAAATTTTGCCAACTGAAGTTTAATAATGCCGTTAGTGCATTGGACTAACCCAGAGGACTGGTAAGTGCAGTGAAAGTGCTGTAAAACTGGCCAAACAGTGCAGACTGGTTGAAGTACCTGACCAGTAAAATGGGTGCCTCAATCATTATGAAGTTTGAGAGGAGTTCCCCAGATAGGGATAATCTTTTCCAAAAGGACTTTAGCCACAGAAGGGGCAGTAGCCTTTCTGCAAGTGGAGGCTTCAGTCCATTGTGAAAACATACAGATTATGACTAAAACATGTTTATATCCACAAGGTGGAGGAAGGTGTATGGAATCCTTTTTCCAGAGCCTAAATGGTCCATTAGGCAGTTTAAAATGGCTGGGAGCAGTACAGACGGTCTTCTCTGAGTTGTATTTTGGACAAGTGGGACAAGTGTATATTCAAACAAGATATACAGATAATAAATAAGTTAACACAAACATGATACACTTCATATGCCATTAGGGAATTACAAATGAAAACAATAAGACAGGACTACACACCTATTAGAACTGCTAACCTCCTCCCAAAATGAAAACATCAAATACTGGAGGATGGGAAACAACAGCAACTTTAACTCATTGCTAAAGGAATGCATTTACGGCCTCTTAAGAAATAATTTGGCAGGATTTTCCAAGGCTAAGCAAGTCTCACACCTTGGGATCTAATGAGGTAGGTACTTTTTGCCCCCTTGTTAATGTTTCCCCACCAATATTGATTCATAAATGTTATCATTTTGTCGGTAGGCCAATAGTTTAATGCATGTACAGTGGTTAGCAGTGGGAAATTTAGTCTCCTGTAAAACCGTGCTATTTTGTCTGACTCAGAGCTTTCACTTTTTATCAAACCAACAATTGTTGAATTTCCAATCTTGTTTCCCTTTTCTGAGGCCAAATGTTGGGCTTCTCTAGCCAGTTTTTCTAAGTTATAATTTGGGGAACTATCCCTGTGAACCATCAAAGAGGTTTGGCTCTTGTCGATTACTTTAAGGGCAGCATTCCTTGCGGAAATGTCAGCGAAGTGATTTCCCTTAGCTTCCAGAGCATCAAGTTGAGAATGCCTCAGGATCTTGATAATAGCTAAAATGGCAGGTAAATGTATTTCATCCAATAATCCCTGAACAGAGAGGCCACTTTAAATTTTATTTCCGCTGGAAGGAAGCCATGTTGTTTCTACAACATTCCAAACTCATGAGCTACCCTGAAAGCATATCTAATACCAGTATCAATATTGGTAGTTCTGCCCTTGGCTAAAGTACAAGCCTTTGCAAGAGTGTATAATACAGCCTGGTGGGCTGAAGTAGTCATAGGTAAAGGTGCTGCCTCAACAATATAAAAAGGAGTGGCGATAGCATACCCAACACAATATTTTTGCCACTGTCACATTTTTAAAAGAATCATGAGAATTCAGTGTTACCCAAAGGAATTTCCTGCAGATCATCATGATAAGTCAGCATTAAGTAGTTGTGAGGGACTTTTGTCAGTGACGGAGGGGAGAAGAGTAGCAGGGTTAAGCTCATTAGAGTGTAAAGGAGTTATGTGAGGAGCAGTTAACAAAAGGCCTTCATAGCAGGTGAGGCAGCTGACTAAGGGATGTTGAGTGTGATGAGAATTCAGGAGGGCTTCTACTTCATGAGGTACAAAAATGGTTAAAGCGGCTCCCCCATGATTTTTCTCAGTGGGCTTAATCAAATGGGCAGTGGTGGGAATGCCTCTAAGGCAAGGGAGGTATCACCATGCCACAGGGTCCATTTGCTGGCTATAACACCCTATGGGTTGATGATGGCTCCTGTGTCTTGTGGTGAGTACCCCCAAGGATGTTTCTTTCCTTTACATACACAGAAAGGTAAAAGGGAATCTGATCATTGGAAAGCCCAAGAGCAGGTGTGTTTGTCAAACTCTCTTTTAAGGCTACGTCGTCTGATTCTTCCTATAAAAGTGGATCGGTGTTGTTGTTCTTTAGGAAACCTTGCAGAAGTTTGGCCATAAGAGAGACTTTTTTGGGGGGGGGGGACGCAGGACTCTCACTGCCGCAGCCTCTCCCATTGCAGAACACAGGCTTCAGACGTGCAGGCCCAGAGGCCATGGCTCACGGGCCCAGGCGCTCTGCGGCTGGTGGGATCCTCCTGGACCGAGGCACAAACGCGTGTCCCCTGCATCGGCAGGCGGACTCCCAAGAACTGCACCACAAGGGAAGCCCCATAAGAGAGATTTTTGAACCTAATTTCAGCAGTAACGAACTAGGCTGAGCAAAAGTTTTCAGTTGGCGCTTAGTTTTGCGTTTTGGGAAACTTAAGACACCATGAAGCCCCTCTGGATTTAGGTGTAGCCCTTGTTCTGATATTAGATGTCCTAATTATTGAACCTGGGTTTGGGAAAACTGCATTTTTTCCTTGGCAATTTTGCGTCCTTTTGAGGATACAGCCTTTAACAAAGGGATGCTGTCTTCTTGTGAGGAGGATTGGAAAGGAGGGCAAAGAAGGAAATCATCCGCATATTGCAACAACGTAGAACCCCTAGGAAACTTTATATCAGCCAGATCAGCCTTCAGGATTTGTGAGAAAAAAGAGGAACTCTCATTAAAACCATGGTGCATTACTGTCCAGGTGAATTGCTTTTCTTCCCAGGTGAAGGCAAATAGGTGTTGGCTAGCTTCGTCAACTGGAATACTAAAGAATGCACTGCATAAATCAATTACGGTAAGGAACTTGCTTCTGGTGGAAATGGATGTTAGTAGCATATGAGGGTTAGGAACAACAGGGTGTTGAGGGATAACAATGTTGTTTATTGCTCAGAGGATCTCTCACTGGCAAAATAGGAGTATTACTGGGACTAGTACAAGGGACAATGAGCCCTTGAGCCTTGTAATCTTCTATTATGGGCTTTATAACTTGAAGGGCTTCTTTATTTATAGGGTATTGATTAATTCTTGGGAGAGGTTTTGAGGGATCTATATGAATCTTAATGGAATTTTGCCAATATCAGTTTGAGATTTTGCCTATACAAAGGGTGGCAGCAGATTCAATAAGGACAAATGATCAATGTTTCCAGAATCAGCTCTAGTGCCATCAGAGCCACAGCAAATTAAAGATGTCAAAGGGTCACTTAATTCACCTGGTTGGCTGCTATGATAACTACTTTCAAATTCTAAGACATAATGCTTTCCTAAAAAGCCTCAGCCTAATAAATGGATAGGAGCTGGGGAACTAAGGAGAAAAGGGTGTGTATTTCTCAAAGGGCCTAAACAAAGTAAGTAGGTTCAGAGAAAGAAACCTTCTGTGGTTCATTCGCAATCCCACTATTTGATCTGTTTTAGTGCTCCAAGGCTGCTTTATAGTAGTTGGGGTTGAGCATCGAGAGTGCGGTTTCAGTGTCAATTAGAACTGGATATCAGTCATCGCCAATCTGGAGCCATGTTTCCCCAAGCTTATTAAGAGGGAGAATTGGGAAGCACCCCTGTAGTTCCTCAGAGCCCCTCCATTGAGAGTTGGATGTTGGACAGGCTGGTTGGAGAACTGAAGGCGCCTGAAGCACTTGAATTTGTCACAATGTCTTCTCCAATGCCCTGGCTCTTTACAATACTAGCAGAAAATAGGAGGGTTTTGGTTTTGTTTAGGGGCCTTTATTTGCTGGAGTTGAAGTTTAAGAATTATAGTTGTCTTCCTTTTAGGTGACCCCTCTAGAATGTGAGAGAGCTGGTTTGCCAGACTAACTACACCTGGAGTGGACATAGTTTTCCATTCCATCCTTTCCATCCTTCCTTTTACTAGAAGGAAAAGGTCCCAATTCAGCCCACTAATAAACACATAGTTAAAAGCTACCTGGGTGGAATCAACATTGGAAGACCAAAGTTTTCCTTGAAAACAATCTGAAGTAAATTGTAAGTTATGAACATGTTCATCAGATTTTTTGTGCAAGCCTGAATTTTGTTCCAATCAACAGTCTTTGAAAAAGTCCTAGGTATTTCGTGATGATGTCACCCAGGGATTGCCCAAGCCTGATCATATAATAAGTTAGTGGGCTGGTCTCTAGTTTGTAATTCTGCAGACATTTCAGGATTTTTCCCAATTAGCAATTTCCATCCAATTCTGGGCCTGGCCTTCACCGACAAGCATATAAACTAGCTGATATAAGTTGATAAGTCTGAATGACCATATTAAATTCTTCAGAAAGTCTGTGAGGAGCTTCAGTTATTTTGGGAAAATCTTTGACTATGGCTTGCAGTGAAACTTTAGTCCAGGGAATATAAAAAATTAAAGGTTTAGCCTCTGGATCCTCAGAAGGCTTAATTTTAAAGTGGTAGGTTCTGATAGGTTCAGAGAAAAGTGGGGCAGGGAGAGCTTCAGGGAAAAAGGGAAGTTTGGCAATATAATTTGTATGGGGAAACTGAGGGTATAGAGGAGGTATAGGCAGTATAAAAGGGAAGGAGGAAGATGGTGTCTGAGTCAGGACCTGAACAGGAGGAGCCAGAGAAGAGGAGCATGAGTCTTCAAAATCCATCCTTTCTTTCTTTAATCATTTATTTGCCTCTGTTATCTTAAAATCTTATTTTGCAGAGAGGCAATTATAGACTCCTGATAACATTTTGGAAGCCTCAAAATATCAATCAAAGTAGGTGTTCTATTCAGTTTTGGAAATTTTAGAGTTATGGTTGTCCAATTCGGTTTTAAGAAAAGTACGTTTGGGGATTTCAAAAGTTCCCCATAATGGTCATTGATGTTCTAAATTGCGTTTGGTTGGGTCACTCCCTTAAGTTCGAAATTCACATGAGAAAGGACAGTGTTTTTTAAACATAAAATCAATTGTGATCTCTGTGGGAGAAGGGGGTTGCCGTGAAAATATTTACAGAACTGGGATCCCATTTCTCAGAGGTTTTTCTCTAGAGTAAAGCATAATTTTCAAACAGCTGAAACAACTCAAACAGCTTAAACAGCTCAAACAGTTCAAACAGCCTGTTCTATGGGAGCAGTCTCGTCCCAAAGGAGCAGGGATGAAAGCCCCTCAACACAGCTCTAATGAAACAGCTTAATTTTGAAGAAATCAGACTGAAGCTTTAACAGTGAAGTTCCAATAGGACAGCATACCTTCTAAAAGGAATGGGCCAAAGGGTAGCCAGTTCCAGGAGGAACAGCCCCTGTTCCTAAAGGAATCAGGCCAAGGGACAACACGGTTCCAGTTGCAACAGCCTGATTTCAAAAATCAGATAGAAGTGCAAAATGAGTACTTACAGACAGAGCAAGGTCTTAACCAGAAAAGACAAAGCCTTAAAATAGATCCCAAATAAAACCTAAAGAGCTTCAAAACGCAAAGACGGCAGAAGCTTGGATCCAGGAGAAAGAAACCCTGGGGTCGGTGAGAAAAGCAGTGAGCAACAATGGATTCAATGTGGATACCACACCTGTTTCCTCACCAGCCTCAGAGTTGTCGGGGGCCCTCTCTGAATCCTGATATGGGCCACCAAATTGTTGACCTAAAACAAATATAATGCCAGATATTTCTCCAGCAAAAAAAAAAAAAATAGGTTTATTCAGGATCAACAAAGAATTGCAGGGCTTCCTGGTAGCTCAGGGGTTAAGAATCTGACTGCCAATGCAGGAGACACAGGTTTGAGCCGTGGTCCAGGATGATCCTACATGCTGCGGTGCAACTAAGCCCGTGAGCCACAACTACTGAGCCTGCGCACCACAACTAGTGAGGCCTACGCACCTAGAGCCCATGCTCCACAACAAGAGAAGCCATTGCAATGAGAAGCCCGCACACCCCAACGAAGAGTAGCCCCGATCGCCGCAACTAGAGGAAGCCCGTGCACAGCAATGGAAGAGCCAATGAGGCCAAAAATAAAATAAATTTTTAAAAAAAGAATTGCAATTTGGGGTCTGTAACCATGGTGAGCCATGTGCAAGTCCCCCACAACAAGCAGAGGATAATTCTTTTAAAGATAGGAAGAGGAAGCTGAGAGGACTAAGGTAAAGAAAGAGTCCATCAGATGAATCAAGAGTTCCAAGTACAGTGGCTTTTCCTTGGCTGAGACCTGACAATCTCATTGACCAAACCCTTGTCAAGCAAGAAGAGAAGTCTTTCTTGTTCTTCTTCTTTTTGACAATTTAATTAATTATGTTTAACATCTTTATTGGAGTATAATTGTTTACAGTCTTGTGTTAGTTTCTGCTGTATGACAAAGTGAATCAGATATATGTATATCTATATCCCCATATCCCCTCCCTCTTGTGCCTCCCTTCAGCCCTCCCTATCCCAACCCTCTAGGTGGTCACAAAGCACTTAGCGGACATCCCTGTGCTATGCAGCTGCTTCCCACTAGCTATCTATTTTACATTTGGTAGTGTATATATTTCAGTGCTACTCTCTCACTTTTTCCCAGTTCACCCTTCCCCTTCCCCATGTCCTCAAGTCCATGCTCTATGTCTCTGTCTTTATTCCTGCTGGGTTATCATTGTAGGGCATGAGAGCGCCCCCTTCTGGCCTCCCAATTCCTTTTTTTATTCTTTAAGGGTTTAATGTCCCCTTTATTTTTTTGACATCTTTATTGGAGTATAATTGCTTAACAATGGTGTGTTAGTTTCTGCTTTATAACAAAGTGAATTAGTTATACATATACATATGTCCCCATATCTCTTCCCTCTTGTGTCTCCCTCCCTCCCACCCTCCCTATCTCACCTCTCTAGTGGACACAAAGCACAGAGCTGATTTCCCTGTGCTATGCGGCTGCTTCCCACTAGCTATCTATTTTATATTTGGTAGTGTATATATGTCCATGACACTCTCTCACTTTGTCCCAGCTTACCCTTGTCCCTCCCCCATCCTCAAGATCATTCTCTAGTAGGTCTGCATCTTTATTACCATCTTGCCCCTAGGTTCTTCATGACCTTCTTTTTTTTTTTTTTTTAGATACCATATATATGGGTTAGCATACGGTATTTGTTTTTCTCTTTCTGACTTACTTCACTCTGTATGACAGTCTCTAGGTCCATCCACCTCACTACAAATAACACAGTTTCATTCCTTTTAATGGCTGAGTAATATGCCATTGTATATATGTGTCACATCTTCTTTATCCATTGATCTGTTGATAGAATGGAAACTTAGGTTGCTTCCATGACCTGGCTATTGTAAATAGAGCTGCAATGAACATTTTGGTACATGACAATTTTTGAATTATGGTTTTCTCAGGGTATATGCCCAGTAGTGGAATTGCTGGCTCATATGGTAGTTCTATTTTTAGTTTTTTAAGGAACCTCCATACTGTTGTCCATAGTGGCTCTATCAATTTACATTCTCACCAACAGTGCAAGAGGGTTCCGTTTTCTCCACACTCTGTCTAGCATTTATTGTTTGTAGAGATTTTGATGATGGCCATTCTGGCTGATATGAGATGATATCTCATTGTAGTGTTGATTTGCATTTCTCTAATGATTAATGATGTTGAGCATTCTTTCATGTGTCTGTTGGCAATCTGTATATGATGATAAATCTGAAAGTAAAATTAAGAAAATACTCCCATTTACCATTGGCAACAAAAAGAATAAAATATCTAGGAATAAACCTACCTAAGGAGACAAAAGACCTGTATGCAGAAAATTATAGGACGCTTATTAAAGAAATTAAAGATGATACAAATAGATGGAGAGATATACCATGTTCTTGGATTGGAAGAATCAACATTGTGAAAATGGCTCCACTACCCAAAGCAATCTACAGATTGAATGCAATCCCCATCAAACTACCACTGGCATTTTTCACAGAACTAGAACAAAAAATTTCACAATTTGTATGGAAACCCAGAAGACCCTGAATAGCCAAAGCAATCTTGAGAAAGAAAAAGGGAGCCAGAGGAATCAGGCTCCCTGACTTCAGACTATACTACAAAGTTACAGTAATCAAGACAGTATGGTACTGGCAGAGAAACAGAAATATAGATCAATGGAACATGATAGAAAGCCAGGGATAAACCCACACACATATGGTCACCTTATCTTTGATAAAGGAGGCAAGCATATACAGTGGAGAAAAGACAGCCTCTTCAATAAGTGGTGCTGGGAAAACTGGACAGCTACATGTAAAGGAATGAAATTAGAACACTCCCTAACACCATACACAAAAATAAACTCAAAATGGATTAAAAACCTAAATGTAAGGCCAGACACTATAAAACTCTTAGAGGACAAAATAGGCAGAACACTCTATGACATAAAGCACAGCAAGATGCTTTTTGACCCACCTCCTAGAGAAATGGAAATAAAAACAAAAATAAACAAATGGGACCTAATGAAACTTCAAAGCTTTTGCACAGCAAAGAAAACCATAAACAAGACGAAAAGACAACCCTCAGAATGGGAGAAAGTATTTGCAGATGAAGCAACTGACAAAAGATTAATCTCCAAATTTTACAAGCCTCTCATGCAGCTCATTATCAAAAAAACAAATAACCCAATCCAAAAATGGGCAGAAGACCGAAATAAACATTTCTCCCAACTCTTTTACTTGAGGTTTCTGTGTATTAAATTTTTATATTTGTAAAGTAAGGAAGTTGAGTGGGAACACTTTTGTAACTAGAATACTCTGAAAACCCTATTGAGCTCTGTGTTCTTGCCTATGTAAAGCAAATGATCAGGCAGGGTAAAATAGAGCTGAGAGAATTTGCCCTTGTGTTTACCTGCAGATCTAAACTTTTATTTTCTAAAAATACTTTATGACTCTGTCATCTTCTTCCTAAATCGGGGATTTGATTTACTTACATAGAAATTCTAAGAATTCGGCCTAACTGCTGTACTGGTGCTGTGCTTAGGTACAGCTAGCTCTCTGAAATACAAACTTTATGAAGTGATGACAGAGCAGGCTAAAATAGTAGATTGTAACTGGTCAGAAAACTTGGTTTTAATTTATTAATAAGAAAAAAATAAGGCAAGTTGTCCTGCCACTTTAGAGTTTACAGAAACCTCTCACCATGTTGTGAATTTGACCCTTTCAACAACTCACTCTATGAAGAAATGGGACAGGTGCTGTTTTTACTTCAGTTTGACAGATGAGGAAACCAGGGCCCAGAAATAGGAAGCTGCTTTTTCTTAAGTTTGCATATTTATGGAGTAAACCCTTAAATCTGATCTCATATACATTTCACTCTAGGTCCGGTTATCTTTCCATCACACCTCACTGACCTTCATGTACAGTTTTGTCACCTGTTTCTTCTGGTGTCAGAGACCAGGAGCCTCTTTCAGAGAGGTCATGGTCTCATTGAACAGCTCAGCAGAGAACCCGGGACACACCTCTCACATGGCTAATCTGTCTCCCCTGTATCCAGGCTCCTTCAGGGGCAAAAATTGCCTTCATATCAACTAACCAGCATCCCCTGTCCCCACACAAAGTAATCTTCTGCCTATAGTTGACTAGAAAACAAGCCCTAATATGAACTCAGGAGCCATTTCATCACCATGCTGGTGTAATACAAAATGGAAGAAGGGGTCTTGATTTTGACTTTACTGTTTAAAAAAACACTTCTTCATGTATCATCTCTGGTAGAATTTACAACAAGCATGAGAGAACCGTATTCTACTGTCAGTATGTTCACACGACGGCAATTAAGTCAGGGCACCAGGGCAGGGGGCACAAAGCAGCTAACGTGCCTAACCATGGCCACCCATGTAGTAAATACAGAGCCATGATAACATCTGTGGGCCTTGAGCCCTCTGGTTTCTAGTCCACTGTGCCCTCTATGTGTCCATGAGGCCACTTCTATGATGTCGCCAACAGTACTTTCTTTCATGTGTTGAGAGTTCTCCTTGCTGCTTCCCATATTTACCATGCTCATTCCCTTCTCTGTTCCTGTGTTCCCTTTTTCCTCACTCTCCTAGGAATACCTTTATAACCTCCCCTCTGTCTGTATAAATCCTTCCTGCCCTTCTAGTCCCAGTTTTGGAATCCCCTCCTGCCGCCTTTCCAAAGGTACCCGTCCACCTCCATCTCTTTCTTCTCAGAAACCTAGTTGCTCTTACAGCCAGACAATTAATGGCTACTTTACTTCTTTCCTATGTGTAAGGTTTTCTATCTCACTATTATTCCTAGCTAGATTCTAAGCTCGCTAAAGGATGAACGCTTTAAGTTTTTCTCTCAGTTTCCTCTCTGAGTACCATGGTTCCTAGAACAGTGCTGGCTGTATAAAGGGCCACCACAAAAGTGTGTTTGTGGATTAAGTTGACACCTTTCTCCCCTCTCGAAGTTTCAGCATCTTTGAATTTCTTAAAAGTTGCTAGCACAGTGCCAGGCACAAAGAAGATGCTAACAAGAATCACTGAGTTGGACTGACTATGTCCTCTTGAACTTCCTATCGTCTTCATGATATACAGGAAAGTGCTTTGGAGACATCATGGAGATCTTCTGGAGCAATCATGGAGAACTTTCCTAGTTTGTGTGTATTTTATGCAAGAAGAAAGGCTTTGTGGAAAAAAATTAATATGATATGAATTACTAGTTCAAGCTTAAGGTATAATTTGCTGAGGCCATTGTATTATTTTTATTGAAACCTCAGGTTCTGTCTCTCTCCCTCTCTCTCTGTTTTAATTTTGTACTTCTCTCCATTCATCCTATGGAACACTTTGCTTAATTCCTATTTTTCAAGAGCTGTCAATGAGATGGAGGTTAATCCAGGTTTAAGGTATACTGTCTGATCCATGGGCTTATCATCTAAAAATAAAATCTTTGCTGCTTCAGCCACAAAATGGTGCTGAACCTGAGACAGCAGAGCCCATCCAGGCCCATTACAAAAGGTGATAACAGTATCTAATGTGAGGAGTAAACAAGGTGGCATCCTTATTAGGGGAAGAAAATGCTCCAGGCCCCCTTTTCTTACTGATTCACTGGTGATTCCTGCTTGAAAGGTAAATGGGCTGAATGGAAAGGAGAACCTTATCCATCTTGCTCCTTCTAGAACCACACCATCAATTCCAGCATCTCTCGAGTGCTGCTAACTGTCCAAGGCGAGAGAAAGCTAATATAATGCATTCAAAAATAATAAGAAGGAATCTAGAAAATGCCCACCCCCTTGCCCCACACCCTGAAAATGACGCATCGTAAAAGCCAGGGTGACTCCAGGGATACCATGGATCTAAATAAGTGGTTTAAAATGAGGGCAGTGTTGCAATCTTCAGTGAACTCTCAGCCGAGGTTTTGGGAACTAAAAATCATTAGAAAGAGCCAGGAATCTTACATCAGAAGGTCTGGGTTGGACTCCTGGAATGGCCAAATATTGGCTGGTTAGCCTTGAGCAAATTACCTCTCCTCCCTGAGATATAATCTTACTGCATGTAAAAAGGAAATATCTACTGCCTTCCCTATCTAGTGCATGGGGTTTTGCTGGCAATTACATAGAATACTTTATGTGAAAAAATACATTACATAAACCATAAGCTGTGAATTATTGCCATAAAATACTGTGTTAAAAAGAAAGAAAGAAGGACAAAAAGAAAGTAAGTGTGATGGTTAATTTTATGTGTCGGTTTCGCTGGGCCACATTGCCCAGATATGTGGTCAACCATTATTATGGATGATCCTGTGGGGATGTTTTTGAATGAGAATAACTTCAAAATCTGTGAATTTTGAGTAAAGCAAATTGTCCTCTATAATGCAGGTGGTTCTCATCCAATCAAGTGAAGGCCTGAACAGAACAAAAGATTGACCTCCCCCAAGCAAGAGGCAGTTCTGTAGCAGATGGCCCTTGGACTTGAATGGCAACATTGGCTCTTCTCTTGGTCTCCAGCTTGACAGCTTTTGGACTTGAACTGCATCATTGGCTCTCCCATTGATCTCTGGTCTGTCAGTCCATCCTGTAGATTTTGGACTTTCCAACTCCTTGAAATAAACCTCTGTCTGTCTGTCTGTCTGTCTCTATCTGTGTGTGTGTGCGTGTGTGTGTGTCTTTCTGTCTTTCTGCCTTTCTCTCCCTACACACACACACACACACACACACACACACACACACACACACACATTCATTCATCCTATTGGTTCTGTTTCTCTGGAGAACCCTGACTCATGCAGATTTTGGTACCAGGATTGGTTCTAAAGAACAGAATCTTAAGGATGAGTTTTCTGAATTGGTTGTTAAGATACTGGAACTGACCCTCTAATTTGATTATATTTAAAGACACTAATGACTCTATTTCTAGTAGTAAAGAGTGCACTGATAGTCCATGGCATAATGTGGCAATAGAGGTACACAAAATCTCATCATGGGATACTCCTCATCAAGTACTTATAAGAGGCAAAATCTGGGTGACTATGTACATTCAAATATTCTTGTCAAAATATGGAATATAATGAGAAATGCTAGCTGCTCCCAATGGCACTGAACAAAGTACGAAAAGAAAAGAATGAGCTCAGAGACTCAAACTCCCTGTTTAAACAATGCATAAAGGACCTGAAAGCATCTATGTCTGCCCACAGGGTTGAGATTGCTGAAAACAAAACCCAGAATCTCATCCTGTGAGTGGCTGAATTACACTGCAAATTGGATCCCCAGTTGTGCCACAAGTCTACCATTAAAGTGAAGGCTTTGGTTGGGAAGGATTGGGATCTTGAAAGTTGGATGGGCACACATGGGAAGACCCTGATGAAGCTGGGGACATCGAGACCCTCAAATCTCATGCGTCATCATTGCCAGTAGAAGCAGCGTCTGAACCCCAGTCTGAGGAGCTTAACCCTGTGCCACCTGAGGAAACTGTAATGGCCTCCCCTGAGGAAGTTTCCTTGAAAGACACTGCTGATGTGCCTCAGGACCTACCCCACCACTTCTCTCTGCTTGTAGACCTATAGCAAGACTCAAGTTCCAGACCAGGCGGCAGCAACCAGGGAAGCCCCCACAGGCACTGCGCAGGTGCCCAGCTGCTGGGGTCCCCGCATGCCCCATGTCCTCCACAACACTGTGCTTTCCCGCCCTGCAGCCCCACAGGATGAAGAAGGACAAGTCGTTCCTGGGAAAGCTGGGCGGCACGTTCGTGAGGAAGAAGAAGGCCAAGGAGGTGAGTGACCTGCACGAAGGGAAAAATGCCATCAACTCGCCAATGTCCCCTGCCTCAGTGGAGATCTACCCAGAAGACACCTTGCTCAAGGAGAATTAGGAGCACACGGTGATTGACTGCACTTCCAGGGATGACCCCAGATTCAAGGAGCTGGTCAAGGTTCTCATCGATTGGATCAATGATGTCCTGATGGAGGAGAGGATCATCGTGAAGCAGCTGGAGGAGGACCTATATGATGGGCAGGTGCTGCAGAAGCTCCTGGAAAAACTGGCAGACCACAAGCTGAACATGGCTGAGGTGACCCAGTCTGAAATAGGGCTGAAGCAGAAGCTGCAGATGGTGCTGGAGGTGGTGCAGGAGCTGCTGTGGCCTCACGGTCGGGTGCTCCAGTGGACCGTGGACTCGATTCACGGAAAGAACCTGGTGGCCATCCTTCACCTCCTCATGGCCTTGGCTATGCACTTCCGGGCCTGATCTACCTTCCCGCACACTTCTCCTTGCAAGTCGTGGTCGTGCGGAAGTGGGAAGGCCTGCTACACTCCAGCCATGTCATGGAGGAGCTGACCACGACCACTGAGATGATTATGGGTTGGTTTGAGTGGGATGCCTTCGACACACTCTTCGACCATGCCCCAGACAAGCACAATGTGCTGAAGAAGTCTCTCATCACGTTTGTGAACAAGCACCTGAACAAGCTGAATTTGGGGGTGATGGAACTAGAGACCCAGTTTGCAGATGGCATGTACCTGGTTCTGTTCATGGGGCTTCTGGAAGACTACTTTGTATGCCTGCACAACTTCTACCTGACCATGGACAGCTTGGATCAAAAGGTCTACCACGTGCCATTTGCCTTTGAACTGATGCCGGATGGAGTCCTTAAGAAACCCAAGGCTTGCCCCTAAGATGTGGTGAACCTGGACCTCAAATCCACCCTGCGGGTTCTTTACAACCTGTTCACCAAGTACAAGCACGTGGAGTGATGGCGGGGAGCAGCAGAGACCGTGGCAGGGATGGTGCTTCGAGAGGTGCCCTGGCCTCCCCTCCAAGCCTGCGGTTGTTCCCCACCCACACCCCTCCTTCTTCTGGTTGATGCTCTTAACCTCTTTTCCCTGTAATTCTGCAGTGGGTGGCATCCTTTGAAATGAAGGTTCCAAACACCAGTGCTCGAGTTTGCAGCCTCCCTTCACTTGGGGTGCCACGGGGTGCTGAGTCCCTTGTTGATCAAAAGATGGAAGAGAAAAAAGCCAGAACCCCAACCCTCAGTCCCTGGGAGGGGAGCGCCTGTCGTTCCAGCTTATCACAGGGCATGAGAAACATACTGGCAGCTTTGCAGCATTGGCGATGACTTGTCTGTCCTGGTGGAATCTCCTGGGCAGGGGTCACATTGGCCTCTTTACCAAAAAGCATTTTACAGTTTTAAAAACTTCACTCATAAGTCCCAGAAGCTTTAGCTGTGACTGCAGTGTCCACTCACATCCCTACTTCTCGGCCACTCAGTGTTGTTTTCATTTAGCTTTTGCACAGACATCTGGAACCTAGAGGACCCAGCTTCCACGGTCCATGGTGCGAAAGATTTCTGAGGCATTTTTTTATTTCTTGCTATGGCTGAATGGGCTGTATCTATCAGCCGGCCCTGAACTGGCTTTGCAATGCAGCTGGAGACAGCTCGGGTGGGATGTTTCCAATCCCAGAGGCTCTGTTTGGGGATGGATTCATTTAAAAAATCTTTTAGAAAGCAAGTTGTCTTCGTGTGCTTGGACTGCCATAACAGAGTGCCACAAATCGGGTGGTGGTGGTGGTGGTGGTGGTGCCTAGGCAACAGACATTTATTCTCTCACACTTCTGGAGGCTGGAAGTCGAGATCAAGGTGTCAGCAGGGATGGTACCTTCCAGGCCTCTCTGCTTGGCTTGTAGACCGCTGTCTTCTCCCTGCATCCTCATGTGTCTCCCCTCTGTGTCTCTGTGTCCTAATCTCTTCTTATAAGCATACCAGGAGGATTGGATTGGGGTCCACCCTAATGACCTCATTTTACCTTAATTACCTCTATAAGGACCCTGTCCCCAAATACCATCACATTCTGAGGTCCTGGGGGTTAGGACTTTAACATGTGGGTTCTGGGGGTACACAGCTCAGCCTGTAACAGGGGGATGTGAAGTGTTCACGTCTCTCCTCCCCAAGTCCCAGCTCTCCTGAGCCCTGTCGGCATCCGTGGGGCACCCTGTCATAGGAAATGTGATTCTCATTTGTGTGCTGTTCACTCCTCACCCACCTTGGCTTGGGAGAGAAATGGGGACCCATTGGCTGGGTCTCAGGCGGGTCCTACACTGGGTCATACCCTCTCCCAACCCCTGGCTCCTGAGCTGGGATTTTTATGACATGCCGACCCTCTGAGTTTGCTCAGTATTCACTGCCCCAGCAAGATGGGCCTTTCTCTTCTCTTTGATTTTTGCCTTTCTGCTGTAGATCAGAGCTATTAAGTTGTTAATATTAAATTGAATACCAATGTTCAAGGCTTAGAAATAAAAAACAAGACAAACAAAACAAAACAAAAACAAAACAAAAAAAGACTCAAGTTCCATCAGGCCCCTAAAAGTGCAGGCAAATGTAACACATGAGAAGGTATGCTATACTCCATAAGAGGTACTAGATATTTTCTAATTTACACAGACAAATAGGAGGATATGTGTGGAAATGGTTATTAAGGATGTGGGATAATGGTGGAAAGAACATAAAGTTGGATCAGGGTGAATTTATTGACATAGGCCCACTAAGCAGAGATCCCACATTTAATGTTGCAACTAGGAGAACTACAAAGGGCTCTATGAGTTTGGTTGGTTGGCTAACACATGGCCCAAAATGTGGTCCATGGTAAGTGAATTACAAATGCCAGACCTATCCTTGGTTTACTGTAGAAGAAATAATTCGAAGTCTTAAGAAGTTTGGAAAGTTACAGTGGATTTGTCATTTAAGACCTTTTCACCCTGCTTAGGAGGCCCCACAGGACACACTTTTTACCATGAATGTGAGAAATAAATTCATGAGGGGAGCCCCAGCATTCTTGAAGAGCTTCATGATCACTGTTCTCTGTAGACCACAGCTTACAGTGGGAACTGCCACCGCTGAATTGGGGAGCCTACAGGCAATGGGAGTAATTGTATCCCCAGGATGGCAGGGGCCAAGTGGCATCACTCAACCTCCGAAGGTAAGGTGGGTATGATTACCATAATGAACAGCGGAGTTAAAGCGACAATTGGAAAAGTCTGGCGTCTAGAGGCCTATGCTGTTTGCTAATTGATCATGATGTTTCTAGAAGAGTCATACACAGGAAACCTACTAAAGTCTTACTTGATCTGTATAACCAGAAAAATTCTAGGTCAAGTGAACAAAACTTAAAAAAGACAAACAAACCCATGGGGGGGTCACAGCCCCACAATCAATCCCCTGACTTGAGCCAGATAAACTTGACCAGAGCCACTTGAATGTAGGGGTGGCTGGGTCCCCTTGGGGAAGGTCTTTTGTAGACTCACTTACAGAACCAGCTAAGTGGCAATTCCTTGCAGGGCTTGGGCAAGGTTCTGTGGGAGGCTGTATATATTCTGATCCACCATCCAATATATGGTGGTTTTTCTCCCATAGCCAGGCTTCACAGGTCCAGGAATCAAGGGGTGGAAATGGTAGTGGGACTCCCATTCACTGTCACACCTAGTGGCCCACTAGCACAAAGTTGGCTTCCTAACCCCATGATATTATGCTCTGCTAGCTTAAATAGAGGTCTTAGTTCCAAATGGAGGAGTGCTTCCACCAGGAACACAACAATGATTCCATTGAATTGAAAATTAACACCACCACCTAGCCACTTTGGGCTCCTCATGCCTCTGAATCAACAGGTAAAGAAGGGAGTTGCTGTGCTGGCTGAGGTTATTGATCCCAACTACCGGGGGAAAATTGGACTGCCACTTCACGATAGAAGTATGGCAGAGTATGTCCAGAATACAGGAGATCCTTAAGGTATCTCTGAGTAATAACATGCCCTGCGATTAAATCCAATGGAAAACTGCAATAACCTAATTCAGGCAGGACTACAGATGGACCAGACACTTCAGGAATGAAAGTCTGTGGCACCCTACCAGATGAAAAGCCATGGCTGGCTGGCTGAGGGACTTGCTTAGGGCAAAGGGGATACGGAATGAGTAGTAGAAAAAGGTAATTACAAATATCAGCTATGGCCACGTGACCAGCTGCAGAAAGGAGGACTTTTAACTGTTATGAGTATTTCTTCCTTATTTTGTTATGAATATGTTCCTTATATCTATATCTATCTAATAACACTTCTTTTCCTCTGTCATCCCCTTATCTTGCAACATAAGATATATTGACTTGATATCTTATTCATTTAAACATCGTTAAATGTGTGTCATAGTGTTTAAGTTAGGGGATCTCAAGAGAGAATAAACATCACCCAAGGACTTTGCATCCTGTTGTGGTAAAAGGGTTAGTGTGTTTTCATTTGTATGCAGGCTAGTTGTATCATGATAGGTGGAAGCATGGCCTTGTTATTGTCTTTATTTAAAGGTTAAGTACAGTTTAAGGTGATACATATGGGTATCAAGATGACAAGGAGTGGACTTTTGATGGTTAGTTTTATGTGTCAACTTAGCCGGGCCACTGTGTGCAGATATGTGGTCAAACTTTGTCCTGGATGTTTCTGTGAGGGTATTTTAGATGAGATTTAACATTTAAATCAGAGGACTTTGAGTGAAGCAGACTTCCCCTCTTAATGCATATAGGTATCATCCGATCTGCTGAAGGCCTGAATAGACCTCCCCCTGATCAAGAGGGATTCTGCAGCAACAATGTTCCCCTGGTCTTCAGCCTGACAGTCCATCCTACAGGTTATGGTCTTGCCATTGTACCCAGGATTTGTTGTAATCTGGTATGGTAAGATGAAAGAAATGGAGTCAACTGCCTTTGAGAGAAAATTTTATTACTCACAATATCTCAGAGCGTGAGAGGCATCGCACACCACACAGGGCCAAATGGGGTCACCTGCAGGGAGAAGAAGAGAGAGGAACTTGGACAAAGTATTTTACTATGATGGCAAGAAGTAGCTGGGTGGAGATGTCCCCTATTGGGAAAGAAGCAAAACACGTGTGTTGACACCAGTGGATGGAGGGTTTGTAGGCTATTAATTCTACCATTTATTTGCTAAGGGTGATCCAAGAATGGTCCATAAAGTTAACCCACTATTTTGCCAAATTCTAAAGTGTTGCACATAAGGGCAACAATGCAGGGCTTACTCTGTTTGCTTTTATAGTGGGGAAAAACACTCCAAGGGACCTTTGAAGCACTCACCAACGTTTGCATTTGTTTATGCAGCAATGATATGCTAGAGCTACCTCAAACCAACTGGTGGTGATTAGTCGATCATTAAAAAGTTTAGGAAATTTTGTGAGTCCGTTGGGAAGCATATCATTAGTGAATATCAAATTATGTAAACTTACAATTAAATAAATTATATTAAAACCAAAGGTAGTAAACACTCAAAACTCATCTTTTCCTAAGTACTTTACTACATCTTACTATTAATCTGTGCTCTTGTGCTTATTTTCATCTACTGTATCTGTATGGTGAAAAAACTATAAATGGCACTCTGCTTCCAAGACTCTGCATTCAGTGACATCATATAGGGAGCTTGAAATGAACCGTGGTGGGAGAAATGAGATCACAGAAATTGGTCAGTGTGTGCTACAACTTTGTCACCCTCCCACAGAGCTGGTTGTTAAACACTAACAGCACACCATATATGTATGTATGCATGCATGTATTGTGTTGTATTTGTGTATGTATATGTTTATATATGAATGTAAGAATGTTTTTACTTGTGAGGGGGCAGGCAGAGGGTTTAACTGAAGTCACAGAAAGAGAACTAGCTCAAGAGATGAGAAAAGGAAGGTGGAGTAATGAAAAGAGCACTCCTGTGGGAGTAAGGAGGCCTAAAAGTTTTTGTTGTTTGACCAGAGGCAAGTTCCTTCACTAATCTCCATGTAAACTGAGGGGTTCACAGTCGATGATCATAGTACTCCATCCATCTCTAAAATTGTATGAATCACTGGTCTATAAAATGACTCTACTGTATTTTCTTAAATGTTTCACACTTACAGGAGGGAGTATAAAATTTTTTTGTAATTTGTACATTGATCAGGCAGAGTGCATGATCACTGCACTCAGTAAGGTCTAGAATCTTGTGAGTAACTTGGAGGCACCCTGTGCAATCTTACTTCGTTGTCCTTTCCTTTCACACACACCTCTCCAACGGATAAGTGTTAATGCGACATTTTGATGTGATGGATTTCCTGCTCCTGCTCTTTTTTAATCCCTGCCTCCTGCCTCTCCTTACTCCCTCTAGTCCCCAGGCAATCACTGATCTGATCTTTGTCAGTATATATTAGTTTGCATTCTCTGGAATTTTACATAAATTTAATCATAGCATATATACTCATTTTCTTCTGGCTTCTTACACTCAGCATATTGAGATTCATTTGATGTTGTGATGTGTATCAATAGTTCATTATTTTTTATTGCTATGAGTATTCCATTATATGGAAATACCACAGTTTGCTTATCCATTCACGTGTTGATGGACCCTAACGATGTTTTATTATTTGGCTATTGCAAATAAAGCTTCTCTGAGCATTCATATACAAGTTTTTGTTTGTACATATGCTTTCCTTTCTCTTCTATTTCTTTTCTAGTCCTAAATTTCTAGGACTAGAATGTCTGGATCATATCATAGGTGTATGTGTAATATTTTAAGAAACCACCTGCTATGGTGTAAATGTTTGTGTTCCCCCCAAATTTATATGTTGAAATCCTAATGCCCAATGTGATAGTATTGGGACATGGGGCTTATGGGAGGTGACAAGGTCATGACAATGGAGCCCTCATGAATAACACTTATGCCCTTGTAAAAGAGGCTCCAGAGAGCCAGCTCGGCCCTTCTTCCATGTGAGAACACAGTGAGAAGGCATCTGGTACAAACCAAGAGGAAAGCCCTCACCAGAACATGACCATGCTGGCTCCTCGATCTTGGACTTCCCAGGCTGCAGAACTGTAAGGAATACATTTCTGTTGTTTATAAGCCACCTAGTCTGTGGTATTTTGTTATAGCAGCTTGAATGGGCTAAGACATATTACCAAACATTTTTCCAGTGTAGTTGTACCATTTTATATTTCCAGCAGCAGTATATTCAAGTTCTAGCTCCACCACATCCTCACCAGTACTTGATAAAAATCAACTTTTTAAACTTTAGCCTTGTTAATAATTGTGTAGTGGTATATTGTGTCTCTGTGTGTGTGTGTGTGTGTGTGTGTGCATGATTTTTAAATTTAAAATTTTTCAAACTATCATCCTGTAAAATTTGTGGGGATTTTGGCATAAAGCCATATGAATTTTAACAAATGTATAGATTAGTGTAACCATTACTGCAATCAGGATATGGAACTGTTCCATCACACAACTACCTTGGCCCCAAATCTCAGCGACCACTGATCTATTCTCCATCAGTATAATTTTGTCATTTTGAGAATGATATATAAATGAAATCGTGCAGTACCTTGTGATCCATCCAAGTTGTCACATGCATTAACAGTTCATTCAATTTAATTGTATGGATGTACCATGATGCATTTTATCCATTTGCCTGTTGAAAGGCATCTGGGTTGTGTCCACTTTTGTGAAATATGCATAGACCTGCCATAAACATTTGCATACAGGTTCTTTAGTGAACATAACTTTTCAATCAATTTTCTGGGTTAGATACCCAGGATTTGGACTGCTGGATCATATGGAAAGTACGGGTTTAAATTTGGAAGAGACTGCAAACACGTGTGCCAGGTTGATCCAACTTTTAGCATTCACCTCAGCAATGTCTGAGGGTTCCAGTAGTTCCACATCATTTCCAGCACTTTGTAATGTGTGTGTCTGTGTGTCTGTGTGTGTGTGCGATTTTAGTCATTTGAGTAGATGCATGTTGGTATCTCCTGTTAGATTTGTTTGCATTTTCCTAGTAGCTAATGATGTTGAACACTGTTCATGTGCTTATGTGTCATCCTTACATCATCTTGGTTGAAATCTCAATGTCTATTGCTCACTTTACAAGTAAGTTTTTTGTTTACTTATTGTTGAGTTTGAGAGTTTTTAGATATTCTGCATACAAATCCTGTTTCAAATATTTTATTTGCAAATATTTTCTTCTAGGCTGTAGCTTATTCTCTCCTTCTTTAATAGTGTCTTTAGGAGAAGAAAAGTTTTTAATCTTGAAATTGTCCAATTTATCAATTATTTCATTTATGGATCACAATTTTGATGTCACATCTAAGAAGTCTTTGTCTAACTCTAATTTATGAAGATATTCCCCTATGCTTTATTCTAAAAGTTTTAGAGATTTACAGTTTACATTTAGACTTTGATCCACTTTGAGTTAGTTTTGGGGTAAGATTTCAGGCTTATCTGGGGGTTCTTTCACATACGATTGGAAATTTCTAGTGTATAAAAATAAGTTTGATTTTTGTGTGTTGATCTTGTATCCTGCCACCTTCCTAAACTCCTTTATTGGTTTTAGAAGTTTTTTGTAGAGTCCTTCTTTGGGTTTTTCTATGTAGACAATAATGTCGTCTGTGATGAAGGATCATTTTACTTTTTCTTTTCCAAATGGTATGCATTTTTAATTCTTCATCTTGCCTTATTTCACTGGCTCAGACTTTTCAGTGCCATGTTGAATAGGATTGTTAGGAGAGAACTTCCTTACCTTATTCCTGATCTCAGGGGAAATGCATTCAGTAATTTAACATTAAGTATAATGTTAATTGTAGGTTTTTGTAAATGTGTTTTGTTTGAGGAAGTACCTACCTTTCTAGTCCTACTTTTATGAGAGTTTTAATCACAAAGTGCATGCATGTTGCACTTTGTCTAATACTTTTTCTGCATCTATTGTCATAATCATATGGTCTTTCTTCTTTAATCTGTTAATATGATGGATTACATTTGTTAATTTCCAAATATTGAAACAACCTTGCATTCCCATGGCACATTACTTTTCGTCATGGTGTATCATCCTTTTTAATATGTTTCTGGATATCATCTGCTAATAATTCCTTGACAATTATGTGTATCTATGTTCTTTAGAGGTATTGGACTGTAGATTAATTTTTTGGTAATGTCTTTATCTGGTTTTAGTATCAGGGTAATTTCAACCTCATAAACTAGATATGGAGTTTTGATGTTTTCCTCCTCTTCAATGTTTTTGCACAAATGTGTATACAGTGGGAATTATTTCCTCTTTAACTGTTTGGGAGGATTTTCCAAAGAAATCACGAGTGCCTGGAGATTTCCGTTTTAAAATGTTTTTGACTATGAATTTGATTTCTTTAATAGTTATATGAATATTCACATTATCTATTTGGACTTGGAGGCATTTTTAGTAGCTCTTGTTCTTTAAGGAAATAGTCTGTCTTTACGTAAACGATCTAGTTTTCATCGTAGGGTCATCTTGTAGTATTCTGTCTTAATGTTTCCAACTTTATGATGATATCTCCTTGTTCATTCTTTATACTGATATTTGTATCTTCACACCTTTTATATTTGTCAAGTCTTGCAAGAGATTTATTAATTTATTAATCTTTTCCAAGCCAAGATTAGGGTTTTTTTTTGTTGTTTTATTGATTTTCTCTGTTTTTCTGTCTCAGTTGCATTGATTTTGGCTTTTATCTTTTTTTTTCCTTTCCTCTGCCTGATTTGGCTTCACTGTGCTCCTCTTTTCTCCTTTCCTAAGAATGAATCTTAGATTATTAATTTGAGACTTTCCTTCCTTTGTGACATAAGCATTTAAACCTACAAATTTCTCCATAAGGACTGCCTTAGCTGCATCCCACGCATTTTTATGTATTATATTTTTATTACTGTTCACTTCAAAATAGTTTCTAACTTCAACTCAGATCTCCTGCTTGACCTAAGGCTTATTTAGAGGTGTGCTGCTTAATTACATGTGTTAGGAGATTTTTCTGCTATTAATTTCTACTTTAATTTCATCACAGTCTGAGAACCCACTTTGTTTGTTGTCCATTTTCTTAAATCTGGTAAGGCTTGTTTCATGAACCAAGATATTTGGCTATTTGATGAATGTTACATATTCTTTTGAATATAATTTATATTCCCCTTTCTATGTATGAAGTATTCTATATGTCAGTATGTTATATTTGATTTGATGGCCTTGCTCAGTTCTACCTCACTGCTGATTGTCTGTCTATTTGTTCTATCTGTTGCTGAGAGAGAACCCTTGAAATCTCCAAGTATAACTGTGGATTTTATTGTTTCTCCTTGTAGCTGCATCAGTTTTTGCTTTTTGTATATTGAAGCTCTGACAGATGCAGAAATGTTTAGGATTTTTAATGTCCCCTTGATGAATTGACCCCTTTAATCACTGTGACACAATCTCCTTTAAACATGTTGATATTATTAGTTCTGAGACCTACTTTGTCTGAGATAAGTATAGCTACTTTAGGTTTCTTTTGCTTATCATTAGCATGAAATATATGTATATCACAAGCCTATTTTTGCCTTCGAATCTGAATTATGTTTATTTTGGTCAGCTCATTTTTCAATCTTACTCTATTATCCAATCCCATGATATCTGCCTTTTATTTGAAGTAGTATTGGGGCCATTTAGAGGGGTCTGCAAAGAATGGTCACCTACACATTTTTATAAATAAAGTTTATTTTGGAACACAGACTTGCTTATTCATTTATGTATTGACTATGAATGCTTTTTAGTCCAATGACAGATTGGAATAGTTGCACAGAGAATGCAGGCTTTCAAGTCAAGAATATTTACTATGTGGCCCTTTAAGGAAAAGGTTTGCTAGGCCTTGACTTAGACCGTTTAAATTTAATGTGCTTCATGTTCTTTGTTTTCTATATTTCCTTCGTTACCTTTTCCCTCCTTTTTTTAACCTTATTTTGTATTAATTGAATGTTTTTTTTATGATCCCAAGTTATCTCTCTTGCTGGATTACTCACTAAAATTATTCATTTTGCTGTTTTAGTGGTTGTTTTAGGATTTGTAATACAGAGTCTTACTTTATCATGGTCTTCTTTCAAGCGGCACTATACCACTTAAAAAAAATCCTGTTAGAAATTTATAATAGTAAGTTTCCAATCTCTTGCCATATGTTCGTTATGGTATGTTGCCATATATATTACTATTTCATATTTCATTAACCCCACAACATATTGTTATCATCTTTGTTTAAAGAGTCAATTATGTTTTATTTTTACTGTGGCAAAATATATATAATATAAAATTCACCATTATAATTATTTTAAATGTGCAGTCCAGTGGCATTAAGTACATTAACATTGTTGTCAAACCATCACTACTATCCACCTTCAGAACTTTTCATGATCCCATACTGAAACTCTGTACCCATTAAACAATGACTCCCCATTCTCTCCTACCCACCAGCCCCTGGTAACCACCGTACTATTCACTTTCTGTCTCTATGTGTTTGATTATTGTATGTACTTCATATAAGTGAAATCATACAGTATTTGTCCTTTTGTATCTGGCTTATTTCAGCGAGCATAATGTCTTCAAGGATCATCCATGTTGCATCATGTATCAGAACTGTTTTCCTTTGTAAGGCTGAATAGCATTCCATTATATGTATATACCACATTTTTTATTGTGGTACAAACACTTAACATGAGATCTACCCTCATAACAAAATTTTAAGTGCACAATATGGTATTGTTAACTATAGGCACAATGGTGTACAGCAGATCTCTAGAAATTATTCATCTTGTATACCTAATTTTATATCCATTGGACACAAATTCCCCATTTCCCCTTCCCTCCGCCCTCTGGTAACCACCATTCTTCACTGTTTCTACGAGTTAGACTATTTTAGGTACCTCATGTAAGTGGAATCATACAGTATTTGTCCTTCTGTGATCAGCTTATTTCACTCAGCATGATGTCCTCCAAGTACATCCATATTGGCACATATGACAAGATTTCCTTCTGTTTTTTTTTTATTGGAGTATAGTTGATTCACAATGTTGTGTTAGTTTCAAGTGTACAGCGAAGTGATTCAGTTATACATATATTCATTCTTTTTCAGATTCTCAATATTCTGTAATAACCTATATGGGTAAAGAATCTGATTTCCTTCTTTTTTTTTTTTTTTGCAGTACACGGGCTTCTTACTGTTGTGGCCTCTCCCATTTTGGAGCACAGGCTCCAGACGCACAGGCTCAGCGGCCATGGCTTACAGGCCTAGCCTCTCTGCGGCATGTGGGATCTTCCTGGACTGGAGCACGAACCCACGTCCCCTGCATTGGCAGGCGGACTCTCAACCACTGTGCCACCAAGGAAGCCCTTCTTCTGTTTTTAAGTCTGAATAATATTCCACTGTATGCATATACCAAATTTTCTTTATGCATTCATCCTTTGATGAGCTTCAGGTTGTTTCCATATCTTGGGTATTATGAATAATGCTGCAATGAACATGAGAGTGCAGGTATCTCTTTGATATCCTGATTTCAGCTCTTTGGGATATATACTCAGTAGTGGGACTGCAGGATCATATGGTAGCTCTATGTTTAAGTTTTTTGAGAAACCTCCATATTATTTTCCATAGCAGCTGTGTCATTTTACATTGACAAATTCCCCAACACTTGTTATCTTTATATACATGTATATATATAATCACCATCCTAACAGGTGTGAGGTGATATCTCATCATGGTTTTGATTTTCATTTCTCTGATGATTAGTGATATCAAGCACCCTTTCATATATCTGTTGGCCATCTGTATGTCTTTGTTGGAGAAATGTCTATTCAGGTCCTTTGCACATTTTTTACTTGGGTTATTTTGCTCTTGAGTTATAGGAGTTCTTGATATATTTTGGATATTAGTCCCTTTCCAGATATATGGTTTGCACATATTTTCTCCCTTTCCATAGGTTGCCTTTTCACTCTGTGGATTGTTTCCTTTGCCATGCAGAAGTTTTTTTTTAATTTTTTTTTATTTTGATGTAGTTTCACTTGTTTATTTTTACTTTTGTTGTTGTGCTTTTGGTGTCACATTCAAGAAATCACTTCCTACACCAATGACATGAAGATTTTTCCCCTAAGTTTTCTTCTCATAGATTTACAGTTTCAGGTCATATATGTTAAAGCTTTTAATTCATTTTGAGTGAATTTGTGGGTATGTTGTAAGATAAGGGTGTAAATTTATCCTTTTGCATGTGGATATCCATTTTTTCCCAACACCATTTGTTGGAGAGACTATCCTTTCCCCATTGTGTAGTATTGGCAGCATTGTTGAAAATCAATTTATTGTATATGTGTGGGCTTATTTTGGGGATTTCTATTGTGTTTCATTGTTCTATATGTCTGTTTTAAGCCAGTACCATACTGTTTTAATTATGTTTGCTTTGTAATGTATTTTGAAATCAGGAAGTACTTTGTTATACTCGCTCAAGATTGCTTTGACTATTTGGGGTATTTTTGATTCCATGTGAATGTTAGGATTGTTTTCTATGTCTGTGATCGATGTCATTTTGGTTTGGATAGGGATTGCATTGAATCTGCAGATTGCTTTGGGTAATACAGACATTTTAATTACATTACATTTTCCAATCCATGAACATGGGATATATTTCTATATTTTGTGTCTTCTTTCATTTCTTTCATCAATGATTTTGTAGTTTTTGGTGTACATCTTTCACCACCTTGGTTAAGTTTATTCCTAAATATTTTATTCTTTATGTTGCTACTTGAAATGGGATTTTTTTATAGATACATATTTATTTTTCATAATAATAACTTTATAAACATATATAAGCATACATTGCAAATAAATATACTGGTTTTTCTGATGTTTCTGCCCAGGCTTGCATTGTGCAATATTGATTTTTGGTTGGTTGGTAAACATAACAGACAAAGGTGGAATGGAAGCTAAAGGTGAGATAAAGCAAACTCTTAGAGAAAGTCACAGCAGTAAGGAATGGTCTGTGGACACTTTTAAATGTGGAAGCCTAGACTCTAGCCCTGATCTTCTAACTACAAATATGACTGAAGTCTGGCTTAGAAATCTGTTTTAGGAAAATTTAAAAGTTCATTCCGATGCACAGCCTTAGTTAAAACACTATTATAGAAGGATATTGGAAACAGGATATTATGATAGGAATTTAGGCAAAGACCAGATAAACAGGCATTGGACAGATACCCAATATTAGACTCAAGTACAAAAGAGTGTATTGGTCAAAAAGAAAGATCTGAGGTATAATCACCAAAAGATCTACAAATGCTAAGACCTTTGTTACTAAGAAATAAGGAAGGAAGTTTCTCCTGCTTAGAGCAAGATTGTGTTTGTATTTGAGGATAGAATTGAGCCTCCAGATATAGGATAAACAGCTCTTGATACAGAATTTGAAGAAGATTTTGACATTAATCACAGAGTCAAAGAGACCATTTCAGTAGCCCCTTCTTCTGGAATCCTCATTTGATTATAGAAAATTCACTTTTCATGAGCATGAAAAATCACCAGTGAGTTAAATTAGCAGAAGATTGGAAAAGCATGAGCAGGTTTTTAATTATAGCCTTTATTTGGAGAATACCCTCAATTTTAACCTGCTCTGAATTGGTATGCAGAACTTCAAAAGGAACAAAATCACTAGCAGCTCTTCCTCGTAAACAGTGCAACTGATTCACAGATCATGGTCCACATCAATCTTCACGCCTTACATTTGCTCTGTACAGCTGACTTTAAATAGACAAATGATCAACAAATGCCTACTAGCTCAATATTTAGGCAAGAAAACTCCAAATAACTACCTCTAGGTTCGCCAGTAAGTAAAGCAGCAACGTGTATAAAATAGGGCACTATGAGTTTCATTAGTTTGTTTTTCCATTAAAAAGCACTTTAAGTCGATTGCAAAATGAAACAAGGTTTGTTTGCTTTCCTCTTATATCTAGCTTGGATACCAGCTGGCAGTTTGTTGGCTGTCTCTCAGTCAAATCCAATAGAATCATTGTCCTTTGGATTTTTATTTGCTTCTCAAAAGAAGCCTAATCTTGCACAGGAATTGTGTTACTGTAACATGTGTCCATATCTCAACAACACATGTCCCTTCCTTCATGGCAAAGCAAATTTCCTATTTTTTCTGAATAAACTTAATAAGGAGGTGATTAAAATTCAGTGTCACATCTAACATTCCATTGCTGCATAGTACCTTGGAATGCCAAAAGTTACACAGACAAAATGCACTGAGCCAAGTTACACGAAGGCAATGTCAGTGCATTGGTGACCCTTGCTGGGAATCCTTTGGTCAGGAGGCAGGAACAAAGCAGTGGAAGAGGCAGAGCAGTGGAAGCAGGGTCATTTTCTGAATGAATATTTTTATCTTTTTTATTAATTCATCTACACTCACACAGAGCACTTGTTCACAAATAATTTTTCACTGTTTGGATAGAGACACAATAAGAGTAAAGGGTTAGAATGGCAAGGATGAAGGCCCTCAACTTATGCTTTCAGTTAGCATTTTTTTTTAAATGAAAAAGGAGAGACATATGATCCCAATTATCCTTTATCAACTAAATGACAGTATTAAAAGAGGAAAAAATATTGAGCGCTTATCATTTGCAAAGCAGTGTCCTTGACTGTATGAGAGGCAGATAAAAAAGAAAGTCAAGCCTGAAAGGAAATGTTAGAATTTAATTACAAGTTTTCTTGTTCTCCAAGTGTTTTGCATGTCAATGTTATGTCATATGCATGTCCTGTCACCTCAAAATTTTGGCAATTCAACTGTAGAGTACATCTTGAATGGACTGCCAAATATTTGCTTACAAAAAATGGGAGAAATTGTTTCAATGAGCACTGCAGATGATTTTTTAAATGCATCCCAAATGAATAATGCAAACAAAATATTTCATTTTCACTTAATTGAATTTCAAAATAATATAAGTAATAATACATATGTTTTAAACACACTAACCATATGAAATGTGCAACAAAATGCTAACATCTCTCCTTCTCATCTCCAGTTCTAACTTCATGAGTTTAGTGTGTGCCCATACAGTTTAGTGTGGCAAACTGCATATCATCGTAATTTTAATTTGCACTTTCCTGACCACTAATAAGAATGAATGTTTAAAATGTTAATTGGTCACTTAAAGTCTGTTAACAACATCTGAATTCAAAGTCCTCATCTTCTAATTCTCCAATAAAAGCAGAAGTTAGAGGGAGTGGAGGGGAAGATGGTGGAAGAGTAAGACGCAGAGATCACCTTCCTCCCCACAGATACACCAGAAATAAATCTGCACGTGGAGCAACTCCTACAGAACACCTACTGAATGCTGGAAGAAGACCTCAGACCTCCCAAAATGCAAGAAACTCCCCACGTACCTGGGTAGGGCAAAAGAAAAAAAGAAAAAACAGAGACAAAAGAATAGGTATGGGACCTGCACCAGTGGGAGGGAGCTGTGAAGGAGGAAAGGTTTCCACACACTAGGAAGCCCCTTCATGGGCGGAGACTGCAGGTGGCAGAGGGGGAAAGCTTCAGAGCCGCAGAGGAGAGCACAGCAACAGGGGTGTGGAGGGCAACGCGGAGAGATTCCCGAACAGAGGATCGGTGCCGACCAGCACTCACCAGCCCGAAAGGCTTGTCTGCTCACCCGCTGGGGCAGGCTGGGCTGTGAGCTGAGGCTGGGGCTTTGGTTGGAGCACAGGGAGAGGACTGGAGTTGGCTGCGTGAAAACAGCCTGAAGGGGTTAGTGCACCACAGTTAGCCGGGAGGGAATCCGGAAAAGGTCTGGAGCTGCCGAAGAGGCAAGAGACTTTTTCTTCCCTCTTTGTTTCCTGATGCGCTAGGAGAGGGGTTTAAGAGTGCTGCTTAAAGGAACTTCAGAGACGGGCGGGAGCAGCAGCTCTCAGCGCAGACCCCAGAGATGGGCGCGAGCCGCGGCTAAAAGTGGGGACCCAAGAGATGGGCGGGAGACGCTAAGGCGGCTGCTGCCACCACCAAGGGGCCTGTGTGGGAGCACAGGTCACTATCCACACCCCTCTTCCAGGGAGCCTGTGCAGCCCGCCACTGCCAGGTTCCCGGGATCCAGGGACAACTTCCCCGGGAGAAGGCACGGCGGGCCTCAGGCTTGTGCAATGTCACGCTGGCCTCTGCTGCCGCAGGCTTGCCCCGCACTCTGCGCCCATCCCTCCCCCCAGCCTGAGTGAGCCAGAGCCCCCGAATCAGTGGCTCCTTTAACCCCATCCTGTCTGAGCAAAAAACAGACACCCTCCAGCGACCTACACGCACAGGCAGGGTCAAATCCAAAGCTGAGCCCCTGGGAGCTGTGAGAACAAAGAAGATAAAAGGAAATCTCTCCCAGCAGCCTCAGAATCAGCGGATTAAAGGTCCACAATCAACTTGATGTACCCTGCACCTGTGGAATACATGAATAGACAACGAATCATCCCAAATTGAGGAGGTGGACTTGGAGAGCAAGATTTATTATTTTATCCCCTTTTCCTCTTTTTGTGAGTGTGTATGTGTGTGCTTCCCTCTGAGATTTTGTCTGTATAGCTTTGCTTCCACCATTTCTCCTAGGGTTCTATCCGTCCGTTTTTTTTAAATTGTTTTTCTTAATAATTAATTTTAATAACTTTATTTTACTTTAACTTCTTTCTTTCTTTCTTTCTTTCTTTCTTTCTTTCTTTCTTTCTTTCTTTCTTTCTTTCTTTCTTTCTTTCTTTCTTTCTTTCTTTCTTTCTTTCCTTCCTTCCCTCCTTTAGACAAGGAATCATCCCAAATTGAGGAGGTGGAATTGGAAGCAAGATTTATGATTTTTTCCCCTTTTCTTCTTTTTCTGAGGGAGTATGTGTATGCTTCTGTGTGATATTTTGTCTGTATAGCTTTGCTTCCACCATTTGTACTAATGTTCTATCCATCCCTTTTTTTTCTAAATAATTATTTTTAATGTAATAACTTTATTATATTTTACTTTATTTTATTTTACTGTATCTTCTTTTTTATTTATTTTTCCTTCCTTCCCTCCTTCCTTCCTTCCTTCTTCCCTCCCTCCCTCCTTTATTTCTTTCCTTCTTTCCTTCTTTTCTTCTTTATTTTTTCTTTCTTCCTTCCTTCGTTCCTTCCCTCCTTCCTTCCTTCCTTCCCTCTTTTCCTTCTTTCTTTCTTTCTCCCTATTTCTACTAATTCTTTCTCTCTATTATTTCTACCTTTTATTCTGAGCCATGTGGATGAAAGGCTCTTGGTGCTGCAGCCAGGAGTCAGTGCTCTGTCTCTGAGGTGGGAGAGCCACTTCAGGACACTGGTCCACAAGAGACCACTCAGCTCCACATAATATCAAACGTGGAAAATCTCTCAGAGATCTCCATCTCAACACCAGCACCCAGCTTCACTCAACGACCAGCAAGCTACAGTGTTGGACACCCTATGCCAAACAACTAGCGAAACAGAAACACAACCACACCCATTAGCAGAGAGGCTGTCTAAAATCATAATAAGTCCACAGACACCCCAAAACACACCACAAGATGTGGACCTGCCCACCAGAAAGACAAGATCAAGCCCCATCCACCAGAACACAGGCACTAGTCCCATCCAGCAGGAAGCCTACACAACCGACTGAACCAACCTGAGCCACTGGGGACAGACATCAAAAACAATGGGAACTACGAACCTGCAGCCTGCAAAAAGGAGACCCCAAACACAGTAAGATAAGCAAAATGAGAAGACAGAAAAACACACAGCAGATGAAGGAGCAAGATAAAAACCCAGCAGTCCTAACAAATGAAGAGGAAATAGGCAGTTGACATGAAAAAGAATTCAGAATAATGATAGTAAAGATGATCCAAAATCTTGGAAATAGAATAGGCAAAATGCAAGAAACATTTAACAAGGATATAGAAGAACTAAAGATGAAACAAACAATGATGAACAACACAATAAATGAAATGAAAAATACTCCAGATGGGATCAATAGCAGAATAACTGAGGCAGAAGAACGGATAAGTGACCTGGAAGATAAAAGAGTGGAAATAAATACTGCAGAGCAGAATAAAGAAAAAAAATGAAAAGAACTGAGGACAGTCTCAGAGACCTCTGGGACAACATTAAATTCACCAATATTCAAATTATAGGGGTTCCACAAGAAGAAGAGAAAAAGAAAAAGAGCTGAGAAAATATTTGAAGAGATTATAGTTGAAAACTTCCCTAATATGGGAAAGGAAATAGCTAATCAAGTCCAGGAAGCACAGAGAGTCCCATACAGGATAAATACAAGAAGTACGCCAAGACACATATTAATCAAACTGTCAAAAATTAAATACAAAGAAAGCATATTAAAAGCAGCAAGGGAAAAACAACAAAAAACACACAAGGGAATCCCCATAATGTTAACAGCTGATCTCTCAGCAGAAACTCTGCAGGCCAGAAGGGAGTGATAGGACATACTGAAAGTGATGAAGGAGAAAAACCTGCAAGCAAGATTACTCTACCCAGCAAGGATCTCATTCAGATTTGATGGAGAAATTTAAATCTTTACAGACAAGCAAAAGCTGAGAGAGTTCAGCACCACCAAACCAACTTTACAACAAATGCTAAAGGAAATTCTCTAGGCAAGAAACAGAAGAGAAGGAAAAGACCTATAATAACGAACCCAAAACAATTTAGAAAATGGGAATAGGAACATACATATCGATAATTACCTTAAATGTAGACGGACTAAATGCTCCCACCAAAAGACACAGGCTGAATGAATACAAAACAAGACCCATATATATGCTGTCTACAAGAGACCCACTTCAGACCTAGAGAAACATACAGACTGAAAGTAAGGGGATGGAAAAAGATATTCCTTGCAAACAGAAACCAAAAGAAAGCTGGAGTAGCAATTCTCATATCAGAAGAAATAGGCTTTAAAATAAAGATTATTAGAAGAGACAAAGAAGGACACTACATAATGATCAAGGGATCGATCCAAGAAGAAGATATAACAATTGTAAATATTTATGCACCTAACATAGGAGCACCTCAATACATAAGGCAAATACTAACAGCCATAAAATGGGAAATCGACAGTAACACATTCATAGTATGGGACTTGAACACCCCAATTTCACCAATGGACAGATCATCCAAAATGAAAGTAAATAAGGAAACCCAAGCTTTAAATGATACATTAAACAAGATGGACTTAATTGATATATATAGGACACTCCATCCAAAAACAACAGAATACACATTTTTCTCAAGTGCTCATGGAACATTCTCCAGGATAGATCATATCTTGAGTCACAAACCAAGCCTTGGTAAATTTAAGAAAATTGAAATTGTATCAAGTATCTTTTACGACCACAACGCCATGAGACTAGATATCAATTACAGGAAAAGATCTGTAAAAAATACAAACACATGGAGGCTAAACAATACACTACTTAGTAACGAAGTGATCAATGAAGAAATCAAAGAGGAAATAAAAAAATACTGAGAAACAAATGACGATGGAGACACAACGACCCAAATCCTAATGGATGCAGTAAAAGCAGTTCTAAGAGGGAATTTTATAGCAATACAATCCCACCTTAAGAAACAGGAAACATCTCGAATAAACAACCTAAACTTGTACCTAAAGTAATTAGAGAAAGAAGAAAAAAATACCCCAAATTTAGCAGAAGGAAAGAAATCATAAAAATCAGATCAGAAATAAATGAAAAAGAAATGAAGGAAACAATACCAAAGATCAATAAAACTAAAAGCTGGTCCTTTGAGAAGATAAACAAAATAGATAAACCACTAGCCAGACTCATCAAGGAAAAAAGGGAGAAGAATCAAATCAATAGAATTAGAAATGAAAAAGAGGAAGTGACAACTGACACTGCAGAAAAAAAAGATCATGAGAGATTACTACAAGCAACTCTATGCCAATAAAATGGACAATCTGGAAGAAATGGACAAATTCTTAGAAAGGTATAACTTTCCAAACTGAACCATGAAGAAATAGAAAATATGAACAGACGAATCACAAGTAATGAAATTGAAACTATGGTTAAAAATCTTCCAACAAACAAAAGCTCAGGACCAGATGGCTTCACAGGCAAATTCTATCAAACATTTCGAAAAGAGCCAACACCTATCCTTCTGAAACTCTTCCAAAACATTGCAGAGAGAGGAACACTCCCAAATTCATTCTACGAGGCCACCATCACCTTGATACCAAAACCAGACAAGGATGTCACAAAGAAAGAAAACTACAGACCAATATCACTGATGAACATAGATGCAAAAATCCTCAACAAAATACAAGCAAATAGAATCCAACAGCACACTAAAAGGATCATGCACCATGATCAAGTGAGGTTTATTCCAGGAATGCAAGGATTTTTCAATCGACGCAAATCTATCAATGTGATAAACCATATTAACAAATTGAAGGAGAAAAACCATATGATCATCTCAATAGATGCAGAGAAAGCTTTTGACAAAATTCAACACCGATTTATAATAAAAACCCTGCAGAAAGTAGGCATAGAGGGAACTTTCCTCAACATAATAAAGGCCATATATGACAAGCCCACAGCCAAAATCATCCTCAATGGTGAAAAACTGAAAGTATTTCCACTGAGATCAGGAACAAGACAAGGTTGCGCACTCTCACCACTCTTATTCAATATAATTTTGGAAGTTTTAGCCACAGCAATCAGAGAAGAAAAGGAAATAAAAGGAATCCGAATCAGAAAAGAAGAAGTAAAGCTGTCACTGTTTGCGGATGACCTGATACTATACATAGAGAATCCTAAAGATGCTACCAGAAAACTACTAGAACTAATCAATGAATTTGGAAAAGTAGCAGGATACAAAATTAATGCAGAGAAATCTCTTGCATTCCTATACACTAATGATGAAAAATCTGAAAATGAAATCAAGAAAACACTCCCATTTACCATTGCAACAAAAAGAATAAAATATCTAGGAATAAACCTACCTATGGAGACAAAAGACCTGTATGTGGAAAATTATAAGACACTGATGAAAAGAATTAAAGATGATACAAATAGATGGAGAGATATACCATGTTCTTGGATTGGAAGAATCAACATTGTGAAAATGACTCTACTACCCAAAGCAATCTATAGATTCAATGCAATCCCTATCAAACTACCACTGGCATTTTTCACAGAACTAGAACAAAAAGTTTCACAATTTGTATGGAAACATAAAAGACCCCAAAAACACAGAGCAATCTTGAGAATGAAACATGGAGCTGGAGGAATCAGGCTCCCTGAATTCATACTATACTACAAAGCTAAAGTAATTAAGACAGTATGCTACTGGCACAAAAACAGAAAGATAGATCAAAGGAACAGGATAGAAAACCCAGAGATAAACCCACGCACATATGGTCACCTTATCTTTGATAAAGGAGGCAGGAATGTACAGTGGAGAAAGGACAGCCTCTTCAATAAGTGGTGCTGGGAAAACTGGACAGGTACATGTAAAACTATGAGATTAGATCACTCCCTAACACTATACACAAAAATAAGCTCAAAATGGATTAAAGACCTAAATGTAAGGCCAGAAACTATCAAACTCTTAGAGGAAAACTTAGGCAGAATACTCTATTACATAAACCACAGCAAGATCCTTTTTGTCCCACCTCCTAGAGAAACGGAAATAAAAACAAAAATAAACACATGGGACCTAATGAAAGTTGAAAGCTTTTGCACAGCAAAGGAAACCATAAACAAGACCAAAAGACAACCCTCAGAATGGGAGAAAATATTTGCAAATGAAGCAACTGACAAAGGATTAATTTCCAAAATTTACAAGTAGCTCATGCAGCTCAATAACAACAACAACAAAAGAACCCAATCCAAAAATGGGCAAAAGACCTATATACACATTTCTCCAATGAAGATATACAGACCGCCAACAAACACATGAAAGAATGGTCAACATCATTAATCATTAGAGGAATGCAAATCAAAACTACAATGAGATATCATCTCACACCAGTCAGAATGGCCATCATCAAAACATCTACAAACAATAAATGCTGGACAGGGTGTGGAGAAAATGGAACACTCTTGCACTGCTGGTGGGAATGTGAATTGGTCAGCCACTGTGGAGAACAGTATGGAGGTTCCTTTAAAAACTACAAATAGAACTACCATATGACCTAGCAATCCCACTACTGGGCATATACCCTGAGAAAACCAAAATTAAAAAAGAGTCATGTACCAAATTATTCATTGCAGCTCTATTTACAATAGCCCAGAGATGGAAACAACCTAAGTGTCCATTATCGGATGAATGGATAAAGAAGATATGGCACATATATAGAATGGAATATTACTGAGCCATAAAAAGAAATGAAATTGAGCTATTTGTAATGAGGTGGATATACCTAGAGCCTGTCATACAGAGTGAAGTAAGTCAGAAAGAGTAAGAGAAATACTGTATGCTAACACATATATATGGAATTTAAGAAAAAAACATTATGAAGAACCTAGGGGTAAGACAGGAATAAAGACACAGACCTACTGGAGAACGGACTTGAGCATTTGGGAAGGGGAAGTGTGACCTGTGGCAAAGCGAGAGAGAGGCATGGACATATATACACTAACAAACGTAAGTGGGAAGCAGCTGCATGGCACAGGGATATCGGCTCGGTGCTCTGTGACCGCCTGGAGGGGTGGTATAGGGAGGGTGGGAGGGAGGGAGACGCAAGAGGGAAGAGATATGGGAACATATGTTTGTGTGTAACTGATTCACTTTGTTATAAAGCGGAAACTAACACACCATTGTAAAGCAATTATACCCGAATAAAGATGTTAAAAAAGAAAAGCTGAAGGTAGAGCTGCTAAAGTAATTGTATCATAAATAATTTTTTAGGGCACAAAGAACCACCTTCAAATATAGAGAGTTGAGATCCAAATGTATTTACATAGACAGTTCTATTACTTAAGATTACTGTTTGATATAGAACTAGTATTTTTAGCATCTCAGAATGAAGTACAGGTGTTAAATCATCTACATGTGCTTTGTAGCTATTATATTAGACAGCATGGTTCCTAGAGTCTCAGGTATAATAATAAAAATTGCTATATTATAAAAAATTAAACACATTAATACAAATTGAAAATTGAAATTCAAGGAAAGCGTTTCTTAAGGTGTGATCCAAGGATCACCTGAATCAAATCAACTGGAGTGTTGTTGTTTTTTTAACATCTTTATTGGAGTATAATTGCTTTACAATGGTGTGTTAGTTTCTGCTTTGTAACAAAGTGAATCAGCTATACATATAACTGGGGTGTTTCTTAAAGAAGCTGATTTCTGTTTCCCATCCCATGTCCACTAATAATCACTTTCTGGGAGATACACTTGAATCTGCATTTTAACAACTGCTCTACATAATTTTTATGTAACTAAAATTTTAAAAACCATTTGATTTGAGGGACTACAACAAAGTGATAGTTTGTTTGTTTAAATCTAACCAATCTTGCATAAATGAGACAAAAACGATCTAACAAGTAAGTCAGAAAGAGAAAACAAATACCATATGCTAACACATATATATGGAATCTAAGAAAAAAAAAGGTCACGAAGAACCTAGAGGCAAGACGGAAATAATGACACAGACTTACTAGAGAGTGGACTTGAGGATATGGGGAGGGGGAAGAGTAAGCTGTGACAAAGTGAGAGAGTGGCATGGAGATATATACACTACCAAACGTAAAATAGATAGCTAGTGGGAAGCAGCTGCATAGCACAGGGTGATCAGCTCTCTGCTTTGTGACCACCTAGAGGGGTGGGATAGGGAGGGTGGGAGGGAGGGAGACGCAAGAGGGAAGAGATATGAGAACATATGTATATGTATAAGTGATTCACTTTGTTATAAAGCAGAAACTAACACACCATTGTAAAGCAATTATACTCCAATAAAGATGTTTAAAAAATTCGTATCTTGGAAATAAATTTGAAAATAGTAAATGAAAATATTTTTGCCACAAATACCAGTTTACATTAATAAATATTAAAGTGTTTTTAGGCACTCATGGCTTTTCTTAGAGGATCAGCCAAATAAATATTAAAGTGTTTTATAGACATTTAATGTTGTTATAAAATAACTGTACAAAATATTTTCTCATCCTTCTAACTTTAAATAATTATCGAAATATATGTCATTCACTAGGAAAGCATAATAAAAATTAAAGGGCACTGTTTTAAATAACAATGGATGAAGCCTTAGATTTGGGTTTTGTGTTTAGCTATGTGAGGCATTAATCTTTTTAAATATTTTAAAGTGTTTTATTTTTCATTTTTATCAAATTAATACATGTAGAATATTTTAATCAAGTAGTTCTTAAAAATATATAAACCACCCCATCTTCCTCTATCCCACCTCTGCCTTACTTACCAGAAACAGTCACTTTTCATTCTTTTTGCTATTTCTTTTGGTAGTTTCTATATTTCTTAATAATGTCTTAATTCTGCTATTTCCTACTATATAGCACAGGGAACTCTACTAAGTATTCTGTAATAACCTATGTGGGAAAAGTATCTGAAAAGTAATAGATCTATTTATCTATCTATCTATATATATATATATGTATAACCGAACCACTTTGCTGTACACCTGTAACTAACACATCATTGGTACCCAACTATAGTCCAATATAAAAGAAAAAAAATTAAAGTGTTTCTACTATATATAATATAAATAACTAATAAGGCCTACTGTATAGCACAGGGAACTCTTCTCAATACTCTGTAATGACTTTTATGGGAAAAGAATCTTAAAAAGTGTGGATATATGTTTACGTATAATTGATACACTTTGCTGTACAGCAGAAAATAACACAACATTCTAAATCAACTATACTCAAAATATAAAATTAAATTAAATTTAAATTTTAAAAAAATCCTGCTATATCTTGCTTTATCCAGTGTAGGCCTTACCTACTGACTTGCCGACTATCCACCCAATACAAAGGTAGCTCTGGTTTCAGTTAATTGAACTTTACTTTCTTAAGCAGCCTTCTGCCTCTCCACCAACAGAGCAATTTCTAGAGTTTTTTTTTCTTCCCTTTTTTTACTTTCATTTTATGTGCCTATGTTTATAGTTTTGTGTTAAACCAAAGACTCGCTGATCCAGCAAGTTATGCATTTTTCTTGGAGACCTCTGTTTCAAAATATTCAGTGCTTCAATGAGGACTACACAGTCTATACTCTGGTTGCCCCACTGTCGAAACAAGGATGTTTCCTTTTGTTGCTCTCCTGGGTTGAAGCTATTGTTCTTGGATCTCATTCTTCTTCTTTTACTTTCTTGGTTTATTTCCATGTATGCTAAGGCAAATTCCTTATAAATTCAAAAGAAATGGTGTATGGGATGTCATTTCTGCATTTTTGTATTCGAAGATGTATATTTTCTGCTCTTTATTTGATCATTTGGCTGAGAATATATCCTAGTCTAGATTGTAAAACTCAAAAGATGTTAGGGTTTTTTTTAAATTGAGGTATATCTGCTTTATATTAGTTTCTTTTGTAAACTAACTGTTCTGTTAGTTTCTGCCACACAATGAATTGAATCAGCTCTATGTACACATATATCCCTTCCCTCTCGAACTCCCTCCTACCCCCCACCTCATGGCACCCATCTAGGTCACCACAGAGCACCGAGCTGAGCTCCCTGCGCTATACAGCAGGTTCCCACCAGCTATGTATTTTACACATGGCAGTGCACCCATACATCAATCCCACCTCCCAATTCATCCAACACCACTCCACCCTCATGTTCACACATCCATTCTCTATCTCTGCGTTTCTACTTCTCCCCTGAAAAGTAGGTTTATCTGTATTATGTTTTTAGTTTCCAGATATATGCATTAATGTAAGATATTTTGTTTTCTCTTTCTAAATTACTTCACTCTGTATGGCAGACTCTAGGTCCATCCATGTCTCTAAAAATGGCCCAATTTCATTCCTTTTAATGGCTACTATTCCATTGTGTATATGTACCACATCTTCTTTATCCTTTCATCTGTCAAAGGACATTTAGGTTGATTCCATGTCCTGGCTATTGTAAACAGTGCTGTAGTGAACATTGGAGTGCATGTATCCGTTTGAATTATGGTTTTCTCAGGGTATATGCCCATTAGTGGGATTGCTGGGTCATATGGTAGTTCCATTTTTAGTTTTTTAAAGGAACTGCATGCTGTTCTCCATAGTGACTGTATGAATTTACATTCCTGCCAAAGGAGCAAGAGGGTTCCCTTTTCTCCACACCCTCTCCATTTATTGTTCGTAGATTTTTTGATGATGGCCACCCTGGCCACTGTGATGTGATACCTCATTGTAGTTTTGATCTGCATTTCTCTAATAATTAGTGATGTTGAGCATCTTTCCATGAGCCGCTTGGCCATCTGTATGTCTTCTATGGAGAAATGTCTATTTACGTCTTCTGTGCATTTTTTGATTGGGTTGTTTTTTTCTTTTTTTGATATCAAACTCCATGAGCAGTTTGTTTATTTTGGAGATTAAGCCCTTGTCAGTTGCTCTGATAGAAATATTGTCTTCAATTTTGAGGGTTATCTCTTGGTCTCATTCATGATTTTCTTTGCTGCACAAATGTTTTTAAGTTTCATTAGGTCCCATTTGTTTATTTTTGTTTTTATTTCCATTTCTCTAGGAGGTGGGTCAAAAAAGATCTTGCTGTAATTTATGTCAAAGTGTGTTCTTCCTATGTTTTCCTCTAAGAGCTTTATAGTATCCAGCCTTATGTTTACGTCTATAATCCATTTTGAGTTTATTTTTGTGTTTGGTTTTAGGGAGTGTTCTAATTTCATTCTTTTACATGTAGCTGTCCAGTTTGCCCAGCACCACATATTGAAGAGACTGACTTTTCTCCATTGTATATTCTTGACTCTTTCTCATAAATTAGGTGACCATAGGTGCATGGGTTTATCTCTGGTTTTCTATCCTGTTTCATTGATCAATATTTCGGTTTTTGTGTCAGTATGATACTCTCTTGATTACTGTAGCTTTGTAGTATAGTCTGAGGTCAGGGAGCCTGATTCCTCCAGCTCTGTGTTTCTTTCTCAGGATTGTTTTTGCTATTCGGGGTCTTTTTTGTTTGCATCCAAATTATAGAATTTTGGGTTCCAGTTCTGTGTAAAAATGGCATTGGCAATTTCATATGGATTGCACTGAATCTGTAGATTGCCTTCAGTAGTACAGGCATTTTCACATTATTGATTCTTCCAATTCAAGGAAGTAGTATATTTCTCTATCTGTGTTACCACTGATTTCTTTCATCAGTGTCTTATGGTTTTCTGAGTACAGATCTTTTACCTCCTAAGGAAGATTTATCCTAGGTATTTTATTCTTTTTGTTGCAATGATAAATGGAAATGTTTGCTAAATTTCTCCTGATATTTCATTGTCAGTGCATAAGAATGCAAGAGATTTATTTACATTAATTATGTATCCTGCAGAGGGGGCACCCACTTCCTCCTGCTCACTGACTCCCTGGCCCAGGATGGCCCTTGAACCCTCGTGCCTGCACCCAAAGTGGCCACCGTCCTTCTCCACTCCCCAAAAGCATCCATGGGCACCCACCCTCCCCAGGCACCACTGGTCTATTCTGCCCTCCAGGCGCCCTCTCCAGAGCCCCCACACACATCACCCTGGAACCTGGCTGGTGTTGGAAATGTCCATAGAGCAACAGCCCTGTGGCTGACATGGTCCTGGTGCTCCAGCTGTGTCAAGCCTGTGCCTCTGAAGAGGTAGAGCCAAGTTCAAGACATTCGTCCACCACAGACCTCCTGGCTCCACATAATATCAAATGCCGAAAGCTCTCCCAGAGACCTCCATCTGAAAGCTAAGACCCAGCTCCACTCAATGAGCAGCAAGCTAAAGTGCTGGACACCCTGTGCGAAACAACTACCAAAACAGGAAAACAACCACACCCATCAGCAGAGAAGCTGCCTAAAATCATAATAAGGTCACAGACACCACAAATCATATCACCAGACGTGGTCCTGAACAACAGAAAGACAAGATCAAGCCTCATCCACCAGAACACAGGCACTAGTCCCATCCACCAGGAATCCTACACAACCCCACTGGGGGCAGACACCAAAAACAATGGGAACTAAGAACCTGCATGCTGCAAAAAGGAGACCCCAAACACAGTGAGTTAAGCAAAATAAGAAGACATAGAAACACACAGAAAATGTAGGAGCAAGGTAAAAACCAACCAGACCAAACAAAGGAAGAAGAAATAGGCAGTCTACCTGAAAAACAATACAGAATAATGGTAGTTAAGTTGATCCAAAATCTTGGAAATGGAATAGAGAAAATACAGGAAATGTTTAACAAGGACACAGAAGAACTAAAGAGCTAACAAACAATGATGAACAACAAAATAAATGAAATTAAAAATTCTTTAGAAGTAATCAAGAGCAGAATAACTGAGGCAGAAGAACAGATAAGTGACCTGGACGATAAAAAGAGTGGAAATAACTACTGCAGAGCCGAATAAAGAAAAAAGAATGTAAAGAAAGTAGGACAGTCACAGAGACTTTTGGGAAAATATTAAACCAACATTCGAATTATAGGGGTCTCAGAAGATGAAGAGAAAAAGAAAGGGACTGAGAAAATACTTGAAGAGATTATAATTGAAAACTGTCCTAACATGGGAAAGGATATACTCAATCAAGTTCAGGAAGCACAGAGAGTCCCAGACAGGATAAATCCAAGGAAAAACATGCCAAGACATATATTATCAAGCTATCAAAAATTAAATACAAAGAAAAATTATTAAAAGAAGCAAGGGTAAAAACACAAATAACATACAAAGGAGTCTCAGTAAGGTTAAGAGCTGAACTTTAAGGAAAAACTCTGCAAGCCAGAAGGCAGTAGCAGGATACATTTAAAGTGAAGAAAGGGAAAAAACCACAACCAAGATCACGCTACCCAGCAAGGAGCTTATGCTGATTTGGCGGAGAAATTAAATTTGATTTGCTAATATTTTCAGCACCACAAAACCAGCTTTACAACAAATGCTAAAGGAACTTCTCTATGCAGGAAATACAAGAGAAGGAAAAGACCTACCATAACAAAGCCAAAACAATTAACAAAATGGTAATAGGAACATACATGTTGATAATTACCTTAATTGTAAATGGATTAAATGCTCCCACCAAAAGACATAGACTGGGTTAATGGATACAAAAACAAGACCCTATATATGCTGTCGAAAAGAGACCCACATCAGACATAGGGACACTTACAGACTGAAGGTGAGGGGTTGGAGAAAGATATTCCATGCAAATGGAAATCAAAAGAAACCTGAAGTAACAATTCTCATATCAGACAAAATAGTCTTTAAAATAAAGACTATTGCAAGAGACAAAGAAGGACACTACATAATGATCAAGGGATCGATCCAAAAAGAAGATATAATAATTGTAAATATTTATGCAACCAACATAGAAGCAGCCCAATATATAAGGCAAAAGCTAATAGCCATAAAAGGGGAATTTGACAGTAACACAATCATAGTAGGGGATGTTAACACCCCACTTTCACCAATGGGCAGATCAACAAAAATGAAAATAAATGAGGAAACACAAGCTTTAAATGACACATTTAAAAAGATGGACTTAATTGATATTTACAGGACATTCGATCCAAAAACCACAGAATACACTTTCTTTTCAAGTGCTCATGGAACATTCTCCAGGATAGATCATATCTTGGGTCACAAATCAAGCCTTGGTAAATTTAAGAAAATTAGTCACATGGACTAAATAATACACTACTTAATGAACAATAGATCACTGAAAAAAATCAAAGAGAAAATTTTTTTAAAAAGACAATGAAAAAAATACTACCCTATACCTATATGATGCAGCAAAAACAGTTCTAAGAGGGAAGTTTATAACAATACAATCTTACCTCAAGAAACAAGAAACATCTCAAATAAACAACCTAACTTTACACCTAAAGCAATTAGAGAAAGAAGAACAAAAAATCACTGAAGTTGGCAGAGGGAAAGAAATCATAAAGATTAGATCAGAAATAAATGAAAAAGAAATGAAGGAAAGGATAACAAAGATCAATAAAACTAAAAGCTGGTTGTTTGAGAAGATAAACAAAATTGAAAAACCATTAGGCACAGTCATCAAGAAAAAAAGAAGACTCAAATCAATAGAGTTAGAAATGAAAAAGGAGAAGTAACAACTGACACTGCAAAAATACAAAGTATCATGAGAGATTACTACAAGTAACTATATGCCAATAAAATGGACAGCCTGGAAGAAATAGACAACTTCCTAGAAAAGCACAACCTTCCAAGAGTGAACCAGGAAGAAATAGAAAATATAACCAAACCAACCACAAACACAGAAATTGAGACTGTGATTAAAAATCTTCCAACAAACAAAAGCCCATCACTCGATGACTTCACAGGCAAATTCTATCAAACATTTAGAGAAGAGTTAACACCTGTCCTTCTCAAACTCTTCCAAAATATAGCAAAGGGAAGAACACTCCCAAACTCATTCTACGAGGCCACCATCACCCTGATACCAAGACCAGACAAAGGTGTCACAAAGAAAGAAAACTACTGGCCAATATCATTGATGAACATAAATGCAAATATCTTAAACAAAATAATAGCAAACAGAATCCAGTGGCACATTAAAAGGATCATACATCATGATCAAGTGGGGTTTATCTGAGGAATGCAAGGATTTGATATACGCAAATCAATCCATGTGATCAACCATATTAACAAATTTAGAAGAAAAACCATATGATCATCTCAATAGATGTAGAAAAAGGTTTTGACAAAATTCAACACCCATTTATGATAAAAATCCTCCAGAAATTAGGCATAGAGGGAACTTACCTCAACATAATAAAGGCCATATACGACAAACACACATCGAACATTGTTCTCAATGGTGAAAAACTGAGAGCATTTCTTCTAGGATCAGGAACAAGACAAGGTTATCAACTCTCAACACTATTATTCAACATGGTTTTGGAAGTATTAGCCACAGCAATCAGAGAAGAAAAAATAATAATAAAAGGAATCTAATTCAGAAAAGAAAAATTAAAGCTGTCCCTGTTTGCAGAGGATGTGATATTTAGAGAATATACATAGAGAAACCTAAAGATCCTACCAGAAAACGACCAGAGCTACTCAATGAATTTGGTAAAGTAGCAGGATATAAAATTAATGCTCATGAATCTCTTGCATTCTTATACACTAATGATGAAAAATCTGAAAGAAAAATTAAGGAAACACTCCCATTTACCACTGCAACAGAAGGAATAAAATACCTAGCAGTAAACCTACCTATAGAGACAAAAGACCTGGATGCAGAAAACTATGGGACACTGATGAAAGAAATTAAAGATGATACAAACAGATGGAGAGATATGCCATGTCCTTGGATTGGAAGAATCAACATTGTGAAAATGACTACTACCCAAAACAATCTACAGATTCAGTGCAATCCCTATCAAACTACCAATGGCATTTTTCACAGAACTAGAACAAAAAAATTTTACTATTTTTATGGAAACAAAAAAGAACCCGAATAGACAAAGCAAACCTTGAGAAAGAAAAACGGAGCTGGAGGAATCAGGCTCCCTGACTTCAGACTATATTACAAAGCTACAGTAATCCAGACAGTATGTTACTGGCACAAAAACAGAAATATAGATCAATGGAACAGGATAGAAAGCCCAGAGATAAACCCACGCACATGTGATCACCTTGTTTTTGATAAAGAGGCAAGAATATACAATGGAGAAAAGACAGACTCTTCAAAAGTGGTGTTGGGAAAATGGGACAGCTACATGTAAAAGAATGAAATTAGAACACTCCCTGACACCATACACAAGAATAAACCCAAAATGGATTAAAGACCTAAATGGAATAGCAGACACTATAAAGCTCTTAGAGGAAAACATAGAACATTCTATGACATAAATCACAGCAAGATCTTTTTTGACCCCCCTCCTAGAAAAATGGAAATAAAAACAAAATTAAACGATGGGACCTCATGAAAGTTAAAAGCTTTTGCACAACAAAGGAAACCACAAACAAGATGAAAAGACAACCCTGAGAATGGGAGAACATATTTACAAATGGAGCAACTGACAGAGGTTTAATCTCCAAAATTTACAAGCAGCTCATGCAACTCAATATCAAAAAAACAAACATCCAATCCAAAAATGGGCAGAAGACCTAAATAGACATTTCTCCAAAGAAAATATACAGATTTCCAAGAAGCACATGAAAGGATGCTCAACATCACTAATTATTAGAGAAATGCAAATCAAAACTACAATGAAATATCACCTCACACAGTCAGAATGGCCAACATCAAAAAATCTAGAAACAATAAATGCTGGAGAGGGTGTGGAGAAAAGGGAACCGTCTTGCACTTTTGGTGGGAATGTAATTTGATATAGCCACTATGGCGAACAGTATGGAGGTTCCTTAAAAAAGTAAAAGTAAAACTGCCATATGACCCAGCAATCCCACTACCGGGCATATACCCTGCGAAAACCATAATTCAGAAAGAGTCATGTACCACAATGTTAATTGCAGCTCTATTTACAATAACCAGGACATGGAAGCTACCTAAGTGTCCATCGACCGATGGATGGGTAAAGTTTGGCCTCTATATACAATGGAATGTTACTCAGCCATATAAACAAACGAAATTGTGTTATTTGTAGTGAGGTGAATGCTACTACCGACTGTCGTACAGACTGAAGTAAGTCACAAAGAGAAAAATACTGTATGCTAACACATGTATACCGAATCTAAAAAATAAAATGGTTCTGAAGAATATAGGGTCAGGAATAAAGACGCAGATGTAGCAAATGGACTTGAGAACATGGGGAGTGTAGGGTAAGCTGGGACGAAGTGAGAGAGTGGCATGGACTTATATATACTACCAAATATAAAATAGATCACTAGTGAGAAGCAGCAGCATAGCCCTGGGAGATCACCTAGATGGTTTGTGACCATCTAGCAGGGAGGGATATGGAGGGTGTGAGGGAGACATAAGCTGGAGGAGATGTGGGGATATATGTATGTATGTATATATATATATATATATATATATATATATATATATACACACACATATATACATATATATGTATATATATATATATATATCACTGATTCACTTTTTTATATAGCAGAAGCTAACAAACCATTGTAAAGCAATTATACTCCAATGAAGATGTTATAAAAAATGATTCTACTAGGTATTTGGAAGCTGTGCTCTGCTCAGTCTTCTATAAGTGAATGTGAGCTAAATCCTATTCAATCCACATACAGTGAAGCATTTCCAATATTATCATTATCAATTATTTTAACAAGCTACAAACAAGATGGTTTCAGGACAGTGTTATTTCAATAATGGAACATATTCACAGTATTGCAAACTCTTTTTTTATTTATTTACATTGCTGTAAAGTATGGTTCCTAAAAGCTGCTATGAAGATGCATCATCGCAGTGTTGTAGCTCTGCCTATAAGTGAATCCTTTGCATTTGCCTGTGGAGACTTATTTCTTAAGTTAGAGATATATATGTTGCAAAAATTGATATGGTATTTTTAATTGGAACCTTGCTCTTTCCCTGAATATAGCTTATACTCTGAATTTCAGGCTTGTAGTGAGTTGTTTATGGATACAGATTGTAGATTGCTCCTGGTAGTATGGTCATTTTAACAATATTAATTCTTCCACTCTATGAACACATCACATATTTCCATCTGTTTACATTACATTCAGTTTCTTTCACTGGTGTCTTATAGTTTTCAGAGTACAGGTATTTTATCTTTTTAGGTAGTTTATTTGTAGGTATTTTATTCTTTTTTGTGATTGTAAATCGGATTGTTTCCTTTGTATCTCTTTCTGATCTTTCATTATTAGTGTATGGAAATGCAACTAATTTCTGTATATTTACTTTATATCCTGCAACTGTACTGAATTCATTGATGTGCTCTAATAGTTTTTCGGTAGTGTCTTTAGGATTTTCTATGTATCATGTCATCTGCAAACAGAGACAGTTTTACTTCTCCCTATTCAATTTGGATTCTTTTACTCCTTTTTCTTGTCTGATTGTTGTGGTTAGCTTTTCCAATACTATGTTAAATAGAAGCGGCAAGGCTGGGCATCCGTATGTTGTTCCTTACCTTAGAGGATATGCTGTCAGCTTTTCACTATTGAGTTTGATGTTAGCTGTGAACTGGTAATATATGTCCTTTATTATGTTATGTTCCTTCTATGCCCAGTTTGAAGAGAGTTTTATCATAAATGGATATTGAATTTTGTCAAAAGCTTTTTTTCTGCATCTATTGAAATGATCATATGGTCTTTACTCTTCAATTTGTTAACATGGATTAACACATTGATTTGCTGAATGAAAAATCCTTGTGAATTTGATCATACCCTTGGTCATGGTGTATGATCCTTTTAATATATTGTTGGATTCAGTTTGCTAATATTATGTTGAGTATTTTTGCATCTAAGTTCATCAGTAATATTGTCTATAATTGTCTTTTTTTATGATATCTTTGTCTGGATTTTTGTATCAGGTTGATCTGGGTCTCCTAGAATCAGTTCTGAAACCTTTCTTCCTCTGCAATTTTTTGGAACAGTTTGAGAAGTATAAGGTGTTAATTTTTCTCTAAATATTTGTTAGAATTCCCCTGTGAAGCCATCTGGTTTGGATGTATGCTTATTAGATGTTTTTTAAATTATGTATTCAATATTGTTACTGGTATTTGGCCTGTTAATAATTTCTATTTCTTTTTGGTTCAGTCTTGGGAGATTTTATAATTCTAGGAATTTGTCCTTTTCTTCTAGGTTGTCCATTTAAAAACATTTTTTGTACTATTTTTAAAATCTTTATTTCTCTATGTCCCTGTAATATATTCACTACCACCCACATACACTTAAATGGATGATGAAGTCTTCAATATTAAAGATGAGCCACTGGACCCTTAGAAAACGGTTTTGAAAGATATCTACCATTAAAACACACACAAAAACATGAGAAAGCATGAATGCAGTCCCCCACTACCACATACTATGCAGCTGAGTTTTCTCCATTTGGGGAAATCTCAGGGATCAGCACATCTGGAATGCAATGGATGAACCTCACCCTGGGAAAACCACCTTCATAACCATGGTATCTCCCCTGCCTGGTAAGTATAGTTTGTCCATTTTATTGCCATATAGTTGTTTATAGTAGTCTCTTAAAACCCTTTGTATTTCTGTGGTGTCAGTTGTAACTTCTCTTCTTTCATTTCTGATTTTATTGATTTGAGCCCTTTTTTCTTGGTAGGTTTGGCTAAATGTATATAATTTTTTTTAATCTTTTCATAGATCCAGCTCTTAATTTCATTAATTTTTTAATGTTTTTTTCTTAAGTCTCCATTTATTTCTGTCCTGAACTTTATGATTTTTTACTTCTGCTACTTTTGGGTTTTGTTTGTTTTTCTTTATCTAGTTTCTTTGGTTATAAGGCTATGTTGTTCATTTTGGATTTTTCTTGTTTCCTGTGATAAGCTTGCAACACTCTAAACTTCCCTCTTAGAACTACTTTTGCTGCCTCCCATAGATTTTAGATTTTTGTGTTTTCATTTTCACTTGTCTCCAGGTATTTTTTTCCTCTTTGATTTCTCCAGTGATCCATTGGTTATTTAGTAGCATATTGTTTAACCTCCACATTGTTTTTGCAGTTTTTTCTTATAGTTGATTTCTAGTCTCATAGCATTGCAGATTGAAAAGATCCTTGATATGATTTCAATTTTCTTAAATTTACCGAGGCTTGTTTTGTGGCCTGACATATGAACTATTCTGGAGAATGTTCCATGTATACCAGAAAAGAATGTGCATTCATTCTGTTGCTTTTGGATGTTGCTTTTGGATGCTTTCTACATATACCTTTTAAGTCCTCATAATCTAATGTGTGATTTAAGGCCACTGTTTCCTCATTTATATTCTGTCTGGATGAACTCTCTACTGATGTAAGTGGTGTGTTATAACCCTCACTCTTATTTTGTTACTTTCTACTTCTCCCTTTATGTCTGTTAGTATCTGCTTTATGTATTTAGGTGCTCCTATTTTGGGTGCATACATATTTATAATATTTATAATAATCTTCTATTGGATTGGTTCCTTGATTATTATATGATGTGTTTATTTCTCTCATAACAGTCTTTATTTCAAAGTCCATTTTGTCTGATATAAGTATTGCTTCCCTGGCTTTCTTTTGATTTCTATTTGCATGGAACACCTATTAACATCCCCTTTCTTTCAGTCTGTGTGTGAGTCTTTAGATGTGAAGTGCATCTCTTATAGGCAGCATATATATGAGTCTTGTTTTTGTATCCATTCAGCCACTCTATGTCTTCTGATTGGAGCATTTAGTCTATTTACTTTTAAAGTAATTATTCATATGTATGTTCTTATTGCCATTTTGTTAATTGTTTGGGGGTTGTTTTGTATGTCTTTTTAATTTCTTTCTTCTTTTGTTTTCTTCTCTTGTGGTTTGATGACTATCTTTAGTGTTATATTTGGATTCTCTTTTCTTTTCTGTGTGTGTATCTATTATAGATTTTTGATTAGTGGTTACTATGAAGTTTATATATAGCAATTTACATATATACATGATTGTTTTAAGTTGCTGATCTCAATTTCAAATGCATTTTAACAACTCTGTATTCTCCTCGCCTCAGAATGACTACTTTTGTTATCATATTTTACATGCAACTGTGTTGTGTATCCCATAACTGCTTATTGTGTATAGAGACAATTTTAGCACTTTTGTCTTTTAACCTACTTACTAGTTTTGCATATGGATGATTTCCTAACTTTACTGTATGTATGTCTTTATGATGGGCTTTTTCTTTTCATGATTTTTATATTTCTAGTTGTGACCTTTTCTTTTTCACTTAGAGAAGTTCCATTACCATTTCTTGTAAAGTGTTTCTGGCGGTACTGAACTCTTTTAGCTATTGCTTTTCTGTAAAGCTTTTGATTTCTTTATCAGATATGAATGAAAGCCTTGCTATGTAGAGTATTCTGGGCTGTAGGTTTTTCCCTTTCATTACTTTAAATACAATGTCTTTAAATACACTTTAAATACACTATTTAAATACACTTTACACTTTAAATACACTATTTAAATACACTTTAAATACAGGCTCTTCTGGCCTGCAGAGTTTCTGCTGAAAATTCAGCTGACCAGTCTTATGGGAATTCCTTTGTATGTTACTTGTTGCTTTTTCCTTGCTGTTTTTAATAGACATTTTATCCATATTTTTTGCCATTTTAATTGCAATGTGTCTTGTATTCCTCTTTGGGTTAATTCTGTATGGGAGTCTCTGTGCTTCATGGACTTAGATGCCTGTTTCCTTTCCCAGGCTAGTAAAGATTTCAGCTATTATGTCGTCAAATATGTTTTCAACCCCATTTTTCTCTCTTCTTCTTTTGGGACCATTATAATGTGAATATTAGTACACTTGATGTTGTCCCAGAGGTCTCTTAAGCTGTGGTCATTTATTTTCATTCTTTTTTTCTTTTTTCTGTTCAGCATCAGTGATTTCCAATACTTTTTCTTCCAGTTGGCTGATCTGCTCCTCTGTATCACTTAGATGAATTTGATTATTTTTTTTATTTTAAGATTCCACATCAAAGAGAGATAATAAGGTATTTGTCTTTGACACAATTTTTAAAAAATCCATCTATCCATTGATGCACACCTACATTGTTTCCATAACTTGGTGTAAATAATGCCATAATAGACATGGGAGTTTGTATATCTTTTTGAGTTAGCGCTTTTTGTTTTCTTTTTTGTTTTTGTTTTTTGGATAAATACTGAGAAGTGGAACTTCTGGTTCATATGGTAGTTCTACTTTTAATTTTTTGAGGAACCTCTATACTGTTTTCCATAACGGTTGCACCAATTTATACTCCAAACATTAGTACAAAGGACTCCCTTTTCTCATCATCCTTACCAACACGTATTTTTTTTTTAATAACAGCCATTCTAGCAAGTGTGGGAAAAATAACTCTTTGTTATTTACATTTCCCTGATGATTCATGATGTTGAGCACATTTTCATGTACCTGTTGGCTATTGTATGCCTTCTTTGGAAAACTTTCTGTTTAGATCCTGAGCCCATTTTAAAATTGAGGGTTTTTTGTTGTTGTTGTTTTTGTTTTTGCTATTGAGTTTTATAAGTTCTTTATATATTTTGAATATTAGCCCCTTATCAGATATTTGATATGTCATTATTGTCTCCCATTTAGTAAGGCTCCTTGTAATTTTGTTTTATGGTTTCCTCTGCTGTACAGAAGATTTTTAGTATGATATAGCCCCACTTATTTATTTTTGCTTTTGTTGCTTTTGCTTTTGATATCAGAGTAAAAAAGTCATCTCCAACACTTACGTTAAGGAGCTTGCCACCAATGTTGTCTTTTAGGATTGTTATGTTTTCAGAGCTTACATTCAAGTCTTTAATGTATTTTGAGTTAATTTTGTGCATGGTGTAAGATTGTGGTTTTGTTTCATTCTTTGCCATGTTGAAAAGTGTAAATCTTAATGAAATGCCAACCAAAAATAATTACAACATGTGAAACACTGCAAAGCTAATAGGACCCCAGATTTTTTCATCACATCTGCCTTTTTTAATGTGGGGAAGGTGTGGGATGGCTCTGGTGACCACCAGAGACAGAGACCTGGGGGCCTCTGTGCACTTTCTGCAGATATCAAAGAGTATCAGATCTGCCCCTGAGGTCATACAGGAGCTGAAAGAAAGTCCCAGCTGGGGCCAGTCACCGCAATGGTTAGAAAAAAATAAACCCATCTCCACTTCTAACCTTGAAGAACAGATTCTCTAGAAACCATTCATAAAAGTAAAGCAAGAGACATCACCTACGTGACCATCATCTCCATGGATCAATTAATTGAGTGCCTACTATATGGACAGCACAATTAGATGCTTCCTAGATATTTAGTAACCAATTCAAGTAACTGTTATCTCCATTTTATGCATGAAGAAACTAAACAAGCTCAGAGAAGTCAAGTCACTCGCCCAAGGTCACACAGCTGGTAGGTGAGAGATGTGAAAGGAGTAAGAACAAGGCTGGTTCCAACACTCACATTCAAAGAGCAGGGTTGCTCAGCACAAAAGTTGGAATCCCCCCAAATGGTAGCTGGTGTAATGTCTGCTTATGTCATGGTGGCTGTGTTTTCTTACCAGTTAGTATACTTTTTCCAGGGCATCCACTCATGGTCTAGGACTCTGCTGCCTGGCATCCTCAAACTCTGGACCATTGGGTTTGATACTCAGGTTTACTCCCAATGGGCACAGGTATAGTGATGGAGTCCTCACTTCACTGCCAGCTGGTGTCAGAAACTTGCCAGAAAGATGTATGAGGGACTCACACTTCTCTGTGACATATGTTAACCATGACCCTGAATTGAGTTTCCAGATCTCTCACCCAGTGGGTCCTTGGGGACAAATCCTTTATGCTGCCTCTAGTATCATGACTTTTGAAATCTAGCAAACTAGAAATTTACAAAAAGGCACAAAAAATCAGAAATTACCCACAAGTCCCACTACCTAAAATCAATCTCTGTCATTTTGTAAATTTTGAGGCATTTGTTTTTACCTATTTGATGTCCTGCTAGAGTTTTTTTTTTATTTGTCCACTGGTCATTAAGAGCATCCTTCCACTTACATTTAGAAAAAAACCCTAATTCTTAATGACTCATTAACTCATATATGAGACTATAATGTAAATTATGAGATAAAACCTCTATTTTAAAATATCAATGTTATTGTTAATATTTTGCAACCATAAAGAATGTGGTCAAGCATTTCCTTGTTTGTTATTTATGATTTCCTTCAGTAGCATTCCCAGAATTATGGGTCAAAACATATGGATACTTGACACAAATGCCCACACTGTCATCCAGTCTGCATTTCCCAGTCTGCAATGAGTGTGATCCTTCTACTTTTTACCCATACACACTAATCTCTCTTCTTGCAAATATTCCCCTTTAGAGGTAACTACATCATTCCCATTGGCAGTCAGTCTGTAGTCAGGGTAGACAAACTTTTCCCTCTGAGTTTGGAATCCTGAGCTGAATGTCTCCAAGGTAGAGAACCCACCAGAGACAACTTTGCATGTTTTTATTTGCTCTTCCAGTATTCTTATCATGGAAAAACTTTAAAACACCATGGTGCAAGTTGAGAAAATGATAAGTACCATGTAATAGAATCTGTATAAATCTCACAAATAAAACAGTTGCCTGTAGCCTTCACAGCCCCTCTGCTGAGGATAGAATTGAAAAAACTGTAGGTTTTGGCTCCTAAGTCAGGAAATGTTTTGATGGTAAATATGAGGGACAGTGGCAAGATGTAAATCAGGAAGGTGTGACTTCCTCCATGTTCAGGGGTCACACAGCCAACATGTCCCTCTGGGGTCTTAACTGTGGATGCAGACCTCCAGACTGCAACCATGGAAGGGCATGTCTAGAGCACAAGGGGTATGGGAGAGGGTGTACAGACAAGATCTATCAAAGTCCTTGCATGCATGGGGCTCCGTGGCCAATGCTCACACATACACAAAGTAACATCCATCCTGGTAGGGGAAGGGGTTATCTTGGAGAATTAGCTTCCCCTTCTTCCCGCCTTCCATCCCTCCCACTCTCCTTTTGAAGGCAAAATCTGCATGGTGGGTGTGGGGATGCACAGAGCTCTCCATCTGCCTGGGTTCAAATCCAGACTCTGCCACTTCCCAGGTAGGTCATTTAGGTAGCAGATCTATGCCTCAGTTGCTTCACTGGAAAACACTGTACACACCTCAATAGGTTGTTATGAGGATTAAAATGAAATTTTTTGTGCTATTTTGGGCTCGTTCCTAGAGGTTGGCCAAGAGCCTGTGGCTCCAGACTTTCCAATGATGTTGGTAAGCACCTAAACCCCTATATTAAAAGCTTTTCTTGCTTAAGGCAGTTGAGTGTTATGGACTAAAAGTTTGTTTCCCACCCAAATTCTATTTTGAAGCCCTAACCCCTAATGTGATGGTATTTGGAGATGGGGACTTTGAGAGGTTAAGTTTAGATGAGATCATGAGTGTAGAGTCCCCATGAGGCAATTAGTGTCCTTGTAAAAAGAAAAAGATGGTACTTGCTCTTCTCATTCATTCATTCTTCTTCTTCTTCTTTACTTTCTCTCTTTTTCTTTCTTTCTTTCTTTCTTTCTTTCTTTCTTTCTTTCTTTCTTTCTTTCTTTCTTTCTTTCTTTCTTCCTTCCTTCCTTCCTTCCTTCCTTCCTTCCTTCCTTTCTCTCTCTCTTTCTTTATTTCTTTCTCTCTTTCTTTCCCTCTCTCTCTCTCTCCTTCTCCACCTCTGGCATGTGAAGACACAGTGAGAAGCTGGCTATATGTAAGCTAGGAACAGAGTTCTCACCAGGAAACTAATCTACAGGAGCCATCATCTTGGACTTCCAGCCTCCACAACTGTGTGAAATCAATGTTTGTTGCTTAAGCCACTTAGTCTATGTAATTTTGTCATAGCAGCCTGAGGTGACTAATATACTGAGTGATTTTGCTGTTTTGCAACATGTCCCAACTTTTATACTGGGCAGCCCTCCCCATCTCCTTGCCTCAGCCCCTCCACCCTCATTGCTATTTTTGGCATTTTTCATGCATGTGCACATGTTGTTCCCTCTGCCCAGGTTGCCCTTCCTTCTCTCCATCTGCCAGCTGGACTCTTAGCCTCTAAGGCAGAGCTGAATTGCCACCCCTCTTCTGGTGTCATTCATAACATCTTTTCCCAGCACTTTGATGCACCGACAGAGTTAGCAGCCTTCTTCTAGGCCCCCAGTACTTGAACAACATTCATTAACACAATATTCAGCAAATACTGATTGAGCTCCCACCAGATGTCTGGAAATGTTCTTGCCACCGGTGTTCCATAAGAAGAAGCAGAGACAGGCCAGGAATGCACACAGTTTACCTGTTTACCAAGCTCCTTAGGAGCAGAGTGACCTTGGGCAATCCCTGAACTTCTTTCTGCTCCAAATGAAAAGTGAGTCTGTTGTTAGACTACCACCTATAAATGGCCAGACCAGGTCCCCAGCACAAGTCAAAATGTTAGGTAAGTACCAGTGATCACTCTCAGTGGGAGGGACAGGCAACGAACAAGTAGACTGATGTGCAGAAAGCTCTGCCCCTGTCCTGAGAGCTATGAGAATAGTCTGTCTACGGTGGTAAGGGAGGGCTTCCCTGGGAAGTGACACTTGAGTGGAGGTGACTTGAACACCTCTGAGTGTCTACCAGCCTGGATACAGAAGCTTCTTAGGCTGTGATTCCAGCCAGTGGTGGGCCAGGCAGTCCATCTGGCAGAAGAGTTTGGGCTGGCAGGCCAGGGTGCTGTCTGCTGTCCCAGAGTTTGTGTAATACCTGTACTGCTTAGATGGAGGGCTCAGGGGTAAGCAGTCTCAGGGCTGTAGGCTAGAAGATTCCCACTACACCAGTCCCAGTGTCCCTCTCCCTAACTTGCCTGAAAGTTCTTGTCACAGGGCTCAGGTCTGGTGCACAGTAGGTATGGAAGGTGTGGAAGACATCTGAGTGGCTTGGGGAAACTTGCAAAGAGCAGAAGTCCCCCCAAATCAGAACTGAGGCCAGGGAAAGCCAAGTGAGAAGTGAGAAGATATCACATGAATCAGCATTCGAATCTCCCAAGTTTCATCTCACTGTGATTAAAAATCCACAAAATAATCCTAAACATTTTTTTCTTTTTCTTTTTTTTCTTAAGCATCACATTATTTACTTTGAAGAAAAAGGAAGCCACTCAAATGATCAAAAACAGGGGTCAAGAAAGTTTTGTGTTATGTAACCGTGAGAAGTGAAGTTTACAAAAACTATGTTAGCATGTGGAAAAAGCCTACAAGATGAGATTACGTAAAAAAGCAGCATAGAAAATTGTACATTCATTATGATTATGAATACCGTAGGGAAACTTACCCATAGCGGTAGAAAGGACATAGGCCAAAATAGCAAAAGTAATGTTGTTTTTATGGTTTTAATGTTTTCTTCTTATATTTTTTCCATTTTATATATTTTTGTAATAAGCGTACATCACTTGAAATTACTCTTCACAATTTGAATTTTTTATTAATTTCATTTCCTTTTTCCGAATTTTTATTTATTTATTTATTTATCTTTTAACATCTTTTTTTTTTTAATCTTTATTGGGGTATAATTGCTTTACAATGGTGAGTTAGTTTCTGCTTTATAACAAAGTGAATCAGTTATACATATACATATGTTCTCATATCTCTTTCTACTTGAATCTCCCTCCCTCCCACCCTCCCTATCCCACCCCTCCAGGTGGTCACAAAGCACCGAGCCGATATCCCTGTGCTATGCGGCTGCTTCCCACTAGCTATCTACCTTACATTTTTTAGTGTATGTATATCCATGCCTCTCTCTCGCTTTGTCACAGCTCACCCTTCCCCCTCCCCATATCCTCAAGTCCGTTCTCCAAGAGGTCTGTGTCTTTATTCCTGTCTTACCCCTAGGTTCTTCATGACGTTTTTTTCTTAAATTCCATATATATGTGTTAGCATACGGTATTTCTCATTCTCTTTCTGACTTACTTCACTCTGTATGACAGACGCTAGGTATATCCACCTCATTACAAATAGCTCAATTTTGTTTCTTTTTATGGCTGAGTAATATTCCATTCTATATATGTGCCACATCATCTTTATCCATTCATCCGATGATGGGCACTTAGGTTGTTTCCATCTCGGGGCTATTGTAAATAGAGCTGCAATGAACATTTTGGTACATGACTTTTTTTGAATTTTGGTTTTCTCAGGGTATATGCCCAGTAGTGGGATTGCTGGGTCATATGGTAGTTCTATTTGTAGTTTTTAAAGGAACCTCCATGCTATTCTCCATAGTGGCTGAACCAATTCACATTCCCACGAGCAGTGCAAGAGTGTTCCCTTTTCTCCACATCCTCTCCAGCATTTATTGTTTGTAGATGTTTTGATGATGGCCATTCTGACTGGTGTGAGGTGATATCTCATTGTAGTTTTGATTTGCATTTCTCTAATGATTAATGATGTTGACCATTCTTTCATGTGTTTGTTGGTGGTCTGTATATCTTCTTTGGAGAAATGTCTATTTAGGTCTTCTGCCCATTTTTGGATTGGGTTGTTTGCTTTTTTGTTATTGAACTGCATGAACTGCTTGTAAATTTTGGAAATTAATCCTTTGTCAGTTGCTTCATTTGCAAATATTTTCTCCCATTCTGAGGGTTGTCTTTTGGTCTTGTTTATGGTTTCCTTGGGTGTGCAAAAGCTTTGAAGTTTCATTAGGTCCCATTTGTTTATTTTTTTTTATTTCCATTTCTCTAGGAGGTGGTTGAAAAAGGATCTTGCTGTGATTTATGTCATAGAGTGTTCTGCCTATGTTTTTCTCTAAGAGTTTGATAGTTTCTGGCCTTACATTTAGGTCTTTAATCCATTTTAAGCTTATTTTTGTGTATGGTGTTAGGGAGTGAACCAATCTTATACTTTTACATGTACCTGTCCAGTTTTCCCAGCACAAGTTATTGAAGAGGCTGTCCTTTCTCCACTGTACATTCCTGCCTCCTTTATCAAAGATAAGGTGACCATATGTGCGTGGGTTTATCTCTGGGCTTTCTATCCTGTTCCATTGATCTATCTTTCTGTTTTTCTGCCAGTACCATACTGTCTTGATTACTGTAGCTTTGTAGTATAGTCTGAAGTCAGGGAGCCTGATTTTAACATCTTTATTGGAGAATAATTGCTTTACAATGGTGTTTTAGTTTCTACTTTATAACAAAGTGAATAAGTTATACATACACATATGTTCCCATATCTCTTCCCTCTCAAGTCTCCCTCCCTCCCACCCTCCTTATTGCACCCCTCTAGGTGGTCACAGAGCTGATCTCCGTGTGCTATGTGGCTGCTTCCCACTAGCTATCTATTTTACGTTTGGTGGTGTATATATGTCTATGCCACTCTCTCACTTCGTCCCAACTTACCCTTCCCCCTCCACATATCCTGAAGTCCAGTCTCTAGTAGGTTTGCCTCTTTATTCCTGCCTTGCCCCTATGTTCCTCATGAATTTTTCTTTTTTCTTTTTTTTTCTTAGATTCCATATATATGTGTTAGCATACGGTATTTCTTTTTCTCTTTCTGACTTATTTCACTCTGTATGACAGACTCAAGGTCCATCCACCTCACTACGAGTAACTCAATTTCATTTATATTATGGCTGAGTAATATTCCATTGTATATACGTGCCACATCTTCTTTATCCATTCATCTGTTGATGGACACTTAGGTTGCTTCAGTGTCCTGGCTATTGTAAATAGAGCTGCAATGAACACTTTGGTACATGACTCTTCTTGAATTCTGGTTTTCTCAGGGTATATTCCCAGTAGTGGGATTGTTGGGTCGTACCGTAGCTCTATTTTTAGTTTTATAAGGAACGTCCATACTGTTCTCCATAGTGGCTTTATCAATTTACATTCCCACCAACAGTGCAACCGTTTTCCCTTTTCTCCACACTCTCTCCATCATTTATTGTTTCTAGATATTTTGATGATGGGCATTCTGACTAGTGTGAGATGATATCGCATTGTAGTTTTGATTTGCATTTCTCTAATGATTAATGACGTTGAGCATTCTTTCATGTGTTTGTTGGTAATCTGTATATCTTTTTTGGAGAAATGTCTATTTAGGTCTTCTGCCCATTCTTGGATTGGGTCGTTTTTTTTTTGATATTGAGCTGCATGTGCTGCTTGTAAATTTAGGAGATTAATCATTTGTCTGTTGCTTCATTTGCAAATATTTGCTCCCATTCTGAGGGCTGTCTTTTCAGGTTGTATATGGTTTCCTTTGCTGTGCAAAAGCTTATAAGTTTCATTAATTCCCATTCGTATATTTTTGTTTTTATTTTCATTTCTCTAGGAGGTGGTTAAAAAATGATCTTGCTGTGATTTATATCATAGAATGTTCTGCCTGTTTTCCTCTAAGAGTTTGGGAGTGCCTGGCCTTCCATTTAGGTCTTTAATCCATTTTGTGTTTATTTTTGTGTATGGTATTAGGGAGTGTTTTAATTTCATACTTTTACATATACCTGTCCAGTTTTCCCAGCACCACTTATTGAAGAGGCTGTCTTTACTCCACTGTATATCCTTGCCTCCATAAACAAAGATAAGGTGACCATATGTGCGTGGGTTTATCTCCGTGATTTCTATCCTGTTCCATTGATCTATATTCCTGTTTTTGTGCCAGTACCATACTGGCTTGATTACTGTAGCTTTGTAGCATAGTCTGAAGTCAGGGAGCCTGATTCCTAAAAGCCCAATTTTTCGTTCTCAAGATTGCTTTGGACATTCGGGATCTTTTTTATTTCCATACAAATTGGGAAATTTTTTTGTTGTATTTCTGTGAAAAAATGTCAGTGGTAGTTTGATATGGATTGCATTATATCTGTAGATTGCTTTACATAGTAGAGTCATTTTCACAGTGTTGATTCTTCCAATTCAAGAACATGGTATATCTCTCCATCTGTTTGTATCATCTTTAATTTCTTTCATCAATGTCATATTAATTTTCTGCATACAGGTCTTTTGTCTCCTTAGGTAGGTTTATTCCTAGATATTTTATTCTTTTTGATGCAATTGTACATGGGAGTGTTTTCTTAGCTTCACTTTCAGACTTTTCATCATTAGTGTATAGGAATGCCAGAGATTTCTGTGCATTAATTTTGTATCCTGCTACTTTACCATATTCATTGATTAGCTCTAGTAGATTCCTGGCAGCATCTTTAGGATTCTGCAAGTATCATAGCATGTCATCTGCAAGCAGTGAGAGCTTTACTTCTTGTTTTCCAATTAGGATACCTTTTATTTCTTTTTCTTCTCTGATTGCTGTGGCTAAAACTTCCAAAACTATGTTGAATAATAGTGTTAAGAGTGGGCAACCATATCTTGTAACTGATCTTAGTGGAAATGCTTTCAGTTTTTCACTATTGAGGACCATGTTGGCTGTGGGTTTGTCATATATGGCCTTTGTTATGTTGAAGAAAGTTCCCTCTAAGCCTACTTTCTGCAGGGTTTTTATCATAAATGGTGTTGAAAGCTTTCTCTGCATCGATTGAGATGATCATATGTTTTTTCTCCTTCAATTTGTTAACATGGTGTATCACATTGATTGATTTGTGTATATTGAAGAATCCTTGCCTTCCTGGAATAAATCCCACATGATCATGGTGTATGATCCTTTTAATGTGCTGTTGGATTCTCTTTGCTAGTATTATGTTGAGGATTTTTGCCTCTGTATTCATCAGTGATATTCGCCTGTAGTTTTCTTTCTTTTTGACATTTTTGTCTGGTTTTGGTATCAGGGTGATGGTGGCCTCATAGAATGAGTTGGAGAGTGTTCCTCCCTCTGCTATATTTTGGAAATGTTTGAGAAGGATAGGTGTTAGTTCTTCTCTAAATGTTTGATAGAATTCGCCTGTGAAGCTCTCTGGTCCTGGAACTCTGTTAGAAAATTTTTAATCACAGTTTCAATTTCAGTGCTTGTGATTTTTCTATTCATATTTTCTATTTTTTCCTAGTTCAGTCTTGGCAGTTTGTGCATTTCTAAGAATTTGTCCATTTCTTCCAGGTTGTCCATTTTATTGGCATAGAGTTGCTTGTAGTAATCTCTCATGATGCTTTGTATTTCTACAGTGTCAGTTGTTACTTCCCCTTTTTCATTTCTAAGTCTGTTCATTTGCATCTTTTCCTTTTTTTTGATGAGTCTGGCTAATGGTTTATCAATTTCGTTTATCTTCTCAAAGTACCAGCTTTTAGTTTTATTGATCTTTGCTATCATTTCCTTCATTTCTTTTTCATTTATTTGTGATCTGATCTTTATGCTTTCTTTCCTTCTGCTAACTTTGGGTTTTTGTGTTTTTTTTGTTTTTCTTTCTCTAATTGCTTTAGGTGCAATGTTAGGTTTTTTATTTGAGATGTTTCCTGTTTCTTAACGTAGGATTGTATTGCTATAAACTTCCCTCTTAGAACTACTTTTGCTGCATTCAATTGGTTTTGCATCGTCGTGTCTGCATTGTCATTTGTTTCCAGGTATTTTTTGATTTCCTCTTTGATTTCTTCAGTGATCACTTCGTCATTAAGTAATGTATTGTTAAGCCTCCATGTGTTTGTAATTTTTACAGGTCTTTTCCTGTAATTGATATCTAATCTCATAGCATTATGTTTGGAAAACATACTCGATACAATTTCAATTTTCCTAAATTTACCAGGGCTTGATTTGTGAACCAAGATATGATCTATCCTGGAGAATGTTGCATGAGCACTTGAGAAGAATGTGTATTCTGTAGTTTTTGGATTTAATGTCCTATAAATATCAATTAAATCCATCTTGTTTAATGTATCATTTAAAGCTTGTGTTTCCTTATTTATTTTCATATTGGATAATCTGTCCATTGGTGAGAGTGGGGTATTAAACTCCCCTACTATGAATGTGTTACTGTCGATTTCCCCTTTTATGGCTGTTAGTATTGGCCTTATGTATTGAGGGGCTCCTATGTTGGGCGCATAAATATTTACAGTTGTTATATCTTCTTCTTGGATGAATCCCTTTATCATTTTGTAGTGTCCTTCTTTGTCTCCTGTAATAGTCTTTATTTTATAGTCTATTTTGTCTGATAGGAGAATTGCTACTCCAGCTTTATTCTGATTTCACTTGCATGGAATACCTTTTTTTATCCCCTCACTTTCAGTCTGTATTTGTCCCTAGGTCTGAAGTCAGTCTCTTTTAGACAGCATATATATGGGTCTTGTTATTTTTAATCCATTCAGTGAGTCTGTGTATTTTGGTGGGAGCATTTAATCCATTCACATTTAAGGTAATTATTGATATGTATGTTCCTATTCCCCTTTTCTTAATTGTTTTGGGTTTGTTATTGTAGGTCTTTTACTTCTCTTGTGTTTCTTGCCTAGAGAAGTTCCTTTAGCATGTGTTGTAAAGCTGGTTTGGTGATGCTGCACTGTCTCAGCTTTTGCTTGCCTGTAAGCATTTTAATTTCTCCATCAAATCTGAATGAGATCCTTGCTGGGTAGAGTAACCTTGGTTGCAGGGTTTTCTCCTTCATTACTTTCAGTATGTCCTGCCACTCCCTTCTGGCTTGCAGAGTTTCTGTTTAAATAGTCAGCTGTTAACCTTATGGGGATTCCCTTGTGTGTTATTTGTTGTTTTCCCTTGCTGATTTTAACATGTTTTCCTTGTATTTAATTTTTGATAGTTTGATTAATATGTGTCTTGCATGTTTCTCCTTGGATTTATTCTGTATGGAATTCTCTGTGCTTCCTGGACTTGATTAACTATTTCCTTTCCTGTATTAGTGAAGTTTTCAACTATTATCTCTTCAAATATTTTCTCAGTCCCTTTCTTTTACTCTTCTTCTTCTGGGACCCCTATAATTCGAATGTTGGTGCATTTAATGTTGTCCCAGTGGTCTCTGAGACTGTCCTCAGTTCTTTTCATTCTTTTTTCTTTATTCTGCTCTGCAGTAGTTATTTCCACTATTTTATCTTCCAGGTCACTTATCCATTCTTCTGCCTCAGTTATTCTGCTACTGATCTCTTCTAGCGAATTTTTAATTTCATTTATTGTGTTGTTCATCGTTTGTTTGCTCTTTATTTCTTCTAGGTCCTTGTTAAACGTTTCTTGCATTTTGTTTATTCTATTTCTAAGATTTTGGAACATCTTTACTATCACTATTCTGAATTCTTTTTCAGGTAGACTGCCTATTTCCTCTTCATTTATTAGGCCTGGTGTGTTCTTACCTTGCTCCTTCATCTGCTGTGTGATTTTCTGTCTTCTCATTTTGCTTAACTTACTGTGTTTAGGGTCTCCTTTTTGCAGGCTGCAGGTTCGTAGTTCCCGTTTTTTTTGGTGTCTGTCCCCAGTGGCTAAGTTTGTTTCAGTGGGTTGTGTAGGCTTCCTCATTGATGGGACTAGTGCCTGTGTTCTGGTGGATGAGGCTCGATCTTTTCTTTCTGGTTGTCAGGTCCACGTCTGGTGGTGTGTTTTGGAGGGGTTGTGGCCTTATTATGATTTTAGGCAGCCTCTGTGCTAATGGATGGGGCTGTGTTCCTGTCTTGCTAATTGTTTGGCATAGGGTGTCCAGCACTGTAGCTTGCTGGTCTTTGGGTGAATCTGGGTCTTGGCGTTGAGATGGAGGTCTCTGGGAGATTTTCACCATTTGATATTATGTGGAGCTGGGAGGTCTCTTGTGGACCAGTGTCCTGAAGTTGGCTGTCCCACCTCAGAGGCATAGCACTGACTCCTTGTTGGAGCGCCAAGAACCTTTCATCCACATGGCTCGGAGTAAAAGGGAGAAAAAATAGAAAGAAAGAAAAAAAGAAAGTGGATAAATAAAATAAAGTAAAGTAAATAAAATAAAGTTATTAAAATAAAAAATAATTATTAAGAAAATAAATTTTATAGTTAAAAAACCAACCAAGCAAACAAACAAAAATAGTGTGACAGACCCCTAGGACAAATGGTGAGAGCAAACTATACAGAGAAAATCACACACAGAAGCATACACATACACACTCACAAAAAGAGAAAAAGGTGAAAAAATATATTTGCTCCCAAAATCCACCTCCTCAACTTGGGCTGATTCGTCGCCTATTCATATATTTCACAGGTGCAGGGTACATCACACTGAATGTGAAGATTTAATCCGCTTCTCCTGAGGCTGCTTGGAGAGAGTTCCCTTTCTATTTTTCTTCGCACAGCTCCTGTTGTTCATCTTTGGATTTGGACCCGCCTCTGCATGTAGGTCACCTGACGGCGTCTTTTCTTCCCTGAGACAGGACAAGATTAAAGGAGCAGCTGATTCGGGGGCTCTGGCTCACCCAGGCTGGGGGGAGGGAGAGGTACAGATGCGGAGCAAGCCTGCAGAGGCAGAGGCCGGCGGGACATTGCACCAGCCTGAGGCGTGCTGTGCGTTCTCCCGGGGAAGCTGTCCCTTGATCCCGGGACCCTGGCAGTGGTGGGCTGCACAGGCTCCCGGAAGGGGCAGTGTGGATAGTGACCTGTGCTTGCACACAGGCTTCTTGTTGGGAGCAGTAGCTGCCTTAGCATTTCATACCCATCTGTGGGGTCCATGCTGATAGTCGCGGCTTGCGCCCGTCTCTGGAGCTCCTTTAAGCGACGCTCTTAAATCCCTCTCCTCGCGCACCAGGAAACAAAGAGGGAATAAACAGTCTCTTGCCTCTTCGGCAGTTCCAGACCTTTTCCCAGACTCCCTCCCAGCTAGCTGTGGTGCACTAGCCTCCTTCAGGCTGTGTTCACGCAGCCAACCCCAGTCTGGGTCTAGTCAAATAAAAGGAAAGCAGAACAGGAAAGCAACCTGAATGCCCTTCAGTAGGGGATAAAATGCTGTGTTGCACTCTAAGTGGCTGATCACAGAATCACGTGCAGAAAAACTCTGGGAGTACAAAGCCAGCTGCAGAACTCTCTGTATACAATGTGATTCTATTCATGAGAAAGAAAAATGTACATAGAACACCGTCATCTAGGATGCAGCAGGACCAAAGTGAGCTCTGAAGAGATGAGGCATCAGCCTGGCCAACAGGAGCAGCCAGGCAGCTACAAAATAGGCTCTGTTTGTCTCTGGAAAATGACAGTCCTAAGGATCTGGTTTTGGGCAGTGCCAACAGCAAAGTACAAATGGGAGAGCGAATGGGGCCAGCAGTTCTTGGCCCACAGGAAGGAGATGCTCAGTTCCACCTGCTGAACTCCTCTTTCAGACAACTAAGTGGACAGACCAGCAGCTGCCTTGTAAGCTGGATGTGAGCCACCCTCCAGATCTCCCTTCCCCTTGGGCTCAAGGTTCAAGAGACTGCTGAAGCAACAGGAGGCTGAAAGGAGACCTCTGTCCAAATTAAAGCCTAAGTCTTTCAAGGCTAAGGGGAAATAATCCAGGTCAGCCAGGGGCAGGCAAGAGTTCCCAGCACCTGCCCTGGGTCAGGTCTGCCCATAAAGTGCTTACTTTCCAGTGGATGAGATGACAATACGTCAAATTCAACAGATGGGACATGAACCATGAACAGAAATACCATTCCCAGAGAAGGGACCAATGCTGAAAATGAAAGTAGGCTGCTCAGGGAAGGCCTCCATGAGATGAAACTGTTTGTGCAAAGACTTGAAGAAGGTGAGGAAGCCACAGCGGGATCTGGAGGAAAGGTAAGCCCGGCAGAAGGCACAGCCAGTGCAAAGACCCTGGGGCAGAAGTGTACCTGGATCCCAGGAAGAGCTGAGATGATGGGGTGGATGATCAGGGCTGTGAGGGTTACTGGGAGGACTTTGTGTCTGACTGTGAGTGAAGAGGGAACCATGACAGGGTGTCCAAGGGGCTTGGACTGACCTGGGTTTTATCAGGAGCCCTCTGGCTGTTCAATGGGAAATGGACTACTATGGGAATGAACAGATAAATGAATGCAGGAATCAATGATTGAATGAATAAAGAGGGTGATGAGAAGAAGAAGCCAAGCCACGCTCAAGCCACACAGGAGACATACAAAATGATTGGCAGTATATGGGCTGCATGCCGTTAACTATGTCTTGCAAGTACTTGCCTGATGTCCTCAAAGCTGGAGCTTAGGCTCCCTTTAGGAGCACATCCCACCAGGTCCCTGTTACTGGCTTCATTTTGCTGTCAAGGACCCTGAAGCTCGGGAGTGATAGACCTTGCCAAGGTTACACGGCCCCATTAATGGATACATCTAGGATGGGAATCTATATCCTTCTTACCACAAAACCCGGTTTCTGGACTTCTGAGGGGCAGCAGCATCCCCACTCCTCAGACAATCCAGGAGCTAATTCTGAGTCAATCTAAGGAAGAAAAGGGCTTTGAGAATTTTTTTTAACATCTTTATTGGAGTATAATTGCTTTACAATAGTGTGTTAGTTTCTGCTTTATAACAAAGTGAATCAGTTATACATATACATATGTTCCCATATCTCTTCCCTTTCAAGTCTCCCTCCCTCCCACCCTCCCTATCCCACCCTCTAGGTGGTCACAAAGCACTGAGCTGATCTCCCTGTGCTATGCGGCTGCTTCCCACTAGCTATCTATTTTATGTTTGGTAGTGTATATATGTCCATGCCACTCTCTCACCTTGTCACAGCTTACCCTTCCCCCTCCCCACATCCTCAAGTCCATTCTCTAGTAGGTCTGTGTCTTTAGTCCCATCTTACCCCTAGGTTTTTCATGACTTTTTTTCCTTAGATTCTATATATATATATGTGTTAGCATACGGTATTTTTTTTCTCTTTCTGACTTACTTTATTCTGTATGACAGACTCTAGGTCCATCCACCTCATTACAAATATCTCTTCTGAAGACACAGGATTTCTGGCGACCTTGCTCTTCATGGAGGAAGTTCTTTACATATGCTACCTGCATGAGATGGGCTGGATCTCTCTCAGGCCTCACAGGGTAGGGCTGAAATTTATCACTCTATATTTTAATAAAAAGACCATTCAAGGCCCCCCAAATTAATTTGCCCTAGGAAGACAATTACATGTCAAATAATACACCCACTGAGCAAAATATTTAAGAAAAAAACCAGTTAGGAAGGCTTTGGGTGGACTGATTCTGAGATATATGAGCTCAACTCAGAAGTCCTTGGAAAGTTATTATCAAGTGGTATTGAACACAGGTGTGCAGGCAATAATGTGTGAGGGAGTTCATTTATAATATTTGTGCCCTGTCACAATTTATTTCAAACCTACAAATAACATCTGTGGGAAAGGCAGTCTTCATCTTCTAATAAAAAGATATTAACAGCACCTCGAAAAGCCAGCATGGGAGGAATCAGATATCCCTGAGCTGAGGGGCTGCAAAGGGATGTGCCCTGTGGCCATAGTTGTCCCCACATGGGCAAGGCTGCCCTGAGTCAGTGGCTAGCATACAATATGGAGGGCTCATATCAAAATGTGGGTTGATGACTTGTGAAATGTTGGATGCCAACATGTCCACTGGCAACGACTGGTGGGAATGGAGAAGCCAGCTGACTCCTTGAATGGACCCAAGTCCCCACACCAGCCAGCCTTTCTTAGTTACACGTGGCTGTATGACCCCTGTAGGCCCCTAGGTTTGCACTCTCTGATGGAATCTTCAGGTGTGGAGAGTGAGGCCCAGAGTGGTTAAGTAAGTTGCTTGGGATCATATTGCAAGGTGGGACAGTAAGGACTCAAGCCCACCTCTGCTTCTCCCAGCCTATATCAGGGCTGCAGCTTGGCCTGGGGTCAGACCAATGAATATGGGTTATCATGGGATTTGGTGCATGTAGATCAAGGCCCCTACAGCTCTCACGCCAAATCTAGCTTGCTGCCTGCTTTTGTAAGTAAAGTTTTATTGGAACATGGCCATGCCCACCCATATCTGTACTGGGATACTGTAGCTTGCAGACAACAGTGACCCAAGGGGGTGCTGCCCATTCAAGTTGACCTGACTGTTATCAGAACCTGCAGTCTTAGTGAGCTTGTGCCCTTGTCTGGCAACCCCTTCATTGCCCAGAGGAGGTTCCCATCAGGGTACATGGCCCCTTTACAAGGCTGTGAGCAGGGGCAGCCTGGGGTCCGGGGGAATGGCAGTGACAGGAAAGCATCAGGACCGCACTTATAGACAAGGTCATCCTGGTTCTTTTGCCAGCTGTGACTGCTGGGGAGCGGCTGGGGGGCAGTTTGCCAGGGTCATGATGGTTACCGTAGAAGGCCCCAACCTCCTCCCAATGGCTGCTGCAGCCCTACATTGAATCTGCCAACAGTCCTTCAGAACCACTGTGAGGGCAGATCCCAAATTCAAATTCACCTACTTACCACCTCTATATCACCCCATGGCCTGGACACGAGCATGTCTTCCTGGGGCTCCAAGGAGGCCTCCCAAGGAGTGTCTTTTCCGAGATCCTAGTCAACACAGCAACAGAGGGACCACACAGAATCCAGATGATGTCACTTCTCTGCCTAAAGCATTCAATGGCTCCGTGTGCACTTAGAATAACTTTTATGTCTTGGCTTTTGCTTCCCCCATCTATTCTTGCCCATTCCTGCTTGCCCACCAGATTCACATGATATTGTCCATATTCCACATCCTTAAACATACCAAGCACATTGCCACCTCATGACCTTTGCTCCTGCTGTTCCTTTTCCTACAGTAAGGTTCCTCAGACTATTCTTATGGCTGTTGACTTACCCTTCAGTGTCCTTTTAACCATCATCTTCTCAGAAAAACCTATTCCCTGAAACCTGCTCCAGCTGAGGCCAATCCTGTTGTGCCCTGTCACTGTAACCTGTTCATTTTCCAGTAGTGCAAATGGTAGTTTCTACTACTTATGTGTTCACTTATGAGTGTCTCTCCTCCACCTAACTGAGCCTGGCCAGGGAAGAACCTGGTCTGATAATTGGGACTTAGTACATATGTGCTGAATTAGTGATTAAAAGAGAAGAACAAATTAAATATATTTTAAGTGAGAAAGTTCTCAGGGGTTTGAAGAGAGGTGAGGCAGTTGTGAATTTTTTGGGGGCATGTAGAATCAGAGGTGCCTGGGAGGCTCTTTTGTGTTGTCCTTTAGGAGTAGGAGGGGATGACAGGGTAGAATCCAGCCAGGAGCTGGTGGTGTGAGGAGCAGACAGAGGGGGGCAATGCAGTGTGTCAGTCAAGAGCGAGGACTCTGGAGCTGGGCAGCCCAGATCAAATCCTACACAAATCTCTTAGAAGCTGTGTCCTCCAATAGCCCTTCTAGGACACATATCCTGAAAACTGGAGATTATGGTATCACCTCTGCAGGAATTATACTGGTGCCAGGTAAATATGCTCTACATGTCAGCATTCTTGTTACAGAAATAACTCACACTCCAGACACTTTCTCCATCTTGTGCTCTGGCCAAGAAAAACAATAGAATGCGGGTGTTCCCTGGAGGGCAGCTGCACACTCAAGGATGCTGTCCTAATCTAGGCCTGGTGTACCCTTTCAGTGCGGTCCTGTTGGAAGGTAACTGGCCACCTGGAGAAGGACTCTGATACTTGTCTCACTGGAGCATTCTGGTCTGGTCATTCTCAAAATCACCAGAGAAAAAAGATAACTTCCTCATTGTACAAGTCTTCAAGGTTTTTCAAAAATGAGATTTATTATTTTAAATATTAAAGAGAAACTTCCATTTGAGTCCAGAAGCCTGTTGTGTGTGTATTTTAACAGCTTTATCAAGGTATAATTGATACACAATAAATTCAACATATTTAAAGTGTACAATTTGATCAGTTTCAACATATATGTGTACCTGTGAAATAGGTATGTTTAGAAATAATGAACATATCCATTATCCCCCAAAACTTCCTTGTGCCCATTATAATCCCTCCTTCATGCTCCTCCCCATCCCCAGGGAACCGTTGATTCATAAGAATTAATTTGCATTTTCTAGAATTTTATATAAATTGAATCACACACTGTATATTGTTTTTCTGGCTACTTTCACTCAGCATAATTACTTTATCTCCATTCAAATCACTGTGTATATCAATAGTTCATTTCTTTTTATTGCCAAGTGTTATTCCATTGTATGAATATACTACTGTCTGTTTATCCATTTATTAGTTGGTGGATATTTATTTCCACTTTTTGTCTATCATGAAGTATACTGCCATGTACATTTGTGTACAAGTTTCTGTGTGAATATAAGTTTCCATTTCTTTTGGGTAAATGTCTAGGAGAAGGATGGCTGGATTGTATGGTAGACACATGCTTAATCTTTTAAGAAACTGCTAAACTATTTTTCAACATGGTTATACCATTTAGCATTCCTAAAAACAAATTATGAAACTTTCCTCCACATCCTCATGGGCACTTGGTATGATCAGTCATTTTAATTTTTAGCCATCTTATTAGGTGTGTAGTAATATGTCATTCTAGTTTTAATTTGCATTTTCCTAATACCTAATGATGCTGAGAATCATCCCTTTGAAAGGATCTTTCACAGAAAAACTTTTCAAAATGTTAAGTCCATTTTTTCCTTTAAAAATTGTGCTTTCAGTGTCAAGTCTTAAGAACTCTTTGTCTAGTAGTAATCCTGATGATTTTTTTCCATTTTTTTCCAAAGGTTTTATAGATTTATATTTAACCTTTGATCAACTTTGAGTTAAATTTTATATAAGGTATGAGGTTGAACTTGAGATTGCTTTGTTCAGCCTATGGATATCTGTTTGCTTCAGCACCAAGTTGAAAAGGCTATTTTCTGTCTGTTAAATTGGTTTTGCATCTTTCTTAAAAATCAATTGGACATATTTCTGAGTTCTCTATTCTGTTCCATTGATCCATATATCTGTCCCTCTGACAATAACAGTCTTGATTACTATAGCTATAGAGTAAGCCTTAACATCAGGTACAGTGATTCCTCCTACTTTTTTCAAAATTGTCTTAAGCTAAGTCTTTTATTTTTCTATACAAATTTTAGAGTAACCTTATATGTCTAAAATAATCCTTGCTTAGATTTTGATAGGCATTGCATTAAGCCCATCAATCAATTGGGAGACAAAAACATCCTGAAATTTTCCAACACAGTCCATCAATAATTCATGAACGTAGTATATTTCACTATTTATTTCGGTCTTCTTTGCTTTCTTTTGTCTGCATTTTCACATATAGAAATCTTGTACATGTTTTATCAGATTTATGCATAAGCAATTAACGTTCCTTTGAGCAGTTATAAATAATTTGTTTTAAATTTTGGTTTGTACATATTTATTGTTGGTATGTAGAAATGTAATTTTTGTGTGTGTTGATCTTGTATCCTGCTACCTTGCTGACTTTTTTCAATAGTTCTAGGAGGGTTTTTGGTACATTCTTTGGGATTTTCTATGTATACAATCAGGTTGTCTGAGAAGAGCGTTAGTTTTATTTCTTCCTTTCCAATCTGTATGTCTTTTATTCCTTTTTCTTGACTTACTGCTCTGGGAGTGATATGTTAAATAAGAACTGTGAAAGTGTACATTCTTGCCTTGTTCCAGATCTTAGAGAGAAAGCATTCAGTCTGTCATCAGTAGCTAATCTGACAACCACTGCCTTTTAATTGGGGTATTTAGATCATTTATATTTAAAGTGATTATTAAAAATGATTAGGCTTAAATCTATTTGTTTTCTTTCTGTCCCATTGCTTCTTTTTTTTCCATTTTTGTTCTCTTTCTGCCTTCTTTTGGGATATTTGAATATTGTTTATGATCTCATTGTAGTTTTAATCCCTACAAGTTGGATTTGGATTTTTTAAAAATATCACTTATGTTTATACATAACCCGTTGAACATATGGTTAGGTGTAAACATGGACATAGAGTTATAACAATTTTTAATGACGTTTCTGCTAATTCTAGGATCAGTGTCTGTTTTGGGTCAGTTTTGATTGATTTTTTCTTTCTATATGGATTGTATTTCATTGTTTCTTTTTATGCCCAAATCCTCTTCATTGAACATCTAACATTGCGAATTTTACCTTGCTGGATATTTTTGTATTTCTTTATATTTTCCTGACTTTTGTTCTGGACACAGGTGAGTAATGTGGAAACAGTTTGATCCTTTAAGGTCTTACTTTTAAGTTTGTTAGATGGGACCCAGGCAGTGCTCAGTTTAGGGCTAGTCATTTTCTACTACTGGGCCAAGTCTGTTCAGAATACTTTTGCCAATTTCCCATGCATCATGAGGTTTTTCAGTCTGGTTGGTGAAAATTGACACTTTTCCTGTTTATATGTGCGTGCCAGGCACTGTTTTAGCTCTGATTTCTTTTAGATAGTTAATTCCCCTGTCTTCATTAATTTTCTCACACATATGTGCTGATCAGTACTCAGCTGGATACTCAAAGGAAATCCTCTGCAGATCTCCCACGTTCTCTCTCTATGCCGTGTAGTCCACTCCAGTGCTGCTTCTGTGAAATTTAGCTTCCTTCTTCCCAGATGCTCAACTCCATCTCCTCAACTCAGAGACTTCTCTGAGTTTTGCGTGATCCCTTCCCCCCACCAGCACAAGCAGCCTCCAAAGCTGAGAGCTGGGACATTCTTCCAAGACTCAGAGCACCATAGAGATCACTTTGTTTGTCTTCCTCTTTTCAGGGACTATTGTCATTTGTTGCCTGATGTTAAGTGTTTTGAAAACTTGTTCTATTTTGGGGATGTTCCAGGCATCCCATTCTGTCTGAACCTTGGTTTTGAATATCAAATGTGTTTTGTTCTCCAGCAAATTTCAGGGAACCCTGGGTGATACTGGAACTTGATCTCATGTTATAAGCAGAAGCTCCCTTCACACCTGAAACTTCTTCCCATGCCTGTAGAATGCATGAGTCACCTCTGCTATCTGAATACAAGAATGGGGAGGTGGTTGAAGCTCTGTTTAGAGATAAGAAAGTGAAAAATGTTTCTCTGGCAATCATTTGATATTAAAATTTGATGTCAACATTGGCATGACCCAGATGAAATTGCAGTGCAGAGATAACACACTGCATGCCTAACCAGTTGGCCCCATTAACACCTGTTGTGTCCAGAGGGGCTATGGTGGTTGAGGAAAGGCTAAAGGAATTGTATTGGCCAGACTGCCTGTCACTGCCTCTTACTCTATTCAGGCTATCTCAGGCACGAATTCAGACATGTCCGCAGAAGAAAGCACTGGAGTCAGCAGGAAGCTTTTTGTCAGTGTGTGATGCCTCAAGTGGTGATGAGGTCCCCATCCCTGGAAGAGTACAAGCAGACACTGAATGATCCCCAAGCATGGTGGAGGTTGAACCAGATGGCATTCTGCCCCTTCTGTGTGGCACAGATCCCATGACCATTCTCTGGGAGTGAGAATATGGCCTTATTAATTTGAAAACCCTTGCTCCTTTCTGGAAGTGTATTTCCATGGAAATGTCAGCAACTGCATAGAATCACAGCATCTCTCTGTGTTGGCCCTGGTAGTCCTGTGTGGCTGGCACCCTTGCCAGAACTGGCTCTGCCCTGTCTCTCTGGGGGACCAGGCTGTGCTTTATTCTGCCAGTTCATAAGTGATTGCCTTTGAAGGGCTACTGTGCTGAATCACATAGGTTAGCAAACTATTTCAAGGTAATTTATGAGTCTGGGATGCCTGGGTTTCTAAATACAACTGACACTACAAACTGCAAAGGCTTCAAACTCCTTCCCCAAGGAGAGACTGCCCAGCCTAGCTTGGATGGTGGCACTGATGTCTTGGTTAGCAGTGAGGGTTGGTGTATGTAGCAGGCTTGGCTTAACCTATTGTGGGCACCAGCAGAAGTCCACGCTTGAGATTTAGTGAAGATACCTTAAGCCCTCTGTCCTTCCCTCCCTTGTCTCTGCTGTGCATGAGAAGGTGATGAAGATTTTTCTCCTGCACTGTGGTGGCATAGAAACCACACTGAATTCAGAGTCACCACATTCCAGTAGGCTTGTTTTATAAAATGTTAATATTTGGGGGAGTAAGTCAGAAATCAGGAAGCAGAAACTCCAGTAACTGGAAGCTAACTTTAATCAAGGGTTGCTGATGCTTCTCTTCAGGAGTTGGCAGGCCCTGCCTGACTTTCCACCTGACCAGTGCTGCCCCTGAACAGCCAGATTTGGCCCTCTGAATTTTCCCCTGTAGGACACCTTCCTGACCTAATGTCTGTGCCCAGAGTGACAGACTTGTTTCCGACTGTCTGGAAGGGGACTGTGGCATCCACCCTCACTTTGCTGTGCTCTTGCTGCTGCCCTTGGTCCAGCACCTGTTTCTAGCAGCTCCCATCCCCGCCCTGGGCCCAGCCAGACTCAGCTGGTACCTGCTGCCAATACAGTGACCATCCTTCTCTCCCTTGCAGACACCTAGTAGGAGTCAGCACTGAATTTCGGGTCCCCAGCGCCTTCACCTCACTGGTCTCATCCTCACTGTAGTGATTCAGGGCAAGTAGGACACAGCCTTGTCCTCAAGCTTTGGTCTTTATGACTCAGGTGGCTGACATATACATGCGCAGATAATGACAACACAGTGCACTGTTTCCTGTGACAGGGAGCAGTAGGTTGTGGCTAAACGAACCCAGAGGAGGCCTGAGGAGCTGAAGAGAGGCGAAGCCAAAGGTGTGCTACATTCCACATGATCTCTGCAATCCTTGTGGATGAGTACCCCAGCAGAAGATACCTCAATGGGAACCGACCTCTATCAAGTGGATGGTAATATCAAAGAATGGTGTTAAGTAGCAAAGTAACAAATGCTTTGAGCACCTTCAGCCCAGTCCTGGAGTCTGGTTTCCCCTGAGAAGCAGAGACACAGAAAGGGCTGACCATCCAGTGTGCCCTGGTCCTGCCTTGCTCTTCCCTTAAGAACAAGACACACTGGTTATTCCATAAAGAGGTCCACACCCTTAGCACTGTGACTGAGCAGCTTTTCCTGTCAATAGGTGGTGTCTAGTTTCCCCCGCTTTGAATTTGTGCTGGCTCCATGATTTGCTGTGGCCTCTGGCCAACAGATATGCTAGAAGGACACTGTGCCAGTTCTGGGCATAGGCCCCACGGAGCCTTGTGGCCTTGTGTGCCCATCTTCTTGGGACCCTACCACCATCACATGTAGAAGCCCAGCTAGCCTCCTGGAAAGATGAGAGGTACATAGCCCAGTCACCACCACCCCTGTTCTCCTCAACCAACAGCCTACAGTCAGCTAACCCCCAGCAGCAGATCAGCCCTGCTGCTCTGTGTTGACTACACATGCTTGAGGGATTCCAGAAGACTATCCCAGTCAGCTAGCTACTCAGATACTAAATGGTTGTCATAAGCAGCTACGTTTTGGAATGGTTGTTATGCAACAGAAGCTAACTGATATAGGCGTCTCAGAATTCTGAGCATGCAGGACTCAGTGCATAGGCTGTGTGATTTATGGGCAGAGACCTGGATGCAGACAGATGGACTAATATCAGGGCTCTTGCCTCCTGGCCTTCATGTTAGCTGTCATCCAGGCCCTGTCCTATAGATTGTCCTCAGACCACACAGTTACAACCAAGATACGGTCTTCCTGGTAGTCCCTGTGCCCAAGCCCTCTGGGATCTTTTTTCTTACTGACCCTGTGCAAAGTTTTCCAGTGGCTTCACATAACATTCATGGTGAAAACCAATCTCCTTACCTAATCCACGCATCTTTCACTGCTCTTGCTCCCCTTTCAGCTTCATGTCTCCCACCCTCTCACTCCACTGCACCCACACCAGCCTCCAACCCAAAAAACCTAGCCCTACCTCAGGGCCTTTGCATGTGCAGGTTCCCTGGACTAGAATATTCTTCCTTGGCACCCATAGAGCTCCCTTCTCACTGCCTTTCAGCCTCTATTACAAATTGCTTTATCAAACACCTTGAGAAGATTGTTCCATGTCAAATGGCACCTGTCACTCTTTTATACCTTCCTCCTATTTTATTTCTTTTCAGAGCACTTATGACCTGGCACAAAATGTCCATGTCCTGAAACCTTCAGTGAAAGCCAGAGAGTGTTATAAATGGAAGGTGAGTTGATGAAGAAAAAGGTTAGCCTTGGGTCCTCCAGAGCAGAGAGCCAACTAACTGGGAGCACAGGTGCCCTGGAACAGCCTATCATCCTCTCTGCCTGAAAACTGCCAGTGACACTGTTGGCAGTGACTTGCTTCAGCCACTTCTAGGAACTGGTGTCTTAGCAGCAAATGTCCAGATTTACGGCCATGGCATAATTCCTTATAAGCCTCATGTGGGTAACACATGTTTGTCAAAGGTACCTTGACTTGAAGTGACCCTAGAGATCTGTTCAATGGAACAAAGGCAGCTCCATGAAACAGGGTCTACCCATAATCCCCCTGCTGTCTGAAATACTCTAAAATTGAGAGCCCAGCATTCAGGGCTTTTTCCAGAACAGGTAGAGCCTTCAAAACAGATAATTCTCTTACTGGTAGTTGGGACTTCCCTATAGCAGGCAGAAGTATCCACAGGTCGCCTGGTATCCTCTGAGGCCAAGGAGGCCTGGAGCAGGTCCAGGTTCACTATGGATCCAGGGCTCAGGAATAAAAAGCACTTCTATACTCTGTGAGTGGTTGAGGGGTATAAGCCCATGGGGACTGGGGTCTCAGACAAGTCACCAGGAGGCAGAACTGGGAGCCTGGATGGGGTCTAGAGGGACCATGTAGTGTTATGGTGAAGATCATGGATTCTGGAGGCAGAGAGCTTAAGTTCAAATCACCGTTCACTTTCTGACGTGCTGAGTGACCCAAAGCAAATTACATAAGATCTCTGAGCCTCAGCTTCCTCATCTGTAAGATAGGCATAAAAACAATTTCTTCTAACAGGGCCATGAGGACCCCATGAAATGTTTATTGAGACCAGGGCTTGGAACATCACAAGTGCTGTGGAAGTGAGCTGTTGTTACCTTCTTCATTAATACAGTAGGGTAAGGGTATAAGTGACTCCAACAACCTCTCTCTCTCTTTTTTAAACATCTTTATTGGAGTATAATTGCTTTACAATGGTGTGTTAGTTTCTGCCTTATAACAAAGTGAATCAGCCATACATATACATATATCCCCATATCTCCTCCCTCTTGTGTCTCCCTCCTACCCTCCTTATCCCACCCTTCTAGGTGGTCAAAAAGCACCAAGCTGATCTCCCTGTGCTATGCGGCTGCTTCCCACTACCTATCTATTTTACATTTGGTAGTATTTATAAGTCCATGCCACTCTCTCATGTCGTCCCAGATTACCCCTTCCCCATGTCCTCAAGTCCATTCTCTACATCTGTGTCTTTATTCCTGTCCTGTCCTTAGGTTCTTCAGAACCAATATTTTTTAGATTCCATATATATGTGTTAGCATACGTTATTTGTTTTTCTGTTTCTAACTTACTTCACTCTGTATGACAGACTCTAGGTCTATCCACCTCACTACAAATAACTTAATTTCATTTCTTTTTATGGCTGAGTAATATTCCATTGTATATGTGTGCCACATCTTCTTTATCCATTCACCTGTTGATGGACACTTAGATTGCTTCCATGTCCTGGCTATTGTAAATAGAGCTGCAATGAACATTTTGGTACATGACTCTTTTTGAATTTTGGTTTTCTCAGGGTATATCCCCAGTAGTGACATTGATGGGTCACATGACAGTTCTATTTTTAGTTTTTTAAGGAACCTCCATACAGTTCTCCATAGTGACTGTATCAATTTACATTCCCATTAACAGTGCAAGAGGGTTCCCTTTGCTCCACACCCTCTCCAGCATTTATTGTTTGTAGATTTTTTGATGATGGCCATTCTGACTGGTGTGAGGTGATACCTCATTGTAGTTTTGATATGCATTTCTCTAATTATTAGTGATGTTGAGCATCCTTTCATGTCTTTGTTGGCAATCTGTAAATCTTCTCTGGAGAAATGTCTATTTAGGTCTTCTGCCCATTTTTGGACTGGGTTGTTTGTCTTTTTTGATATTGAGCTGCATGAACTGCTTGTAAATATTGGAGATTAATCCTTTATCAGTTGTTTCATTTGCAAATATTTTCTCTCATTCTGAGGGCTGTCTTTTCATCAACAGCTTCTCTTTGTGCAAGACTGTTTTAGAACCTGGGCTCTCTTGACTCTGTGTGTATGGGGGTAAGGCGTAGAGCCTGGGAGTCATACAAAGCTGGACAAGGCCCAGGGCAAAAATGAGGCAGTGTGGTTGGGGTGCTGGACCAAGTGCTCATGAGTCACAAGTTAGGGAAGGGAGGCCACCTCCTTTTCAAGCTCAAGACCTCAGAATGAAGACCAGCATCAAAGGCCTAGGAGGTTAAGATGAGCCGGAAAATGCATAATCAGAAGCCATAACTCCACATCCCCCACAGAAGGGATGAAGCCTTCCTAGCAAGGACATGGCTTTCTGTTCCAGGCTCAAGGCTGATGGGATGCTGCTCCAGGAGTTCTCCATTTGTTACCAGGTAAAGAGTTGGTGGGGAGTAAGAGGACGGGGTCCAGCAAAATTGCAGCTGCTTCATTATTGAAATAACCCCAGGAAAGTTAAGCCAGGGGATAAGAAGAAGAAGCAGCAAACACCTCTTAAGCATTTAGGAGAAATTTTCCAGAAATGTCTCCACACCAGCTGGAGCACCCCACAGGAAGGAAATGGAAAGGCAATCTATGGGGTCTGATCTCTCTCCTGCCAGCCAGAGGGACCCAGGTCCCAACCTACCAGCCCTACTGTGTGCAGCTATGCATCAAAATGAAGAAACACAGACTCTACATTTAGGAAGTCCCAGCCAGATCCTATGGTGACATCAGAGTCACCATAGCACAGTCATATGGTCATTTTGGATTCAGTCCCTCCTCCATGAGTGCAATATTGAATACATTGTCCTCAAAGAACATTCATGAATCACTACTCAAGGCTTGCTGGGACACTTGCAAATACCAGAAATTGCAATGGTATAAAGAGTAAGAAAGGGAGAAGATACAGGCGGGAAGCATGACAGGGGAAAGACAAACCACAAATGGCAAAAAGACATTTGAAATATGCACAACCAGCAAAGATTTAATATCCAGAATACATAAAGAACTCCTATAAATCCATAGGAAAAAGAGAAGCAAGGAGCAAAAAGACTGGAGCAGAATTTTCTTAGAGGAGAAAACAGGCATGCAAATAAAAATGGAGAAAGTCCCTCAATTTCACTAATACATAGTGAAGTGAAAATTAAGATCCCAATGAGATATCATTTTATGTCCACTAGACTGGCAAAAAGTAAGACATCTGACAGTAACAAGGGTTTCAGAGGGTAGAGATCAACTGGAATATGTAAGTAATGAGAATATAAACTGGTACGACCAATTGGAAAATCACTTTGGTATTTTCTTGTTAGGTGAGCTATTCACACAACTTATAGCCCTAAAAATTCACTCTTAGACATTACACAAGGCATGTGCAAGAATATCTTATAGGAAAGAATAGAAACTAAATAACTTGGGGATTGGTTCAAGATGGCAGAGTAGAAGGACATGTGCTCACTCCCTCTTGCAAGAGCACCAGAATCACAACTAACTGCTGAACAATCATTGACAGGAAGATACTGGAACTCAACAAAAAGGATACCCCACATCCAAAGACAAAGGAGAAGCCCCAATGAGACAGTAGGAGGGGTGCAATTATAATAAAATCAAATCCCATAACTGCTGGGTGTGTGACTTACAAACTGGAGAAACTTATACCACAGAAGTGCACACACTGGTGTGAAGGGTCTGAGCCACATGTCAGGCTTCCCAACCTGGAGGTCTAGCAATGGGAGGAGGATTCCTAGAGAATAACACTTTGAAGGCTAGTGGAATTTGATTGCAGGACTTTGACAGGACTGGGGTAAACAGAGACTCCACTCTTGGAAGGCCCACACAAAGTAGTGTGCACATCAGGACCCAGGAGAAGGAGCAGTGACCCCATAGGATACTGAACCAGATCTATCTGCTAGTGTTGGAGGGTCTCCTGCAGAGGTGGGCAGTGGCTGTGGCTCACCGTGGGGACAAGAACACTGGCAGAAGAAGTTCTGGGAAGTACTCCTTGGTGTGAGTCCTCTGAGAGTCCGCCATTAACTCCACAAAAGAGCCAGGTAGGCTCCAGTGCTGGATCCCTTCAGACCAAACAACCAACAGGGAGGGAACCCAGCCCAACCCATCAGCAGACAAGAGGATTAAAGTTTTACTGAGCACTGCCCACCAGAGCAACACCCAGCTCTAACCATCACCAGTCCCTCCCATCAGGAAGCTTAAACAAGCCTCTTAGATAGCCTAATCCACCAGAGAGAGACCCAGAAGCAAGAAGAACTACAATTCTGAAGACTGTGGAAGGAGAACCACATTCACAGAAAGACAGATAAAATCAAAAAGCAGAAGACTGGGCTTCCCTGGTGGCACAATGGTTGAGGGTCCACCTGCTGATGCAGGGGACACAGGTTCGTGCCCCGGTCCAGGGGGATTCCACATGCTGCAGAGTGGCTGGGCCTGTGGGCCATGGCCGCTGAGCCTGCACATCCAGAGCCTGTGCTCCACAGCGGGAGATGCCACAACAGTGAGAGGCCCACGTACTGAAAAAAAAAAAAAAAGACAGAACACTTTGTACCAGATGAAGGAACAAGATAAAACCCCAGAAAAAACAACTAAATGAAGTGGAGATAAGCAACCTTACAGAAAAAGAATTCAGAATAATGATAGTGAAGATGATCCAGGACCCCAGAAAAGAATAGAGGCAAAGATTGAGAAGATGCAAGAGATGTTTAAAAAAGATGTAGAAGAATTAAAGACCAAACACCTAGAAGAATTAAAGAACACACAGAGATCAAAAGTACAATAACTGAAATGAAAAATATGCTGGAAGGAATCAATAGCAGAATAAATGAAGCAGAAGAACAGATAAGTGACCTGGAAGACAGTATGGTGGAATTCACTGCTGTGGAACACAATAAAGAAAAAAGAAATGAAGCCAGCCTAAGAGACCTCTGGGACAATATTAAACACAACAACATTCACATTATAGGCGTTCCAGAAAGAGAAAAGAGAAAGAAAGAACCCAATAAAATATGTGAGGAAATTATAGTCGAAAACTTCCCTAACATGGGAAAGTAAATAGCCACCCTAGTCCAGGAAGTGCAGAGAGTCTCAGGCAGGATAAACCCAAGGAAAAACACGTTGAGACACATAGTAATCAACTTGACAAAAATTAAAAACAAAGAAAAATTATTGAAAGCAACAAGGGAAAAACTACAAATAATATAGAAGTGAACTCCCATAAGATTAACAGCAAATTTCTCAGCAGAAACCCTACAAGCCATAAGGGAGTGGCATGATATATTTAAAGTGATGAAAGGGAAGAACCTACAACCAAGATTACTCTACCCAGCAAGGATCTCATTCAGGTTCGATGGAGAAATCAAAAGCTTTACAGACAAGCAAAAGCTAAGAGAATTCAGCACCACCAAATCAGCTTTACAACAAATTCTAAAGGAAATTCTCTAAGTGGGAAAAACACAAGAGAAGAAAAGGACCTACAAAACCAAACCCATAACATACATATCAATAATTACCATAAACGTGAATTGATTAAATGCTCCAAGCAAAAGACACAGGCTCACTGAACAGATACAAAAATAAGACCCATATATATGCTCTCTACAAGAGACCCACTTCATACCAAGGGGCACAAACAGACTGAAAGTGAGAGGATGGAAAAAGATATTCCATACAAATGGAAATCAAATGAAAGCTGGAGTAGCAATACTCATATCAGATACAATAGACCTTAAAATAAAGAATGTTACAAGAGACTAAGAAGGACACTACATAATGATCAAGGGATCAATCCAAGAAGAAGATATAACAATTTTAAACATATGTGCACCCAATACTGGAGCACTTCAATATATAAGGCAACTGTTAACTGCTATAAAAGAGGATATCATCAGTAACACTATAATAGTGGGGGACTTAAACACCTCACTTACATCAATGGACAGATCATCCAGGCAGAAAATTAATGAGGAAACACAAGCTATAAATGACACAAGAGACGAGATAGATTTAATTGATTTTTATAAGACATTTCAGCCAAAAATAGCAGATTAAACTTTCTTCTCAAGTGCACACAGAACATTTTCCAGGATAGATCACATCTTGGGTCACCAATCAAGCCTTGGTAAATTTGAGAAAATTGAAATCATATCAAGCATCTTTTCTGACCACAATGCCATGAGGTTAGAAATCAATTACAGGGAAAAAACCGTAAAAAAAAAAAAAAAAAAAAAAAAAAACCATGGAGGCTAAACAATACATTACTAAATAACCAAGAGATTGCTGAATAAATCAAAGAGTAAATCAAAAAATACCTAGAGACCAATTACAAGACAAACATGGTGATGCAAAACCTATGGGATGCAGCAAAAGCAGTTCTAAGAGGGAAGTTTATAGCAATACAAACCAACCTCAAGAAACAAGAAAAATCTCAAATAAACAATCTAACCTTACACCTAAAGAAACTAGAAAAACAAGAAGAAAAAAAACTCAAAGTTAGCAGAAGGAAAGAAATCATAAAGATCAGAGCAGAAATAAATGAAATAGAAACAAAGAAAATAACAGCAAAGATCAATAAAACTAAAAGTTGGTTCTATGAGAAGATAAACATAATTGATAAACCATTAACCAGACTCATCACAAAACAGAGAGAGAGGACTCAAATCAATATAATTAGAAACTAAAAAGGAGAGGTTACAACAGACACCACAGAAATACAAACCACCCTAAGAGACTACTACAAGCAGCACTATGCCAAAAAAATGGACAACCTGGAAGAAATGGACAAATTCTTAGAAAGGTATAACCTTCCAAGACTGAACCAGGAAGAAATAGAAAATATGAACAGACCCATCAGAAGTAATGAAATTGAAACTGTGATTAAAATTCTTCCAGCAAACAAAAGCCCACGGTCAGATGGCTTTGTAGGTGAATTCTATCAAACATTTAGAGAGAGCTAACACCCATCCTTCTCAAACTCTTCCAAAAAATTGCAGAGGAAGGAGCACTCAGAAACTCATTCTATGAGGCCACCATCACCCTGATATCAAAACCAGACAAAGATATTATTAAAAAAAAGAAAAGTAGAGACCAATATCACTGATAAGTATAGATGCAAAAATCCTCAGCAAAATACTACCTAACAGAATCCAACAACACATTAAAAGGATCATACACCATGATCAAGTGGGATTTATCCCAGGGATGCAAGGATTCCTCAATATGCTCAAATCAATCAACAGGATACACCATACTAAAAAAATGAAGAATAAAAACCATATGATCATCGCAATAGATGCAAAAAAGCTTTTGAAGAACTTCAACACCCATTTATGATAAAACCTTTCCAAAAAGTGGACACAGAAGGAAGAAGGAACCTACCTCAACATAATAAAGGCCACATATGACAAAACCACAGCAAACATCACAATGAATGGTGAAAAACTGAAATCATTTCCTCAAAGAGCAGGAACAAGACAAGGATGTCCACTCTAGCCACTATTATTCAACATAGTTTTGGAAGTCTTAGCCACGGCAATCAGAGAAAAAGAAACAAAAGGAATTCAAATTAGAAAAGAAGTAAAGCTGTCACTGTTTGCAGATGACCTGTTACTATACATAGAGAATCCTGAAGATGCCACCAGAAAACTACTAGAGCTAATCAATGAATTGGGTAAAGTTGCAGGATACAAAATTAATGCACATAAATCACTTGCATTCCTATATAATAACAACAAAAGATCAAAAAGAGAAATTAAGGAAACAATCCCATTCATCATTGCAGCAAAAGGAATAAAGTAACTAGGAATAAACCTACCTAAGGAGGTAAAATATCTGTATTCAGAAAACTATTAGACACTGATGAAAGAAATCAAAGATAACACAAACAGATGGAAAGATATACCAAGTTCTTGTATTGGAAGAATCAATATTGTGAAAATGACTATACTACCCAAATCACTCTACAGATTCAATGCAACCCCTATCAAATTATTTGACATTTTTTATGGAACCAGAACAAAATATCTTAAAATATTTATGGAGACACAAAAGACCCCAGGTACCCAAAACAGTCTTGAGGGAAAAAAACGGAGCTGGAGGAATCAGATGCCCTGACATCAAACTATATGACAAAGCTACAGTAATCAAGACAATATGGTACTGGCACAAAAATAGAAATATAGATCAATGGAACCAGATAGAAGGCCCAGAGATAAACCCATGCACCTATGGTCAACTAATCTATGATGAAGGATGCAAGGATATACAATGGAGAAAGGATAGTCTCTTCAATTAGTGGTCCTTGGAAAACTGAACAGCTACATGTAACAGAATGACATTAGAACACTCCCTAACACCATACACAAAAATAAACTCAAAATGGATTAGAGACCGAAATGTAACACCGGACACTATAAAACTCTTAGAGGCAAATATAGGAAGAACACTCTTTGACATAAATCACAGCATGATATTTTTGATCCACCTCCTAAAGTAATGGAAATAAAAACAAAAATAAACAAACGAGACCTAATGAAACTTAAAAGCTTTTGCAAAGAAAAGGAAACTACAAAGTAGACGAAAAGACAACCCTCAGAATGGGAGAAATATTTGCAAATGTATCAACTGACAACGGATTAATCTCCAAAATATATAAACAGCTCAAGCAGCTCCAGATTAAATAAACTAACAACCCAATCAATAAATGGGCAAAAGACCAAAATAGACATATCTCCAAAGAAGATATACAGATGGTCAAGAAGCACATGAAAAGCTGCTCAACATCACTAATTATTAGAAAAATGCAAATCAAAACTACAATGAGGTATCACCTCACACCAGTTAGAATGGGCATCATCAGAAAATCTACAAACAACAAATGCTGGAGGGGGTGTGGTGCAAAGGGAACTCTCTTGCACTGTTAGTGGGAATATAAATTGATACATCCACTCTGGAGAACAGTATGGGGGTTCCTTAAAAAACTAAAAATAGAAATACCATATGACTCAGCAGTCCTACTACTGGGCGTATACCCAGAGAAAACCATAATTCAAAAAGACATATGCACCCCAATGTTCATTGTATCACTATTTACAGTAGACAGGTCATGGATGCAACATAAATGCCCACCAACAGACGAATGGATAAAGAAGATGTGGTACCTAGACACAATGGACTCAGCTATAAAAGGGAACGAAATTGGGTCATTTGTAGAATGGTAGACGTATCTAGAGACTGTCATGCAGAGTGAAGTAAGTCAGAAAGAGAACAACAGGGGCTTCCCTGGTGGCACAGTGGTTGGGAGTCCGCCTGCCAATGCAGGGGACACGGGTTCATGCCCCGGTATGGGAGGATCCCACATGCCGAGGAGTGGCAGGGTCCATGAGCCATGGCCGCTGAGCCTGCGCGTCTGGAGCCTGTGCTCCAAAACGGGAGAGGCCACAGCAGTGAGAGGCCCGCATATTGCAAAAAAAAAAAAAAAAGAAAGAAAGAAAGAGAACAACGAATATCGTATATTAACACATATATGTGGAACCTAGAAAAATGGTACAAATGAACCAGTTTTCAGGGCAGAAATAGAGACACAGATATAGACAACAAATGTATGGACACCAAGGGGAGAAAGCGGCCTGGGGGTTGGTGGGGTGAGAATTGGGAGATTGGGATTGACATATATACACTAATACGTATGAAATAGATAACTAATAAGAACCTGCTGTATAAAAAATAACTAAAATAAAATTTAAAAATTCAAAAAAATTTTATAGAGAGGACCTTCAAGATGGTGGAGTAGTAAGACGTGAAGATCACCTTCCTCCCCACAAGTACATCAAAAATACATCTACATGTGGGACAACTCCTACAGAACACGTACTGAACGCTGGCAGAAGACCTCAGACTTTACAAAAGGCAAGAAACTCCCCCTGTAGCTGGGCAGGGCAAAAGAAAATATAAAAAACAGAGACAAAAGAATAACGATGGGACTTGCACCTCAGGGAGGGATCTGTGAAGGAGGAAATGTTTCTACACACTAGGAAGCACCTTCACTGGTGGGGCAGGGGTTGGGGTGGGGAATCTTCAGAACCACAAAGGAGAACATAGCAACAGTGGTGCAGACGGCAAAGCAGAGAGATTCCTGCACACAGAATTGGTGTCGACCACAACTCACCAGCCTGAGAGGCTTGTCTGGTCACTCACCAGGGTGGGTGGGGGCTGGGAGCTGAGGTTACGCTTCAGATATCAGATCCCAGGGAGAGGACTGGGGTAGGCTGCGTGAACACAGCCTGAAGGGGGTTTGTGTGCCACAACTAACCACCAGGAAGTCTGGTAAAAAGTCTGGATCTGCCTAAGAGTCAAGTGACCATTGTTTTGCGGTGTGTGAGGAAAGGAGATTCAGACCACCGCCTAAACGAACTTCAGAGACGAGTGAGAGCCATGGCTCTTAGAGCAGACACCAGAGACAGGTATGAAACGCTAAGTCTACTGCTGCAGCCACCAAGAATCCTGTGTGCCAGCACAGGTCACTATTCACAGCTCCTCTCCCAGGAGCCTGTTCTGCCCGCCACTGCCAGGGTTCCATGATTCAGGGACAATTTCCCCAGCAGAACACACGGCATGCCTCAGGCTGTTGTGATGTCACGTTGGCCTCTGCTGCTGCAGGCTAAACCCGCATTCCATACCCCTCCTTCGCCCTGGCTTGAGTGAGCCAGAGTCCCCTAATCAGGCACTCCTTTAACCCCTCAGCCATAAAAGGGAATGAAATTGGGTCATTTGTAGAACGGTAGACATAGAGACTGTCATGCAGAGTGAAGTAAGTCAGAAAGAGAACAAGAGGGGTTTCCCTGTCTGGGCAAAGAACAGACACCAGAGAGTGACCTACAGGCAGAGGTGGGGCCAAATCCAAAGCTGAACCGCAGGAGCTGTGCGAGAAAGAAGAGAAAGGGAAATCTCTCCCAGCAGCCTCAGGAGCAGCGGATTAAATCTCCAAAATCAACTTGATGTACCCTGCATCTGTGGAATACCTGAATAGACAATGAATCATCCCAAAATGAGGAGGTGAACTTTGGGAGCAACTGTAGAATTGGGATTTGCTGTATGCAGCTGACCAGTTTCTAATTTTTATGTTTATCTCAGTTTAGTTTTCAGTGCTTGATATCATTGGTGGATTTGGTTATTCGTTTTGTTGCTCTCTTTCTTTTTATTACTTTTTTTTAGTGGTATTTATTTATTTATAAAACATCTTTATTGGAGTATAATTTCTTTACAAAATACTAAATATAGACTACCATATGGTCCAGTGATCCCACTTCTGGGTATATAATAAAAGAAAATGAGAATAGGCTAGGATATTAAAGACATATCTTCACTCCCGTGTTCATTGCAGCATTATTCACAACAGCTGAGATATGGAGAGGAGGCCAAGATGACAGAGGGTAGGAGGACGTGGAGTTCATCTCTCCCCACAAATGCAACAAGAATACATCTACAAATTGAACAATTTTCACAGGGCACCAGCTGAACACTAGCAGAGGACCTCAGACACATAAAAGGACAAGAAAGATCCCCATGTAACTGGGTAGGATGGAAAGAAAGAGGGGCAAAAAGAACAGGAGAGGAAGAAGGACTAGACCGTCACTGAGGGGTGGTGGGTGCTGAAGGAGAAGAGAGGTTCTTGCATCTGGAGAAGCCCCCTTACAGGCGGGGAGATCAGTTGGGACAGAAGTGGATCTTCAGGGGCTATCAGAGGAGACTGCAGGAACTGGTCTGTGGCAGGCAGGACAGAGTGAGAATTATAGAGACATTCCATGCCACTGCCCTGTCTGGCCCAGACTGAGGTGTTTGTCCACCAGTGTGGATGGGGGCTGGGGGCTGGAACCTGGGATTTGGAGAGCAAACTGGGAAGAGGACTGCTGTTGGCTATGAGGATTGCAGTGAGGAAGACTGCAATTGAGAATGCTTGTGGATGAAACCCAGACTGCCATAGAAGCAAAGCACCACTGTTAAGTGATGTGCAAGGGGCAGATCCACCATTACAGCCTCTGTCCCTATGTGCCAGGAACTGGGAAGGGTCCCCACAAGAGCCAGCTCTCTCACGCCTGAGACCTCTGGCTTCCTTGCACAACTTGTTGCCACCTGGGCTGGCTATACCATGCCTGCAGCTGCCGGCCTCCCCATGGGCCTCATCACCACCAGGGCTAGCTCTCTTGCACCCATGGTGAGGCACTAAGAAGGGCCCCACTGGGGCTGGCTCTCTTGCACCCAGGGCTGTGCACTGGGAAGGGCCCCACCAGGGCCGATGCTCTTGTACCCACAACTGCCAGCTCCCTGGTGCAACTGTTGCCACTCTCATGATCCCAGCCATCATGATGCCTCCAAACCTCCTCCTCACTGGGGCAGAATTGTGTGCTCCAGAGAAGCCTCAGGAGCAGAGCAATGTGTGAGACCCACATGTGGAAGTGGGGCTGAAAACACAGCTGAGCCTTAGCAGGCACTGCAACTAAGACAGTGCCTTAGCAGGCACTGTGCCTTAGCAGGCACTGCAACTAAGGAAGAAATGCTGAAATCTCTCCTTGCAACTTCACAAACAGTGAATTGACACCCCCACAACTGGCTTTGTAAACTAAGCACCTACAGAACATCTAAACAGGCAACGAGTGCTCCCACAGCCAAGACAGACCTAACATTAGCAGCTGTAGACTTTGTTGACACATACACATGGGGTTTGAGCCAGGCTAGAGTCTGAGCTGCCCTGATAACACCCAAAGTGGGTCCAGATCTATGATTACTGCAATCCTGGGTCCTGACTTCAGTAGATATACAAAGGTGGCCAGGTGAAAACAATGTGTGAAAGACACCAGGGCCAATTTCTGGCATACCCACAGTTAAGGTAGGGCCAAGAGCAGTGCCAACAACACTGTAATCTGGGAGCTTGCACAGAAGGTAAAAGGTGATGCAACAGACCACACCCACAGGAACAGCTCAAGAGGAGGAAATCTCAGTCCCTTCCCTCCCAGTGGGAGTGCTCCAATCATGCTTACCTCACACTGCAGATCAGAAACACAGCGAAGAAACAGACCTGGGGGCTTCTACCCCGACAACTAGGGAGCAGACCCCACCCCTGACATAGAAGTGACAACCAAAGAGCAAACGGGAGGTCCTGCTCAATATCCAGGGAAAGTTTTGGTCACCACAACACAAGTCAAACCCCCAGGCAAGTGGATAGTGGCACAAGCCTCTGGACAAAACTCACCCACCAGGGAGCAGACACCAGAAGCAAGAGGAGCTGGAATCCTGCAGCCTGAGAAAAGGAGACCCCTAACACAATAAGTTAGACAAAATGAGATGACAAAGAAATATGTAGCAGAAGAAAGAGCAAGATAAAAACCTACAAGAACAACTAAATGAAGAAAGGATAAGCAATCTACCTGAAAAATAATTCAGACTAATGATAGTAAAGATGATCCATATTTGGAAAAAGAATGAAGGCTTGGATAGAGAAGATACAAAAAAATGTTAACAAAGACCAAGAAGACCTAAAGAACAAACAAATAGAGATGAACAATACAATAACTGGAAGGAAAACTGCACTAGAAGGAATCAAGAGTAGAATAACTGAGGCAGAAGGACAGATAAGTGAGCTGGGAGACAGAATGGTAGAAATCACTGCCACAGAGCAGACTAAAGGAAAAAGAATTATAGGAATTGAGGACAGTCTCAGAGACCTCTGAAACAACATTAAATGCACCAACATTGAAATTGTAAGGGTTGCAGAAGAAAGAGAAAAAGAAAAAGGGTCTGAGAAAATATTTGAAGGGATTATAGCAGAAAATTTCCCTAACATGGGAAAGGAAATAGTCATCAACTCCAGGAAGCTCAGAGAGTCCCATACATGATAAATCCAAGGAGGAACATGCCAAGACACATATTAATCAAACTATCAAAAATTAAATACAAAGAAAAAAAAAGAAAAGCAGCAATGGAAAAGCAACAAATAACATAAAAGGGAATACCAATACGGTTAACAGCTGATTTCTCAGTGGAAACCCTGCAAGGCAGAAGGAAGTGGCAGGACATATTTAAAGTGATGAAAGGAAAAAAATAATAATAAAGTTATGAAAAGAAAAAACCTACAACAGAGATTAATCTACCCAGCAAGGATCTCATTCAGATTTGACAGAGGAATTAAAAGCTTTACAGACAAGCAAAAGTTAAGAGAACACAACACCAAAAAACCATCTTTACAACAAATGCTAAAGGATCTTCTCTAGGAAGGAAACACAAGAGAAGTAAAAGACCTAAAAAACAAACCCAAAACAATTCAGAAAATGGTAATAGGAACATACATATTGATAATTAACTTAAATGTAAATGGATTAAATGCTCCAACTAAAAGACACAGACTGGCTGAATGGATACAAAAACAAGACCCATATATATGCTGTCTACAGGAGAACCACATCAGACCTAGGGACACATACAGACTGAAAGTGAGGGGATGGAAAAAGTTATCTCATGCAAACGGGAGGAAGTGAGAGAGTGGCATGGAAATATATACTCTATCAAATGTGAAATTGATAGCTAGTGGGAAGCAGCCACATAGCACAGGGAGATCAGCACGGTGATTTGTGACCACCTAGAGTGGTGGGATAGGAAGGATATGCAAGAGTGAGGAGATATGGGGGTATATGTATATGTAGATCTGATTCACTTTTATAACGCAGAAACTAACACACCATTGTAAAGCAATTATACTCCAAAAAGATGTTAAAAAAAAGGACGTTGCAGTAGTAATACTCATATCAAAAAAAATAGATGTTAAAATAAAGACTGTTACAAGAGAAAAGGAAGGACGCTAAATATCAAGGAATGAATAAAGGTCAAGGGATCAATCTCAGAATATATAAAAATTGTAAATATTTATGCACCCAACATAGGAGCACCTCAATACATAAGGCAAATGCTAACAGTCATAAAAGTGGAAATCAAAGTAACACAATAATAGTAGGGGACTTTAACACTCCACTTTCACCAATGGACATATCATCCAAAATGAAAATAAATAAGGAAACACAAGCTTTAAATGACACATTAGACCAGAAGGATGTAATGGATATTTATAGGACATTCTATCCAAAAACAACAGAATACACTTTCTTCTCAAGTGCTCATGAAACATTCTCCAGGATAGATCATACCTTGAGTCACAAATCAAGCCTTGGTAAATTTCAGAAAATTGAAATTTTATCAAGTATGTTCTCTGACCATAAGACAAGGAGATTAGAAATCAATTACAGGAAAAAAAAAAACTGTAAAAATCATAAATACTTGGAAACTAACAATATGTTGCTAAACAACCAAGAGATCACTGAGAAACGCAAAGAGGAAATCAAAAAATACTTAGAAACAAATGGCAATGAAAACACGATCACCCAAAACCTATGGGACGCACCAAAAGCAGTTCTAAGAGGGAAGTTTACAGCAAAAAATCCTACCTCAACAAACAAGAAAAATCACAAATAAGCAGCCTAGCTTTACACTTAAAGCAATTAGAGAAAGAAGAGCAAGAAAAAACCCAAAGTGAGCAGGAGGAAATAAATCATAAAGACCAGATCAGAAAAAAATTAAAAAGAAATGAAGGAAACAAAGGGAAAGATCAATAGAACTAAAAGCTGGTTCTTTGAGAAGATAAACAGAATTGATAAACCATTAGCCAGACTGATCAAAAAAGGAAGAGAGAAGACTCAAATCAACAGAATGAGAAATGAAAAAGGAGAGGTAACAACTGATACTGCAGAAATGCAAAGGAACATAGGAGACTATTACAAGCAACTCTATGCCAATAAAATGGACAACCTGGAAGAAATGGACAAATTCTTAGAAAGGTATAACCTTCCAAGACTGAACCAAGAAGTAATAGAAATCATGAACAGCTCAATCCCAAGCACTGAAAATGAGACTGTGATTAAAAACCTTCCAACAAACAAAAGCCCAGATAGCTTCACAGGTGAATTCTGTCAAACAATTAGAGAAGAGCTAATACCTATCCTGCTCAAGATCTTCCAAAATATAGCAGAGGGAGGAACACTCCCAAACTCATTCTACAAGGCCACCATCACTCTGATACCAAAACAAGACAAAGATGTCAAAAAGAAAACTACAGGCCAATATCACTGATGAACATAAATGCAAAGATAACCAAATACTAGCACACAGAATCCAGCAGCACATTAAAAGGATCATACAACATGATGAAGTGGGGTTTATCCCGGGAATGCAAGGATTCCTCAATATACACAAATCAATCAATGTTATACACCATTTTTAATAATTGAAGGATAAAAACCATATGATCATCTCAATAGATTCAGAAAAATCTTTTGACAAATTCAACACCCATTAATAAAATACTCTCCAGAAAGTGGGCATAAGGGAAACCTACCTCAACATAATAAAGGCCATATATGACAAACCACAGCGAAAATCATTCTCAATGGTGTAAAACTAAAACCATTTCCTCTAAGATCAGGAACAAGACAAGGACACCCAATCTCACCACTATTATTCAACATACTTTTGGAAGTTTTAGCCACAGCACTCAGAGAAATAAAAGAAATAAAAGGATCCAAATTGGAAAAGAAGAAGCAAAACTGTTACTGTTTGCAGATGGCATGATACTATACATAGACAATCCTAAAGATGCTTCCAGAAAACTACTAGAGCTAATCAATGAATTTGATAAAGTAGCAGGACATAAAATAATGCACAGAAATCTCATGCATTCCTATACACCAGTAATGAAAAATCTGATAAATTAAGGAAACAGTTCCATTTACTAATGTAACAAAAAGAATAAAATACCTAGGAATAAACCTACCTCACGAGACAAAAATCTGTATGCAGAAAACAGACACTGATGAAAAAAATTAAAGACAATACAAACAGATGGAGAGATATACCATGTTCTTGAATTGGAAGTATCAACATTGTGAAAATGACTATACTACCCAAAGCAATCTACAGATACAATGCAATCCCTATTAAACTACCAAAGGCTTTTTTCACAGAATTAGAGGGAAAAAATTTACAGTTAGTATGGAAACACAAAATACCCAGAAAAACCAAAGCAATCTTGAAAAAGAAAAAGGGAGCTGGAGGAAACAGGCTCCCTGACTTCAGACTATACTACAAAGCTACAGTATTCAAGACAGTATGGTCCTGGCACAAAAACAGGAATACAGATCAATGGAACAGGATAGAAATCCCAGAGATAAACCCATACACCTATGGTCAACTAATCTATGACAAAGGAAGCAAGAATATACAATGGAGAAAAGACAGCCTCTTTAATAAGTGGTGCTGGGAAGCTGGACAGCTACATGTAAAAGAATGACATTAAAACACTCCCTAACATCATACACAAAAATAAAGTCAAAATGAATTAAAGACCTAAATGTCTGTCCACACACTATAGAATTCTTACAGGAAAACATATGCAGAACACTGACATAAATCACAGCAAGATATTTTTTGACCTCCTCTTAGAATAATGGAAATAAAAACAAAAATAAACAAATGGGACCTAATGAAACTTAAAAGTTTTCGCATAGCAAAGGAAACTGTAAACAAGACGTAAAGACAACCCTCAGAATGGGAGAAAATATCTGCAAATGACGCAACTGACAAAGTCTTAAACTCAAATATTACAAGAAGCTTTGGCAGCTGAATATTAAAAAAAAATAAAAGAATGGGTAGAAGACCTAAAGAGACAATTCACCAAAGAAGAGATACAGAAGGCCAACAAACACATGAATGGATGCTCAACATCACTAATCATTAGAGAAATGCAAATCAAAACTACAATGATGTATCACCTCACACTGGGCAGAATGGCCAGCATCAAAAAAGCTAGAAACAATAAATGCTGGAGAGGGTGTGGAGAAAAGGGAACACTCTTGCACTGCTGGTGGGAATGTAGATTGATACAGCCACTATGGAGAACAGTATGGAGGTTCCTTAAAAAACTAAAGGAGGAACTACCATATGACCCAGCAATTTCACTACTGAGCATATATTCTGAGAAAACCATAATTCTAAAAGACACATACACCCCAATGTTCATAGAAGCACTATTTAGAGTGGCTAGGACATGGAAGCAACCTAAGTGTCCATCAACAGAGGAATGGATGGGAAGGATGTGGTACATATATACAGTGGAGTATTCCTCGCTCATAGAAAGGAATGAAATTGGTTCATATGTAGTGACGTGAATGGACCTGGAGAGTGTCATGCAGTGTGATGTGGGTCACAGGTAGAAAAAGTAACATCATTTATTAACACATATATGTGGAATCTAGAAAAATGGTATAGATAACATTATTTGCAAAGCAGAAATAGAGACACGGATGTAGAGAACAAATGTGTGGATGTCGGGGGGAGAGGGGTGTGGTGGGAGGAAATGGGAGATTGGTATTGACACATAAACACTATTGATACTATATATAAGATAGACAACTGAGGGGAACATACTGTATAGCACAGGGAACTCAATTTAATGCACTGTGGTGCCCTAAATGCGAGGGAACTCCAAAAGGGCGGAGATATATGTATATGTATGGCTGATTCATTTTGCTGTGGAGTAGAAGGTAACACAACATTGTAAACCAACTCCAATAAAAATTAATTAAAAAAATTAAAAGTGCTGCACCACTAAATAACTGAAACTTCTCAATTGTAGAGGGGTAGCAAAAAATAGAGAAATGTTATTTTCATCATTATTTGGATCAAAACCATGTTTATAGCTATCTAATAAAAACAACTCAGCAGACAGGGTCCTTCAACATTTAAAACATTTATTCATTAAGTTTTCTGATAAATACTTTCATAGTACTTATCTAGAGAACATAAATTATCACCAGATATTGGATTCAACAAAAGCAGCATATTGAAATGAAGCTACTGTGAGTTTGAATCCCAGCCACACACCTCACGGGATATATGACCTCAGGCTGGACATTCACCCTCTCTAAGACCCCATTTCCTAGTCTTGCCAGAAAGAAGGCTGGTAAAAAACATAGTACATTATCTAATCATAGTTGAATTTCTGGATTGCCCAAGACAAGTCCTGAGGAATGAAATCTGCCTTGACTTTTCTGGTCAGTTTGCCAGCTACTAAAGTAAAGCTCCTATTTATTCAGAAACTACCTCTGTTATAGCTCTTCAGATAAAAATTGGCCTGGAAAAACTAAAAATAATTATTGACCCATCAATAAATAAAATAGAATAGAATAAAATACTGTTACAAGAGGCAAGGAAAGACACTACATAATGATCAAGGGATCAATCCAAGAAGAAGATATAACAACTGTAAATATTGCTTCATGCAATATAGGAGCACCACAATATATAATGCAAATGATAACAGCCATAAAAAGATAAATTGACAGTAATACAATTATAGTGGGGAAATTTATCGCCCTAATTACACTAATGGAAATCATCCAGACAGAAAATTAATATGGAAACACAAGCCTTAAATGACACAATAGACCAGATAGACTTTGATATCTATAAGACATTCCATCCAAAAGTAGTAAAATACACTTTCTTCTCAAATACACATGGAACATTTTCCAGGATAGGTCACATCTTGGGCAACAAATCAAGCCTCAGTAAATTTAAGCAAATTGAAATCATACCAAGTATGTTTTCTGACCACAAGACTATGAGATTAGTAATCAATTACAGGGAAGAAAATCTGTAAAAGTCACAAACAAGTGGAAACTAACAATATGTTACTAAACAACCAATGGATCACTGAAGAAATCAAAGAGGAAGTCAAAAAATACCTAGAGACCAATGACAATGAAACACTACAATCCAAAGCCTATGGGATGCAGCAAAAGCACTCTAAGTGGAAAGATTATAGGAATACAATCTTACAACAGGAGACAAGAAAAATCTCAAATAAACAATCTAAACTTACACATAAAGCAAGTAGAAAAAGAACAAACAAAACCTAAGCTTATTAAAAGGAAAGAAATCATAAAGATCAGAGGAGAAATAAATGAAATAGAGAAAAAGAAAACAATAGGAAAGATCAATGAAACTAAAATCTGGTTCCATGAGAAAATTAACAAAATTGCTAAAACAACCAGACTCAGCAAGAAAAAAGGGACAGGACTCAAATCAATAAAATTAGAATGAAAAGGGACACATTACAACTGACACCACAGAAATACAAAGGATCATGAGGGATGTCTAGAGGCAACTATATGCCAATAAAGTGGACAACCTAGAAGAAATGGACAAATTCTTAGAAAAGTACAAACTTCCAAGACTCAACCAGGAAGTAATAGAAAATATGAACAGACTAATCACAAGTACTGAAGTTGAAACTGTGGTTAAAAGACTTCCAACAAACAAAAGTCCAGGAACAGATGACTTCAGAGTTGAATTCTATCAAACATTTACAGAATAGTTAACACCTATCTTTCTCAAACTATTCCAAAAAATTGAAGAGGAAGGTACACTCCCAAACTTATTCTACAAGGCCACCATCACCCTGATACCAACATAGATATCACAAGAAAAGAAAATTATATGTCTATATCATTGATGAAAATAAATGCAAAAATTCTCAACAAAATATTAGCAAACCGAATCCAGGAACACAGTAAAAGGATCACAAACCATGATCAAGTGAGATTTGTCTCAGGGATGCAAGGATTCTTCAATATATGGAAATCAATCAATGTGATACACCACATTAACAAACTGAAGAATAAAAAGCATATGATTATCTTAATAGATGCAGAAAAATCTTTTGAAAAAATTCAACATCCATGTATGATAAAAACTCTCCAGAAAGTGTGCATAGAGAGAACATAACTCAACATAATAAAGGCCAGATAAAACAAAACCACAGCAAACATCATTCTCAACTGTGAAAAACTGAAAGGATTTCCTCTAAGATTAGGAAAAGACAAGGATGTCCACTCTCACCAGTATTATTCAACACAGTTTTGGAAGTCCTAGCCACGGGAATCAGAAAAGAAAAAGAAATAAAAGTAAACCAAACTGGAAAAGAAGAAGCAAAACTGTCACTGTTTGCAGATGACATGATAGAATATATAGAAAAACTAAAGATGCTACCAGAAAACTACTAGAGCTCATCAGTGAATTTGGTAAAGTTGTAGGATACAAAATTTATACACAGAAATCTCTCACATTCTTATACACTAACAATGAAATATCACGAAGAGAAATTAAGGAAATAATCCCATTTACCATTACAAGAAAAAGAATAAAATACCGAGGAATAAAGCAACATAAGGAAGCAAAAACCTGTACTAAGAAAACTATAAAATACTGATGAAAGAAATCAAATCAAAGATGATGCAAACAAATGGAGAGATATAACATGTTCTTGGATTGGAACAATCAATATTGTCAGAATGACTATACTACCTAAAGTAATCTACAGATTCAATGCAATCCCTATCAAATAACCAATAGCATTTTTTACAGAATTAGAACAAAAAACTTTACAATTTGTATAGAGACAAATCTTGACAAAGAAAAATGGAGCTGGAGGAATAAGCTCCCTGACTTCAGACTATACTAAAAAGCTACAGTAATCAAAACAGTATGGTACTGGCACCAAAACAGAAATATAGATCAATGGACCAGGATAGAAAGTCAAGAGATAAACCCATGAACCTATGGTCACCTGATCTGTAACAAAGGAGGCCAGATTATACAGTGGAGAAAAGACAGTCTCTTCAATAAGTGGTGCTGGGAAAACTGGACAGCTACATGTAAAAGAATTAAATTAGAACATTCTCTAATACCATACAAAAAAATAAATGTAAAACAGATGAAATATCTAAGTTTAAGGTTGGACACTATAAAACTCTTAGAGGAAAACATAAGCAGAACACCTTCTGACATAAATCGCCACAAGATGTTTTTTGATCTACTTACTGGAGTAATGAAAATAAAAAAACTAAACAAATGGGACCTAATTAAACTCAAAAGCATTTCCACAGCAAAGGAAGCCATCAACAAAACGAAAAGAAAACCCACAGAATGAGAGAAAATATTTGCAAACAAAGCGACTGACAAAGGATTAATCTCCAAAATATAGAAACAGCACATGCAGCTCAATATTAAAAAAAACAAACAACCCAATCCAAAAATGGTTGGAAGATCTAAAGAGACATTTCTCCAATGAAGAGATACAGATGGCCAAGAGGCATATGAAAAGATGCCCAACATCACTAATTATTAGAGAAATGAAAATCAAAACTACAATGTGATATCACCTCACATCAGTCAGAATGGATATCATCAAAAAATCTACAAACAATAAATGCTGGAGAGGGTGTGGAGAAAAGGGAACCCTCTTACACTGTTGGATGGAATGTAAGTTGGTAGAGCCACTATGGGGGAAAGTATGGAGATTCCTTAAAAAACTAAAAATAAAGCTACCATATGATCCAGTAGTCTCACTCCTGGGCATATTTGCAGAGAAAATTGTAATGCGATAGGATACATGCACCCCAATGTTAATTGCAGCGCTATTTGCAATAGCCAGCACATGGAAGCAACCTAAATGTCCTTTGATGGAGGAATGAATAAATAAGACCTGGTATATATATACCATGGAATATTACTCGGGCATAAAAAAATAAAGAAATAATGCCATTTGCAGCAACATGGATAGACCTAGAGATTGTCATACTGAGTGAAGTAAGTCAGATGGAGAAAGAAAATATCATATGATATTGCTTATATGTGGAATCTAAAAAAATGGTACAAATGAACTTATTTACAAAATAGAAATGTACTTATTTACAAAACAGAAAGCAACCTTATGGTTACCAAGGAAGAAAGGCGGGGGGTGGGGATAAATTGTGAGATTGGGATTGACATATACACACTACTGTATATAAAAGATAACTAATAAGAACCTACTGTATAGAACAGGGAACTCTATTTGGTGCTGTGTAATGACCTATAAGGGAACGGAGTCTAGAAGAGAGTTGATATATGTATATATATATATATGGCTCATTCACTTGTCTGTACAGCAGAAACTAACACAGCATTGTATATCAACTATAATCTAATAAAAAGATATGGAAACAACCAAATGTCTGTCAACAAATGAAGTAATAAAGATGTGATTATCTAAAATATTATTAAGCCATAAGAAAGAAGCAAATCCTGACACTTTCGACAGCTTGAATGAAACTTGGGCACATTATGCCAAGTGAAATAATCCAGATAGAGAAAGCCAAATGCTGCATGGTATCACTTATGTGTGGAATCTTAAGAAAAAGTCAAGTTTATAGATACAGGATGTAGAAATGTGGTTGCCAGGTGCTGGGGAGTGTGGGAAGATGAGGTCGGTAAAAGGGAACAAACTTTCAGCTATGAAATGAATGATTTGAAGATCTAATGTATGACATGGTTACTGTAGTTGATAACACTATTTTGCATAATTTACATTTAGTAAGAGAGTAGAACTTAACTGTTCTCACCAAAAAATAAATATGTGAGATAATGAATGTGTTAATGAACTAACTGTATGGGAGGAATCCTTTCACAATATATACCTATATATACACACCCAATCATCATGTACATTTTAAATGGCTTACTACTTTGTCAATTATGCTTCTATGCACACTCAATCATCATGTACACTTTAAGTGGCTTACTACTTTAGTTGTCAATTATGCTTCAGTAAAGCTGAAAAAATGAAAATGAATCTCTTTTAAAATGAAAACAAGCTACAATAACAAAAAATCACAGGGCTTATGGGGGAAAACTTTGTCATTAGCACATTAAAAAATGGGATAGTAAGGATAGTACACTGCTATGGACTAAATGTTCGTGTTCCCTGAAGATCCACACGTTGAAGCCTAATACCAAATGTGATAGTATTTGGAAGTCATGCCTGTGGGCGGTAATTAGGTCAGGAGAGTGGAGCCTTCATGAATGGAATGAGTGCCCTTATAAACAGACACCAGAGAGCTTGCTTCCTCTCTCTCTTCTCCACTCAGAGTGAATAAAACCAGGAAGTAGTTCTCATCACACTGGAAGTACTGCTGCCTTGATCTTGGACTTAGCCTCCAGAACTGTGATAAATAAATGTCTGCTGTCAAAGCCATCCATTCTATGGTATATTTGTTACAGAGGTCTAAACTGAATAAGACAGACAAATAAAAATGGTAGTACAATTGTATATGTTAAAAGGCTAAGAATTTAACCACAATAAATATGTCAGTTTATCTTGAAAATAGTCTTCAGTTTTCTGGTTAAAGTGGGAGTTGGAAAGCAGTGGGAGGAGAGTGATTTAAAATCCCATGGAAAGCTGTAATGTCTGATGTGGATGGGATAGCTGTTTGCTGTGTATGCAAATGTGCGTTTTGTGTATTGCTATCTGACTAGGTTCAGCTGGGTATGGTTGTGCGTTCATTCACTGACATTTTCTGTGGACAAAATCACATGTAAACATAAGTGGAATTCAAATTATGTTCAAATTGTTTCTAATATGTCAGCAAAACATTATAGCAGCACTGACAATATATTAATGTGTTTCTTGAAGATGGCTAAGAATGAACATATATAGCCTTAAATCTGGACCCCTGTGGATCAAAAACCATTCATCAAAGGAGTTGCAGCAAAGAGACAGTAATGTTTAAACTCTACCCCAACTTTCATGTTCATTTGAAAACTTTTTCATAATGAATTCAGGTTTTAGATGACAATCTGAATAAAATCGTAGGCTTTTGTATAGTTAAATATACTACATTTATTAACATAATGGTAATATAGGATTAGCTTAATAGGCATGGATAACAATATATTGAAATGTTAAAGTCTAGAAAGGAGAGTTAATAAAAATTTTGATACTATAGTCCCTGTTTTTCTAACTTTAGACTAAAGAAAGTAATGGCAACAAATACCCATTATGGTAAAAAACAGTTTTTGAGCACTGCTTTCACACCATCTTAAACTTACTTTTTTTTTTTATCCTTAGGCTCTTTTATTTCACTTTTTCCAATATGATCTAACAAAAACCAGTGATCAGAATTGCATACACTCACTTTTTACAAAGTTATTCTTGACAGTGTTTTTTTATAATTTTTTTTAAGGAAGCAATATAAATGCCCCAATATAGGGTAATGTTTCAATCTCAGGTAGTATTAACAGGATGTAGTCATTATGGTATCTACAAACAATTAAACTTACTTTTAATTTAAAAAACCTAAGCTAAAATGTACTCAGAAAAATGCCAATAAATTTGTATCTAATTAAAAATAATATCCCAAAAATTTTCATCTAATTTTGGATGCATTTTTAAAAGTGTTTTTTAAAACCCTGGTTATTTCAGAAATATATTGTAAAAATTTACAAAATACCAAGAAAATGAGAATTACTCATATCTCTATCACCAAGAAAGATTTTATTAAACTTTTGAAATTAGTAGAGTTCATTTACAATATTATATCAATTTCAGGTATACAGCATAGTGAGTCAGTATTTTTGAAGATTATACTCCATTATAAGTTATTACAAGACAATGGCTATAATCCCCTGTGCTATTATATATATATATATAAAATATATATCTTAATACATATATATTAATATATATTATATATATATTATATATATAATATATATATATATCTTAATATATATATTTTATATATATATATATATATATATCCTTGTTGCTAATTTGTCCCTCGCCCCTTCCCTCTCCCCTTTGGTAACCATAAGTTTGATTTCTGTATCTGTGAGTCTATTCCTGTTTTGCATATACATTCATTTGTATTATTTTTCAGGTTCCACATTTAAGTGATATCATACATTATTTGTCTTTCTCTGTCTGACGTATTTCACCAAGCATAATATTTACTAAGCCCATCCACATTGCTGCAAGTGGCAGAATTTTATTATTTTAGGACTGAGTAAAATGTATTCCATTGTATATATACCACATATTCTTTATAAATTCGTGTGTTGATGGGCACCTGGATGCTCCCATGTCTTGATTACTGTAAACAGTGCTGATATAAACGTTGGGGTGCATGTATATTTTAGAATTAGTTATTTCGCTTTTTTCTGGATTTTTATCCAGAGTGGAAATGGTGGATCATATGGTAGTTCTATTTTTAGTTTTTGAGGAACCTCCGTAGTGTTTTCCATAGTGGCTGCTATGGAAATTTACATTCCCACCAACAGTGTGCAAGGGTTCCCTTTTCTCCACATCGTCTCCAACATTTGTTATTTGTAGACATTTTGATGATAGCCATTCTGACAAGAGGAGATATCTCATTGTTTTCATTTGCTTAATGATGTTGAGCATCTTTTCATGTGCCTGTTAACCATCTGTGTGTCTTCTTTGGAAAAATGTATGTTCAGGTATTCTGCCCATTTTTTTGATTGGGTTATTTTTTTAAATATTGAGTTATATATCGTGTTCATAAGTTTTGGATATTCACTGCTTTTCAGTCACATCATTTGCAAATATCTTCTCCCATTCTGTAGGTGTCTTTTCATTGTGCTGATGGTTCTTTTGCTGTGCAAAATTTTTTTAATTTAATTAGATCCCTTTTGTTTATTTTTGCTTTTATTTCTTTTACTTAGGACACAGATCCAAAAGAATACTGCTATGATTTATGTCAAAGAATATTCTGCCTATGTCCTCTTCCAGGAATTTTATGGTTTCAGATCTTATATTTATAAGTCTTTAAACCTTTTGAGTTCATTTTTATGTATGGTGTAAGGGAATGTTCTAATCTCATTGTTTTACATGTAGCTGTCCAGTTTTCACAGCACCATTTGTTGAAGAGACTGTCTATTCTCTATTGTATATTCTTGCCTCCTTTGTTGTAGATTAATTGACCATAGGTGTGTGGGTTTATATCTAGGCTCTCTATTCTGTTTCATAGATCTAGGTCTGTCTTTGTGGCAGTACCATGCTGTTTTGATTACTGTAGCTTTGTAATATAGTCTTAGGTCTGGGAGAGTTACATCTCCAGATTTTGTTCTTTTTCCTCCAGTTTGCATTGGCAATTCAGGGTCTTCCTGGTTCCAGATGAATTTTAGGATAATTTGTCCTAGTTTTGTGAAAAATGTCATGAGCATTTTGATAGAGATAGCAGTAAATCTCTAGATTGTTTTGGTTAGTATGGCCTTTTTAATAATGTTATTGTTTCCAATTCAAGAGCAATGGATATCTTTCCATTTCTTTGTAACATCTTCAATTTTCTTCTTCAATGTTTTATAGTTTTCAGAGTATAGGTCTTCCACCTCCTTGGTTAAGTTTATTCTAGGTATTTTATTCTTTTTGATCCATTTTTAAATTGGATTTAAAAAAATTTCTCCTGATATTTTATTATTAGTGTATAGAAACACAACAGATTTCTGTGTATTAATCTTGTACTTCTACCTTGCTGAATTCATTTATTAGTTCTAACACTCTGGGGGTGATGACTTTTCAGTTTTCTATATAAAGTATCATGTCATCTTCAAATAGGCAGTTTTACACCTTCCCTTCTAATTTGGAGGCCTTTGATTTATTTTTCTTGTCTGATTGCTGTGGGTAGGATTTTTAATAGTATGTTAAATAGAAGGGTACAGAGTGGCCATCATTGTCTTCTTGAATTTAGTGTGAAAACTTTCAGCTATTCACCATTGAGTATGATGCTGGGTATGGATTTGTCATAAAAGGTTTTTATGTTTAGGTATGTTCTCTGTATACCCACTTTGATGAGACATTTTATCATGAATGAATGTTGAATTTTGTCAAATGCTTTTTCTGCATCTACTGAGATGATTATGTGATTGTTATCCTTCCTTTTATGTAGTTGGAGTATCACATTGATTTGTGGAAGTTGAACGACCATTGTGACCCTTGAATAAATCCAACTTTATCATGGTGTATGATCCTTTTTATACATTGTTGGATTTGATTTGCTAATATTTTGTTAAAGATTTTTGCATCTATATGCATCAGAGATATTGGCCTGTAACTTTCCTTTTTGGTAATGTCTTTGGGTGTGTTATCAGGGTAATGGTGGCCTTCTGTAATGACCTTGGGACTGTTCCTTCCTCTTCAATTTTTTGGAATAGTTTAAGGATAAGTATTAGTACTTTATATGTCTGATAGAATTCCTCTGAGAAGGCATCTGGTTATGCACTTTTGTTTTCTGGGAGTTTTTATTATTATTACAAATTCAATTTCACTTCTAGTGATATATCTGTTCAACTTGTCTGTATCTTCTTGATTCCTTCTTGGTAGGTTGTATTTTTCTAGAGATTTCTCTATTTCTACTACATTGTCCATTTTGTTGGCATTTAAATGTTCATAGTTTTCTCTTATTTTTTGTATCTCTGTAGTATCAGTTGTTATTTCAGTTATAGTTAGAGTTGTTATTTCTCCTATTTCATTTCTTATTTTATTCTGCTCCTTTCTGTTTTCTTCTTAGAGATACTGGCTAAAAGTTTATTAATTTTGTTTCTTTTTAAAAAAACAGCTCTTTGTTTCATTGATTTTTTCTAATTTTTTTAACACCTTTATTGGAGTAAAATTGCTCCACAATGGTGTGTTAGCTTCTGCCCTACAATGAATTGAATCAGCCATACATAAACATACATCCCCACATCTCCTCCCTTCAGTGCCTCCCCCGCACCCTCCCCATCCCACCCATCTAGGTGGTCACAAAGCACCGAGCTGATCTCCCTGTGCTATGCAGCTGGTTCCCACTAGCTATCTATTTTACATTTAGTAGTATATATAAGTCCATGACACTCTCTTTTTGTCCCAGCTTACCCTTCACCGTCCCTGTGTCCTCAACTAAATTCTTTACGTCTGCGTCTTTATTCCAGTTCCACCCCTAGGTTCTTCAAAACCTTTGTGTTTTTTTTTTTTTTGAGATTCCATATATATGTGTTAACACACAGTATTTGTTTTTCTCTTTCTGACTTACTTCACTGTGTATGACAGAATCTAGGTCCATCCACCTCACTACAAATAACTCAACTTCATTTCTTTTTATGGCTGACTAATATTCTATTGCATATATGTGCCACATCTTCTTTAGCCATTCATCTGTCAAAGGACACTTAGGTTGCTTCCATGTCCTGGCTACTGTAAATAGAGCTGCAATGAACATTGCAGTACAAGACTATTTTGAATTATGGTTTTCTCAGGGTATATGCCCAGTAGTGGGATTGCTGGGTCATTCTATTTTTAATTTTTTAAGGAAGTTCCATACTGTTCTCCATAGTGGCTGTATAAATTTACATTCCCACCAACAGTGCAAGATGGTCTCCTTTTCTCCACACCCTCTCTAGCGTTTACTGTTTGTAGATATTTTACGATGGCCATTATGACTGGTGTGAGGTGGTACCTCACTGTAGTTTTGATTTGCATTTCTCTAATGATAAGTGATGTTGAGCATCCTTTCATGTGTTTGTTGGCAATCTGTATATGTTCTTTGGAGAAATGTCTATTTAGTTTTTCTGTGCATTTTTGGATTGGGTTGTTTGGTTTTTGGATATTGAGCAGCATGTACTGCTTGCAAATTTTGGAGATTAATCCTATGTCAGTTGTTTCATTTGCAAATAACTTCTCACAATCTGAGGGTTCTTTTTTCATCTTGTTTATGTATTCCATTGCTGTGCAAAGGCTTTTAAGTTCCATTAGGTCCCATTTGTTTATTTTTGTTTTTATTTCCATATCTGTAGGAGGTGGGTCAAAAAGGATCGTGCCGTGATTTATGTCATAGAGTGTTCTGCCTATGTTTTCCACTAAGAGATTTATAGTGTCTGGCCTGACATTTAGGCTTTAATCCATTTTGAGTTTATTTTTGTGTATGGTGTTATGGGGTGTTCTAATTTCACTCTTTTACATGTAGCTGTGCAGTTTTCCCAGCAACACTTATTGAAGAGGATGTCTTTTCTCCACTGTATATTCTTGCCTCCTTTATCAAAAATAAGGTGACCATATGTGCATGGGATTATCTCTGGGCTTTCTATCCTGATCCACTGATCAATATTTCTGTTTCTGTGCCAGTACCATACTGTCTTGATTACTGTGTAGCTTTGTAGTATAGTCTGAAGTTCAGGAGCATGATTTCTCCAGCTCCGTTTTTCTTTCTCAAGGTTGCTTTGTCTATTTGGGATCTTCTGTGTTCCCATACAAATTGTGAAATTTTTTGTTCTAGTTCTGTGAAAAATGACATTGGTCATTTGATGGGGATTGCATTCAATCTGTAGATTGCTTTGGGTAGTATTGTAATTTTCATAATGTTGATTCTTCCAATCCAAGAACATGGTATATCTCTCCATCTGTTTGTATCATCTTTAATTTCTTTCATCAGTGTCTTATAGTTTTCTGCATACAGTTCTTTTGCCTCCTTAGGTAGGCTTATTCCTAGATATTCTCTCCTTTTTGTTGCAATGGTAAATGAGGTGTTTCCTTAATTTCTCTTTGAGATTTTTCATCATTAGTGTATAGGAATGAAAGACATTTCTGTGCATTAACTTCGTATCCTGCTACTTTACCAAATTCTTTGATTAGCTATAGTAGTTTTCTGGGAGCATCTTTAGGATTCTCTATTATAATATTTAATCTGCAAACAGTGACAGCTTTACTTCTTCTTTTCTGTTTTGGATTATTTTATTTCTTTTTCTTCTCGGATTGCTGTGGCTAAAACTTCCAAAGCTATGTTGAATAATAAATGTGAGAGTGGACAACCTTGTCTTGTTCCTGATCTTAGAGGAAATGGTTTCAGTTTTTCAACATTGAGAATGATGCTGGCTATCAGTTTGTCGTATATAGCCTTTATTATGTTGAGGTAAGTTCCCTCTATGCCTACTTTCTGGAGGGTTTTTATCATAAGTGGGTGTGTAATTTGCTCAAAAGCTTTTTCTGCATCTATTGAGATGATTATATGGTTTTTCTCCTTCAGTTTGTTAATATGGTTTATCATATTGATTGATTTGCATACATTGAAGAATCCTTGCATTTCTGGGATAAACCCTACTTGATCATGTTTTAGGATCCTTTTAAAATGCTGTTGGATTCTGTTTTCTAGTATTTTGCTGAGGACCTTTGTATCCATGTTCATCAGTGATATTGGCCAGTAGTTTTCTTTCTTTGTGACATTTTTGTCGGTTTTGGTATCAGAGTGATGGTGGCTTCGTAGAATACGTTTGGGAGTGTTCCTCCCTCTGCTTTATTTTGGAAGAGTTTGAGAAGGATAAGTGTAAGCTCTTCTCTAAATGTTTGATAGTATTCGCCTGCGAAGCCATCTGGTCCTGGGCTTTTGTTTGTTGGAAGATTTTTAATCATGGTCTCAATTTCAGTGCTTGTGATTTGTCTGTTCATATTTTCTATTTCTTCCTGATTCAGTCTCGAAACGTTGTGCTTTTCTAGCAATTTGTCTATTTCTTCCAGGTTGTGCATTTTATTGGCATATAGTTGCTTGTAGCTATCTCTCGTGATCCTTTGTACTTCTGCAGTATCAGTTCTTAATTCTCCATTTTCCTTTCTAATTCTATTGATTTCAGTCTTTTCCCTTTTTTTTCTTGATGAGTGTGGCTAATGGTTTATCAGTTTTGTTTATCTTCTCAAAGAACCAGTTTTAGTTTTATTGATCTTTGTTATACTTCCCTACATTTCTTTTTCATTTATTTCTGATCTGATCATTATGATTTCTTTCCTTCTGCTAACTTTGGGGATTTTTTGTTCTTCTTTCTCTAATTGCTTTAGGTGTAAAGTTAGGTTGTGCATTTGAGATATTTCTCATTTCTTGATGTAGGATTGTATTGATATAAACTTCCCTCTTAGAACTGCTTTTGCTGCATCCCATAGGTATTTCATTGTTGTGTTTTCATTGTCATTTGTTTCTAGGTAATTTTTGATTTCCCCTTTGATTTCTTCACTGATCTCTTGGTGATTTAGTCGATGTGTTTGTATTTCTTACAGATTTATTTTCCTGTAATTGATATCTAGTCTCATAGCATTGTGATCGGAAAAGATCCTTGATATGATTTCAAATTTCTTAAATATACCAGGGCTTGATTTGTGACCCAGAATATGATCTATACTGGAGAATGTTCCATGAGCACTTTAGAAGAAAGTGTATTCTGTTGTTTTTGGGTGGAATGTCCTTTAAATATAAATTAAGTCCGTCTTGTTTAATGTATCTTTTAAATCTTGTGTTTCCTTATTTATTTTAATTTTGGGTCATCAGTCCATTGGTGAAAGTGGGGTGTTAAAGTCCTTTTCTATTGATTGTGTTACTGTAAATTTCCACTTTTATGGCCGTTAGCATTTGTCTTATGTATTGAGGTGCTCCTATGTTGGGTGCATAAATATTCACAATTGTTATATCTTCTTCTTGGATTGATCCCTTGATCATTATGTAGTGTCCTTCTTTGTCTCTGGTAACATTGTTAATTTTAAAGTCTATTTTCTCTGATATGAGAATTGCTACTCCAGCTTTCTTTTGATCACCATTTGCATGTAATATCTTTTGCCCTCCCCTCACTTTCAGTCTGTATGTGTCCCTAGGTCTGACGTGGGACTCTTTTAGACAGCATATATATGGGTCTTGTTTTTGTATCCATTCAGCCAGTCTATGTCTTTTGGTGGGAGCATTTAATCCATTTACAATTAAGGTAATTATCAACATGTATGTTCCTATTACCATTTTCTTAATTGTTTTGGGTTTGTTATTGTGGGTCTTTTCCTTCTCTTCTGCTTCCTGCCTAGAGAAGTTCCTTTAGCATTTATTGTAAAGCTGGTTTGCTGCTGCAGAATTCTCTTAGCTTCTGCTTGTCTGTAAAGTTTTTAATTTCTCTATTGAATCTGAATGGGATCCTTGCTGGGTAGAGTAATCGCGGCTCTAGTTTTTTCCCTTTCATCACTTTTAATATGTCCTGCCACTCCCTTCTGGCCTGCAGAGTTTCTGCTGAATGATCACCTGTTAACCTTGTGGGGATTGCATTGTATGTTATTTGTTGTTTTTCCTTTGCTGTTTTTAATATCCTTTCTTTGTATTTAGTTTTTGATAGTTTGATTAATATGTGTCTTGGCGTATTTCTCATTCGATTTATCCTGTATTGGACTCTCTGTGCTTTCTGGACTTGATTGACTATTTCTGTTCCCATATTAGGGAAGTTTTAAACTATAATCTCTTCAAATATTTTCCCAGTCCCTTTCTTTTTCTCTTCTTCTGTGACTCCTTTAATTCGAATGTTGGTGTGTTTAGTGTTGTCTCAGAGGTCTCTAAGACTGTTCTGAATTCTTTTCATTCTTTTCTCTTTATTCTGCTCTGCAGTAGTTATTTCCACTATTTTATCTTCCAGGTTATTTATCCACATTTCTGCCTCAGTTATTCTTCTATTGGTTCCTTCTAAAGAATCTTTAATTTCATTTATTGTGTTGTTCATCATTGTTTGTTTGCGCGCTCTTTAGTTCTTATATGTTGTTAAACCTTTCTTGTATTTTTTCCACTCTATTTCCAAGAGTTTGGATCATATTTACTATCATTACTCTGAATTCTTTTTCAGGCAGACTTCCTATTTCCTCTGCATTTGCTTGATCTGGTGGGTTTTTACCTTGCTCTTTTATCTTCTGTGTGTTTTTCTGTCTTCTCATTTTGCTTAACTTACTGTGTTTGTGGTCTCATTTTCACAGGCTGCTCATTCATACTTCTCGTTGTTTTTGATGTCTGTCTCCCATGGCTAAGGTTAACTCCGTGGGTTGTGTAGGCTTCTTGTTGGAGGGGAGTAATGACTGTGTTTTGGTGGATGAGGCTGGATCTTGTCTTCCTTGTGGGCAGGACCACGTCCGGTGGTGTGTTTTTGGGTGTTTGTGAACTTATTAAGATTTCAGGCTGCCTCTCTGTTAATGGGTGGGTTGTATTCCTGTCTTTCTAGTTATTTGTTATAGGTTGTCCAGCATTGTAGCTTGCTCTTCGTTGAGTGATGCTGGGTCTTGGCATTGAGATGGAGATCTCTGGGAGAGCTTTTGCCGTTTGATATTATGTTGAGCTGGGATGTTTCTGGTTGACCAGTGTCCTGAACTCGGCTCTCCCACCTCAGAGGCACAGGCCTATCACCCAGCCAGAACACCAAGACCCTGTCAGGCACATATCTCAGAGGAAAAGGAAGAAAAGAAGAAAGAAAGAAAGAAAGAAAATATAAAATAAAATAAAGTTATTAAAATAAAAAAATATTAAAAGTTAAAAAAGTAAAATGTAATAAAAAAGAAAAAGAAAAGAAAAAAAAAAGAAAGAAGAGAGCAACCAAACCAAAAAACAAATCCACCAATGATAACAAGTGCTAAAAACTATACTTTAAAAGAAAGAAAAAACAGACAGATAGAACCTTAGGAAAAAAGGTAAAAGCAAAGCTATACAAACAAAATCACACAAAAAAGCATGAACACTCACAAAAAAGAGAAAAAGGAAAAATATCTATATATATTTTTAAAAGGAGGAGGAAGAGAGCAACAAAATCAATAAACAAATCTACCAATGATAATAAACTCTAAATACTAAACTAAGTTAAACAAAAAACCAGAAACAAATTAGGTGCAGAAATCAAACCCCAAGTCTACAATTGCTCCCAAAGTCCACCACCTCAATTTTGGGACAATTTGTTGTCTATTCAGGTATTCCATAGATGCAGGGTACATCAAATTGACTGTGGAGATTTATTCTGCTGCTCCTGAGGCTGATGGGTGAAATTTCCCTTTCTCGTGTTTGTCCGCACAGTTCCTGGGTTTCAGCTTTGGATTTGGCCCTGCCTCTGCATGTAGGTTGCCTGAGGACCTCTGTTCCCACACAGACAGGACTGGGTTAAAGTCCTGATTAGGGGGCTCTGGATCACTCAGACGGGGGGAGGGATGGGTATGGAATGTGGGGTGAGCCTGTGGTGGCAGAGGCCAGCGTGACTTTGCAGCAGCCTGAGGCACACCATATGTTATCCCGGAGAAGTTGTCCCTGGATCACAGGACCCTTGCAGTGGCAGGCTTCAGAGCCTCCAGGGAGGGGCAGTGTGAATTAGTGACCTGTGATTGCACACAGTCTCCTTGGTGGCTGTAACAGCAGCCTTAGTGTCTCTTGCCCATGTCTGGTGTCCGTGCTGTTTGCCGTGGCTTCTGGCCATTGCTGGAGCTCTTTTAGGTGGTGCTCTGAATCCCCTCTCCTCTTACACCCCAAAACAATGGTCTCTTGCCTCATAGGCAGTTCCAGACCTTTTCCTGGACTCTCTCCCTGCTTACTGTGGTGCACTAGCCTCTTTCAGGCTGTGTTCACACAGCCAATCCCAGTCCTCTCCCTGGGATCTGACCTCCAAAACTGGACCCTCACCTCCCAGCCCCCACCTGTCCCGGCAAGTGAGCAGACAAGCCTCTCAGACTGGTGAGTGCTGGTTGGCACCAATCCTCTACGTGGGAATCTCTCCACTTTACCCTCTGCACTCCTGCTGCTGCGCTATCCTTCATGGCTCCCAAGTTCTCCCCCTGCAACCCCACATTTCTGACAGTGAAGGGGCTTCCTAATGTGTGGAAACTTTTCTCCTTCACTGCTCGCTCCCAGAGGTGCAGGATCCATCTTTTTTCTTTTCTCTCTGATTTTTCTTTTTCCCTTTGCCTTACCCCGTACTTGGGGAGTTTCTTGCCTTTTGGGAAGTCTGAGGTCTTCTGCCCGTGTTCAGTAGGTGTTCTGTAGGAGTTGTTCCACATGTAGATGTATTTATGATGTATTTGTGGGGAGAAAGGTGGTCTCCACGTCTTACTCCTCTGCCATCTTGAAGTTCTCCCCTCTATTTTTTTTATATGTAGTTTATTTCTTCTATGATCTTTATTATTTCTTTCCTTCTGCTGACTTTGGACATTGTTCTATTTTTTATAATTCTTTTTGGTGGTAGGTTAGGTTGTTAATTTGAGATTTTTCTTGTTTCTTGAGGAAGGCCTGCATTGCTATAAACTTTCTTCTTAAAACGGCTTTTGGGGCAGAGGGGAAGATGGCAGAAGAGTAAGAAGCAGAGATCACCTTCCTCCCCACAGATACACCAGAAATACATCTACACGTGGAACAACTCCTACAGAACACCTACTGAAAGCTGGCAGAAGACCTCAGACCTCCCAAAAGGCAAGAAACTCCCCATGTACCTGGGTAGGGCAAAAGAAAAAAAGAGAAAACAGAGACAAAAGAATAGGCATGGCACCTGCACCAGTGAGAGGGAGCTGTGAAGGAGGAAAGGTTTCCACACACTAGGAAGCCCCTTCACAGGCAGAGACTACGGGAGGCAGAGGGGGAAGCTTCGGAGCCCCGGAGGAGAGCACAGCAACAGGGGTGCGGAGGGTAAAGCAGGGAGATTCCCGCACAGAGGGTTGATGTCAACTGGCACTCACCAGCTGGAGAGGCTTGTCTGCTCAACCGCCAGGGCGGGCAGGGCTGCGAGCTGAGGCTCGGGCTTTGGTCGGAGCGCAGGGAGAGGACTGGGGTTGGCTGCGTGAACACAGCCTGAAGGGGTTAGTGCACCACGGCTAGCAGGGAGGGAGTCCGGGGAAAAGTCTGCACCTGCTGAAGAGGCAAGAGACTTTTTCTTCCCACTTTATTTCCCGGTGTGCGAGGAAAGGGCTTTAAGAGCGCTGCTTAAAGGAACTCCAGAGATGAGCGTGAGCTGCGGTTAAAAGTGCAGACTCCAAAGACGGGCGTGAGAAGCGGCTAAAAGCGCAGACCCTAGAGATGGGCGCGAGCCACGGCTAAAAGTGCAGACCCAGAGATGGGCGGGAGATGCTAAGGATGCTGCTGCCACCACCAAGGGGCCTGTGTGTGAGCACAGGTCACTATCCCCACCCCTCTTCTGGGGAGCCTGTGCAGCCCACCACTGCCAGGTTCCCGGGATCCAGGGACAACTTCCCCGGGAGAACGCACGACAGGCCTCAGGCTAGTGCAACGTCATGCCAGCCTCTGCCGCCACAAGCCCGCCCCGCACACCGTGCCTCTCCCTTTCCCTGGCCTGAGTGAGCCAGAGCCCCCGAATCAGCGGCTCCTTTAACCCCGTCCTGTCTCAGCAGAAAACAGACGCCCTCCAGTGACCTGCACGCAGAGGCTGGGCAAATCCAAAGCTGAGCCCCTGTGAGCTGTGAGAACAAAGAAGAGAAGGGGAAGTCTCTCCCAGCGATCTCAGAAGCAGCGGATTGAAGTTCCACAATCAACTTGATATACCCTGCATCTGTGGAATACATGAATAGACAATGAATTATTTTTATTTTTTTAATAATTAATTTTAATAACTTTATTATACTTTACCTTCATTTTTTCTTTCTTTCCTTCTTTCTTTCTTTCTTTCCTTCCTTCTTTCTTTCTTTCTTTCTTCGTTCTTTCTTTCTTTTTTCTTTCTTTCTTTCTTTTCTTCCTTCCCTCCTTTAGACAACGAATCATCCCAAATTGAGGAGGTGGACATTGAGAGCAAGATTTATGATTTTTTCTCCTTTACCTCTTTTTGTGAGGGTGGATGTGTATGCTTCTGTGTAAGATGTTGTCTGTATAGCTTTGCTTCCACCATTTGTCCTAAGGTTCTATCAGTCAGGTATTTTTTTCTAAATAATTATTTTTTAATTTAATAACTTTATTATATTTTATTTTATTTTACTGTATCTTTTTTCTTTCTATTTTCCTTCCTTCCCTCCTTCCTTCCTTCCTTCCTCCCTCTCTCCCACCCTGCTTTCTTTCCTTCTTTTACTCTTTCTTTCTTTCTTCCTTCCTTCCCTCTTTTCTTTCCTTTTCTTTCATTCTTTCTTTCTTTCTTCTTTCATTCTTTCTTTCTTCTTTCTTACTTTCTTTCTTTCTTCCTACTTCTACTAATTATGTCTCTCTACTTTTTCTCCCTTTGATTCTGAGCCACGTGGATGAAATGCACTTCAGGCTGCAGCCAGGAGTGAGTACTGTGCCTCTGAGGTGGGAGAGCCAACTTCAGGACACTGGTCAACAAGACACCTCCCAGCTCTACATAAAATCAAGTGGTGAAAATATCCCAGAGATCTCGATCTCAACACCAGCACCCAGCTTCACTCAACGACCAGCAAGCTACAGTGCTACACAACCTATACCAAACAACTAGCAAAAGAGGAGCACAACACAACCCATTAGCAGAGAGGCTGCCTAAAATCATAATAAGTCCACAGACACCCCAAAACACGCCACAAGACGTGGACCTGCTCACTAGAGAGACAAGATCCAGCCTCATCCACCACAACACAGGCACTAGTCCCCTCTACCAGGAAACCTACACAACCCACTGAACCAACATTAGCCACTGCGGACAAACATCAAAAACAACGGGAACGACGAACCTGCAGCCTGCAAATAGGAGACCCCAAACACAGTAAGATAAGCAAAATGAGAAGACAGAAAAACACACAGCAGATGAAGGAGCAAGATAAAAATGCACGAGACTTAACAAATGAAGAGGAAATAGGCAGTTGACCTGAAAAAGAATTCAGAATAACGATAGTAAAGATGATCCAAAATCTTGGAAATAGAATGGACAAAATGCAAGAAACATTTAACAAGGACCTAGTAGAAATAAAGATGAAACAAGCAACGGTGAACAACACAATCAATGAAATGAAAAAGACTCTAGATGGGATCAATAGCGGAATAACTGAGGCAGAAGAATGGATAAGTGACCTGGAAGTTAAAATAGTGGAAATAACTACTGCAGAGCAGAATAAAGAAAAAGAATGAAAAGAACTGAGGACAATCTCAGAGACCACTGGGACAACATTAAATGCACCAACATTCAAATTATTGGGGTGCCAGAAGAAGAAGAGAAAAAGAAAGGGACTGAGAAAATATTTGAAGTGATTATAGATGAAAACTTCCCTAATATGGGAAAGGAAATAGTTAATCAAGTCCAGGAAGCACAGAGAGTCCCATACAGTATAAATCTAAGGAGAAATTTGCCAAGACACATATTAATCAAACTGTCAAAATTTAAATACAAAGAAAGCATTTTAAAAGCAGCAAGAGATAAACAACAAATAACACACAAGGGAATCCCCATAAGGTTAACAGCTGATCTCTCAGCAGAAACTCTGCAACCAAGAAGGGAGTGGCAGGACATACTGAAAGTGATGAAGGAGAAAAACCTGCAACCAAGGTTACTCTACCCAGCAAGGATCTCATTCAGATTTGATGGCGAAATTAAAACCTTTACAGACAAGCAAAAGCTGAGAGAGTTTAGCACCACCAAACCAGCTTTACAACAAATGCTAAAGGAACTTATCTAGGCAAGAAACACAAAAGAAAGAAAAGACCTATAATAACGGAACCAAACAATTTAGAAAATTGGCATAGGAATATACATATTGATAATTACCTTAAATGTAAATGGACTAAATGCTCCCACCAAAAGACACAGATTGGCTGAATGGATACAAAAACAAGACCCATATATATGCTGTCTACAGGAGACCCACTTCAGACCTAGAGACATATACAGACTGAAAGTAAGGGGATGGAAGAAGATATTCCATGCAAATGGAAACCAAAAGAAAGCTGGAGTAGCAATTCTCATATGAGAGAAAATAGACTTTAAAATAAAGACTGTTAGAAGAAACAAAGAAGAACACTACATAATGATAAAGGGATTGACCCAAGAAGAAGATATAAAAATTGTAAACATTTATGAACCCAACATAGGAGCACCTCAATACATAAGGCAAATACTAACAGCCATAAAATGGGAAATCGACAGTAACACATTCATAGTAGGGGACTTTAACACCCCACTTTCATCAATGGGCATATCATCTAAAATGAAAATAAATTAGGAAACACAAGCTTTAAATGATACATTAAACAAGATGGACCTAATTGATATTTATAGGACATTCCATAAAAAAACAACAGAATACACATTTTTCTCAAGTGCTCACGAACATTCTCCAGGATAGACCATATCTTGGGTCACAAATCAAGCCTTCATAAATTTAAGAAAATTGAAATTGTATCAAGTATCTTTTCCGACCGCAACACCATGAGACTAGATATCAGTTACAGGAAAAGTTCTTTATAAAATAAAAACACATGGATGCTAAACAATACACTACTTAATAACGAAGTGATCACTGAAGAAATCAAAGAGGAAATCAAAAATACCAAGAAACAAATGACAATGGAGACACAACGACCCAAAAGCTATGTGATGTAGCAATAGCAGTTCTAAGAGGGAAGTTTATAGCAATACCAGCCCACCTTAAGAAGCAGAAAACATGTCGAACAAACAACCTAACCTTGCACCTCAAGCTATTGGAGAAAGAAGAACAAAAAAACCCCCAAAGTAGGCAGATGGAAAGAAATCATAAAAATCAGATCAGAAATAAATGAAAAAGAAATGATGGAAACAATAGCAAAGATCAATAAAGCTAAAAGCTGGTTCTTTGAGAAGATAAACAAAATAGGTAAACCATTAGCCAGACCCATCAAGAAAAAAAGGGAGAAGATTCAAATCAATAGAATTAGAAATGAAAAAGGAGAAGTAACAACTGACACTGCAGAAATACAAAAGATCATGAGAGATTACTACAAGTAACTCTATGCCAAAAAATGGACAATCTGGAAGAAATGGACAAATTCTTAGAAATGCACAACCTGCCAAGACTGAATCAGGAAGAAATAGAAAATATGAACAGACCAATCACAAGCACTGAAGTTGAAACTGTGATTAAAAATCTTCCAACAAAGAAAAGCCCAGGACCAGATGGCTTCACAGGCGAATTCTATCAAACATTTAGAGAAGAGCTAACACCTATCCTTCTCAAACTCTTCCAAAATATAGCAGAGGGAAGAACACTCCCCAGTTCCTTCTACGAGGCCACCATCGCCTTGATGCCAAAACCAGACAAGGATGTCACAAAGAAAGAAAACTACAGGCCAATATCACTGATGAACATAGATGCAAAAATCCTCAACAAAATACTAGCAAACAGAATCCAACAGTACATTAAAAGGGTCATACAACATGATCAAGTGGGGTTTATTCCAGGAATGCAAGGATTCTTCAATATACGCAAAGCTATCAATGTGATAAACCATATTAAAAAATTGAGGGAGAAAAACCATATGATGATCTCAATAGATGCAGAGAAAGCCTTTGACAAAATTCAACACCCATTTATGATAAAAATCCTGCAGAAAGTAGGCATAGAGGGAACTTTCTTCAACATAATAAAGGCCATTTATGACAAACTCACGGCCAACATCATCCTCAATGGTGAAAAACTGAAAGCATTTCCACTAAGATCAGGAACAAGACAAGGTTGCCCACTCTCATCACTCTTATTCAACATAGTTTTGGAAGTTTTAGCCACAGCAATCAAAGAAGAAAAGGAAATAAAAGGAATCCAAATCAGAAAAGAAGAAGTAAAGCTGTCACTCTTTGCAGATGACATCATATTATACATAGGGAATCCTAAAGATGTTACAAGAAAACTACTATATCTAATCAATGAATTTGGAAAAGTAGCAGGATACAAAATTAATGCACAGAAATCTCTTGCATTTCTATACACTAATGATGAAAAATCTGAAAGTGAAATCAAGAAAACACTCCCACTTAGTATTGCAACAAAAGAATAAAATATATAGGAATAAAAATACCTAAGGAGACAAAAGACCTATATGCAGAAAAGTATAAGACACTCATGAAAGAAATTAAAGATGATACAAATAGTTGGAGAGATATACCATGTTCTTGGATTGGAAGAATCAACATTGTGAAAATGACTCTACTACCCAAAGCAATCTATAGATTCAATGCAATCCCTATCGAACTACCACTGGCATTTTTCACAGAACTAGAACAAAAAATTTCACAATTTGTATGGAAACACAAAAGACCCCGAATAGCCAAAGCAATCTTGAGAATGAAAAACGGAGCTGGAGGAATCAGGCTCCCTGACTTCAGACTATACTACAAAGCTACAGTAATCAAGAGAGTATGGTACTGGCACAAAAACAGAAAGATAGATCAAAGGAACAGGATAGAAAGCCCAGAGATAAACCCACACACATATGGTCCCCTTATCTTTGATGAAGAAGGCAGGAATGTACAGTGGAGAAAGGACTGCCTCTTCAATAAGTGGTGCTGGGAAAACTGTACAGCTACATGTAAAATTATGAGATTAGACACATGCTCGAAGATGTAGGAAGAGTAAGACATGGAAATCACCTTCCTCACCACAGATACACCAGAAATACATCTACACGTGGAACAACTCCTACAGAACACCTACTGAATGTTGGCCGAAGACCTCAGACCTCCCAAAAGGCAAGAAACTCCCCACGTACCTGGGTAAGGCAAAAGAAAAAAGAGAGGCAAAAGAATAGGCATGGCACCTGCACCAGTGGGAGGGAGCTGTGAAGGAGGAAAGGTTTCCACACACTAGGAAGTCCCTTCACAGGCGGAGATTGTGGGAGGCGGAGGGGGGAGTTTGGAGCCACAGAGGACAGCACAGCAACAGCGGTGTGGAGGGCAAAGTGGGGAGATTCCCGCACAGAGGATCAGTGCTGACCGGCACTCACCAGCCCGAGAGGCTTCTCTGCTCACCCGCAGCGGCAGGTGGGGCTGCGAGCTGAGGCTCGGGCTTCGGTTGGAGCACAGGGAGAGGACTGGGGTCGGCGGCTTGAACACACCCTGGAGGGGTTAGTGCACCACGGCTAGCCGGGAGGGAGTCCGGGGAAAAGTCTGCACCTGCCGAAGAAGCAAAAGACTTTTTCTTCCCTCTTTGTTTCCTGGTGCATGAGGAGAGGGGTTTAAGAGCACTGCTTAAAGGAACTCCAGAGAGGGGCACGAGCTGCTGGTGAAAGCATGAACTGGAGAGACAGGCGCAAGCCGCAGCTAAAAGCGCGAACCCCAGAGACGGGCGCGAGCCATGGCTAAAATGCGGACCCGCGGGTCGGACGCAAGCTGCGGCTAAAAACGTGGATACCAGAGACAGGCGCAAGCCACGGCTAGAAGCACGGACCCCAGAGATGAGCGGGAGATGCTAAGGATGCTGCTGCCACAGCCAAGGGGCCTGTGTGCGAGCCTAGGTCACTATCCACACCACTATTCCGGGGCGACTGTGCAGCCCGCCACTGCCAGGTTCCCGGGATCCAGGGACAACTTCCCCGGGAGAACGCATGACGGGCCTCAGGCTGGTGCAACGTCATGCTGGCCTCTGCCATCACAGTCCCGCCCCGCACACCGTTCACCTCCCTCTACCTGGCCTGAGTGGGCCACAGCCCCCGAATCAGCGGCTCCTTTAACCCCATCCTGTCTGAGCAAAAAACAGACGCCCTCCAGCGACCTACATGCAGAGGCAGGGCCAAATCCAAAGCTGAGCCCCTGTGACCTGTGAGAACAAAGAAGAGAATGGGAAATCTCTCCCAGCAGCCTCAAAAACAGAGGATTAAAGCTCCACAATCAACTTGATGTACCCTGCATCTGTGGAATACATGAATAGACAATGACTCATCCCAAATTGAGGAGGTGGACTTTGAGAGCAAGATCTATGATTTTTTCCCCTTTTCCTCTTTTTGTGAATGTGTATGTGTATGCTTCTTGTGAGAACTTGTCTGTATAGCTTTGCTTCCACCATTTGTCCTAGGGTTCTATCTGTACATTGTTTTGTTTTTAAAAAATGTTTTCTTAATAATTAATTTTAATAACTTTATTATACTTTACATTCTTTCTTTCTTTCTTTCTTTCCTTCCTACCCTCCTCTAGACAAGGAATCATCCCAAATTGAGGAGGTGGACTTTGAGAGCAAGATTTATGATTTTTCCCCTTTACCTCTTTTTGTGAGGGTGTATGTTTATGCTTCTGTGTAAGATTTTGTCTGTATAACTTTGTTTCCACCATTTGTCCTAAGGTTTATTCGTCCCTTGTTTTTTTTCTAAATCATTATTTTTTAATTCAATAACTTTATCATACTTTATTTTATTTCACTGTATCTTCTTTCTTTCTCTCTTTTTTCCTCCCTTCCCTCTTTCTTTATTTCCTCCCTCCCTCCCTCCCTCCCTCCTTTCTTTCTTTCTTGCCTTCTTTCCTTCTGTTCTTCTTTCTTTCTTTCTATCTTTCTTTCTTCCTTCCTTCCCTCCTTTCTTTCTTTCTTTCTTTCTTTCTTTCTTTCTTCCTACCTCTATGAATTCACTGTACTTTTTCTCCCTTTTATTCTGAGCCATGTGGATGAAAGGCTCTTGGTACTCCAGCCAGGAGTCAGCGCTCTGCCTCTGAGGTGGGAGAGCCAACTTCAGGACACTGGTCAACAAGAGACCTCCCAGCTCCACATAATATCAAATGGCGAAAATCTCCCAGAGACCTCCATCTTAAGACCAGCACCCAGATTCATTTAACGACCAGCAAGCTACAGTGCTGGACAACCTATGCCAAACAACTAGCAAAAGAGGAGCACAACACAACCCATTAGCAGAGAGACTGCCTAAAATCATAAGTCCACAGACACCCCAAAACACACCACCAGACGTGGACCTACTCACTAGAGAGACAAGATCCAGCCTCATCCACCACAACACAGGCACTAGTCCCCTCTACCAGGAAACCTACACAACCCACTGAACCAACCTTAGCCACTGGAGACAGACATCAAAAACAGTGGGAACTACGAACCTGCAGTCTGCAAAAAGGAGACCCCAAACACAATAAGATAAGCAAAATGAGAAGACAGAAACACACCACAGATGAAGGAGCATGATAAAAATGCACAAGACCTAACAAATGAAGAGGAAATAGGGAGTTGACCTGAAAAAGAATTCAGAATAATGATAGTGAAGATGATCCAAAATCTTGGAAATAGAATAGACAAAATGCAAGAAACATTTAACAAGGACCTAGAAGAAATAAAGATGAAACAAGCAACGATGAACAACACAATAAATGAAATGAAAAAGACTCTAGATGGGATCAATAGCAGAATAACTGAGGCAGAAGAACGGATAAGTGACTTGGAAGATAAAATAGTGGAAATAACCACTGCAGAGCAGAATAAAGAAAAAGAATGAAAAGAACTGAGGACAGTCTCAGAGACCTCTGGGACAACATTAAATGCACCAACATTCGAATTATACGGGTTCCAGAAGAAGAAGAGGAAAAGAACGGGACTGAGAAAATATTTGGAGAGATTATAGTTGAAAACTTTCCTAATATGGGAAAGGAAATAGTGAATCAAGTCCAGGAAGCACAGAGAGTCCCATACAGAATAAATCCAAGGAGAAATGCACCAAGACACATATTAATCAAACTGTCAAAAACTAAATACAAAGAAAGCATATTAAAAGCAGCAAGGGAAAACCCACAAATAACACACAAGGGAATCCCCATAAGGTTAACAGCTGATCTCTCAGCAGAAACTCTGCAAGCCAGAAGGGAGTGGCAGGACATACTGAAAGTGATTAAGGAGAAAAACCTGCAACCAAGATTACTCTACCCAGCAAGGATCTCATTCAGATTTGATGGTGAAATTAAAACCTTTACAGACAAGCAAAAGCTGAGAGAGTTCAGCACCACCAAACCAGCTTTATAACAACTGCTAAAGGAACTTCTCTAGACAAGAAACACAAGAGAAGGAAAAGACCTATAATAACGAACCCAAAACAATTTAGAAAAAGGCAATAGGAACATACATATCGATAATTACCTTAAATGTAAATGGATTAATGCTTCCACCAAAAGACACAGATTGGCTGAATGGATACAAAAACAAGACGCGAATTTATTCTGTCTACCAGAGACCCACTTCAGACCTAGAGACACATAAGACTGAAAGTAAGGGGATGGAAAAAGATATTCCATGCAAATGGAAACCGAAACAAAGCTGGAGTAGCAATTCTCATACCAGACAAAATAGACTTTAAAATAAAGACTATTAGAAGAGACAAAGAAGGACACTACATAATGATCAAGGGATCGATCCAAGAAGATATAGCAATTGTAAATATTTATGCAACCAACATAGGAGCACCACAATACATAAGGCAAAAACTAACAGCCCAAAAAGGGGAAATCGACAGTAACATATTCATAGTAGCGGACTTTAACACCCCACTTTCACCAATGGACAGATCATACAAAATGAAAATAAATAAGGAAACACAAGCTTTAAATGATACATTAAAAAAGATGGACTTAATTGATATTTATAGGACATTCCATCCAAAAACAACAGAATACACTTTTTTCTCAAGTGCTCTTGGAACATTCTACAGGGTAGATCATATCTTGGGTCACAAATCAAGCCTTGGTAAATTTAAGAAAATTGAAATTGTATCAAGTATCTTTTCCGACAACAACACTATTAGACTAGATATCAATTACAGGAAAAGATCTGTAAAAAAATACAAACACATGGAGGCTAAACAATACACTACTTAATAACAAAGAGGTCACTGAAGAAATCAAAGAGGAAATCAAAAAATACCTAGAAACACATGACAATGGAGACAAGACGACCCAAAACCTATGGGATGCAGCAAAAGCAGTTCTAAGAGGGAAGTTTATAGCAATACAATCTTAATTAACAAACAGGAAACATCTTGAATAAACAACCTAACCTTACACATAAAGCAATTAGAAAAAGAAGAAGAAAAAAAACCCCAAAGTTAGCAGAAGGAAAGAAATCATAAAAATCAGATCAGAAATAAATGAAAAAGAAATGAAGGGAACGATAGCAAAGATCAATAAACTAAAAGCTGGTTCTTTGAGAAGATAAACAAAATAGATAAACCATTAGACAGACTCATCCAGAAAAAATGGAAGAAGACTCAAATCAATAGAATTAGAAATGAAAAAGGAGAAGTAACAACTGACACTACAGAAATAAAAAAGATCATGAGAGATTACTACAAGTAACCCTATGCCAATAAAATGGACAATCTGGAAGAAATGGACAAATTTTTAGAAAAGCACAACCTGCCAAGATTGAATCAGGAAGAAATAGAAAATATGAACAGACCAATCACAAGCACTGAAGTTGAAATTGTGATTAAAAATCTTCCAAGAAACAAAAGCCCAGGACCAGATGGCTTCACAGGCGAATTCTATCAAACATTTAGAGAAAAGCTATCACCTATCCTTCTCAAACTCTTCCAAAATATAGCAGAGGGAGGAACACTCCCAAATTCCTTCTATGCGGACACCATCGCCTTGATACCAAAACCAGACAAGGATGTCACAAAGAAAGAAAACTACAGGCCAATATCACTGATCAGCATAGATGCAAAAATCCTGAACAAAATACCAGCAAACAGAATCCAACAGCACATTAAAAGGATCATACACTATGATCAAGTGGGGTTTATTCCAGGAATGCAAGGATTCTTCAATATATGCAAATCTATCAATGTGATAAACCATATTAACAGACTGAAGGAGAAAAACCATATGATCATCTCAATAGATGCAGAGAAAGCCTTTGACAAAATTCAACACCCATTAATGATAAAAACCCTGCAGAAAGTAGGCATAGAGAGAAATTTCCTCAACATAATAAAGGCCATATATGATAAGTCCACAGCCAACATCATCCTCAATGGTGAAAAACTGAAAGCATTTCCACTAAGATCAGGAACAAGGCAAGGTTGCCCACTCTCCCCACTCTTATTCAACATAGTTTTGGAAATTTTAGCCACAGCAATCAAAGAAGAAAAGGGAATAAAAGGAATCCAAATCGGAAAAGAAGAAATAAAGCTGTCACTGTTTGCAGATGACATCATACTATACATAGAGAATCCTAAAGATGCTACCAGAAAACTACTAGAGCTAATCAATGAATTTGGTAAAGTATCAGGATACAAAATTAATGCACAGAAATCTCTGGCATTCCTATATACTAATGATGAAATACCTGAAAGTGAAATCAAGAAAACACTCCCATTTACCACTGCAACAAAAAGAATAAAATATGTAGGAATAAACCTACCTAAGGAGACAGAAGACCTGTATGCCGAAAATTATAAGACACTTGTTAAAGAAATTAAAGTTGATACAAATAGATGGAGAGATATACCATGTTCTTGGATTGGAAGAATCAACATTGTGAAAATGACTCTACTACCCGAAGCAATCTACAGATTCAATGCAATCCCTATCAAACTACCACTGGCATTTTCCGCAGAATTAGAACAAAAACTTTCACAATTTGTATGGAAACAAAAAAGACCCCGAATAGCCAAAGCAATCTTGAGAACGAAAAACGGAGCTGGAGGAATCAGGCTCCCTGACTTCAGACTATACTATAAAGCTACAGTAATCAAGAGAGTATGGTACTGGCACAAAAACAGAAAGATAGATTAATGGAACAGGAAAGAAAGCCCAGATATAAACCCACGCACATATGGACACCATATCTTTGATAAAGTTGGCAGGAATGTACAGTGGAGAAAGGACTACCTCTTCAATAATGGTGCTGGGAAAACTGGACAGGTACACATAAAGGTATGAGATTAGGTTACTCCCTAACACCATACACAAAAATAAGCTCAAATAGATTAAATATCTAAATTTAAGGCCAAAAACTATCAAGCTCTTAGAGGAAAACATAGCAGAACACTCTGTGACATAAATCACAGCAAGATCCTTTTTGATCCACCTCCTAGAGAAATGGAAATAAAAAACAAAAATAAACAAATTGGATCTAATGAAACTTCAAAACTTTTGCACAACAAAGGAAGCCATAAACAAGACCAAAAGACAACCCTCAGAATGGGAGAAAATATTTGCAAATGAAGCAACTGTCAAAGGATTAATTTCCAAAATTTACAAGCAGCCCTTGCAGCTGAATAACAAAAAAACAGACAACCCAGTCGAAAAATGGGCAGAAGACCTAAATAGACATTTCTCCAGAGAAGATATACAGACTACCAACAAACACATGAAAGAATGCTAAACATCATTAATCATTAGAGAAATGCAAATCAAAGCTACAATGAGATATCATCTCACACCAGTCAGAATGGCCATCACCAAAAAATCTAGAAATAATAAATGCTGGAGAGGGTGTGGAGAAAAGGGAACACTCTTGCACTGCTGGTCGGAATGTGAATTGGTTCAGTCACTATGGAGAACAGTATGGAGGTTCCTTAAAAATCTACAAATAGTACTACCATATGACCCAGCAATCCCACTACTGAGCATATACCCTGAGAAAACCAAAATTCAAAGATAGTCATGTACCAAAATGTTCATTGCAGCTCTATTTACAATAGCCCAGAGGTGGAAACCACCTAAGATCCCATCATTGGATGAATGGATAAAGAAGACGTAGCACATATATACAATAGAATATTACTCAGCCATAAAAAGAAACGAAATTGAGCTATTTATAATGAGGTGGATAGACCTAGAGTCTGTCATACAGAGTGAAGTAAGTCAGAAAGAGAAAGACAAATACCGTATGCTATCACATATATATGGAATTTAAGGAAAAAAATGTCATGAAGAACCTAGGGGTAAGGCAGGAATAAAGACAGGCCTACTGGAGAGCGGAGTTGGGGATTTGGGAAGGGAAGGGTGAGCTGTGACAGGGCGAGAGAGAGGCATGGACATATATACACTAACAAACGTAAGGTAGATAGCTAGTGGGAAGCAGCTGCATGGCACACGGATATCGGCTCAGTGCTTTGTGACCGCCTGGAGGGGTCGTATAGGGAGGGTGGGAGGGGGGAAATGCAAGAGGGAAGAGATATGGGAACATATGTATATGTATAACTGATTCACTTTGTTATAAAGCAGAAACTAACACACCATTGTAAAGCAATTATACCGCAATAAAGATGTTAAAAAAAAACGGCTTTTGATTCATCCCATAGATTTTGGAAAATTTTGTTTCCATTTTCATTTATCTCAAGGTATTTTCTAATTTTGTCTCTTTTATGTGACATGTATTTCTACTCCGACTTCCCTGTCATTTCCCTTTGTGTGAAAATCAGTTTCCATCCCCTAATTTCTGACTCTGTGTGTCTTTAGTCCTACAGTGAGTCTCTTGTAAGCAGCACTTTAAAGGTTTTTTTTATAACCCAATCAGCCACCTTATGTTTTTGGTCAGAGCATTTAGTCCATTGACATTTAAAGTAATTATTGATAGGTATGTACTTGTTGCCATTTTATTACTTGTTTTCCCATTGTTTTTGTAGTTTTCTATGTTCATTTCTTCTTTTTGTTTCTAAAGTTGTGGTTTGATGCTTTTGTTTAGTAGTATGATTGGGTTCCTTTCTTTCTGGTTTTTGTAGATGTATTGTATGTCTTTGATTTGTGGTTACCACAAGGTTCATATCTTTTGACCCATAGTTGTAACTACTTGTTTTCAAGTGGTAGTCATTTAAGTTGAAACACATTCTAAATGATCTCCATTGTTTACTCCCCTCCCCCACATTTTGTGTTTTTGATGTCATATTTTACATCTTCATGCTTATCCCTTAACTGTTCAGATACAGTTGTTTTTACATTTTTTTTGTCTTTTAATCTGCATACTGTCTTATTTGAGTAATCCTCAATCCTTACTATATAGGTTCTTTTCCTAGTGGGATTTTCCCTTTCTTATAGATTCTTAGATCTTTTCCATTTAGAGAAGACACTTCAATATTTCTTTTAGGATAGATTTAGTATTGATGAATTATTTGAGTTTCTACTTGTCTGAGAAGTTCTATATCTCTCCTTCTATTGTAAATGATAATCTTGCTGGGTAGTGTATCCTGGGTTGCAGGGTTTTACCTTTCAGCACTTTGAATATATCATGCCACACCCTTCTGGCCTCCAAAGTGTCTTCAGAGAAATCAGCTGATAACCTTATGGGAATTCCCTTGTATATGAGTCTTTGTTTTGCTCTTGCTGCCTTTAGAATTCTCTCTTTAACTTTTGCCATTTTAATTGTAATATGTGTTGTTGTGGGTCTCTTTTGATTCTTCTTGTTTGGGACCCTTTGTCCTTTCTGAACCTGGATATCTGTTTCTTTCTTCTGGTTTGGGAAATTTTCAGCCACAATTTCTTCAAATACATGTTTGACGCCCTTCTCTCTCTCTTCTCCTTCTTCTGTATCACTTAGTCTGCTATTTATTACTTCTAGTGTGTTTATTATTTCAGATATTGAATTATCTATTTTTGATTGGGTCTTTTATATTTTCCAGCTCCTTGTTAAAATGATCAGTGTTTTGACCAATTCTTTTCCCTAATTTAGTTAACATTTTTATTACCAATGTTTTAAATTCCTTATCTTGTAAATTATTTGTTTCTGTTTCATTATTTTCTTTTGGGGTTTTATCTTGTTCTTTCAATTGAGAGTGGTTTCTCAGACTTTTCATTTTACTTAACTTTGTCTCTATGAAACAGTAACGTATTGTGGTCTTGAAAGGGTGTTCTTATATGTGAGCATCCCTATACAGAATGTGTGTGTCCAATGCCTTTGATGTGAGGGTTGGTTTTGATGTGAATGCCAGTCACATCTTTCTTCAGGGTGTGCTGCCAGCTATCACATTTCTGGGGGGTTGGGCTGGAAATGGAGGAACTGCAGCCTGTGCAGGGTGTGAGGTAGGACTTCCTTTCTTCTCAGTGGCCATCACTGCCCTTTCAGGGACAGGATCTAATCTCAAGTTGCTGGAGGAAAGCCCTGAGGGTCATCCTCTAGCTGCCTCTGTTCCCCTTAAGTGTGTGCCTTTCCTTCTCCTTACACCAGGAATTTTGTCCCAAAGGAGGGGAGATCTGTATCAAATGGGAACCCTGTGCCTACAGAGGTCTAATGTTCTGCCTGTGTAGGTTTCTGCAGCTCTGATTAAACACAGCTCACCGTTGTGTCTTTTCTTTGGTTGTGGCCACCCCAGATCCAGTGCCATTCTGTGGTGTGGAGTGAGTGTTGCCAGAGCGTTTACTCAGCTTGAGCTGGGACACACAGCAAGGATATCTCACAGGAACCCAGCAGCCCCTGGAGCAGACCACTCTCCACCCTGTTTCAGGCACAAGACCACTTTTTGCCATGTATTCAATGAGGTTTCTCAACTCTGGCATGTAAGAACTCACAGACCTATATGAACTCTTGGAATTATTTAATTTAAGTCCTCAGTAATTGTTTTATCCTCAAAAGTTGTTCCTGCCCAGTCTTGTGGAATTTCACCCTGTGCATGCTATAATCAGTATTCAATAAAGATTCAGAGGGATCATTAGGCAGTTCTGGAACTTTCTTTCTGGATATCTCCCTCCTTTTTGATACTCTGACCCACAAATTATAGCCTCCTGGGCTTCCCCAGTTGGTCTGTATTCTCAATTCAGATTTTTGCTAGGCTATATCTGGGTTTCCCCTCCCTGCGCGTGAGGCATGAAAACTGCTTTTAGGCCGAAAGCCAGGTGGGTCATTAGGCTCACTTTTTTGACCTCTACTCAAGGGACATAGTCTTTCACTGCCTGTTGTTCAGTGTCTGAAAACAGTAGTTTCATGTATTTTGTCTATCTTTTTAATTATCATAGGTAGGTGAGGATATCCAGACACTGGTTCTTTTACAGTTGGAAGCAGAAGTTACATTTTATTTTTAGAGAGACTTATGCTCTTTAAAGCAATTATTTTTAACCAGTTAACCACACATATTTGAGGGTATCTTCATTTCACTTTTGAACATGTTAAAAGGAAACTTAAGTATCAGAAGGGACACTAAAACAGGTGTTTTTTCTAGCTGAATTTTGTGGCAATAAATCCTGGGAAAGGACTTAGTAGTCTCTGAATCTGAATCCTTCAGAGACTATCAGTTCACTGAGACCACTTTTGCTCCTGTGTTTCAATAAAAACTGTTGGCCTAGAAAGTCACCCTAAATGTTCACACATTTTATATTGTGGAGAATATTTTTTTCCTGAATCTAAGTGTTTGCGTTTTTTCAGTCATTAGCAGGTGATTCTGGTCTTAAATTTTAGAGCAGATAAAACTTTAGATAAAACTTTAGAGGTTATTATCCCTGGATTAGGTTGAGGGACAATTGGCCTGTGTGACATTCCGTAGCTCACTTAACTTCTCATCTCTAATTGAGGGATCTGAACTAAAGGGACTTTAAGGTCCCTTGCATTCACTTATTCAATACTTATTTACTGAGAATTGTAAGCACCGGAGATACATTTGTGAATGAGACAGGCAGGGATTATACTCTCACATTGTGTGGTGGAGTACACAGACTCCTATAAGTAAAAATATAATGAGAGAAAAAAAACTTTAAGGAGTGTTATGAAGAAAACAAATCAGGGTAATGTGGAATGGTGATGGGGAGGGATGAACATTAGATGGAATGATCTATGAAGTCTTGTTGGAAGAGCTAACATCTGAGCTATCATCCAGGTGAGCAGAAGACACCAGTCATTTGAAGCTCTAGGTCAAGGACATTCTAGGCAGAGGGAAGAGCAAGTACAAAGGCCCTGAGATGGGCACAAACCTGCATGATGTAAGAACACTGTGGCTTGATTGTCATGAGTGAGGGGCATAAATGATGAAAGGATGAGGGACAGGAGGGTCAAGACCTAGCTTGATGTTGGCAGTCTGTGATGTTATGTTATGTTATGTTATGTTGGCAGTCTGTGATCCTGCTATGAATATTTCTCTACCTAAATAGTGCACATTAGATGTCACATGAACACATAGGTGAATAGCAGAAGGCCCAGAAGTCATATTGGGGTGGACACAGTAGTCAAGGCACTAGCAAGATCACAAGGTCTGAAATCCCATCTTAAATGAGATATATTTGACAAATAAAATTTGTAACTCACATAGTTGTCTATATTTCATTTAATATTCAAACATATTTTGGTTGAACCCAATCATCATAATTCTGTTTGGAACTGAATAAGAAATGAAAGCCGACCAAAGTAATACTTTTTCTAAGAATGACTTTGCTTTGTATATATTTCTAAATATTAACCCATTAGAAAGACTTATTTCTACAAATTTTTGAATTTATTATTCTAAGATTAATTAACATTTCTATACTTTATATTACTTATTTGTAAAATAATAATTTGCTAGCCAAAATTATAAATTCATGGCTGAAATGCATGGTAAAACATTCTTGATAAGAATTTTTTCATGTCTGAGAATTCTGATATGAACCCCAGCTTTTCACTTTGATTTTGACATTGATATAACCACAGTATAAGAACTCAGTGTTGACTAAGGATTTAAAGATCACTCGAGGCTTTCCTTCTTACTACACCAAAAGTACTTACTATGATGTGAAAACTCATGTGTGTATAAGTACATTCAATGATGTCTTCAGTTAAAATTATCTCTGTGCTAGTTACATACACATGGTATGTTAATCTTCTGCATGGACAAAGATTTTTCCCCTTTGCTGCATTTCTACTGATTACAATTTAAATTCAGGCTAATTTCTTCCATAAATTTAAAGTTTCCAAAACTTTATTCTGGGTTAGTGTTTAACACTACACTCTAATTATAGTTTTATATGAGTCTGCTTAATTTCTAACTTATCTCATTCCCACATTTCTCACATAAATGACCAGGGTTCATACCTAAAGAAACTTACTATTTTTTGAAGCTACATTGGTCCACACTGAAAAAACTTGCATGGATATTATTTCTTGATTTTAATGGTCACTATTCCTGCCTGAAATGACACAAAATAATAGTTAAATAAGAAACAAAAAATAAGAATGATTCATGGGACATTATGGGAATTAAATTGTTGAAAACAATGTGAGGCCCATGTGAGTATGTTTCAAATATTTACCATTACATAGGGAAGTATATGAAATTGAGGAATATATTAGCGAATAGAAACATGGTTTAGAATAATGTAAATAATATGTTCAATATTTCATGAGAGAAAGAATAAAATAAAGTTCAGAAGCTGCAGAGTATATGACAGTGGAAATCATTAAAGATAAGAGACCATGACAAAGACGGAAAAAACATAAAATTTTAACTCCCAAGCAGACAGGAACTTTGCTTTTCTGAGGTAAAAAGTGGAAATGTGAAGAGAATTTGATGTGTGATGCTTAATAACAGATTATGAATAATTTGACTCAATGGCTTCTGATACATTTCTAAAAATATAATTCAGTCAATGAAACCTACAGTTGACATTACCAATGTCCTGTTCCTTCACTAAAAAGGCTTCTCTTCATACTGAGCACAGGTGTCCAGAGATCACTTGTACCCAAACCTTAGGGAAGTTCTCTTTCTTCCCTTCACAACTGCTCTCTTTGCTCCAACTGGGGAATTACATCTAATTTGCAGAGCTGATGCCCTATATGTGGGGAAGTGATATATAGATTTAAAATTCTGTGCCTAGAAGAGTGCATGCTATGCAAGTGCAGAACAAGATACCAAGGAAAAAGTGTAATAACATTAAGGGAAATCCAAAGAAGAGCATCCTGAATATTGAAAACATTGAAGGTTCTCACCCTGACGGTAAACCTCTCTGGTTGCTAATATTCTTTCCCAAGCAAAAAGACAGACTGCAGAATGCTTAGAGTTTTCAGCAAGGAAGGAAGAAATGTTTTCACAATGTGATTAACACTGTTTTCTAAGAGAATCCAATAAACATAAGGTCACCAGAATGAAGTTTATGTAGAAAGGGATATGAAACTTATGTTTTTTGCTGTGTTCAAACCTCATAATAGTAGCCAGAGCAGAATAATTAATTAGAAAATATTCAAGCCATTTATTTATTAAATAAAACAATACTCATTGTGTTCCCAGCATTATCCTGGGTGTTGGAGATGGATTAGTAATACATAAAATTGTGACAATGAAGACTATTTAAATTGGGTAACAATTTGATGTAAGTAACTAAAGGAACAAATTTCTTCCACGTAATTCTAAGTGCTACAAAATAATGTGAGTCAGGGAAGACAGTGAAGTGGCATATATGGAAGCTGTGGAATATATCTGATTAAGAGATATGTAAGTAATTAAATAAATATTGACAGATTCACCCAGAAGATTTGATAACTGATGTTCCCCAGCATTACACTTATGTACATATTTCTCTGGAATATGTCTAACAGGTTACTTTGTGGGTGAGATCTATAACTACATCTGTAAAGGTCACTGGTTCCTAAAGCATCATGGATATTCTTGTCCAATCATCATCATCCCTTCCGATGCCTGGGGATGATGGTCAACGTGATAGTACTGAGGAAGGAGGGCTGTGCATTTAGAAACCTCAAACCCCATTTATACTACTCAATCTAATGATTCTCTCTGCTGATATGGCATGTGCCTTTCACACATATTCAAAAAATATATACACCATGAACAAATATTACTAAAGCAAACTTACATGAGGTTTTGTGTGAAATAAACTGGCAATTTCCCAAGACAATGGTAATTTGACTTCCAGATTTGTTATTATAAAAATGTTACATGTGAATTCATAACTAACACTCTTTTCCCAATTTCAAGTAAATCTGTAGGTGCATCACAAGGCAATCAATAGTCCTGGTCTGTCACTTTTTAAGTTGTGCCTTTGGATAAATTTGTTCTTTTTTGAATCTCAGCTTCCTCATCTGTGAAATGGTTTAACAACTGTTTAAGAGTATTGCAAAGTTTGAAGTATAAATGCCTCTTAATACATAGAAGTTATAGGTCTATTTTTACTAAAATATCAGAAAACCTTCAAGCAATATCCAACATTCTGCAGGAGGAATTATATCAATAGAACTTGGAGTCAGCAGGTCCTGCCTCACCTCTTCAAAACTCACTTATGTTTTAAAAGATATTAGGGCAGACAAGTTGTGCAGCACAGTTAAGAGTTTCTGAGACTGCTGTTATGAAAGATGATACAAAAATAATCTCTCTTGTGGTTAAGCCATACATTTTTATTTATTTCCTGAAACCTCTAGCATTAGTTATTATTTCATCCACTATATCTTTATCCTGCCTATCTGTTCAAAGGTAATAGAATCCTCTTGATTAGTTCTGGTCTCTCCTAATCCTACAAAATAGGCACAGGACCCTAATTTCCACTATCTCCTCTGTATGTGTTATCCTCAATTAACAGCCAATTTAAAGAAACAGTACTCCTTTCAATCGATCTCAATTTCCAATTTTAACAAATTTTATTTTAAAAGTTTATTTTTTTATTTTTTGAAGTATAGTTGATGTACAATATTATATGTTACAAGAGTACAATAGAAATGTATACTCCATTTATAGTTATTATAAAATATTGGCTATATTCCCTGTGTTGTATAATATGTCCTTGTAACTTATTGTATACATAATAGTTTGTACCTCTTAATCCCTTCCCCCTATATTGCCCCTCCCTTAAACTAATTTTAATTACAAAGAGTGAAAATGGGTGACTGGGAACAGGTGTGGCAATGATAAGTTTTGTTACCTTTAATATTTTTTAAATGTTCAATATTTTCTATCAAGAATTTACTAAATTTATGGACTTCACTGGTGACACACTGGTTAAGAATCCACCTGCCACTGCAGGGGATATGGGTTCCAGCCCTGGTCCGGGAAGATCCCACATGCAACAGAGCAACTAAGACCGTGTGTCACAACTACTGAGCCTGCACTTTAGAGCCTGCAAGCCACATCTACTGAGCCCACATGCCACAACTACTGAAGCCTGCATGCCTAGAGGCTGTGGTCTTCAATAAGAGAAGCCATCACAATGAGAAGCCCAAGCACTGCAATAAAGAGTAGCTCCCTCTCACTAGAACTAGAGAAATCCTGCACGCAGCAACAAAGACCCAACACAGCCCAAAATAAATACATTTATTATATATACACTACCAAATGTAAGGTAGATAGCTAGTGGGAAGCAGCCACAGGGAGATCAGCTTGTGCTTTGTGACTGCCTGGAGAGGTGGGATAGGGAGGGTGGAAGGGAGGGAGACGCAAGAGGGAAGAGATATGGGAACATATGTATATGTATAACTGATTCACTTTGTTATAAAGCAGAAGCTAACACACCATTGTAAAGCAATTATACTCCAATAAAGATGTAAACGCACACACACACACATACACGCACACACACACACACAAAGGGAGTCCTTTCCTTCAAAAAAGAAAAAAAGACTTTACTAAATTTAAGATTCAGGGAATAAATTAATGATTTCTCCTTGCATTCTTTGACCCAAACTGCAAAGTCTTTACCATTGCAACTGTAAATCTGTAACACAGGATCAATTGGCCTCACTGTAAATGTCTGCTCTTACTCATCTTTATTACCTGTGTTTACTCCACGCCTATGCCAATTGCTGCCGCTAACATGGTCAACTGAGTGAATTTTTCTCCATTCGAGATCTTTTACATTTTTGTTCTGCAAGAGTCCTTAACGAGGAATGGAATCAACTAGTATAATTCTTGGGAAAGAGATATTCCTTGATCACTCCCTGACCCATCATAAGCATCCCAGAATCCTAGAGAAACTGAACTGGAGCTCATATCTTTGAATACCTCCTCAATAACTTCCACTTAGAAGATTCAGGCCAAGAAAAGCCTTCGCGTTCAATGGCAACAGAGGTTATCATTCAAGAGAGGGCTTCCCTGGTGGTGCAGTGGTTGAGAGTCCGTCTGCCGATGCAGGGGACACGGGTTCATGCCCCGGTCCAGGAAGATCCCACATGCCGTGGAGGGGCTGGGCCCGTGAGCCATGGCCACTGAGCCTGTGCGTCCAGAGCCTGTGCTCTGCAACGGGAGAGACCACAACAGTGAGAGGCCCATGTACCGCAAAAAAAAAAAAAAAAAAAAAAAAAAAAAGAGAGAAAGAAAATCCTTACACACCTGTGTGCATTCTCAATAATTTAGTGGTCACTTGTTTACCTCTCGTTTACTTATAGACAGTGCAAATGTTTAGTAGACAAAGCTGAGCGAGAAAACAGAACAAAACAAAAATGGAAAACAAGAGACTCCAGTCTTTACAATGATTCCCAGACCCAACAGTCATACATCACCTGGGAGTGAACCTTAAGCACAGTTTACAAGACCATGTATTGTGCCCTAAAATAAGTGGGCAAACACACCTCTTTTGATACAGAGTCAAAATAAGAAAGCTTTCCCTACTGTTTTTCATAAAGAAAATAATACCCCTATTTTACAGAAGAAGAAATGAAAATCATTAAGTTTTGGTAACTAGCTCATGGTGCTAAAATGGACTTTTCAATTTCCTCCATGATCCCAAAACCTAGAAGCCCCCAACTTAAAAGGTTTATATTTAAAAGGTATTATGAAGAACCATATTAATTCCATCTTATAAGGAAATATATCTCTACTTAGTACAGTGGCAATTGAAATCCTGCCCAGTACTATCATCATCAACAACATTCCAGTATCTCATAAATTATATATTTCAAAGAATTAGTAATTAAATGTATTTCATGGGAAAATGACTGTAATATGTCAAAAATAGTAGCAGGATTAATTCATTCCCTTCCACCTAAGGTCCAGAAAAAGGAAATATCAGATTTATAAAATTTGACACTTTGCTTGCAGATTTACATAAATTTGCTTCATTAATCCTCAAGAAAATCATGCTGATTATTTACTTATTTATTTAAAAGATAATGTGACAAGGCTTCCCTGGTGGCACACTGGTTGAGAGTCCGCCTGCCGAATCAGGGGACACAGGTTAGTGCCCCGGTCCAGGAAGATCCTACATGCCATGGAGCGGCTAAGCCCATGAGCCATGGTTGCTGAGCCTGTGCGTCCAGAGCCTGTGCTCCGCATCAGGAGAGGCCACGGCAGTGAGAGGCCTGCGTACCACACACAAAAAAAAAAAAGTGACAAACTTTCAGAAAGAACAATGTCACAAAATTGCATACTTAGAAAATGAACAGTTAGAATATGAATTTTGCTTTAATAATTTCCCAACTTCAAATTTCTAAAAATGGTGATCTTTTGAGAATGATGTTGGCTGTGGCTTTCTCATATATGGCCTTTATTATGTTGAGATAAGTTCCCTCTATGCCTACTTTCTGGAGGGTTTTTTATCGTAAATTGGTATTGAATATGGTCGAAAGATTTTATGCATATATTGAGATAATCATATGGTTTTTCTCTTTCAATTTGTTAATACGGTTTATCACATTGATTGATTTGTGTATACTGAAGAATCTTTGCATTCCTGGGATAAAGCCTACTGATCGTGGTGTATAATCCTTTTAATGTGCTGTTGGATTCTGTTTGCTAGTATTTAGTTGAGGATTTTTGCATCAGGTACATCAGTGATATTGGCCTGTAGTTTTCTTTCTTGCTGACATCTTTGTCTGGTTTTGGTAGCAGTGTGATGGTGGCCTTGTAGAATGCGTTTTAGAGTGTTCCTCCCTCTGCTATATTTTGGAAGAGTTTGAGAAGGATAAGTGTTAGCTCTTCTCTAAAGGTTTGAGAGAATATGCCTGAAAAGCCATCTGGTCCTGGGCTTTTGTTTGTTGGAAGATTTTTAATCACAGTCTCAATTTCAGTGCTTGTGATTGCTCTGTTTATATTCTCTATTTCTTCTTGGTTCAGTCTCGGAAGGTTGTGCTTTTCTAAGAATTTGTTCATTTCTTCCAGGTTGTCCACTTTATTGGCATATAGTTGCTTGCAGTAATCTCTCATGATCCTTTGTATTTCAGCAGTGTCAGTTGTTACTTCTCCTTTTTCATCTCTAATTCTACTGAATTGAATCTTCACCCTTTTTGTTATTGATGAGTCTGGCTAATGGTTTATCAACTGTGTTTATCTTCTCAAAGAACCAGCTTTTATTTTTATTTATCTTTGCTATTGTTTCCTTCATTTATTTATCATTTATTTCTGATCTGATCTTTATGATTTCTTTCCTTCTGCTAACTTTGGCGTTTTTTTATTCCTCTTTCCCTAATTGCTTCAGGTGTAGCATTAGGTTTTTTATTTGAGATGTTTCCTGTTTCTTGACATAGGATTGTATTGCTGTAGACTTGCTTCTTCGAAATGCTTTTGCTGCACTCCATAGGTTTTGGGTCATCTTGTTTTCATTGTCATTTGTTTCTAGGTATTTTTTGATTTCCTCTTTGATTGTTTAAATGATATCATTCTCAATAGTGAAAAACTGAAAACATTTCCTCTAAGATCAGGAGCAAGACAGGGTTGTCCACTCTCACCACTATTATTCAACATAGTTTTGGAAGTTTTATCCACAGTAATGAGACAAGGAAAAGAAATTAAAGGAATCCAAATCAGAAAAGAAGAAGTAAAGCTGTCACTGTTTGCAGATGACCTGATACTATGCATAGAGAATCCCAAAGATGCTACCAGAAAATTAATATACCTAATCAATGAATCTGGTAAAGTAGCAGGATACAAAATTAATGCACAGAAATCTCTTGCATTCCTATACACTAATGATGAAAAATCTGAAAGAGAAATTAAGGAAACACTCCAATTTACCATTGCAACAAACAGAATAAAATACCTAGGAATAAACCTACCTAAGGAGACAAAAGAGCTCTATGCAGAGAACTATAAGACATTGATGAAAGAAATTAAAGATGATAAAAACAGATGGAGAGATATACCATGTTCGTGGATTGGAAGAATCAACATTGTGAAAATGACACTACTACCCAAAGCAATCCACAGATTCAATGCAATCCCTATCAAACTACCACTGGCATTTTTCACAGAACTAGAATAAAATATTTCACAATTTGTATGGAAACACAAAAGGCCCTGAATAACCAAAACAATCTTGAGAAAGAAGAATGGAGCTGGAGGAATCAAGCTCCCTGACTTCAGACTATACTAAAAAGCTACACAGTAATCAAGACAGTATGGTACTGGTACAAAAATAGAAATATTGATCAATGGAACAGGATATAAAGCCCAGAGATAAATCCAGGCACATATGGTCACCTATTTTTGATAAAGGAGGCAAGAATATACAATGGAGAAAAGACAGTCTCTTCAATAATTGGTGCGGGGAAAACTGGACAGCTACATGTAAAACAGTGAAATTAAAACACTGCATAACACCATATATAAAAATAAACTCAAAGTGGATTAAAAACATAAATGTAAGGCCAAACACTGTAAAACTCTTAGAGGAAAACATAGGCAGAACACTGTATGACATAAATCACAGCAAGATCCTTTTTGAACCACATCATAGAGAAATGGAAATAAAAACAAAAATAAACAAATGGGACCTAGTGAAACTTAAAAGGTTTTTCACAACAAAGGAAATCATAAACAAGACAAAAAGATAACCCTCAGTGTGGGAGAAAATATTTGCAAATGAAACAACTGACAAAGGATTAATCTCCAAAATTTACATGCAGCTCATGCAGCTCAGTGTCAAAAAAACAAACAATCCAATCCAAATGTGGGCAGAAGACCTAAACAGACATTTCTCCAAAGAAGATATACAGATTGCCAACAAAAACGTGAAAGGATTCTCAACATCACTAATCATTAGAGAAATGTAAATCAAAATCACAATGAGGTATCACCTCACACCAGTCAGAATGGCCGTCATCAAAATATCTACAAATAATAAATGCTGGAGAGGGTGTGGAGAAAAGGGAACCCTCTTGCACTGTTGTTGGGAATGTAAACTGATAGAGAAACTATGGAGAACAGTATGGGGTTTCCTTAAAGAACTAAAAATAGAGCTACTATATGGCTCAGCAATCCTACTACTGGGCATAGACCCTGAGAAAACCATAACTCAAAAAGAGTCATGTACCAGAATGTTCATTGCAGCTCTATTTACAATAGCCAGGACATGGAAGCAACCTACGTGTTCATCAACAGATGAATGGATAAAGAAGATATGGCACATGTATACAATGGAATATTATTCAGCCATATAAATAAACGAAATTGAGTTATATGTAGTGAGGTGGATGGGCCTAGAGTCTGTCATACAGAAAGAAGTAAATCAGAATGAGAAAAATAAATACTCTATGCTATCACGTATACATGGAATCTAAAAAAAAAAGTTCTGAAAAACCTAGGGACAGGACAGGAATAAAGACACAGACATAGAGAATGGATGTGAGGATACAGGGAGGGGGAAGGTGAGCTGGGACGAGGAGAGTGAGTGGCATGGACTTATATATACTACCAAATGTAAAATAGATAGCTAGTGAGAAGCAGCCACATAGCACAGGGAAATCCGCTCGGTGCTTTGTGACCACCTAGATGGATGAGAAAGGGATGGTTGGAGCGAGATACAAGAGGAAGGAGATATGGGGATATATGTATATGTATAGCTGATTCACTTTGTTATAAAGCAGAAACTAGCACACCATTATAAATCAATTATACTCTAATAAATATGTTAAAAAAATGGTCATCTTTAGGGGTACATACCACACTTAGGTTTCACCAGGAATGTGACCTATAAGATTAGTATATCAGAGACCACATCCAGTAACCACAACATTTTCTATATTCAGCTTATTCACAGAATTGCTCCTTATGTACAAGTTCTCCTACCACATGGGAATCCTATATTCCATTGTTCACACTTTCCAACCATCAGGCCCTAATACTTCTATTTTTTTCTACTAAATTTAATTCCCATTTACTCATTCAAAAATATATTTACTAAGACAAACAATTTTTAAGTCCATTTGACCTTTTACTGTATCTGCTGATCAAGACACCTATCCTGGTAACTCAAAATTCTTCTCTATTCATGGCTGCTTCTGACAAAGTACATGATTAAAATATCGACCCTCATCTAATAGCAGTCTCAGAAATCCCAGTAACTTTCTAACTTATCTGGCAATCCTACTATACCTTGATAACTATTCTTCTATGCTCCATAAACACCCTGAATCATTTCTGTATTATTTCCATCTCACACATACTCTTACTTTCACTTTTCACGGATGGGATTGGCTCCTATTACATTGATAAATTACTTGAGTTCACTAATGATTTCGGATGCATGCAGCAGTAAGCGACAGCTGGAAGCAAGATCTTAGTTCCAGTACTGGGAGTCCTAACTGCTAGACCACAGAGACCAGCATCTAGGGCCTAAACCCCCAGTTCTTGCCTGCCTTGTTGGGAAAGAATTCACGTGAGGAGGCAGAAGGTAAAGAGAAAAGTAAAAAAGTTTATTGGAATAGCAAAATACATGCAGAAAGATAGAGAGGGTGAACTCAGCGAGTGAGTCACACCTTTGGGAAGTGTAAATCCTTTATAATGGGGCAGTTTTCTGGGTCTTTATCTCCTTCTGGCCAACCATTTTGCTTTGTCCCCCTGACTAGTTTGTCTCAGGACCCTCCCTTAGGTGTGCACACACCTCCCAGCCAAGATGGACTCCGATGCGAAGGCGTCTGGGAGAAGCAAGAGTCACTATGGCTTGGAGATGTCCCCTGAATTTTGACCCCCAAGGAGCCTTTCTGCACCTGTGTAGTGTCTCCCTTGCCCCAAGGATAGGGAAGCAGAGATCCCTTGATCCTTTCCTCAAACAAGGTTTTGCCCCTGTTTGTTCTTGCCATGACTGTTATCTTAATGGTTCCACAAGAGACAAAGCTTGGCTACTTACCTTGTCTCTGTCATTGCCTCCATTTCAGAGAGCAAACAGGAGGCTGATTTTAAATGTCTAACATGAAGCCCACCTATCTCCTGTCTCAGGAAATGCAAACAGGAGGGTAGTTGTAAGTGTCCAGCCTGAAGCCCACTTTTTCCTGACCCATGAAATGTAAACAGAAAGCCAGTGGTAAACTCCAACTTGGAGCCCATTTCTCTCCTGCCTCACTGCCATGAAGTCTACAATTATCCTTGCATTCCTATCCACCAACTACTCTCTCTCTCCTGTTAAATCAATGTCTTCTGTACCCCTGGAATGTTCAATTACTCCAATCAAATCACTTCTCTCCTGCATTCTTGGCAACTTTATATTATCACTTATATACTACATCTCCTTTACCAGTATCTTCTGCTTTTTAAAATATATCTACTCAGTATTAAGTTAGTTTGTTTCATTTTGAAACATAAACCTCATCTGAACCTATTTCCTCTCTAGTTCCTATTCTCCTTTTCCTCTCTTCACAATCAAAATAAAAGTTCAAACTGCACTTACCATTTCCTCACATGTCCCTCATCGTTTGATTTACTAAGATTACCAATGATCTTCCCATAAAGAAGTCTAATGGATTTGTCTTAGTATTTTACTTGCAACTAAATTGTCCTACTATGATCTCTTTTTGGGAACTTTGATTTCCTCTGATATCTTTGGCGTCTGTTTTCATACTATTTTGCTGTCACTCCTTTCCAGTGTCCTCTGTAAAGAACAATGCAAACACTATTTTAGAATGTTTCAAGACTCCATCCTAGGGCTTCCCTGGTGGCACAGTGGTTACAAATCCACCTGACAATGCAGGGGACACAGCTTCAAGCCCTGGTCTGGAAAGTTCCCACATGTCACAGAGCAACTAGGCCCTTGCACAACAAATACTCAGCCTGAACTCTAGAGCCCATGAGCCACCAGTACTGAGCATGTGGGTCACAACTACTGATGCCCGTTCACCTAGAGCTCGTGCTCCACACAAGAGAAGCCATCGCAATGAGAAGCCTGCACACCACAATGAAGAGTAGCCTCGCTTGTGGCAACTAGAGAAAGCCCATGCACAGCAATGAAGACCAAATGCAGCCAAAAATAAATAAATAAATAGATAGATAGATTAATTAATTAATTAATGTTTTAAAAAAAGACTCCATCCTAGCCCCTGTTCTTTTCTTTGCTGCCCTAGCACTCTCACACATTTATTCATTACTTCAATTTCCTTCATTGTTACCTCTAAATTGGCAGTGATAGAGCTCTTGTCAGGATTCTACTGTTCAGCTAGTTTTTCTACTTGCATAGTTAAATGCACCTAAAATGAAATATGCCTCAGGACATTACCTACTCTTCAAATATATTCAAAAATACTCCTCTAGTCTCCAGTGTCAGTTAATGGCTACATCAATCATCTAGGAAATGAGGTTTCATATGATCTCTGAGAACCACAAAAAAACCCACAATGAAGCATTGATCTTATCTCTACACTGCAAGCTATTATCATTCTTAATCCTCAACGCACGCACGTACATGCACACAAACACACACACACACATACACACACACTCACCCAATACACACTTTTTTAAGTCTCATTCTAAATATCACCTCAGAGTACTCTTCACTGAATCTCCACAAATGTTTGCCTGCTTCTCCCTCTCTCCATTGTCCTAATTACAACTCTACTATTCCTCAGGGTCACTCATATAATTTGTCAGTATACAATTATTTGTTTGTTACTTTGTTTATTTAATGTGTCTCCCTCTGAACTATTTGATGGAAATAATTCCCTAAATGCTAAGATTATGCAAATTTACCTTTGATCGTTATGTATAAACTTTAAATTCAGAAAAGTTCCATATGCACAATAAACTAACTTGCCCTCAGATAGCTTACCACAAAATGCTTTCTTTCAGATTAAACAATCATCTCCAATTAAAATTAATTTACAGAATAAGGGACATTTGTCACTCTTGATGAAAATTCTCTCCAGTACTGACCACAAGCAAAATAAATGTAAAAGTGGATGAATGCAAAACTTTATTGAGACTGCTGTCAACAAAGTGTTGGGGAGGAAGAAATTTTCTGCTACACTTTTAGGATCTTCTAGCTGGTTTAAGAATTAAATTGGCATGAGAGAGATTAGCAGGAGAAAATCAAAAAAAAGTTTAATAACATGTATGCAGAAAAACTGAGTAACTTACCAGAATGGCTAAATCCTTCACCTAAAATACCATCTTCAGCTAAAGATAAAATAAAATGTTGTGGCTAGTGGTTTGGGACTTCAGAGGGGAGGAAGGCAATTCACATGTAGATGGAAAATCAAATGTGTGCTAAATAAATATTTGCTGGGCTATGCAGAGATAATTGGACACAGAGAGGAACTGTAATGAACAGACTTTGCTAGAGTCCTCCCTGTCTACACACCTAGTTCATACTATAGTTATCTATGATAACTATGATAGCTCCCTTCCTGGAACAGGTCCTCTATCTATAATACATTCTTTTATGCAGTTAGTGGGAAGGTCTAAGTTCCTTCCTGTCTTTTGGGCTTATTTTCAGCTTGAAATAATCTGCATGCCAAAAAGACATTTTGCGCTGGCAAACTGTTCCTCTGCAAAATTCTATATTATAAAGTTCCTTTCTCTCTAAAATATCATGGTTTTGGTGGTTAACTCTCCCTCTCTCTCTTTTTTTTTTGCAATTGATCACCTCAGGGATTATATAATCTTACCACTCAAATAATCCAAAAGACACACCCTGATTAATTTGGATGCCATTCAAAATAAATATATCTTGCGGGATTCCTGGTAGTGCAGTGGTTGGGAATCCGTCTGCCAATGCAGGGAACATGGGTTTGGGCCCTGGTCTGGGAAGATCCCAGATGCTGTGGAGCAGCTGAGCACGCAAGCCACAACTACTGAGCCCACGCACCACAACTACTGAAGCCCCCATGTCTAGAGCCCATGCTCCACAACAAGGGAAGTCACCACAAGCAGAAGCCCATGCACCACAGCGAAGAGTAGCCCCCACTCGCCGCAGCTAGATAAAGCCCCCGTGCAGCAACGAAGGCCCAACTCAGCCAAAAATAAATTAATTTTTTTTTAAATTAAATAAATCTATCTTGAAAAGGCATACATTTGTAACAAGATATTTTCCAATTAGGTAAAGCTTGTAGATGCATACAAGGACAACGGGTTATATTCTTTCATCCTGTACTTCTTTTATATATTTTATTTTATTTTTGCGGTACACAGGCCTCTCACTGTTATGGCCTCTCCTGTTGCGGAGCGCAGGCTCCGGAAGCACAGGCTCAGCGGCCATGGCTCACGGGCCTAGCCGCTCCGTGGCATGTGGGATCTTCCTGGACCAGGGCATAAACCCGCGTCCCCTGCATCAGCAGGTGGACTCTCAACCACTGTGCCACCAAGGAAGCCCCTGTACTTCTTTTAAAAGTCTCAAAATTCTTTCTGTCCTTGACCAGAATCCTGACTGTTTTGTTGATTTGGGTTGTTTTGTAGAGAATCAGCAGCAAGAGGATCCATCCTACTCTTTATTTCTAAGAGGATTGGTAACTCAGCAGTATCCTTTCAGGCTGTGGGCACAAGTGTGATTATGTAAGTAAAAGTATTAGTACTAAAATATATATTCAAAAATAGTTCAGAGTTCTAACGTGTGCATATTTTACTACCAAGCAAAAGAAACACCATTCAATGTAGGTAAATCATAAAATTTAACTGATGTCCTAAGGACTGGAATACTCTACAAACTTTAAATATTAAGAATTTCTGGAATAAATGACCTAATTTTATTAATGATTTTCTTACAAATAGGATGTGTTTCAACTATTTTTTATATAATATTAAAAGTTTGAAAGTCAGGATAAATGTAAAAGAGTAAATTATTTCTGAGGAAAGATCAAGCAATATATTTTAATTTAGGATAGTGGCATTTGATTCAAAATAATATTTTCTCACTTTCATTATTAGTGTAATTCCATCAAATAAAGTGCAGTCCATATTATTTTAGTAGGAAGTATTTTAGGTAATAAAAGCATTACATTTTCATGGCTCATTATGTTCCTATATTTTTCAGTCTCATAACACTGCAACATTCTTAAGTCAAGTGATGATCCCTTTTTGTCAGGAGTATATTTTGCAACTGGCTCTGAATGGGTCCTGACCCATGAAGTGGAATTACACTGGAATTTTTTTAAAAGACACATTATCAGGCCCTGTGGAGGTTAAAGTATAATTAATGAGACAATTTAAAGAAATATTTTTTTAAAAAACTATTTTGAGTATGTAATCCTAAAGGACATTATTTGTGTAGATTGGAAAACTCATAGAGTACATTTATTCTAGTTATTACATTTTAGAACTATTTGGGCAGTCTTAGAAATACTGATTGAGATTGGAATAATTTTAGAGATTTTTTTTCAGGTTAATAGAACATGTGCAAAATCCCAGAAGCGACAACACAGAACCTACTGTGTCTCAGGAAGAGAAAGTAGAGTGGAAAGCAGGTGAGTGGGGTGGAATGGACTGTGGAGGGCGTCAGGCTTGGACATTTCAGGGCCTGAAAGGATATCATAGGTCCAAAGGTTGTTCTTCTAAGGCTAGTGAGAAACTACTGAATAATTTAAAGCAGGAGAGTAATATGAATTGATTTGAGTTTGTAAAATTTGTGTTTCAGTAAAGTCAGCATTTTACTGAAAAATGGAGTGAAGTAAATAAGAGAATTATGAAATTTTAAGAAATATATGATGGCTATCTTGTATAGGTTGATGGTAGTAAAATTTCTGGAAGGAAGTACATGGTTAAGAGAGATAAGAAGGCAGAATCAACAAAATGTGATTATTTATTTTCCCATATACTATGAAAGCACTGGCAATATCCCAAACATTGTGCTAGCTGCTGGTTATGTAGTTGTGAAAAAATTGGGTTTTTTTGCTGGTATGCAATAAAATTTTAAATTAATTGCTATTGAATTACACATTTTTAACTATATAAACATAACTATATAGCTTTAGAAGGAAGGTAAACTTCACATTTTGGTGACTATGATGTGGAAATACTGTCTGAGGAAGCATTATTTAAAAATTACCACAGGCATAATCAGTAGGAATTCACCTGAAAATCAGTGCTGAAAAAAGAAGTGTAAGTGGAGACTGGATGAAATTTGCACACAGACAAGACAACCTTCATTGATAAATTGATTAGATTGATGATTAATAGAAGGAGTTACCATGGGGACAGGGAGAGTTTCGTGTTATGCGTTGCTCCAAGATTTCTTTACTGAACAACTCATTGAAATCTGCATCATTTTGGAAGACTAACTTTGGCTTAAGCTGATGAGTCCTGCTCAATCTCTGTAAGAGTCTTAATTTACTTGCATATACTTATAGAAGTTTTACATGGATTATCAAATGTATTATAATCTTTTGCTCCTTTCATGCACAGAAGTGTATTTCATATCCAAGTAATCTAGTTGTACCTGGGAGCAGCCCCTCATCCTCTCTCTATTTTGTAGTCCTAGACATCCCATTTATCAGCCACTGCTCAATCCTACTAGAAATCTAGTCATGGAAATTTCAGGCCTGTATCCTGGTACCTCCTGATTTCAGAACTTACTCCTCAGGATTTGGTGGGGGCTGAGACTAATTAAATGCCAAGCATCCCCCATCCTTATCTAAAGTCTGTTCCAGAATTCTCAGAAGAAACACACCTTCATCCAAGGTACTGGCCATGGCCACATTTTCTGACTGCTAAGTAGGGAAACTCAAGGGGTGGCTTAGAGAGGGTTTTATGCACATTATTTTGCCCAATGTAACCATAATCACACCGTGTAAGAACAGTGTACCAGTTCTGCACAAATAGTGTCAAGACAAACCCCTTATAATCTCTTAACCATACTGCTACAATGTAGCCCCTGCATTCAGAGTCCCCACCCATTTTTCTTGACCTACAATATCATGCTGTGTGAGCCCTGGGACACCCAGAGGAGCTCAGCTCTGCTCTGGGTGAAAAAAGGGACATGGTGGTTATTTAAAGCACAAATGGGGTGACCAGTTACCCCTTGTCATTTCCCAGGCTTGGTTGCTGTGTATAAAAAACCTGGGTCAAACCTCTGTATCCTGTGTTCTCTTTAGACTTTGCCTCTGCATCACAGGCTGCCTGGGGAGGTGGAAGCTAAAGCTCAGAAATCTGGGGAGGAAGATTAAATAAGGGGAGGTGTACATAAGGAATCAATACCATTTGATTATGTGGAAGAATAGAAGCATGAGAAAATTATCAGGGGATATAAACAGATAACAGGGAGTACTGGTGTCTGTCAGGTCATTAGAGTACAAAGTAGATATGGAGGCCCCAACAGAAACATGCTTTAGCAGTTGAGCCTTAATAACAAAAATGTGGCAGATAAAAAGGCACATGATAAATTATCCAGAGAAAAGGGAGTGTTTTTAATTCTCTAACAACTGTTACTACAGCACTCTCAGGGAGGTACTGATATTTCCTTGTTTTGAAGATGTGGCCACAGAGACAAATAAACCAAATAAATTGTGCAAGCTCCCACAGATAGTGAGAGACATTTCTATGATGTGGAGTCATGATCTGATTCCAGGGCCTAAGTTGAAACTTGCTGCACTGTGGTGCTACTTCTGGTGAGTGTTCTTACAAATATTTCAGAATATAGAGATGCATTTATTTTCTTTTTTAATTTTTATTATATTTATTGAAGTACAGTTGAGTTACAATATTATAGTAATTTCAGGAGTATAGCATAGTGATTCAATATTGAGATACATTTAATTTCTGTTAAAAGAATGTCCACAGATTAAATGATTTAATTCAGTATATAACACAGCTGTCTCATAGCAAGTGGTCAATCAGTGTGGATAGTTTTTTTATTAATATGATTGACATAAACTTGTTAATTGTCATTATTGTAGTCTCCCTAAGACCATATGAATATTAAACAGGTTCCCCTTGAGGCTGTATGGCTCATGGGTCAGAGACCCAAAATCTGGCCTCAGTCGACCTGGGCTCCAGCCAGCCTCCCCCATATGCTAGGTGAGGTACAGGTCTTCACCTCCTCCCTTCACCCTCCCTTCTCAAACTTGTTGAGAGGAAGAAATGGGCTAGTGAGTCTAAAGTGCTCACACATGGAACACTATGAGTCATAGCTGTTCTTACTTACATCTGGGACAATACAGACAGTTTGTAGCTGATAAGTGGGCAGAAGTGCAAGATCAATGTGCTGTGGGTACTTCAGTGTGCAAACTGTCCTCCACAGCTCCCTCAGCCATGTCTGTATACCTGTTGTCTTCCATGTATGTCTCCCCATTTGAATATGTCACAGTATTTTGACTCAATAGATTTTCTATTATTTTAACCCAATAATTGATAACAAAATTTTAAGGTAGAGGAAGCAATACAAAATCAGTCTCTTTATATTCTATAGCAAATGTGTTGAGAAGTCCATGACACAATATTTTGAGCACAATTAAAAATAAAGCAGCTGCAACACAACAGTGAGGAAGAAAACAAGAGCTCAATAGTAGCACCAGACCTCTGCAGTTCCCAATACCAGCCCAAAACCTCACATGTCAGGAATCTCCTGAAGAATGTTGAAATGTGAAAGATGACCAATTTGTCTCTCATCTCTGATATAGAGTGGATACCAGAAACCTGCATTTTTGACAATAGTTTAGTAATAAATTTAACCCCTTGATGTCTGGATGCTCATGTTACTCCCATGATTATGGTATGTTGCACAGGAAAAAAGGACCTTTGGGATGTAATTAAGATTATTAATCAGTTGCACACATAGGGAGTTTATGAAGGTGAATCTAAAGTAATCACAAGACCCATTTTCTGGCTAGAAGCAGAGAGGAAGAAAGGGAGTTTCCAAGTGCAAGATGGACTTGTTCTTGGATGGTGTAGGAGAGTAAAATTTGCCATGCTAAAATATCTCTTTGGCATTAGATTACTTTGAGCTGAAAATAATCAAGGCCCAAAAGACTCAGGAATAAATTTTGACCTTCCCTCTAACTGCCTAAAGAGTTGATATAAATGGCCTGTTTTCAGAATACAGGTATCACCATAGATATATGCAAAGAACATGGGTTAGAATGGGGACAACTCAGCAGGGCCTAGAGATCAGAGTCTACTCTGTGTCCTATTGTCTCTGCATGGTCCAGAAAACATTTATTTACCATACATTTTCTTCTCCATCTCCATGTGAATTGTTTTCCTCCCCTTTGAAATACCACACTACTATCTCCAACATCATCTTTTTTCTTTAGTTGAAGATGGTATTTAAGGTGAGGGTTTCAGCCATTTTAATGAGTTACTCAGTTTTTCTAGGTCTCTCCCGTGTGTACATGTTATTAAACTTTTATTTTACTTTCTCCTGTTAATCTGTCTCATGTCAATTTAATTCTTAGCCCAGCCAGAAGAACCTAGAAAGGTAGAGGAAAATGTCTTCCTCCCCAACAATGGAATATCAAACCACAACATAAAACAAAGTGAAAATTATGTATGGGGGAGTAAAGGCAATATTCCCTGCTTGAAAAGATCATAAAAGTATTTCTTGAGGAATATATTTTTAACTGACAACAACAAAAAATGTTGCTCGCCATCTGGTTCTATGAGAATAAAGTCACTAGCCACTGAAGTTGTTGACTTTTAACACACCCTGAAGGGAGTTCAGTGTGGAGATCAGGAATAAGGTACTCTGTGCTCTGGGGAAAACTGGCATAACGGGCTTTCAGATAGTTAGATATTTTCAGGAGAAGACAACCCAATTTCTGGCATCTTCTTGTACCTAGAAAAGCATTAAAATTATTAATGGAGATATCTGCTTTTCATAACTAGCAGCAGCCTTCTACCAAGACAGGTGCTTGATTTCATGTTCCCCATTCACCAAAATCATATATATACTGATGCCCCCCCTACTTCAGAGCAGTTCCGCAGAGCTGTCTGAGAGGCTCTCTCACAGCTATGGTCCTTAGTAAGTCCCCAAATAAAACTGAACTCACAACTCTCATGTTGTGCTTTACTTTTTCCAGGCAACAGTTTAGGCAACAAATGAAGGGACACAGAGCAGACTTTTATCCTTCACCTGAACTCTGTGAGAATCCAGATCTTTAGTACCAGTAGAGGTCTCTTGTGCCCATCTACCTCCTTGGAGAGTCCAGCCAAATTTGGGTGAGTCTCTCCTGATTCTTGCATCTCACAATTTTTTGTTGATGATCCTGAATTTTATTTGGTGGTGTATAACAGGTACCCAGCCCCCTAATTGAAAGATACTGGAAAAAAAAACATCTCTTAGCTGAAATAGACTGGGAGAATCTGGTTGAAAGACACTGAGTTGAAAGACACTGGGATTTACTCAGTTGAAAGACACTGAGTGGTCTGGGCTGAGTGGATACATATGAGACTGACCTGAAGTTTTTCCTCAATTTGGCCACCTTAGCCGAATTTTTCAAGGTAAAAATGAAAATATTACATGAGAGCTTTGCTCCAAAGAAGAGGGACAAGACTACTTTCCCAGAGACAGTTGGTTAAGGCTTTCTCAGGCAACTGAGAAATTTACAGGAGTGATGGAGGCAGAGTCTTCATACTGTACAATGGTCCCATCACAAAACTGAATCACTAATTAAAAGACTTGAAGGAACTTCCCTGGTGACACAGTAGTTAAGAATCCATCTGAAATGCAAGGGACACAGGTTTGAGCCCTGGTCAGGGAAGATTCCACATGCCGTGGAGCAACTAAGCCCATGTGTCACAAGTACTGAGCCTGCACTCTAGAGCCTGCGAGCCACAACTACTGAGCCTGCATACCACAACTACTGAAGCCCATGCAGCTAGAGCCCGTGCTCTGCAACAAGAGAAGCCACTGCAGTGAGAAGCCCACACAACACAACAAAGAGTAGCCCTCACTCTCTGCAACTAGAGAAAAGCCAGTGTGCAGCAATGAAGACCCATGCAGCCAAAAATTAATTAATTAATTAATTATAAAAAAGACTTGAAGAAGGGAGATCAAGATGGCAAAGTAGAAGGACGTGCACACTTCCTTCCACAAATACATCTACACATGGAAGAATTCTCATGGAATACCTACTGAACACTGGCAGAAGATCCCATACAGTCAAAGCTGGAAGAAAGTTCACCACATAACTGGATAGGACGAAAGGGGAATAAAGGAATTGGGATGTAACCTACCTACTGGGAAGGGAGCTATGAAAGAGGAAAGGTTCCCTCACCCTGGGAACTTCCTTCATTGTCTGGGAAGTGATCCAGGACAGATAGGGAGCTTCAGAGGCTCAGAGGAGAGTACAGGAGCCAGCTTGTGGCATGCAGGGTAGAGGGAGACCATCATAGACAGTCTTTGCCACGTCATTGCCCTTCCCAGCCTGAGATCCATGTCTGCTTGTGTGCACAGTGGCTGGATTTCAGTGGACAGACCTGGGGAGAGGACACAGTTTGGCTATACAGAGACAGTTGGAAGGGCCTGGACGGTGGTCTGGGCCACAGCTGGAGTGTGCACAGAATGGAGACTGGGTCTTTCATAGGAGTCCCATTGTCAACATGTGCATGAAGGGAGGGGCATGGCTCCACCATGGCATCCTCATTCTCAGAGTGCTCACAGTGGGTGTGGCTCTGCCACTATGAGCTTTAGGATGCACAAGCACAGACTTGTTGCCCACAAGTGAAAACAGGGCTGAAATGTGAGCTGATTGCTTGTGCTCCCACAGTGAGAGCAGGGCACAGCTTCAGTGGGCTTTTGAGCCAGTGGCTTTGTGGGTGCAATGACTGGGGGACATCAGAGCTGATTACTGATGGTCCTGTGGCACACCAGTGGAAATGGGGCTGAAATATGAGCCAATTCCCTGCGCTCCCACAGCATGTGTGGGTGCGTGGCTTTGAAGGGTTTATGTTGGTGGGTTTACACAGGCAGCTTTGTGAGCACAGCACCTGAGGGACACTGAAGCCAATTACTGGTGCTCCTGCATCTGAGGTGAGTCCAGCACAATCAGCAGCAGGCTTTGTGGGCACCCACATGTGGAAGTGAGGCTAAAATCTGAGCTGATTTACTGGCATTATCACAGTGGAGGTGGGGCTGAGGGGAGCACCAACAACAGTGTACTTTGTGGGCAAACAGTCTGGGTGGCAGGCAATGTCACAGAATGGACATCCTGGTAGACACCTCCTAGGGAGGAATATGCAGTGGTTTCTTTCCCAGCGGGAATGTTGCAGTCCCACCTACCTCAGATCACAGCTTAGAACAAGATAAGGCTTCTACTCCAAAAACTGGGAAACAGATCCTGCCTCTGACAGGGCTGTGAGAACAGAGCACAGAGGAGGCCCCATTCAATATGCACAGCAGGGTCTGGTCACCACAATTCCAATCACACCCCCTATCAAGGGGATAATGTCCAGCACACTGAGGAAGGACGTGTCAGGCATACATACCAAAAACAGCCTTCACACCAAAAATATTAGACTGATACAGCCTACACAGGGATAAAATAAAATCCTTCCACATAAAATCAGCCCTCCAATGTCACAGCAGATAACCATTTCTCCTAAAATTATAGAGTCAGATAAATATAAATAAAATGAAAAAGCAAGGAACTACTCCTAATTAAAAGAACAACAGAAATCCCCTGAAAGAACAAACGATGAACTAGACCTCTCCAGTCTACCAGACTCCAATTTCAAAAAATAGGCAAAAAAAAAGCTGAAGGAATTAAGAAAGAGTATCTATAGGAGTGCAGATCCCTGTAATAAGGAACTAGAAAGTATAAAGAGGAGCCAATCCAAATTAGACAATTCAGCTGCCGAGATGAAAGCTGATCTAAAGGCAAAAATAGCAAACTAAATAATTGAGAGAATGAATAAGATCTGGAAGATAGAATAATGGAAATTGCCCCATCAGAACAGAAAGACAAATTTAAGAAAAAGACCTATGGGATAATATAAAGCTTGCCAATGTACACATAAGAGGGGTGTCAGAAGGAGAAGAAAGAGAAAGGTGATTTAAAAATGTAGCTGAAGAAATTATGCCTGAAAACTTCCCAAATCTAAGGAAAGAAACAGAGATCCAAGTACAGGAAGCATAGAGGTTCCAAACAAGATGAACCCAAACAGACCTACACCAAGACATATCATAATTACAATGGAAAAATTTAAAGATAAGAGAGGATTCTAAAGGCACCAATAGGAAAGCAATCAGTTGCAAGGGAACCCCCATAAGTCTATGAGCTGATTTCTCTACAGAAATGTTGCAGGTCAGAAGGGAGTGGCAAGATATGTTACAAGTCCTTAAAGGGATAACCTGCATCCTAGGATATTCCACCCAGAAAGCTTATAATTTAGAATAGAAGAAGAGATAAAGAATTTCTCAAACAAGCAAAATCTAAAAGAATACAGAAGTATTAAACCTATTCTAAAAGAAAAATTGAAAGGTCTTCTCTCAATAGAAAAAAAAAGCAAGAATCTATAGGAAATGGAAAATTACAATAGGAAATGCAAATATATAAAAGAAATGTAGATCACTTAAATAAGCCAGTACACAAATCTAAAAATTATCAAAAAGTTTCTTGAAAGGAATCATAACTACAATGAACATCAAAAGGATAAACATGAATATGTAAAAAAGAACATCAAAATCACAAGAAGTAGAGGAGGGGAATAAGAAAATATAGATCTTTTAGACTATGTTTGAGCTTACATGACTACGAGTCTAAAGCAAGTAGATACTGCAATGAGTTAACATACTTGAAAACCAGGGTAACCACAAATCAAAAAAAAAAATACAATTAGATCCACAAAAATCAAAATTAAAGAATTCAAGCATATACAAAATAAAACTATCAAACCACAAAAGGAAAAACAAGAAAAGAAGAATGGAACAAATAAGAAATACAAAATCTACTGGCAAACAAGTTTTAAAATGGAAATAAATACATACCTATTAATAATTACTTTAAACATCAAATGGACAAAATAATCCAATCAAAAGATATATTGTGGCAGATTGGATAATAAAACAAGAACCTACAAAACACTGCCTACAAGTGACCCACTTTAGGGTGAAGGACACACATAGACTGAAATTGAGGGCATGGAAAAAAATATTTTATGTAAGTGGAAATGACAAGAAAGTGGGGCTAGTAATATTTAGACAAAATACACTTTAAAACAAAGGCCATAAAGAAAAATAAAGACATTATATAATGATAAAAGGAGCAACACAAGAAGAGGTTATTAAACTCATTAACATAGTGCACCCAATATAGAAGCACCTAAATATATAAAAAATATAATAGACATAAAGGGAGGAATTGACAGGAATACAAAATATTAAAAGACTTTAATACACAATTGATATCAATGGACAGATCTTCCAGGCAGAAAATCTGTAAGACAACAGAGATTCTAAATGACACAATAGAACAGTTAGACTCATTTCATATCTTCAGGACATTACACCTAACACCCCCCTCCCCAGAATACACATTCTTTTCAAGTGCACATGGAACATTCTCTAGGATAGACCACATACTAGGACACAAAACAAGCCTCAGCAAATTTAAGAGGATAGAAATTATTTCAGACATCTTTTCTGGCCACAGTGGCATGAAACTAGAAATTAACCACAGAAAGAGAAACAAGAAAAAAAAGATTACATGGAGACTAAACAGCATGCTACTAAAAGAACAAATGGGTCAACAACAAAATCTAAGAGGAAATAAAGAAATACCTCAAGACAAATGACAATGCAAATACAACCATACAAAATCTATGGGATGCAGCAAAAGCAGTCCTAAGAGGGAAGCAAAAAATCTCAAATAAACAACCTAACCTTCCACCTGAAAAAATTAGAAAAAATCAACAAAACCTAAAGCCAGCAGAAGGAAGGAAATAATAAGGATCAGAGAGAAAATACAATAGAGATAAAAAACAATATAAAAAATCAATAAAATCAAGAGCTGCTTTTGTGAACGGATAAACAAAATTGACAAAACTCTGGCCAGGCTCACCAAGAAGAAAAGAAAAAACACCCAAATAAACAAAATAAGAAATGAAAGAGGAGAAATCACAACCGATACCATAGAAGTACAAAAAATCATAAGAGAATACTATGAACAGTTATACGCTAACAAATTGGTCAAACTAGAAGAAATGGACAACTTTGTAGAAGCATACCACCCATCAGAACTGAATCAAGAAGAAATAATTTGAAGAGATCAATCAGTAGAAGTAAAATAGAGTCTGTAATCAAAAACGAAAGCAAAAACAAAAAAACTCCCTGGATATAAAAGTACAGGACTGAATGGCTTCACTGGGGAGATATACCAAACATACAACGAATTTATGGAAGAGTTCTCAAACTCTTCCAAAAGATTGAAGAGGAGGGAACACTCCCAAATTCATTCTATGAAGCCATCATCACCCTGATACAAAAACCAGACAAAAAAGAACAAAAACAAAAAAGAAAATTGCAGGCCAATATCTTTTATGAATATAGATGCCAAAATCCTCAACAAAATATTGGCAAACCGAATCCAACAACACATAGAAAGGATCATACACCATGATCAAGTTGGATTCATTCCAGTGTCACAAGGATGGTTCAACATTCTCAAATCAATGGGACACATCACATCAATAAAAGAAAAGACAAAAACACATTATCATCTCAATAAATGCAGAAAAAGCATTTGATAAAATTCAACATGGTTATAGAGGGAACATATGTCAACATAAAAAAGCTATTTGTGACAAACCCACAGCCAACATGATACTCAACAGTAAAAGGCTGAAAGCCTTCCCACTAAATTCTGGAACAAGACAAGGATGTCCACTCTCACCATTTCTATTCACCACAGTATTGGAAGACCTAACCACCACAATCAGACAAGAAAAAGAAATAAAATGTATCCATATTGGAAGGGAAGATGTAAAATTGTCATTATATGAAGATGACATGACACTGTATATACAAAATGCTAAAGACTCCACACAAAGTCTACTAAAACTGCTAAACAAATTCAGCAAGGTAAGAGGATACAAGATTAACATACAGAAATCTGTTTCATTTCTTTACACTAACAGTGAAATATCAAAAGGGAAAGTAAAAAAATGTATCTTTTAAAATTGTATCAAAAACAAAAACACCATCTAGGAATAAACCTGACCAAGGAGATGAAAGGCTTATAAGCTGAGAACTATAAAAACATTGATAAAGGTAATTGAAGATGATTCAAAGAAATGGAAAGATATCTCATGCTCTTGGTTAGGAATGATTAATACTGTTGAAATAGCCATATGACCCAAAGCAATCTATAGACTTGATGTGATTCCTGTCAAATTACCAATGACATTTTTCACAGAACTAAAGCAAATAATCCTAAAATTTCTATGGAATCAAAGAATACCCAGAATTGCCAAAGCAATCCTGAGGAAAAAGAACAAAGCTGGAGGCATATCCCTCCCAGACTTCAGACAATACTGCAAAGCTACAGTAATCAAAGCATCATGGTATTGGTATAAAACAGAAATATGGATCAATGGAATAGAATAGAAAGCCCAGAAATAAACACACAACCTATGGCCAATTACTTGTTGACAAAGGAGGTAAGAATGTACAATGGAGAAAAGACAGCCTATTCAGCAAGTCGTGTAAGGAAAGCTGCACAGCACATGCAAAATAATGAAATTAGAACACTCCATCATACCATTCAAAAAAGTAAACTCAAAATGGCTTAAAGACTTAAATATAAGACACAACACCATAAAACTCCAGGAAGAGAACATAAGTAAAACATTCTCTGACATAAATCATAGCAATAATTTCTTAGATTGTGCTCCCATGGCAAAAGAAATAAAAGCAAAAAAATTTAAAATGGGACCTAATCAAACACATAAGCCTTTTCACAACAAAGGAAATCATAAACAAAATGAAACGACAAACTATGGAATGGGAGAAAATATTTGGAAACAATGTGACTGATGAGGGATTAATTTCCAAAATATATAAAGTTGTATGAGCTCATACAACTCAATATCAAAAAAACCAAACAATCCAATCAAAAAATGGGTCTGAACAGAACAGAAGACCTAAATAGATGTTTCTCATAAGATGACATACAGATGGTCTACAGGCACATGAAAAGATGCTCAACATTGCTAATTATTAGAGAAATGCAAATCAAAACTACAGTGAGGCATCACCTCACACCAGTCAGAATGGCCATCATCAAAAAGTCTACAAACAATAAATGCTGGAGAGGATGTGGAGAAAAGGAAACCCTCCTACACTGTTGGTGGGAATGTAAATTGGTACAGCTACTATGGAAAACAGTATGGAGGTTCTTTAGAAAACTAAAAATAGAACTACCATATGATCCAACAATCCCACTCCTGGTCGTATATCTGGAAAAGACAAAAACTCTGATTCAAAAAGATGCATGCACCCTAATGTCATACAGATGTTCAACAGGCATATGAAAAGTTGTTCAACATATATATCATAAATGTGGGATATATATATATATATTTATATAATGATCTATTACTCAGCCATAAGAAGAATTAAGTTTTGCCATTTGCAGCAACATGGATAGACCCAGAGATTACCAGACTAAGTGAAGTAAGTCAGACAGAGAAACACAAATAACATATGATATGACTTATATGTGGAATCTATAAAAATTATATAAATGAACTTATTTACAAAACAAAAACAGACTCACAGGCATAGAAAACAAACTTATGGTTACCAAAGTGGAAATGTGGGGAGGGATAAATTAGGAGTTTGGGATTAACAGATATACACTACTGTATATAAACTAGGTAAACTACAAGGACCTACTGTATAGAACAGGGAACTATATTCAATATCCTGTAATAACTTATAATGGAAAAAAGCCTAACACCCTAGGTGTATGTACATAAAAAAATTATCATTACAAGCACTTATTTAAGTGGAAATTAAAGGACATCTTGCTCTGAAAATGGCCAAAATGGGGCTCTTTTATTGCATACACAGTTAAGTTTGAGAAAACTAGCTTGATGAAACATCTTTTCAGAATTATGACAAATCCTTCTAGGAGAAGTCACTTTTCTCTCCCTGTGCCTTGAGATATACATGTTCTACCAGGGCTTTCAGGAACACTTATCTAGACCATCTCTAATTCTTGAGACTGAGTGAAAATAGGGGAGAAAGAGGCCTTCTTTTTTTTTAAAATTAACTTATTCCAACTGTTATTTATAAATAGTGAGTTTTATATTGTAATACCTGATTTATGACTAAGTTTTAAAATGAAGCTATGAGATCTCTAGTTGTGATTGCCTTATAGATATGATATGTCTACCTCAGGACAGTATTACCAAATTTAATTTGTAAATGAGCTCTATTTAATTGGCTTAAAGAAAATTAAATGCTGATATAAACACTCAGAAATATAAAAGAAACTAACCCAAATGAATTTTAGGTTAATGTGTTCTGGGAAATAGTCAGCATTAAATTTATATTTGGTATTACAGTTAAAGTTTGTTGGTTTCATTAATACAGACATGTCTTTACACTCATCAATATTAAGTATAGTACATTTTTTTGTACCTAGGTTTACTAGAAGTCAAATAAGATTTTATATCTGTTGCAAATTTATCAACAAGAAAAAATAACTTGGTATGATAAAATTTTTTAAGTAAATTAAATGTAAAGTTGATAAAAAACTTTTAGGTATACTCTTTAGGAATAACTATGCTTAGGAACTTCTACTTAGAGTCTCTCCAGATATTTGGTAATGTGAAACTTTAGAGGTTTGCTAAATTAAGTTAAATGATGGAAGTTTATTGAATATCTAGGTGTTCCCTAAATAAGGTACTGAAACATTAATTACTGAACACTGACTTCTTTTATACAGAAACAAATGATATTTAGGACTATTAATATATATGTTTGGTGCCACACTGAGGCATTTTATATAAGAAAGCACATGATTTCAGAAATTATTATTGGTATTTATAAGTTTGTCAATCTACAGGATGCTAATGTAAAAGTTCATAACTCCTTACTTCTTAGTTTTCACTAGCAATTAAGGTTTTTAAGAGTTGATGATTCTAATTTGAATATGTAATAAAGCAGATTATTTCTAAATAGGAAAATAAGGGAAAAATTAATATGGATGCAAGAAGTTGTAGAAGGTTCCTGGGAAAGAAAGAAAAAAAGAACTTTAGTATGGTATTCTGTGTGTAGCCAGAATTAATATTAGAATAAATTTAATTGAGTTATAATATTAAAGGTAAAGTGATGCAAACCTGAATTTGTATTCTCTCTCTGTTAAGACAACAAAGTTTTCTTAAAATATTTTTTCTGTTTTTGATAACAGATTGTTAGTTTCTCTACCTTTAACTGGTAATCTGTTATAACTTTCTGTATTTGCCTTGGAAATCTTTTATTTTCACTTTGGTTAAGTAAGTATTGTTTTATAGTGACCTATGACCCTATTTGACTACATGTTTTTAAAAACTTTTCGGTATTTTTTGACAAATCTCCCACATTAAATTTTAATGTACTTCCTTTGACCTCTAGTTAACTTTGGAATACCTCAAATGGCCCCTGAACTCTTGGAACTAACTAGGTTCATTTGGTATGTTAATTACATGGAAAGCATTGTCAAATGAATATTAAATCTTCTTAGGTTATATTGTATGGGTAAATATTATTAATATATTCTAGAGATTATATGGAATTCCTAAAAATCTCGTATGTGCTGGTAAAATGTTATCAGTCATAATTCTATTTATTATATTAAAATTTTGTATGACACAGCAGTAACCAAGTTTCTCTGTTAATTGCATTGTAATAAGATGCTTAACCTTGCCTTTTAAGTTTTTTTGTCATTCATAGACAGTTGTACTCTGATGCTTTCACCAAAATTTTACATCTTCAGGAAGATACACAGAAAGGACTTTTAGACAAGTACAAGTTTCTGATAACTTCAGATCATACCACTGAACTGGGGAAGAAATTAAGGAATTCTAATGGAAACTCTGACGGCTTCATAAAGCTGTTAACAAGAGATCAAGGGTTCATTCATAAGACTGAGTGAACTGGTAAATATGGTTATAATTAGTATGGGTTCTGTTTGAAATACTACTGTCTTTTAATCTGTGTTTTCCAGATATAAGGAAACATTTCCCCTGAAGCTAATTATGACTTAAAGCAGTTTGGTAAACTATACCATTATAAGCAGGATTGCAATATTCATCTTTTCTCTCTACTTGATCCCTCCAAAGACTGGAAACTCTTAGGTTCACAGCAGCTTTATCAGGTGAATAAAGAAGGCTACCTCCTGACAGGTGCAGCAATCTCAAGATATTTTGGGAACCTTGAGAAGAGAGAAATTCACCCCAATCTATAGATATTGAAGGTGGAATCTGATGGCAAGACTTTCTGGCCTTGAGAGGACTTTTAAATATTCAATCTGAGATTCTTTATAAAAAGTTTCAGCAAAGGTAATTTTAAAATAGTCTTAGTGATCAATTACACTTATGTAAATAATCAGGCCAAGTTGAAACCAGACTTATTTTGCAAACAAATTTGTATTAATTTGGATATATTTGGTGGAACTGAGAGGAATTTTAGAGAGAAAAAAGTATATTTCAGCAATATACCTTTGTGGATATTAAATACTATTGTTGTTTAATTGTCCAAGACTCACTTCCTAAATGGCATATCATTACCATGTTACATTATTGTAAAGTTTACTTGAATTATTAAAAGGACATTCTAAGCTTGTTTCTGAAGCTTAGTACAGTAATCTATCTTTGGATGAAGATCAGATGCCCCACAAACTGCAACTAAGAGATTATGCATACAGTGAAAGACATAATTGAAAAGACTATATCCAACCTAGATGGAAGGGCCCTTATAAGGTACTTTTAGCTAGCTCATGCTCAACAAAGCTGAAAGTAATTGACTCTTGGATTCATATTTCCCATTTAGACAGGGCCCCTGCACCACACTGGTCTTTAGAGTAGACTGCTGGCCACAAAATCACCTGGAAATAATGTTCAAACAGAGGAGAAACTACACTCACACCAGGATGAGAAGAAAAAAAACATCAGAAGTAGACAGCTATACCAAGATGTTGGACTTGACCCATATGATTATAATGCTTTCTTAATTTCTTTGACATTTGCATAAATAAATATTTTTCTATTATGAGCATGTTTTAAAATGCTAGTTTTAAAAATCAGTCCAGTTGTTGGGTTTGTGCTCAACTACCTGTGCCTAGTACTTTTGGCTTACCTTGATGGATTTCTCCTGTCCAAGGCTCTGATTGGATAAGCTTAAGGGAATTTATTCTAGAAGATAGAAGTTATAGTTCTTTTCAGACCACTATTGATATTACTAGATGGGACTCCTTCACTTGGCCAACCAATCATACTTGCTCTGATCATGGCCAAATATATGAATATTCTTTAAAAGTTACTCAAAAAAAAAAAGTTACTCAAATTCATTCAGAGCAACAAGCAAAATTTCAATCAAATAATATAACATCCCTTATTTGGGAGATGTATTTATATGGGCTAACACCAGGCTATGACAATTTAACTTTAAGCAGCCTTCCCCATGTTGGGAACAATGAAACCATAACAAAATAATCAGTCTAATAAAAGTAGGAGATTGGGCTGCGTGCCTTATGAATAATGCCAATATATCATTTCCCTTAAAGAAAAGGATTGGTAAGGAACAGAATAAGTCAGGAGACCTGGGGATATACTTGGCCACACCTAACGAAATTTCTTGGCTTAAATTCTTACTTATGACCTTACTAATGCTACTAGCTATATTATTTTTATTCTGCTATTTTACAAGTTTGTTGTTTCTTGCATTACAAAATGTGTGACTGAGCCTCTGATAAAATGATGACGAGGTAAATTGTAACAGTTGACCAAATATATAGTTCTATATAATATCAATGATTGCAAGAGTGTAACTCTAGAAATGGGAAGAGGCAACAAGAGAGAATAATTTCTTAGACCATAACAAGCTAGTAAGACAGGGGGCCTGGAGAACTTCAACTACTGTTAATAGGACCTAGTCCAGTAATAGCACATTGAGTGGTCTATCAACAAAATCCTGGCCTGATCTAAACATGAGCATTCCTAGCACTGTGGGACAAAATGGTCATGAAACACCTCCCAAACCATGGTCAAATTTATTACCATGAGGGGACACTGACAATAAAAATATGTTGCTTGCTATTTACAGTAGCCAGGACATGGAAGCAACCTAAGTGTCCATCAACAGATGAATGGATAAAGAAGACATGGCACATATATACAATGGAATATTACTCAGCCATAAAAAGAAACCAAATTGAGTTATTTGTAGTGAGGTGGATGGACCTAGAATCTGTCATACAGAGTGAAGTAAGTCACCAAGAGAAAAACAAATACCGTATGCTAACACACATATACGGAATCTAAAAAAAATTGTTCTGAAGAACCAAGAACCAGGACAGGAATAAAGATGCAGACGTAGAGAATGGACTTAAGGACACGGGGAGGGGGAAGGGTAAGCTGGGATGAAGCGAGAGAGTGGCATGGACATATATACACCACCAAATGTAAAATAGATAGCTAGTGGGAAGCAACCACATAGCACAGGGAGACCAGCTCGTGCTTTGTGACCACCTAGAGGGGTGGGATAGGGAACGTGGGAGGGAGACACAAGAGGTAGGGGATATGGGGATATAAGTACACGTACAGCTGATTCACTTTGTTATACAGCAGAAACTAACACAACAATGTAAAGCAATTATACTCCAATAAAGATGTTAAAATAAATGTTGCTTGGCATCTTGTTCTACAAGAATGAAGTCACTAGCCACTGCAGTCATTGACATTTAACACTACCTGAAAGGAATTCATGTTGGAGATCAGGAATGAGGCACTCTGTGCTCTGAGAAAAATTGGAAGAACAGGTTTTCTTCAGATAGATATTTTCAGGAGGAAATTTTATTAACCCAATTTCTTGCATTTTCTCATACCTAGAGAAGTACTAAAATTATTAGCAGAGACATCTGCTCCTCATAGCTAACAGCAGCCTTCTACCAAGATGTGTGCTTGAATGCATGTACTCCCTTCATCAAAATCATGTATATATATATATGACCTCCCCCCTAACTCTTCAGAGTGGTTCCTCAGAGCTATATAAGAGGTTGTCTCCCAGGCTATTGTCCTCAGTAAGTCCCGAAATAAAACTGAACTTACAGCTCTTACACTGTGTGTTTTGTTTTGTTTTTCTTAGTCGACATTACTATAATAAGATACAAGGAGTAAAGGAAGATTGGGATACAAGAGATACTTTTACATTTGGTAAAGAGAAGTTTCAAAGAATTTTTTTTCTGTTTCTGGTTTTGTGTTTGTCTTTTTTTTTTTTATATATGAACTGGGCTCCAGAACATCTGTTGAGAGGATTGGTGATAAAAGTTTGGTAAAGAGATGATTATTTGAAATAAATTTGCTAAGGATGAGAGAGTTGACTACAGGAACAATTACGCAAGTCCAGGGTCTTCAAAGCACAGATCACCTGCTGAATCTTGCTTGCTGCCTTTTTCATACAGTGAATTAGTGAAGAGGTATTTTTACATTTTTAATGTTTGCAAAACATCTAAAGAAGTATATTTCATGATGCATAGTAATATGACATTCAAATGTCCTTGTCTATTGGAATACAACTACACTCATTTGTTCATGTACTGTATACGTCTGCTTTGCACAATTAAGAGAAATGTCAGTAGTTGTCAGATAAACCATAAAGCCTATAAAGGATAAAATATTTAGTTGTCTGTTTTGGAACAGATTTCATCTCACATGATATAAGCTACAAGAAGTAAGATGCTTTGTCTAGTCTTCACACTGATATATTCTAACTCTACAAAGAAGACACAACATTTATGGAACTACTGGATTATCTCCATGAAGTGTTAAGGCTGATTATTAGATGTGGTTAAGTTTATGTTATTATTTTTAGTTTATTGTAGAAAAATACATCATTTGGTGTTATTTTATCCAGTAGACCTTAGTCACTTAGTAGAAGGTAGGTTTCAGAAAGGAAGTTGAGATTTCACCAGGGAGAACTGGGAAAAGGTGAATGGGGTGAGAACATATATGAAGTTGTTAAGTTATGGACTATGAATTCAACCATAGAAAGGGAAGACATGTAGACCAGACGTTGCTGATGGATATGGATGAGCCCATGTTACCACTTGCTGGCCTGAACCACTGAGGATGACACTGTCCAACAGCTCTGGGCCAAGAAATGCAAACTAAGATGTCCAGATTTCCTTGGCCTGTTAAAAGCAGATGGCAGAAGGGCAGCCAGCAGTGAGGGATTAGATAGTGCTGGAGACTTAATGCCCATTATAGGTAAGGCTGCTGCACTGCAGGGGCACTTGTCTGGACCTGGAGTCCAGTATTTCATGCAGAGGGCTCCACCCCATCAACTCCCTGGCCGCACTCTTAAAAGCCAGTCTATTGAAGATGTTTACATATGTTTTTCCTGTAGTTATACATATACGCAGCCATTCCCAGACTCTTGCTACACTGTCTGGCACTCCTCTGTCAAAGAGCATCCTGAAATATACCAAGTCCAACTCCAGAAGCACGGACTTGCCAGTAGTGGGAAGAGAGGCTCAGGGAGGTACAGTACCTGCTTGTAATGTCTTGGAAGAACCAGACGGACCGCTCTTGTCACAACAAAACTGCAACAAAATTGTTGAAGTCAGTCGGGATCAAGATGGCAGAGGAGTAGGAAGCAGAGTTCACCTCCCTCCACGGACATATTGAAAATACGTATACAAGTGGAACAATTCATACAGAACAACTACTGAGCAACAACAGAAAACCTCAGATGTCTGAAAAGACAAGAAAACCTCCACATAACTGGGTAGGACAAAAGGAAAAGGAAAAAGAAGCAATCGGGACAGGGCCTGTGCCCTCAGGAGGGAGCTGTGAAGGAGGAAATATTCCCAAACCTTGTGAAGTCGCCTCACCAGCAGAGAGATCAGACTGGATGAAGAGGGAGTTTTGGAGCCTAAGAGGGGAGAGCAGCAACAGGTTTGTGGAAGGCAAAATGGAAACTAATCTTCATAGAAGGTTGGCACTGCGACTCTGCACTCCTCAACCTGAGATGCTCTTCTGTCTTTGAGGGTGGGGGTCAGGTGCTGAAGCTCAGACTCTGAAGCTCAGTCCCAGGGAGAGGACCAGGGTTAGGTGCAGAGACAGCCTGAAGAGGCTGGGCCATGACAACTGAGGTTGTACTAGGAAGAAGCCTGGGCCCACCAGAGAGGCAAGTCATCATTATTGGGAGGAACATGAGGAGAGGGGTGGGACCACCATAAGAGCTTTCTTCCCTGTGAGTGGTCCCAGGCAACAGGACACCATGTATAGGAGCTCCAGGAGTGGGGGCAAGTCACCGCTATCATCTTAGGCTCCAGAGGTGGGCACTGGCTGCCACTTCTGGACCCGTGGACAGATGCCAGGCCCCACCCCTGCTGACCTGGAAGGGCGTGGACAGCTCCTAACACTAGGAAATCTGCCAGCAGGCCCCAGGACTTGCCCACACTGTCCCAGGGGGTTGCAGATAATTTCTGTGATGAGGAAATCCATCAGTGGGTGCCAGAAGATGCCCTGCTGTCCTGGGAGCACAGGGATAACTGTACCCACTAGGAAATCCACAAGTGGGTGCCAGGACCTGCTGTCCTGGGAGCGCACAGATAGCTCTCACTACTAGGAAATCCACAAGTGGGGGCTAGGACCTGTCTCACTGACGTGGGAGGGTGAAGAAAACTCCTCCCACTAGGAAGTCCAACAGCAGGTGCCAAGACCTGCATGGCTGACCCAGGAGTAGAGGGAAAATTCTTGCTACTAGGAAATCTGCCAGTGGGTGCCAGGACCTGCCCTGCTGTCCTGGGAGGGTGCAGATAGCTTCCACAACTAGGAAATCCATCAGTGGGTGCCAGAAACTGCCCTGCTCTCCTGGAAGTAGAACCTGCCCTGCTGTCCTGGAAGCAGAAACTGCCCTGCTTTCCCAGAAGCATGCGGATAGCTCTTGTTCCTAGATAATCCACCAGTGGGTGCTGGGACCTACCCTGCTGTCTCAAGAGGGTGGGGATATCTCCCCTAACTAGGAAATCAATTAGGAGATGATGGGACATGCTCTGCTTTCCCAGGAGCATGTGGATAGCTCTTGTTACTAGAAAATTGGTCAGTGGGTGCCAGGACCTGCCCACGCTGTGCTGGGAGGGCACTGATAGCTATCCCCACTAGGAAATCCACCCAGAGGAGGGGATGAAACCACAGCAGAGCCCCAGGGGCTGTGTGACTAAGGAAGAAGAGCTGAAAACTCTCCTCACAGGTATGCTAACTACAGAGTAACACCTCTGCTGATGGTTTCCTAAATTTAGCACATTTGAAGCATCTGAAAGGACAACAAGTGATCTTGCAGTTGGGATGGGTCTGGCTTTAGCAGCTATGGGATTTTTTGGCACATACACTTGGGAGTTGGGCAAGTCCAAGCTGCTTCCATAACTCCGACATCAGGTCAAGGTGCACTACTACTGCAGTCCTGGAACCTGAAAATCAGTGGGTCTGTGCCAGTGACCTGGTGAAAACAACACCTGAGAGTCAACAGGGCCAATTGCCAGCATACCCACAGTTAAGGGAGGATTGAGAGCAGTGCCAACAGCAGTATACTTTGTGAGCCTACACAGTGGGCGAAAGGGGACATAACAGAGCACATTCACAGGTGAACAGCTCCAGAGGAGGAATACTTGGTGGCTACTCTCCCAGTGGGAGTGATCCAATCCTGAATACCTTGCATTGCAGATCAGATTCACACCTAAGAAATAGATCTGGGGGCCTCTACTCCAACAATTAGGGAGTAGGTCCTGCCCTTGACAGGGCAGTGACAACCACAGAACAAAGGGGCAGCCCCACTCAATATCTAGGGCAGGCTCTGATCAAAACAACAATCAAATACCCTATCAAGGGGATAACGGCACAAACCTCTAGACCAACCTCATCTACCAGGGATCAGACACCAGAAACAAGAAGAACTACAATCCTGCAGCCTGTGGAAAGGAGACCACAAAAAGAGTAATTTTGACAAAATGAGATGACAAAGAAAAAAGTTGCAGACAAAGAAGCAAGATAAAATTGTAAAAGACCAATGAAATGAAGACTATAAAAGCAATCAATCTGAAAATTAATTCAGAACAATGAGAGTAAAGACGACCCAAGATCTTGGAAAAAGAATGGAGGCATGGATTAAGAAGATAAAAGGAAAGGTTAACAAAGAAATAGAAGAACTTCCATGTCCTGGTTATTGTAAATAGAGCTGCAATGAACACTCTGGTACATAACTCTTTTTGAATTATGTTTTTCTCAAGGTATATACCCCCCAGTAGTGGAATTGCTGGGTCGTATGGTAGTTCTACTTTTAGTTTTTTAAGGAAGCTTCATACTGTTCACCATACTGGCTGTACCAATTTACATTCCCACAAACAGTGCAAGAGGGTTCCCTTTTCTCCACACCCTCTCCAGCATTTATTGTTTGTAGATTTTTTGATGATGGCCATTCTGACCAGTGTGAGATGATACCTCATGGTAGCTTTGATTTGCATTTCTCTAATGATTAGTGACGTTAAGCATCCTTTCATGTGTTTGTTGGCCATCTGTATATCTTCTTTGGAGAAATGTCTATTTAGGTCTTCTGCCCATTTTTGGATTGGGTTGTTTGAATTTTTGATTTTGAGCTGCATGAGCTGCTTGTACACTTTGGAGATTAATCCATTGTCAGTTGCTTCATTTGCAAATATTTTCTCCCATTCTGAGGGTTGTCTTTTTGTCTTGTTTAAGGTTTCCTTTGCTGTAAAAAGCTTTTAAGTTTCATTAGATCCCATTTGTTTATTTTTGTTTTTATTTCCCTTTTGCTAGGCAGGGGGTCAAAAAGGATCTTGCTGTGACTTATGTCAGAGTGTTCTCCTTATGTTTTCCTCTAAGAGTTTTATAGTGTCTGACCTTACATTTAGGTGTTTAATCCATTTTGAATTTATTTTTGTGTATGGTGTTAGGGAGTGTTCTTATTTCATTCTTTTACATGTAGCTGTCCAGTTTTCACAGCACCACATATTGAAGAAGCAGTCTTTTCTCCATTGTATATTCTTGTCTCCCTTATCAAAGATAAAGTGACCATATCTTCCTGGTTTATCTCTGGGCTTTCTATCCTGTTCCATTGATTTATATTTCTGTATTTGTGCCAATAACATACTGTCTTGAATACTGTAGCTTTGTAGTATAGTCTGAAGTCAGGGAGCCTGATTCCTTCAACTCCGTTTTCACTTCTCAAGATTGCTTTGGCTATTTGGGTTCTATTGTGTTTCCATACAAATTGTGAAATTTTTTGTTCTAGTTCTGTGAAAAATTCCAATGGTAGTTTGATAGGGATTGCATTGAATCTGTAGGTTGCTTTGGGTAGTAGAGTCATTTTCACAATGTTCGTTCTTCCAATCCAAGAACACGGTAGATCTCTCCATCTGTTTGTATCATCTTTAATTTCTTTCATCAGTGTCTTATAGTTTTCTGCATACAGGTCTTTTGTCTCCTTAGGTAGGTTTATTCCGAGGTATTTTATTCTTTTTGTTGCAGTGTTAAATGGGAGTGTTTCCTTAATTTCTCTTTCGGATTTTTCATCATTAGTGTATAGGAATGCAAGAGATTTCTGTGCATTAACTTTGCATGCTGCTTCTTTACCAAATTCATTGATTAGCTCTAGTAGTTTTCTGGTAGCATCTTTAGGATTCTCTATGTAGAGTATCATGTCATCTGCAAACAGTGACAGCTTTACTTCTTCTTTTCTGATTTGGATTCCTTTTTCTTCTTTTCCTTCTATGATTGCTGTGACTAAAACTTCCAAAACTATGTTGAATAAGAGTGGTGAGAGTGGGCAACCTTGTCTTGTTCCTGATCTTAGTGGAAATATTTTCAGTTTTTCACAATTGAGAAAAACATTGCCTGTGGGTTTGTCATATATGGCCTTTATTATGTTGAGGTAAATCCCTCTATGCTTATTTTCTGGAGGGTTTTTATTGTAAATCAGTGTTGACTTTTGTCAAAAGCCTTTTCTGCATCTATTGAGAGTATCATTCGGTTTTTCTCCTTCAATTTGTTAATATGGTGTATCACATTGATTGATTTGTAAATATTGAAGAATCCTTGCATTCCTGGGATAAACCCTACTTGATCATGGTGTATGATCCTTTCAATGTGCTGTTGGATTCTGTTTGCTAGTTTTTTGTTGAGGATATTTGAATCTATGTTCATGAGTGATATTGGCCTGTAGTTTTACTTTTCGTGACATGTTTGTCTGCTTTTGGTATCAGGGTGATGGTGGCCTCGTAGAATGAGTTTGGGAGTGTTCCTGCCTCTGCTATAATTGGGAAGAGTTTGAGAAGAATAGGTGTTCGCTCTTCTCTAAATGTTTGAAAGAATTTTCCTGTGAAGCCATCTGGCCCTGGCCTCTGGTTTGCTGGAAGAGTCAAGAAAAGTGGGGGAGGGAGAAGAAGGGAAGGAAGAAAGATACAAACAGCAGCTTCCCCAGCTAAACTTTTCCTTGAAAAAATCGAATTTTATGTCTGCTTAAATATGCTAAGCTGAACACACATATTTAACCTCTGCTCCCTCCTTCGCAAAAGTATAGTTAAATGTCAGTAGGCACTATAATGCTTTGTTATTATTTGTCTGTCTGCCTGTTTCCTTGTTTTAAGGTATAAATACACAAAGAAAAAGAAAATAGAAAAAGCTAAGAGCAGCAGTATTTTGTATATTCCAACTGGATCAGTTGGAATAGACTTAGCAGAATCCTAAACTGGAAGAAGTAATTTCAAAACAATGAGAGTAAAGGAGATCATACAAGTTTTAAGAGAAGAAATACAGTTTTTTATATAAAATTTCAAGAATTATATTGGCATAATCATTCTAATCAGAAATCTTGGAATGAAAAGAAAATTGAGGGATACCTTCAAAATTCTGAAGGAAAATTATTTCCTACCCAGAAGATTATATCCAACCAAGGTATCAATTAAATGTGATGGGAATAAACCATATTTGGACACACAATGTTTTCAAATTTTTATCTTCTGGATATCTTTCCTCAGGAAACTACTAGAGAATGTGCTCCATCGAAACAAGATAATAAACCAAAGAGAAGAAGTCAGGAGATCTGAGAAAGAGAGAACACAACATAACAACACATCTGAGGGAGTCTCCAGGATGTTGCAAGAAAACTCCTATGCAGAAGTCCTAAGAGAGTAATTAGTTCAGGTTGGGTTCTCCAGAAGCAGAGGCTGAGAAGGAGTTTGGCATGCAGAATATTTATTAGAAATCAATACTTCTCACGAATTGGGAAGAAGTGAGAGGGAGGAAGCAAAATCGAGCAGAAGGAGAAGTTGAATTATGATGCAGTTACAATAAAGCCTTGGCCAACCTCTCAAGGAGCTCTGGAACATTACAGTCCATTTGAGTTGCTCCTCAGTGGGCTGAAGTGACTTTTATAACCTCTCTGTTATCAGTCACTGGATATGGGCTGCCAGGGCAATGGCATGTTCTTGGGTGGGACAGCTCTCTGAAGCTGAGACAAAAGATGAAGATGCTGACAGCTGGGGGCTGTCTGCTGACCCATTCCCAGCATCTGGAACAAAACGTCCCTCCTTGAAGGGGCTTCTGGGCAACACATCTCCATGTACACCATACTGTTCCAGGTTGGAGCAGGTTAAAAGTGTCCAGAAGAAAGTTCTTCAAAGAGATGAAATTGATAGACAACATTATATGTTTTAAATTTATACAACTGGGTGTTATGTTTGGAGATGAATGAATATTGAGTACATAGAAACCTAAGCAAAGGATAATAACATGATTAACCCCAAGGACAAGAAAATATTGTGCAAGAAAATAATCATACAATACTGCATGCCCAGATATAAATCATCTTTACATGGTCATACAATTACATTAAGAGAATGAAAAACATGAGAAATGTGGACGGAGATAAATCCTCATCTACCATAGTGTAGTACTTAAAATAGTATTAGTACTTACAGTAGTTTTCACACATCAAGAAATAGCAACATAAGCTTGGTTCAAATATATAGAGGTAAACACTAAAAGATTCTATTAGAAGTGTTACAAGTTGTTGCCTCTAAGAAGAGGAATATAGAAATAGATAGAGAAGGGTTGTTTTTCATAGAATTATGTACATGTATAGCTTTCATAAAATAGAACCTAAATTTCAAAACAGAAAATATATTCTATTACATTCTGTGCTTCCTGATGGCAAGTATTAGGGTCTGGTTCTCACTATGTTTTTCCCAACCTATTCAGAAAGGATAGCCAAGGTCATTCTCTTGCCCACAGTCAACCTCCCTTCCTGGCTCTTGTCTTCCAAAAGTGAGATCTTGAGAGGATTTTGCAGGGGGAAATTGGAGCAGTGAGTGCCTTTGAGTAGGGAGATGGGAAGACAAAAGGATGGAAGAGAGAGAATCCTTAAGGCAAGGAAGGTGTTGGAGTCGGGGAGGTCCTATGAGTAACGTCTAGTCACTGGGGCTCTCAGGCTAAGCAAAAATTCTGGAGTCAAGTTTGTGATGGAAGCTTCAGAGCCACCTGAACTTAAGATACTCTGTAGACTTGGATGTTGAGAATATCAGTAGTGTTCATGAGAGCCTGAGGAAATAGACACCAACCACAATTCTCCAGCTCCACTTAGTATTCTAATATTTCCTTGACTCTCTGAGGACTACAAGTACACTATACAGAAACAGTGGTATTATTATTATCATCATCATCATTACTACTTAGAATCACAAACAAGAGGACTGAATAACTTTTATTTAATGACCTGTAAACCTATTTTAGTAGAAATTATGCCTGCCTATATATAATCTTCTGGATAATCTTATTTCAGAATATTTTAATACATGGCTAACAAATCTCAAATAACCACAAGTCTCACTTCAGTACTTATTCAACAACTGGAATGATAGAAGAAAATATTATCATGGCCCAGAAAACAACCTGGATATTCATCAGATGTTCCATGTTTCTAGACTTAGGGCTTAGTATATACTTTTCTGGATTCTGGGGCCAGTCTTGTCCCTGCTCTCTGCAGAAGTTGTTGCTTCTCATTGAAGCTTAAATATCAGCAACAGCCTTAGGCCTTCCAGGAGTAGGATCACTCTATCTCAGTAAGTTCTCTGATACTCCCTAGTTCAGTCCCCCAACACTCTGGACAAGCTCTAACTATTTTATTTATTCACAGATATGTTTTTTTCTTAACTCTCTCCCCACTCAAAAGTCATTTCCTTGTAACCAGGAGCCTTACCTTTCCTTTTTACTCTGTATCTTGATACTTGGTAATAGCTCAGTGAATAGTAATTGAACTTAAAAACCAATGAGTTTCACAGTTAATAAGATTAGGCAGTCTTTGATTTTTAGTTGTAATTTAAAGTAGTTAAAATGTCAATTATGGCAGCTGCTCAACTTAGTCACTACAAAGGTGTGACTGAGCACCCTGATGTTTGTACAATAAAAAAGCAGTTGAATTTTCAAGGCTACTGTACAGGTAAGATCTCATGAGTCCCAAACCATACCTTCCTAAGTTCCCAAACTCAGAGACACAGTTGGTAATTCATCATTCATATCATTCCAGTTGTTCCACCAACATAGGAATTAACAGTGGAGAAAGCAAAGATATGAACAAGTTATTACTACCATTTATTGAGCATTTACAACATACATGGTACTTGGTGTATTCTACTTTTCAACCTTATAACAATCATGAAAGACAGTTGGGGTGGGGGTTAATCTCACTTTAAGATGAGAAAATAGAAGCTCAGAGAATTGAAGTAATTTGTCTAAGAACATACAGCGAGTAATTAATTATCTGAGTGTTGAATGAGAACTCAGGTCTGTCCTTTCTAAAGCTGGTTCTCTTTTCACTAGAAAATGTCATTTCTGAAATCAAATTTGTACCTTTTCACATCCAGAAGATCAACCACAGTAGCTAAAACTGTGCTGTTATAATAACACAGCCCTTTTTAAATGGAAAAGCTAGGAAACCAACACCTTTTAGTTTGTTGTCGAGAAGTTTAAAGAAAGTGTTTTGTTCATGGAGCACTTATGCAATTTTATATAATGACCCTGAGAATCATGGCTCAATCACTGAGGTCTCAGCATAAATCAAGAGGGAAAATGATAATAAATGTCCTTGAGCTAATAATAGAAAAGTATCAAAGTCTTCAAGGGATTACAGGTTAGCAAGAAAAGATATGAAATGTAAATGACATGTCATTTACTGTAAGAACAAGGTACACATGTTCAGAGTAATTTCTTTACACCATGAATTCCTAATGGAATGTTGAGATCAATGTCAAACAGGGTATTGAAACAGGACATGAAATAGATGTCAAAGTTAAGTCAAACCAAATGAAGTAAGTTAGAGGAAACAGGGCCATATGATCCTTTGTCTTTGGTTTCAAGAACAAAGAATTGGCTTTTTTTTTCTTTTATCAAAATAATAGTGTTTAGAAGTTATTAGTCATGAGATAAAGCTTCAATAGACATTGGACAAAATGAAAAAAATCTCTTTAAAACAAAATTTATAAACATAATTTTTAAAACCACCTTAATTTCAAATTTTGTTATTAGTTACTACTTTGATAGATATACCAAGATAATTTATAGAGAAAAATTTATATAAAAAAATCTTTATTTATCAGAAGATATCCTCAATTTCCTATTTTCAAAAGAATTGTAATTGCATTGTTTCTAATTATAAAATACATGTTCATTTGAAACTTGAAATAATCAGAAAGAAAACCCTCCCATAACCCCACAAAACCATGATAATTTTCCTACAAGTAGAAATATGTTTATATATTACATATGTAATATATATTTCAGGCTCAATTTTAATTTTTTTCTGTTCTACATTATTTTATTTTTAACATCTTTATTGGGGTATAATTACTTTACAATGGTGTGTTAGTTTCTGCTTTATAACAAAGTGAATCAGTTATACATATACATATGTTCCCATATCTCTTCCCTCTTGCATCTCCCTCCCTCCCAATCCCACCCCTCCAGGCAGTCACAAAGCACCGAGCTGATATCCCTGTGCTATGTGGCTGCTTCCCACTAGCTATCTACCTTACGTTTGTTAGTGTATATAGATCCATGCCTCTCTCTTGCTTTGTCACAGCACACCCTTCCCCCTCCCCATATCCTGAATTCTGTTCTCCAGTAGACCTGTGTCTTTATACCTGTCTTACCTCTAGGTTCCTCATGATATTTTTTTTCTTAAATTCCATATATATGTGTTAGCATACGGTATTTGTCTTTCTCTTTCTGACTTACTTCACTCTGTATGACAGACTCTAGGTCTATCCATCTCATTACAAATAGCTCAATTTCATTTCTTTTTATGGCTGAGTAATATTCCATTGTATATATGCGCCACATCTTCTTTATCCATTCATCCGATGATGGGCACTTAGGTTGTTTCCATCTCCGGGCTATGGTAAATAGAGCTGCAATGAACATTTTCGTACCTGACTCCTTTTGAATTTTGGTTTTCTCAGGGTATATGCCCAGTAGTGGGATTGCTGGGTCATATGGTAGTCCTATTTGTAGTTTTTTAAGGAATCTCCGTACTGTTTTCCATAGTGGCTGAAACAATTCACATTCCCACCAGCAGTGCAAGAGTGTTCCCTTTTCTCCACACCCTCTCCAGCATTTATTGTTTCTAGATTTTTTGGTGAGGGCCATTCTGACTGGTGTGAGATGATATCTTATTGTAGTTTTGATCTGCATTTCTCTAATGATTAGTGATGTTGAGCATTCTTTCATGTGTTTGTTGGCAGTCTGTATATCTTCTTTGGAGAAATGTCTATTTAGGTCTTCTGCCCATTTTTGGATTGGGTTGTTTGTTTTTTTGATATTGAGCTGCATGAGCTGCTTGTAAATTTTGGAAATTAATCCTTTTGTCACTTGCTTCATTTGCAAATATTTTCTCCCATTATGAGGGTTGTCTTCTGGTCTTGTTTATGGTTTCCTTTCTTGTGTGAAAGCTTTGAAGTTTCATGAGGTGCCATTGGTTTATTTTTGTTTTTATTTCTATTTCTCTAGGAGGTGGGTCAAAAAGGATCTTGCTGTGATTTATGTCATAGAGTGTTCTACCTATGTTTTCCTCTAAGAGTTTGATAGTTTCTGGTCTTACATTTAGGTCTTTAGTCCATTTTGAGCTTACTTTTGTGTATGATGTTAGGGAGTGATCTAATCTCATACTTTTACATGAACCTGTCCAGTTTTCCCAGCACCACTTATTGAAGAGGCTGTCCTTTCTCCACTATACATTTCTGCCTCTGTTATCAAAGATAAGGTGACCATATGTGCGTGGGTTTATCTCTGGACTTTCTATCCTGTTCCATTGATCTATCTTTCTGTTTTTGTGCCAGTAACATACTGTCTTGACTACTGTAGCTTTGTAATATTGTCTGAAGTCAGGAAGCCTGATTCCTCCAGCTCTGTTTTTCATTCTCAAGATTGCTTTGGCTATTCGGGGTCTTTTGTGTTTCCATACAAATTGTGAAATTTTTTGTTCTAGTGCTGTGAAAAATGCCAGTGGTAGTTTGATAGGGATTGCACTGATCTATAGATTGCTTTGGGTAGTTGAGCCATTTTCACAATGTTGATTCTTCCAATCCAAGAACATGGTATATCTCTCCATCTATTTGTATAATCTTTAACTTCATTCATCAGTGTCTTATAATTTTCTGCATAGAGGTCTTTTTTCTTCTTAGGTAGGTTTATTCCAAGATATTTTATTTTTTTTGTTGCAATGGTAAATGGGAGTGTTTTTTTTTAAATCATTATTAGAGTATAATTGCTTTACAATTGTGTGTTAGTTTCTGCTTTATAACAAAGTGAATCAGTTATACATATACATATGTTCCCATATGTCTTCCCTCTTGCGTCTCCCTCCCTCCCACCCTCCCTATCCCACCCCTCCAGGCTGTTCCAAAGCACGGAGCCAATATCCCTGTGCCATGCAACTGCTTCCCACTAGCGATCTACCTTATGTTTGTTAGTGTGTATATGTCCATGACTCTCTCTCGCCCTGTCACAGCTCACACTTTCCCCTCCCCATACCCTCAAGTCTGTTCTCCAGTAGGTCTGTGTCTTTATTCCTGTCTAACCCCTAGGTTCTTCATGACATTTTTTTTCTTAAATTCCATATATGTGTTAGCATACGGTATCTGTCTTTTTCTTTCTGACTTACTTCACTCTGTATGACAGACTCTAGGTCTATCCACCTCACTACAAATAGCTCAATTTCGTTTCTTTTTATGGCTAAGTAATATTCCATTGTATATATGTGCCACATCTTCTTTATCCATTCATCTGATGATGGGCACTTAGGTGGTTTCCATCTGCTGGCTATTGTAAATAGAACTGCAATGAACATTTTGGTACATGACTCTTTTTGAATTGTGCTTTTCTCTGGGTATATGCCTAGTAGTGGGATTGCTGGGTGAGATGGTAGTTCTATTTGTAGTTTTAATGAACCTCCATATTGTTCTCCATAGTGGCTGAACCAATTCACATTCCCCCCAGCAGTGCAAGAGTGTTCCCATTTCGCCACAACCTCTACAGCATTTATTGTTTGTAGATTTTTTAAGATGGCCATTCTGACAGGTGTGAAATTATATCTCATTTTACTTTTGATTTGCATTTCTCTAATGATTACTGATGTTGAGCATTCTTTCATGTGTTTGTTGGCAGTCTGTATATCGTCTTCGGAGAAATGTCTATTTAAGTCTTCTGCCCAATTTTGGAATGGGTTGTTTGTTTTTTTGTTATTGAGCTGCATGAGCTGCATGTAAATTTTGGAGATTAATCCTTTGAGAGTTGCTTCATTTGCAAATGTTTTCTCCCATTCTGAGGGTTGTCTTTTGGTCTTGTTTATGGTTTCTTTTGCTATGGAAAAACTTTGAAGTTTCATTAGTTCCCATTTGTTTATTTTTGTTTTTATTTCCATTTCTCTAGGAGGTGGGTCCAAAAGGATCTTGCTGTGATTTACGTCACGGAGTGTTCTGCCTATGTTTTCCTCTAAGATATTGACAGTTTTTGGGCTTACATTTTGGTCTTTAATACATTTTGAGCTTATTTGTGTGTATGGTGTTAGGGAGTGATCTAATCTCATACTTTTACATGTACCTCTCCTGTTTTCCCAGCACCACTTTTTGAAGAAGCTGTCTTTTCTCCACTGTATATTCCTGCCTCCTTTATCAAAGATAAGTTGAACATAGGTGCGTGGGTTTATCTCTGGGCTTTCTATCCTGTTCCATTGAGCTATCATTCTGTTTTTGTGCCAGTACCATACAGTCTTGATTACTGTAGCTTTGTAGTATAGTTTGAAATCACAGAGCCTGATTCCTCCAGCTCCATTCTTCTTTCTCAAGATTGCTTTGGATATTCAGGGTCTTTTGTGTTTCCATACAAATTGTGAAATATTTTATTCTAGTTCTGTGAAAAATATCAGTGGTAATTTGATGGGGGTTGCATTGAATCTGTAGACTGCTTTGTATAGTAGAGTCATTTTCATAATGTTGATTCTTCCAATCCAAGAACATGGTATATATCTCCATCTATTTTTATCACCTTTTAGTTATTTCATCAGTGTCTTATAATTTTCTGCATACAGGTCTTCTGTCTCCTTAGGTAGGTTTATTACTACATATTTTATTCCTTTTGTTTCAGTGGTAAATGAGAGTGTTTTCTTGATTTCTATTTCAGATTTTTCATCATTAGTGTATAGGAATACCAGAGATTTCTGTGCATTAATTTTGTATCCTGCTACTTTACCAAATTCATTGATTAGCTCTAGTAGTTTTCTGGTAGAAATTTTAGGATTCTCTATGTATAGTATCATGTCATCTGCAAACAGTGACAGATTTACTTCTTCTTTTCCAAATTGGATTCCTTTTCTTCTCTGATTGCTGTGGTTAAAACTTCCAAAACTATGTTGAATAAGAGTGGTAAGAGTGGACAACCTTGTCTTCTACCTGATCTTAGTGGAGATGCTTTCAGTTTTTCACCATTGAGAATGATGTTGGCTGTGGGGTTGTCATATATGGCCTTTATTATGTTGAGGAAATTTCCCTCTATGCCTACTTTCTGCAGGGTTTTTACCATAAATAGGTGTTGAATTTTGTCAAAAGATTTCTCTGCATCTATTGAGATGACCATAGGTTTTTTCTCCTTAAATTTGTTACTGTGGTGTATCATATTGATTGATTTGTGTATATTTAAGAATCCTTGCATTCTTGGAATAAATCCCACTTGATCATGGGGTATGATCCTTCTAATGTGCTGTTGGATTCTGTTTGCTAGTGTTTTGTTGAGGATTTTTGCATCTATGTTCATCAGTGATATTGGCCTGCAGTTTTCTTTCTTTGTGACATCCTTGTCTGGTTTTGGTATCAGGGTGATGTTTGCCTCATAGAATGAGTTTGGGAGTGTTCCTCCCTCTGCTATATATTGGAAGAGTTTGAGAAGTATAGGTGTTAGCTCTGCTCTAAATGGTTGAAAGAATTTGCCTGTGAAGCCAGCTAGTCCTTGGCTTTTGTTTGTTGGAAGATTTTTAATCACAGTTTCAATTTCAGTGTTTTTGTCTTGTCTGTTCATATTTTCTATTTCTTCCTGATTCAGTCTTGCCAGGTTGTGAATTTCTAGAATTTCTCCATTTCTTCCAGGTTGTTCATTTTATTGACATAGAGTTGCTTGCAGTAACCTCTCATGATCTTTCTTATTTCTGCAGTGTCAGTTGTTACATCTCCTTTTTCATTTCTAATTCTATTGATATGAGTCTTCTCCCTTTTTTCTTGTAGAGTCTGGCTAATGGTTTTTCAATTTTGTTTATCTTCTCAAAAACCAGATTTTAGTTTTATTGATCTTTGCTATAATTTCCTTCATTTCTTTTTCATTTATTTCTGATCTTATTTTTATGATTTCTTTCCTTCTGCTAACTTTGGGGTTTTTTTGTTCTTCTTTCTCTAATTGTTTTAGGTGCACGGTTATATTTTTTATTCGAGATGTTTCCTGTTTCTTAAGGTGGGCTTGTATTGCTATAAACTTCCCCATTTGAACTTCTTTTGCTGCATCCCATATATTTTGGGTCATAGTGTCTCCATTGTCATTTGTTTCTAGGTATTTTTAAATTTCCTCTTTGATTTCTTCAGTGATCACTTCGTTATTAAGTAGTGTATTGTTTCGCCTCCATGTGTTTGAAGGTTTTACAGATCTTTTCCTGTAATTGATATCTAGTCTCATGGCGTTGTGTTTGGAAAAGATACTTGATACAATTTCAATTTTCTTAAATTTACCAAGGCTTGATTTGTGATGCAGGATATGATCTATCCTGGAGAATGTTCCATGAGCACTTGAGAAAAATGTGTATTCTGTTGTTTTTGGATGGAGTGTCCTATAAATATCAATTAAGTCCATGTTGTTTAATGTATCATTTAAAGCTTGTGTTTCCTTATTTATTTTCATTTTGGATGATCTGTCCATTGTTGAAATTAGGGTGTTAAACTCCCATACTATGAATGTGTTACTGTAAATTTCCCCTTTTCTAGCTGTTAGTATTTGCCTTATGTATTGAGGTGCTCCCATGTTGGGTTGATAAATATTTACAATTGTTATATCTTCTTCTTGGATCGATCCCTTGATCATTATGTAGTGTCCTTCTTTGTCTCTTCTAATAGTCTTTATTTTAATGTCTATTTTGTCTGATATGAGAATTGCTACTCCAGCTTTATTTTTGTGTGTATTTGCATGGAATATCTTTTTCCATCCCCTTACTTTCATTTTGTATGTGTCTCTAGGTCTGAAGTGTGTCTCTTGTAGACAGCATATATATAGGTCTTGTTTTTGTATCCATTCAGCCAATCTGTGTCTTTCGGTGGGAACATTTAGTCCATTTACTTTTAAGCTAATTATCGATATATATGTTCCTATTCTCATTTTCATAATTGTTTTGGGTTTGTTATTATAGGTCTTTTCCTTCTCTTGTGTTTCTTGCCTAGAGAAGATCCTTTAGCATTTGTTGTAAAGCTGGTTTGGTGGTGCTGAAGTTTCTCAGCTTTTGCTTGTCTGTAAAGGATTTAATTTCTCCATCAAATACTAATGAGATCCTTGCTGTGTAATCTTGATTGTAGGTTTTTCTCCTTCATCACTTTAAATATGCCCTGCCAGTCCCTTCTGGCTTGCAGAGTTTCTGCTGAAAGATCACCTATTTATCTTATGGGGATTCCCTTGTGTGTAATTTGTTGTTTTTCCTTTGCTGCTTTTAATATGTGTTCTTTGTATTTAATATTTGAGAGTTTGGTTAATATGTGTCTTGGCATGGTTCTCCTTAAATTTATCCTGTATGGGACTCTCTGTGCTTCCTGGACTTGATTAACTCTTTCCCTTCCGATATTAGGGAAGTTTTCAACTATAATCTCTTCAAATATTTTCTCAGTCCCTTTATTTTTCTCTTCTTCTTCTGGAACCCCTATAATTCGAATGTTGGTGCATTTAATGTTGTCCCAGAGGTCTCTGAGACTGTCCTCAATTCTTTTCATATTATTTTCTTTATTCTGCTCTGCAGTAGTTATTTCCAGTATTTTATCTTCTAGGTCACTTATCCCTTCTTCTCCCTCAGTTATTCTGCTATTGATCCCATCTAGAGTATTTTTCATTTCATTTATTGTGTTGTTCATCATAGCTTGTTTCATCTTTAGTTCTTCTAGTTTCTTGTTAAATGTTTTTTGCATTTTCCCTATTCTATTTCCAAGATTTTGGATCATGTTTACTATCATTATTCTGCATTCTTTTTCAGATAGATTGCCTATTTCTTCTTCATTTGTTAGGTCTTGTGGGTTTTTATCTTGCTCCTTCATCTGCTGTGTGTTTTTCTGTCTTCTCATTTTGCTTATCTTACTGTGTTTGGGGTCTCCTTTTTGCTGGCTGCAGTTTCATAGTTCCCATTGTTTTTGGTGTCTGTCCCCAGTGGCTAAAGTTGGTTCAGTGGGTTGCATCAGCTTCCTCATTGTGGGGAGTAGTGCCTGTGTTCTGGTGGATGAGGCTGTATCTTGTCTTTCTGGTGTGCAGGTCCACGTCTGGTGGTGTGTTTTGGGGCGTCTGTGGGCTTATTATGATTTTAGGCAGCCTCTCTGCTAATGGGTGGGATTGTGTTCCTGTCTTGCTAGTTGTTTGACATCGGGTGTGTAGCACTGTAGCTTGCTGGTCGTTGAGTGAAGCTGGGTGTTGGTTTTGAGATGGAGATGTCTTGGAAATTTTCGCCTTTTCATATTACGTGGGGTTGGGAGGTCTCTTGTGGACCAGTGTCCTGAATTTGTCTCTCGCATAAAAGGGAGAAAAAGTATAGTGAATTCATAGAAGTAGGAAGAAAGAAAGAAAGAAAGAAAAGAGGGAAGGAGGGAAGGAAGGAAGAAAGAAAGAAAGAAAGAAAGAAAGAAAGAAAGAAAGAAAGAAAGAAAGAAAGAAAGAAAGAATGAAGGAAGGAAGGAAAGAAAGAAAGGGGATAAAAGAAAATAATATAAAGTAAGGTAAAATAAAATAAAGTTATTAAAATAAAAAAAATAGTTATTAAGAAAAAAATATTTTAAAGTAAAAAAAAAAAAAAAAAAAGGACGGATAGGACCCTAGGACAAATGGTGGAAGCAAAGCTATACAGACAAAATCTCACACAGAAGCATACACATACACACTCACAAAAAGAGGAGAAGGGGGAAAAATAATAAATCTTGCTCTCAAAGTCCACCTCCTCAATTTTGGATGATTTGTTGTCTATTCAGGTATTCCACAGATGCAGGGTACTTCAGGTTGTTTGTGGAGATTTAAACCGCTGAACCTCAGGCTGCTGGGAGAGATTTCCCTTTCTCTTCTTTGTTCTCACAGCTCCAGGGGCTCAGCTTTGGATTTGGCCCCGCCTCTGAGTGTAAGTCTCTGGAAGGCGTCGGTTCTTCGCTCAGACAGGACGGGGTTAAAGGAGCCGCTGATTCGTGGGCTCTGGCTCTCTCAGGCCAGGAGGAGGTCCGGGTACAGGATGCGGTGCGAGCCTGTGATGGCAGAGGCCGAAGTGATGTTGCACCACCCTGAGGCGCGGCGTGCACTCTCCCAGGATATTTGTCCCTGGATCCAGGGACCCTGGCAGTGGCGGGCTGCACAGGCTCCCCAGAAGGGAGGTGTGGAGGGTGACCTGTGCTCACACACAGGCTTCTTAGTGGCAGCAGCAGCAGCCTTAGCTTCTCAAGCCCAACTCTGGGCTCCTCGCTGTTAGCCAGGGTTCGCATCCTTCTCTGGAGCTCCTTTAAGCTGCGCTCTTAATCCCCTCTCCTCGTGCACCAGGAAACAAAGAGGGAAGAAGAAGTCTCTTGCCTCTTCGGCAGGTCCAGACTTTTTCCCAGTCTCCCTCCCGCATAGCCGTGGTGCACTAACCCCTTCAGGCTGTGTTCACGCTGTCACCCCAGTCCTCTCCCTGTGCTCTGACCAAAGCCCGAGCCTCAGCTCCCAGCCCTGCCCGCCCCGGCGGGTGAGCAGACAAGCCTCTCGGGCTGGTGAGTGCTTGTCAGCACTCATCTTCTGTGCGGAAAACTCTCCGCTTTGCCCTCTGCACCCCTGTTGCTGCGCTCTCCTCTGCGGCTCTGAAGCTCCCCCTCTCCGCCACCCGTAGTCTCCACCCACTTAGGGGCTTCTAGTGTGTGGAAACCTTCCCTCCTTCACAGCTCCCTCCCATTAGTGCAGGTCGCGTCCCTATTCTTTTGTCTCTGTTTATTCTTTTTTCTTTTGCTCTACCCAGGTACGTGAGGAATTTCTTTCCTTTTGGGAGGTCTGAGGTCTTCTGCCAGCTTCAGTAGGTGTTCTGTAGGATTGTTCCACGTGTAGATGTATTTCTGATGTATCTGTGTAGAGGAAGGTGATCTCTGTATCTTAATCTACTGCCTTTTTCCCCCTCTCTCTGCTCTCACTGTTTTTAAAAACTCTGTTCCACATCTTGCAATATGGCATTCAAAGGTGTGATTCTGTGTCCATTTTTATTTCACACTTGGTTTTAGTGACTGTAATAGCTGAATAAGTTCCTTCACAGATAGACAAATTCAAAGTGAAGAAGTATGTCATTAGATACACTTAATAATCACAATATTTATGTTCTATTCCCACCACCAATTATGTAATTTTAATTGTTGAAATGTGGCAGTAAATTTCCACTTTCCATGATATCCATCAATTGCTCTTCAAAAGGGATCAGTACAGGTTATATTTTTATGCTTCAACAAATGGGTTTAAAATTCTCTAAAACCCTTAAAGGGAATAAAAATTCTATTTCAAGTTTTCTGAGTGTGTTGATATGAGAGATGATATTTTAGATGTGTAATATTTATATCATTTTCAACAATGTATCAGATAACAATGGAAACACAGCAGGGAAACATTTCCAAACATCTGTTTTGAAAATGCTCTCTATTACCTCATAATGTGGCTAACGGTGAATTTCTGCCAGGAAAAGGGAAAATATGAGCTAGACCTGGTCTTTTGTGAGGGAGGGGAGAGGACTGTTATTATTGTTCTTTTGTGTTTGTGTTTGCATAATGGATATTACTTTTAACCTGCTTTTTTTTCTTTTTCAGGAATCACTTTAAGAACCTTGCCAATTCTGTGTCTTAGCTTAGATAAAAGTAAACAAAATAACCCTTAAATTCACTTAACTAAGTACACTAAAATTCTAGTGAGTCCAGGAAAGTGAGTAAAATGTAAAAGTGTCACTGTCATTCACCCCGATTTCTGAAATCACTCTCCTCTGCCTCATTTATTATGAATAAACTGACTCTGCCTTACATGTGGACCAGAGCAAAGTATCAGTATTAACTCACATTAAATATCAGTAAAGCTTAATATAGTTCTTAAGTTTTAAATAAAGGATAGGATTTTCTTCAGAGTCTCCAATGAATGATCTTGTATACCAACTAGGGTGTGTGCATCCCACTTTGGAGAATAAAATAAATCAGTATGGAAGTATAACAGAAAGACGATCATAGAAGTGAGATCAAACATATCAGTTGTATCAATGAATATAAATGGTCAGAAATCAAAAGCTAACTCTAAGAGACACCTCTAAAACCAAAGCATTAAATTATTTTAGAAGATTAAATACACAAAGACAGTGAAAGGCACACTTTTGTTGTAGCAGGCCCAAACAAAAAGGAATGAGAATATGCAGCAAGTAGCATTAAACTGGGCAGGGAGTATCCTTACATATTGACAAAAAGCACAGTCTGCAGAGAGTTCAAGAATAAAAATGCATATATATTAGAAATACTATGCAAAATATAGAAGCACAACTATTAGAGACTAAAATACCTCAGGCTAAGCCGTTCAGGTGGATAAAAACCAACCAAGGATATAGAAGATATGAATAATAAAGTTAACAACTTAATATACACATATTAAATTTCAGGGGAAGAAACAGAATATACCTTCATCTAAGATCTTATGTATCATCTACATATACAGATCATATATTTGGCTGCAAAAATAAAACCAAGATAAATTCCCAAAAGTAGGAATTGTATAGGTCATGTACTCAGAGCACAGTGCAATTTAAATGTAGAAATAATAACTTACATGGTCTCATTGGCTTTTTACTATAAGCCATTCTCCGCAAACCATAAGTTTTCCACCAAAACATCATAGAAATTACTGTAATCTAGGAATATATAAATTTGTTATGCTCTTGGAATATTCCTCTTCTATTAACTTTATGGAAAAAGACAATTTAAGGCTTAAACCACTTCATAAATTGAAGAAATACATGCATATTGCAAGGAATTATGACAATCAATAAAAAGGTAAAGAAAAAAGGTGAAAATCATCCATAACCACAAGAGATATTTTTGATTTTACCATTTCAGGCTTTTTCCTATGTGTACATACATTAGCACACACACAAACACACAAGCACCCACATGTTATTTTTCCCCAGAAATTAGGGTTATAGTGTAAGTTTGCAATTTTCTATTGATTAACTAATGTACCACAGGCATACTTCTATGCCAGTAAATAACATTCTGTATTGTTGTTTTTAAAAACAGTGATTTCCCACAGTGCATGGATATACCAGGAGTTATTTCACCAATCTTCCATTGAACTCTTTCTTTATTCATTGATCTATTAATACTTGACCATATATGTTGTTTGTGTTATGTTCCAATTTGTCATTTGATGGTGTCAATTTTCTGTGTTGTTTTTCTTGTTGTTTAGTTGGTTTGGTTAATTTTTTATGTTTGTATTTTTGTTGGTTTGGTTTGGTTATGTGAAGATAGTTTTGAATTTTTATATAGTCAAATCTATTACATTTTTCTTTTAGAATTTCTGATTTTAATGTCATTTTTAACTGCCATACACATCACAAAATTATAGAAAAATTTGTTTATATTTTCTTCTGGTTTTAAGTTTACTTTTTAAATTTCAATCCATCTGAAATGTATATTGGTACAAGGCATGAGACTGTGAGACATTATGTATAGTGGTTAATAGCATGAACCCAGAATCTGGACTGCCTGGGTTCAAAAATTGCTAGTCTTTGAGTAGATTTGATTCTAACACATTGAGTCAGTTTATAAAACACCACATGGTAGAAATCACAATTCTTGAACAGCAAACATTTCTAAATTGTGTCCATGATAATTTTATAACAACATGTTTGGGAAGCAGAGACTAACTGAGTACCTAATAATTGCTTTAAAAAAAAAAACCTTGCAAGAATCCACCACTCTATGTCATGCTACAGTCTGGGTGGATCCAAATGCATGGAAGAGGGACTTGAGTATACTTCATTGCAAGGGCTTGTCTTCTGTCTGTGCTGATAAGAGTCATCATGGGGTATTTCTGATTCTATAGCACACCATTTCTCTCTCCTTTTCTGCTTACTTTTGCCTCTTATTCTATTAGTGTGGTTAGCATCTATTGCACTGAAGTTCTTAGCCATAGCAATGGGCAAGAAAAAGAAGTAAAAGTCATGCAATATGGAAAAATAAGTTAAATTGTTTTTTTTTTAATTTACAGAAGGCATAATTGTTTATGTAGAAGACATTATTGTTTATGCAGGATGGCCACTCTCATACTTCCAGTTTCATGCACTGAAGTTCTCAGCCATAGCAATGGGCAAGGAAAAGAAATAAAAGTCCTGCAATATGGAAAAATAAATTAAATTATTGTTTTTTAAAGTTTACAGAAGGCATTATTGTTTATGTACAAAAGTTTTAAGGAACCCAGCAAAGGGAAAAAAAACTACTAGAATGAAGAAATGAATTTATTGTGGTCCTGGATATAATGTTAATATATAAAAATAATTATATTTCTATATACTGACAAGAAAATCAAAAACAGATGGTCAGATTTTTTTAAAGATATCTCCAAAACATTATGTTAGGTAAAAGAAGACAGAGAGAACAGTTTACATGATGTATGATTTCACTTATATGAAACGCCCAGAATAGATAACTCCATAGAGACAATGCAGATTGATGGTTGCCAGGGACTGGGGGAAGGAGAGGATGAGGAGAGAATGCTTAAGGGGTCTGGGGTTTTACTTTGGGATGATGGAAATGTTTTAAAACTAGATAGTGGTTGCACAACACGGTGAATGTACTAAATGCCACTAATTTTTTCAGTTAAAATGGTTATTTCTATGATATGTGAATTTCACTTCAATAAATTATTTTAAAAACAACAAACGTACAAAAGGATGCTGGATTAGAAAGCAGACACAAGTGCGCTTGAGACCTGGAGTTGATCACTTCCCAACTCTGAGCCTCAGTTCTTCTAACTATAGCTTGGGGCATTTTCTGTGTACCTGGCCCTGGGTTACAGGCTTTATGTGCTTTTCCTCCTTCAGTCTCCATTTACAGATGAGGAGACAGGCTTAAAGAAGTTGAAAAACGTGCCCAAATTCATATATTTAATTTGTGTTACAACAAAGCTGAAATCTGTGTCTCCCGTCTCTTGAAGTACTAGCTTTTTCAGTGGTCGAATCGGGCTAGATAATAAAGTGGATCTCTGAGACCAAACCAAAGGTGGAAGCTCAAAAGAGGTCTTATAATTATAAACCATGACCAGACACTTAAAACTCCTGGCCTAATGTCAACTATTTCCAACCATCCTTGGCTAAAGACTCTATCGATAGTTGTGAAATTCAAAGAACCTATCCTGTCTGAAAATTAGAGCAAAGAAGGAATTCTTCAATTGTTTTTCCTGTAATTATATGTGAAAATGAGAACTTTATACTACCTAGCTAGTGTGCCTCACTCCTTTGAATGCCCTTTTATGTTGAGTGGATTGTGTGCAAATTCAATTTAAATTCTTTCATCCCAAGCTCCTGCAGTTTTCCATTTTGCAATTTATTTATTATTCCCTGAAATCTCATAATAACAGGTTAAACCCAAGCTCTTGTAGGGTTTGTGCCAAGATGAGATTTTGTTTTAAAAATCATATCTAAATTACTTCATGAAATAATGTTCCTATCTGCCTCCAAGCTGCTGTCAAGGCTGAGGCCAAAAGCTGTGCTAAGAACAGAGCAAACTGAGCCAGGGTTCTCCAGGGAAATAATAGTGTAGAAACCAACTCTGGGGAGAGACCTTGGTAGATATCATCATATTTCATATTTTCCCCTAAATGGTGTAGGTGTTACCTTTACAAAGTATATTTTCTAATCAGATTTTATTCTACAGGGGTTGGAGATTCTACAGCCCTTGACTGTCATCTGATCTTCTATTATGATGAAAATGAAATATGAGGGAAACATCTCAGTTTTCTTAGACTAAGTAGCCTGACCCTTAATATAAAATTTTGTCATTCATTTATTTAGCAAACATTCTCTGAATGCCTTCTAAGTTACAGACACTGGATATAAACATGTATAAAAACATCTTCCCTGACCTTCAGAAAATCACCCTCTGATAGGAGTGATAACCATAAAAATAGATTATTACAGCACAAAGTTACAGGAGGTATTATTGTCCAAAGGTGGATTAGTGATACTTTGAGGGTCAGTGGTATATTGTCCTTTTAATATTCATTTGTTTATTTATTCTTCATTCACTCAGCAAATGTTTACCAAGTAACCACAATTTGCAATGTGCTATTAATTGCTCAGGGGTGCAAAAAAATGAATTGGATAAAACTGTGCACAGAAATCTTTTGTCAATTTTATTGACTTACAAGAGAGACAAAACACATGCTAGATATTTCCTCTTGCTCCCCCACCAGACCTATTATCTCTTTTCACTCTGTTCTGTGACCCACAAAGTACAGTCTTAGACTTCAACATTGATTAATTTTCCTCCAAAATGTGTTTTATATAGGCAAACCACTATACCATTTGAATTCCTTGATCAGTAATCTTTATAGCACAGTGAAATTATATGTATTTTTGTATTTTAATATTTACTTAAATTATGTCCACAGACTTTTCTATATATATCACAATAAAGACATTTTTCTAATTTATCAGTTTTTTCCCCCCAGTGTTAAAATTTTCAAATTATACCTTCTGCACTCTGATTTGTTGTTGTTGTTGTGAGGTTTTCTCTACTGAGTCTATTTTTTTAAAAATCTGGATAAATTTTGTGGATAAAAATCTCTTTAAGATAATATAATCTGTTTGTCAAATTTTAATCAATAAGTTTACATATATTTGTTGTTATCAATATTACTTTATGTTCACTCTCCTTACCTGCAATATTTAGTTGTGATTTCATTACCTAAAAATAAAGTCCATGCTTTTAGAGGTTGTTCAATTTTATAAGAACTTTTAATTTTACATCAGCAGGATTAAAATGGTAATGTCAAAATGATAAAGTCAAAATATTTTGCTTTACGTTGTGTACCTCCTTGGATATACACATCTTTAAAAAGTATTTAGCACAATATATTAAGATTCATGTCTGCCTCTCTCAGGAAAAGTGAGCTCCTTGAAGGAAGAAATTAAGTATTATTCACCACCGGGAAGCCAACGCCTTGCTCAGCCTGCCCCAGATGATGTTGAGTAAATGTAGGTTGATTGTAGAGTCATAAATGTTTTGGTTTTCTTTATACACTCTTCTGTATGTATGGCTTTCCAGGTGTTTCATCTAAAGAACTAACCAGTGTAGTGTTGTCAACATTCTTAGATGCAGGGAATCCTAAAGTACAGTCCCAGTGTCCACTTACTTTGGTTAACTCTGTTCCTACTCTTGTCGAAATTCATGCTCATTTGTCCACACACTTTCCCAAGCCTTGACCATCAAGTGAAAGCACTGAGTTTCACACACCAGTCCTGACCTCAGATCTATAACTCCTGGGGCTAGAGTCTAGCCAGCCAGGATCTGCAACAGGAGCTGAGAGCAAATGGGTTAAAGAAAGAGGAGGTGAGAAGTGGGAGCCAGGGAGGAAGGAAGGGAAGAAATGCTGTGATAGCATATATTCATCAGTCTGTTTACTAAAAGCTCCATGGAGGCAGCAAATTCATCTATTTTATTCATTATTATGTACCCAGCTCCTAGAGCAATGTCTGGCACATAGTAGGTGCTCAATAAACATTTTTAATGAATGGGAGACCTAACAAAGGACACTCCAATTTACTTAAAAGTACTATTTAACAGGTTTGGTAGTAATCACTTTCACTTATGATCTCATTTTAAATGTGATCCTCAAGCCATCTTGGTGAGGTAGGTGGTATCCCTCCTGTTTCACGAGAAAGAAACAGGGACCTCACTACTACATACTGGCTGTTAGTAACTCTTCACAGATTAGGCATCACGGAGTGAAAGGTTTGTCAGAGCAAAAGGTAACTTAGAGATGATCTAACTCAACCCTCTCATTTTACTGATAAAGAAAATAACCCCCGGATAGCTGAAGTGACTTTGCCAAGGTCTCACAGGGGTTAGGGTTAGCAGCTGGACCTGAACTCTGATGTCCCACCTCAGTCAGGGACCTCTCTGCTCTGCTTTGATGCCTCTTGCTTGTTCCTCTCACTACCACATATAGAGAGGACATGTAATCATCAGTCATAAAGTTGTTCAACTCAAAAGAGCTAGTTTCAAGTGTTCTTTAAATCATGTTCCACAATTACCCACCATACCACCTTCTGACCCCCATCAACTCCATGAATTTTGTCTACCCTGGGTGGTCTTGTGCGCAGCTCTTGGTCCTTTTAGCCCTTAGCCTTGTATATGCCCTGAAAACTGTGGGACTTTTACACTTGGCAAAGGAAAATTTACCAAGGAACAGAACATGCTCTTTTTCTCATTTTAACTTGACTCCATTGTTCATCAAATACATTTTTCTTTCTATGAAGTATAACTGAACAGTTTCTGACAGGATTTAACATTGAAACCAGTAATATAACGATCTCTCTTTGTCCCTGTACCCTGACGTTGTGTCAAATAAGGTAAATACAGATGGCTAAAAGCATGACCACATTATTAGATAATTCCTCAGGTTAGCTCTTTGCATCCATGCATGTTGTAGACAACAGAATCAACAAGAACAATGGGGATCAGGAAGCAAAGGAAGGGGAAATGCAAATATAAATCTGTGCTTCTGACGGGCACCAGTTCTTGCTACACCAGAGGGCTGGAGTCTGGATTCCAGAGTGTGAGGTGAGTATCACACACTACCTCATTTCCTGGGCACTCCCCTGGTTTGCATCTCAAGTAAACACTTCCTTATTGCTCTCACTTAATTGCTTCTATATTGATCTAAGAAAGTGGGATGATTTTTCATTCAGAACTGTATAGTTTGATTGTATTTATGATGCATAACATGAGCTAAGTGTTTTACCAAGCAAATGAGACAGTAAGTAGATGCAACAGACATTGGTTTACGGTAAATTCACACCCACTTCACGTCTTGGGTGAACTGTTGCAAGAGTCTCTTAACCAGTTTCCCTGCTTCCTCCCACCTCCATAGCATCATCTCAGAGTGATACTTCTAGAATATAAATCTCATCATGTCACTCCCCTGCGTAAAACCTTTGAATGTTACTTTTTGAATGAAGTACCAACTCATCAGCATGGTAGGTAGACAAGTGCTTGAAAATCTGGCCCCAACCTACGAGCCTGATCTTTTCCACCTCACACTAGATTGCCTCTTCTCCAACATTTGATGATTTATTTCTCAACAAGACAGCCTGTTACTTTTCAAATATTACTCTTGTGCCTTTTCTGTGCCTCATGATCTCTTAATTGTACTTCAAGACCCAATATAGAGGCCCCATCCCCCGAAAATCATCGAGACCTTTCCAGGTAGACCTAGCCATGCCCTTCTTTCATTAGAGCACTGGTCACACTGAAATGTAGTTATCTGATCACTTATCCATGTACCTCACTGGACTGTGAGCTCTTCAAGTCAGAAGACTATGTCCTATACTTACTTATCACCTCAGTAATTAGCACAGTGCCCGGCAAAATAATGATTCTATAAAAATACTCATCAAATGAACACTTACTCTGTTTAAAGCAGTGGGCTAAGTGCTATGAGGAGTACAAAGATAGATTATTCGATATCTGCTCTTAAGAAACTTGCCCTTCATTAGAACAACTATTATCCACACTAACTTTTAGAGGTTTTACACAAATACATTTTGTGACAAACTTTGATGGCACCCAGCTGGAATTGAATTACCTCAATTGTTATTGTGTCTTTCACCTGATCACTCTTTAGCACTCCTTGAGGATTTTTACTAATTGTCCTTTCTATACATTCATTAGGCAAAGCACTACATGTGTTCCAACCAACACAAAGCCACACTTTGATGCTGTTTGATTTTTCTCTGTACTACTTTTCTGAAGCATATATATTCTCAGTTGAAACAAAATTAAATGCACACACTGATCAAAAGTTGACATAACAATCTGAGATGGGTTTGGGATACATCTGGATGACAAGACACACCAAATAGGCAATGCTGACTTATCCAGGTATTTATCATATGCATATTGTTTTTAACCTAGGAATGCATCCTATAGACACTATAGTTAACATGTTACCAGAAAGGTCTAAAATATCAAGAAAAAGAAACAGGAAGATCAAGGAAGACTGCGCAGAGAAGAGAATGTCTGAACCTGATGGGAAAATGGAACTTACTTTTAAATCCTATAAATAATTCATAAATTTTATTTGAGTCACTTTTTGGTATTTCAATAAGGTAATTATTAAAGAATATTTCATCTGGAGCAATCTGGTAACTAAATGCATGTAAAACAAATGGAGAGTCAACCCATAGATGTAATTAAATAGTATGTGAAAGATTTGAGCAGTCCAAGGCTGGTCACAAGGGGTTTTACCTTAGAGTTGGGTTCTGAGCATGGTAAGATAAAAATCACAAGGTTGATCCCAGTTGAGGGTAATAAAGATGAAAAATAAAAATGTTTTCAGAGCATAAAACATTTCCTCCCCAAAACCCATAACCCCAGTCTAACCACGAGCAAACATCAGTCAAACTCAAATGAGGGGCATTCTACCTAACCAGTACTCCTCAAACTGTCAAGGTCATCAAAAACAATGAAAGTCTGACAACTAAATATGACATGGGATCCTGGGACAGAACAAGGATATTAGGGAAAAGCTAGTGAAATCCAAATAAAGTGTAAAGCTTAGTTAATATAGTAATTAATGGCTAATAGTAATGTACTGGTGTTGGTTTCTTAGTTGTGACAAGTGTACCACAGTGATGTAAGACGTTAACAATCAGGGAAACTGGATGAAGAGTTTACAGGAACTCTGTCATTTTTGCAACTTCTCTGTAAATCTAAAACTGTTGTAAAAAATATTTTAAGTTTGTTAAAAAGCAACTTGCCACAATTCTTATTGAAACTGGCTCAGTGATGTAATCAACTTCCAGGAGACAGCTTTGCAAGGGAGATAAATAGTAATGGACTAGCCAAAAATCACAAGTTCAAGTCCATCCTGGGACCTTAACAGTTGACTAACTTTAATACTCTATGAGGGGCTTCCCTGGTGGTGCAGTGGTTAAGAACCCGCCTGCCAATGCAGGGGACACGGGTTCAAGCCTTGGTCCGGGAAGATCCCACATGCCTTGGAGAAACTAAGTCCGTGCACCACAACTACTGAGCCTGCACTCTAGAGCCCATGCTCCACCACAAGAGAAGCCACCCCAATGAGAAGCCCACACACCACCACGAAGAGTAGCCTCCGCTTGCTGCAACTAGAGAAAACCCGTGCGCAGCAACTAAGACACAAAGCAGCCAAAAATAAATAAATAAAAATTTTTAAAAATTCTATGAGTCTCCAGTTTCCCCTACATAAAACAGGATTGGCAATATTTGTTTTGCCTACCTACTTCAAAAGAAAGGGAAAAAAGAGAAAGAAATATATGTTGAGTGTCAATTCTGTGCCTAGCAGGCAGCTTACATACCTATATCTTCTTGAATCCGCACAGGGACAGCAGACACTGTAAAGACCATTTTGCAGACTAAGGAGGCTCAAAGAGGCTAAGTAACTTGTTTAAGGTCATATTATTAGGAACTGTTAAAGTCATATTTTGTACACAGTTTCTTTATCTCCTAAGTTGTTCCCTGCTGCATTCCTTCCTCCAGGCTGCCTCCCATGGAATACAAACACAAATGCTTTGGAAACTGCCACACAACTCTACAGTCTTGCATGAACACTGCTTCCAACACAAATGTCTGAGACCCCAATTGACTGTCTAAACACAAATGTGGGAAAGGGGCTCACCACTTGTTAGTACTGAAAAAGCAGCTCCCCAGTTGGGCAAGGGGTACTTGAGCAGCCTTCCAAGGCACCATGAGTCTGTGCCTCCTGTGAGCACTCATGTTCCTCTTCCTCAATCTTTGGGAGCTGCCCTAGGGGATGCTCAGCCTGCCTTTTAGCAGCTCCACAGACTTCTTTCTGCTGCAGAGTGCTTTATATTCGGGGTGTCCAGGGCAGGAGCCAGAGAGGTGTATTGGTAATATGATGCGATAATACTGTATCAAATTCAAAACGCCACATCTACCAAAAGGAATTTAATTAAGCACAAAAGTGGGTCACTGCAATGAAATGCACATGTGTTCCTTAAAGTCATGCATGCCTTTGGGTATTTGGAAAATACCCTAAATGGATGTTATTACAGGAATCTTGTTATCAGCCAGAAAGAAGGCTTTAGATCCTAGGTATATGGTTTGAAATATGTGAGCATCTTGAAACTTTGGTGTCAATGTGTCAGTTTATCTGCATGAAATAAACTGCATTTTGTGCCCAGGCCAAGACATAATCTTCCCCCTCACTAACCAAGATACAATGGACTTTTCTAGTTTAAAGTTTCAGCTTTGCTATCAAATCCAGACCAAGCTTTCCAAAGATCTAGAGAGCTAAGAAAGTTGCTACTATTATTTTCGCATATATATATTTGGCTGTGCCAGGTCTTAGTTGCAGCATGCAGGATCTTCATTGCACATGTGGGCTCTTAGTTGTGGTATGCAGGATCTAGTTCCCTGACCAGGGATCGAACCCGGGCCCCCTGCATTGGAAGCATGGAATATTAACCACTGGACCACCAGGGAAATCCTTGTTTTCACTTTTAGTAAGAGTATTAACTGCCTTTGAATGCAAGCATTATCATAGATTCATAAAAATTCGTGAATGGTCTCATCCAGAGGGCTATTAAAGGCCATCAAACTCAATCCCTTCTTTTGTGAGGAAATTGAGGTCCAGAAGGGTAACTAGCTCAGGATGGAACAGTGAGTCACTGGCAGGCTGAGCCCATAACTCAAGCTGGTGGCACACAGCTCACAAAAATATCCTATTTGTGACTATTTGACCCATTAGATTGCTATATATGTGATCAAGCCTCTTTGAAAAGTCATACATCCAGTGGAGAACAAATAACATGAATCTAGCTGGGGAAAACATGGAATGTACACCAAATGAGGAACATTTTAATTTAAAAAGGGGGAAGAAATTATATTCTCCAAAAATATCTGTGTCATAAAAGCCAAAGAAACGCTGAGCAACTGTTTGTGATGAAAAGAGACAACTAAATGCATGCCTAGACAGGACTGTACTAGAGGAAGAAGTGCTAAAAAGGACATTATTGGGTTAATGATCATTGAAATATAGACCATAAACTGGATAAAAGTATAAGTCACAGTTAAACTTATTATGGTTGATAACTGTGCTCATAAAATAGAATATCCTAATTCCTAGGAAATGGACAGTGAAGTATTTAAGGATAAATGAACATGACATGAAACTTACTCTCAATTTGATCAGAATAAAATTTATATAGACAGGCAGATAGATAAAACAATTAAGGCAAAATGTCAACAATAGATAAACCTGTATATAGGCTGTAAGAGTATTCTTTGCTGTATTTTTATGTTTGAATTTATTCCAAATAAAAAGTTAAAGAAAACTTAAGCCATGCAAATGATTACCACCAGCACCACAAAATTATAACCACTCTTCATTCAAGAGCAAAGGAGGCATCTCACACCAGTCAGAATGGCCATCATCAATAAATCTAGAAACAATAAATGCTGGAGAGGGTGTGGAGAAAAGGGAACCCTCTTGCACTGCTGGTGGGAATGTGAATTGGTTCAGCCACTATGGAGAACAGTATGGAGGTTCCTTAAAAAACTACACATAGAACTACCATATGACCCAGCAATCCCACTACTGGGCATATACCCTGAGAAAACCGAAATTCAAAAAGAGTCATGTACCAAAATGTTCATCGCAGCTCTATTTACAATAGCCCGGAGATGGAAACAACCTAAGTGCCCATCATCAGATGAATGGATAAAGAAGATGTGGCACATATATACAATGGAATATTACTCAGCCATAAAAAGAAACAAAATTGAGCTATTTGTAATGAGGTGGATAGACCTAGAGTCTGTCATACACAGTGAAGTAAGTCAGAAAGAAAAAGACAAATACAGTATGCTAACACATATATATGGAATTTAAGAAAAAAAAATGTCATGAAGAACCTAGGGGTAAGGCAGGAATAAAGACGCAGACCTCCTAGAGAACGGACTTGAGGTTATGGGGAGGGGGAAGGGTGAGCTGTGACGGGGCGAGAGAGAGTCATGGACATATACACACTAACAAACGTAGTAAGGTAGATAGCTAGTGGGAAGCAGCCGCATGGCACGGGGATATTGGCTCGGTGCTCTGTGACAGCCTGGAGGGGTGGGATAGGGAGGGTGGGAGGGAGGGAGACGCAAGAGGGAAGAGATATGGGAACATATGTATATGTATAACTGATTCACTTTGTTATAAAGCAGAAACTAACACACCATTGTAAAGTAATTATACCCCAATAAAGATGTTAAAAAAAAAAAATTCTTAAAAGGCAAAAAAAAAAAAAAAAAAAAAAAAAAGAGCAAAGGAGGGCATTTTAAGAACATCTCCAAAAATATAGAGTCATGACATCCTTCATGCATATTTACTACAAAACCAAAATCTCAATAAATGAAAGCAATGAGTAGGGTCACCTCAGAAGGCCTCCCAACTTGGTGTTTATGTCTTGATCTTGGGCTGGCACTACCCCTTCTGGGACTGCTGCCATTTGCCCATTTTGTTATGATCTTTCATAGTGAGAAAAAAATAAGTTTCTATTATCCTGAAAATTGCAATGAGAAAATTGATACCTACTGATTGTAGCAAAATAATTAACCCACATGTTTTCTGTTTAAAAAAACAAAAAGCTAAAGGTTACGTTTCTGGATATGAACAGGAAAATGGTCACATCAGGCCATGCTGAGGTTCTAATGAGGGAAGACAATAACCGTTTCCCTGGAGGCTTGAACAATCAGCTTTATGACTGAGCTTCATTTATAGCTATTATTTACACTGACCCAGAATAGCAATAGCAATGCCTGCTCATTCCAATGGAAAGCAAAGCCTCTTCTCTGAATTTGCCATCTGATTCTGGGCAGTACCTGTCAGCTAACTGCTTCATGAGTCTATGCCGTACTGACTGTCCACACAAAGCATGTGGCATTGGTGTTCCCCAAAGATAAAAACAAATACTGGCTGCCACTCCATATTCTTGGTACTTAGAGAATGTTCTCTGTTAACAGCAGGGTAGTTTTACTAAGTCATTCATGGATAAATTTATACCCAGTATATTTGGAGATATTGGCATGTGTTCTGTTCTGGAGAAGAAACTAGGTCCAAAGGCTGGGTCCTGCCCTCAGGAAGCTTGTAATGGTACTGGAATCGCAAAGAACACGCAAGGCAACCACAATCAGCCTCACTGGCCATGGGCCATAGAGCCCAAATGTTCTATGTACAAAAAAGAGTTGTAAATGCAGTAATCCTGGCACAGAAGGCACTAGCATAGCAATGTTTCTATCATATTGTTTAGTCATCAATGACTAGGTATGCCTAATCAAGCCAAATGTGCCATGCTCTCTTGCCTTCTGGTCTTTGTAAATTCTGTTCCTTCTGCCTAGAACAGTCTCTCTCATCCCACCCTCACCATCCAATATCCACCTTGCCACCACCACACCACCTCCCTTTCTTTGGTTAATTCCTACAGCTTCTAACTTGGATGTTATCACCCTTGAAAAGCTTTCCTTGTCCCCTTCCTTCTTGGCCTGGATCCCTTCTGTGTTCTCCCATTAAATTAGCCTTTATCATGTTGCAAGGGGGACTCTAGAGTCAGACTGTTTGGGTTCAAATATTGGGTCCCTCACCTACTAGCTTTGAGGCCTAAGTCAAGTTAGTCTCATGTATAACCTCTCTGTATCTCCTATGGTTTATTACCTCATTTAAGCTCTAGCCAATTCTCTATGAGAGGTGTTGCCCTCACTTCACAGTTGAGGAAACTGAGTCTCAGGTTGCATAATTCAACCAATGTAACACAGCTGGAGAATGGAGAGCCAAAGCCAAGTCTAGAGGATATTTAAGATGTCAGTTTTAAGCATCATCAGGAACTTTCTCAGTCAAGTGGTACTAAAAGTTCTGCTACTGTCAGGGAGGTGTCTTGGCAAAAGGATTTCGGACTGCCTCTCCAGAAGAGGTCAAGCAGAAGTGCCAAGAGATTGTGAGCTGAGACCCCCACCCCTGAGACTGTCTTCCAGGGAGGGAACCTCCAGGTGACAACTATTAGAAACTGTTTGATAGCCATTAGTTTAGTGTTTATATCACATTTAGTGACATATTTCAATTTTATATTTTCATTTTCATTAGGAGTAGGGGAGAGAGACAAATTATGCTGACAGAGGGCCCTGATCACTCCTTCTTACAGGAGCCTGGAATATGTTCCCCATTTCCTAGAGAACAGAGATCATGAGAGTTACATAGAAATCCATGGGAAAGATATTCACATTTGAAATAGGAGGCAGTAAAACAAAGAGCTTAAAATCATGGATTTTGAAATCAAAGTTGACCCAGCCTCTTCATAACTGTGTGACCTTGGGAAAGAAAACTTAGGAACTCAAGTTTTCTCTAGAGTTAAGCTAAGCATTCCAAGTCAAATGGGGGTGTCAGCCAGATATCAAAGAAGGGGAAAGAGAGGACTGCAAGGATGAGGGGGTAGTGTGTATAAAGACAGTTTATCCTGTCCATCTGGTAACACTTCTAAATAGTGCAAGAAGAATCCCACTCCTGTTTATCATGATGCATCCACTTCTATGTCACAGTTGACCCAAAATCCTTCTCTGGTAAACATGTTGCTGTAATTTCATCTCAGCTGTTTGTTTAGAGGTTTTGAGTGCTAAATTTTGATTTTGAGTTAAATTATCCTTTAAAAATAGTTTCAAGATGCCTTAACTTGTGCCGTAACTAGCAGCTGCATAGCACAGGGAGATCAGCTCGGTGCTTTGTCACCACCTAGAGGGGTGGGATAGGGAGGGTGGGAGGGAGGGAGACGCAAGAGGGAAGAGATATGGGAACATATGTATAACTGATTCACTTTGTTATAAAGCAGAAACTAACACACCATTGTAAAGCAATCATACCCCAATAAAGATGTTAAAAAAATAAAAAATAAAAATAAATAAATAAATAAAAGGGAATAGCTGTTTTAGTGTTGTAAGCATCTCTAATTAAACACTAGGATCTTCTTTCAAAAGATTTTCTTCCACCAATAATATATCCCCAAAGATCTATATTTTAATCATACTCATTTTCTATACTTTCAGACTCACTGTTATTCACCACTGATGGAAGGGAATCAAATGTCTTTGTGGGTTTGATATATAATCTCATTTTCTGAAAGCTGGTTCATAAATCCTAAGGACCAGCAAATGATCAGTACGTGATCAGTAATGGTAATAAAAGAGGCTGCATGAGGAAGGGAGTCTAAGGTGAGGTTTCTGGGAATGGAGTCACATGGTGGGCTTGGACCAATGGGTGAACATTACTGGGCAGGAAGTTGTCAGAGATACACCAGACAGCCCCTGGCAGGCAGAATTCAGGCTTGATTTTCATGGCATGGGCCAGGCTCCTGTATGTGACAGGAGCCTCTAGGAAGTTGGCATATTCCACTAAGCCTGTGTTAGTGCCTTTAGTAAAAGTGTCACTTGTTACTCCTGGTCAGGTGGGTGGGATGGGGTAGTTTGAGAACTACTGAGTCCATCTACCTTCCAATCTCATCAACTGAGTAAATTAAAGAAACTACATGAGTAACAAAATATTTCATTTCTTCATAATTATCCGTATTTTGGCAATATGATTACAGGATATACAATTATAAAAGCATGGAAACATTTTTTAATTTTAATTTTTAATTGTAATATAGAAACAGTTTTTGATATGTAAGATGTTTTAATTATTAGGTAACTAGGCAGCATCACTGGTGTTGCCGGCACAACTCTTTTTCTATCATTAAATATATAAGCACTTGCTCAAATTTACTGTCAGTTTTCTACATAGAGTTGCCCCTGAGAGAAAAAGTCCCATCATAATCAATGTCCATAGTTTGAGGTATGTGTCAGGTGATCATTGATTTCCGTTCACACTTGAAATTATTATTCGCCTTCTCTGTCCCCAGCTTAGGAACCCTGGACTATGACTGCCTGCTTCTATGAGCTGCCACACTAAGACCTCTCCAAGAGAAGGCCATGAATGCCACATGGCCTATATTTTGAGTCAGATCCACCCAGATATAGTTTTGAATTTGACAACAATTTCCAATCATACTCACAGGACACATTTAGAGGGGGGAAAAATTAATTTTATTCATACAAATATTATTAGGTTAATAAAGTTTGTTTATAGCTTTTGTCCTCCATTGTCATGTACTTTTGGGACACAACAATTGTACTTATTGAAACAGCAAACTTAGACGCTCAAGACTATTTAATTTTTCATTATAAAAGCAGTAACAACATTGAAGGAAATTTTTTTTTTAACATCTTTATTGGGGTATAATTGCTTTACAATGGTGTGTTAGTTTCTGCTTTATAACAAAGTGAATCAGTCATACATAAACATATGTTCCCATATGTCTTCCCTGTTGCGTCTCCCTCCCTCCCACCCTCCCTATCCCACCCCTCCAGGCTGTCACAAAGCACCGAGCCAATATCCCTGTGCCATGCGGCTGCTTCCCACTAGCTATCTACCTTACTGCGTTTGTTACTGTGTATATGCCCATGACTCTCTCTCACCCTGTCACAGCTCACCCTTCCCCCTCCCCATAACCTCAAGTCCGTTCTCTAAGAGGTCTGCATCTTTATTCCTGCTTTACCCCTAGGTTCTTCATGATATTTTTTTCTTAAATTCCATATATATGTGTTAGCATACGGTATTTGTCTTTCTCTTTCTGACTTACTTCACTCTGTATGACAGACTCTAGGTCTATCCACCTCATTACAAATAGCTCAATTTCGTTTCTTTTTATGGCTGAGTAATATTCCATTGTATATATGTGCCACATCTTCTTTATCCATTCATCCGATGACGGGCACTTAGGTTGTTTCCATCTCCGGGCTATTGTAAATAGAGCTGCAATGAACATTTTGGTACATGACTCTTTTTGAATTTTGGTTTTCTCAGGGTATATGCCCAGTAGTGGGATTGCTGGGTCATATGGTAGTTCTATTTGTAGTTTTTTAAGGAACCTCCATACTGTTCTCCATAGTGGCTGAACCAATTCGCATTCCCACCAGCAGTGCAAGAGTGTTCCCTTTTCTCCACACCCTCTCCAGCATTTATTGTTTCTAGATTTTTTTGATGATGGCCATTCTGACTGGTGTGAGATGATATCTCATTGTAGTTTTGATTTGCATTTCTCTAATGATTAATGATGTTGAGCATTCTTTCATGTGTTTGTTGGCAGTCTGTATATCTTCTTTGGAGAAATGTCTATTTAGGTCTTCTGCCCATTTTTGGATTGGGTTGTTTGTTTTCTTGTTATTGAGCTGCATGAGCTGCTTGTAAATTTTGGAGATTAATCCTTTGTCGGCTGCTTCATTTGCAAATATTTTCTCCCATTCTGAGGGTTGTCTTTTGGTCTTGTTTATGGTTTCCTTTGCTGTGCAAAAGCTTTGAAGTTTCATTAGGTCCCATTTGTTTATTTTTGTTTTTATTTCCATTACTCTAGGAGGTGGGTCAGAAAGGATCTTGCTTTGATTTATGTCATAGAGTGTTCTGCCTATGTTTTCCTCTAAGAGTTTGATAGTTTCTGGCCTTACATTTAGGTCTTTAATCCATTTTGAGCTTATTTTTGTGTATGGTGTTAGGGAGTGATCTAATCTCATACTTTTACATGTACCTGTCCAGTTTTCCCAGCACCACTTATTGAAGAGGCTGTCCTTTCTCCATTGTACATTCCTGCCACCTTTATCAAAGATAAGGTGTCCATATGTGCATGGGTTTATCTCTGGGCTTTCTATCCTGTTCCATTGATCTATCTTTCTGTTATTGTGCCAGTACCATACCGTCTTGATGATGAAGGAAATTTTAAAGAAGAAAAATCATCTCCAATTCCAACACTCCATCAAAAAAAATTATTTTCACTCTAACCCCATTCCTAGCTTTAGTTTACAGAATTGCAATCATAGAACACATAAATTTTTCACTTCACTCTCAATTGAAAATATTTTCAATGCTGGTATGTAATTTTTATTTTTTATTTCATATTTTGGTACAAAATTTACAGTTTTTTTCTGGCTGTACAGTTCATCAAATACTGTAACTTTCTTAGTCAATCCTCTAGTAATTTGAACACTTGACTTGTTTCCAGTTCTGTGTTATTTCAAAAAAAGCTGCAACAAATTAACATGTAGGTATAGTTTCTCCTTAAAATAAATGCCCAGAACTGAGATTTGTTAGATGCAGGTGATTTGGCTTTTACTCAAACCATTTATTAGCAATTTGGATGAGCCCCTGGTGGAAATCTTTGCCAGTTCTCCTCTCCTCAGTCTCGGACATGACTTCTCTGAGCGCTTGAAGTCCTCTTGGCTCCCCTGCTCCCGTTCCACTCCCAGACCCAACCCAGGCAAATGAAGGATGCTAACTAGCATTTTAACAGTTGGCTAAGCAAATCCCAGGCAACTTCACACTTCATTACTTTATCTCCACTCTCCTTTCTTCCTAAAGAAATGCCATTTCTTATAACGAATGAGGTGTGTATAAGCCTCAGTTGTTTGGGTGCACTTTTAAAAATTCACAACTATGTCAACCTAGCAAGTTATCTGAACTACAGATGTGACTGACACACCCATGGGGCTAATTCTACTCCACACATATTGAATAGGGTTTGATGAGGAGCAAAGAAGATAAAATATGGGAAAGTACTTTCTAAATAGCAAAAGAACATGCAGAAATTATAAATACTATTAAGCACACTTAAATTTACCTTTACGTGTGTGGCATAATGGGAAATATAAATATATATTTGGTCTTTGTCTCCATTTCCTGGCACAGAGCTCCTAAAACACTAGGAATTTCCTGAGGATAGGATCGATAGGAGTATCTTCTGTTATTCATAACAAGCTACTTTAGACTAAGTACTTTAGACTTATATCTAAGTTTGTGCTAATGAGTTGACTCTCTAGAGGACCCTAGATATCTTCAGGATAGAGGATGGTTGGTGGAAAGACCAAGCCATGCTTAGAGGGCTGGAACTTCATCCCTTACTCTTACCTACCAGGAGGGGAAATGGGGCTAGAGATTGAGTTCAATCACCAACGGCCAATGATTTAGTCAATCAGGCCTACATAATGAAACTTCCAAAAATCTCTAAAGGACAGGTTCAGAGAATTTCTGGGTTGGTGAACACATGGAGGTGCTGAGAGGGTGGAATACCCAGAGAGGACATGGAATCTCTGTACCTCTTCCCACATACCTTACTCTATATATCTCTTCCATTTGGCTGTTCCTGAATTTTATTCTTGATGATAACATAGGAATAGTTAAGTAAAGAGCTTTCCTGAGTCCTCTGAGTCATTCTGGCAATTTATCAAATCTGAGGGAAGGTTGTGGGAACCCCCAAATTTGTAGTTTGCCAATCAGAAATGTGGGTAGCCTGGACAACCCATTTTCAGCTGGTGTCTGCAGTAGGGGCAGTCTTGTGGGACTAAACCCTTTAACTAATGGGATCTGACACTAACTCCAGGTAGAGAGTGTCATAATTGAATTGAATTCTTGGACACCCAATTGGTGCCTGGATAATTGCAGAACAGATATTGGCAAAGACACCACATATTTGGTGTTGAGGGAAAAAACTTCTCAACATGACTCATTTGGTAATCCTTTTAAAATGCAGATACTGATTTAAAGCAAAGCCTTTCCTACTCACAGGGATGGTCCATGGATCTGCACCATTGGCATCACTTGGGAGCTTATTAGAAATGCAGAATATCAGACTCCATCCCAGACCTACTCAAAAAGAATCTGCATTTTAACAAGATCCCAGGGCTTCCCTGGTGGTGCAGTGGTTAAGAATCCACCTGCCAATGCAGGGGACACGGGTTCGAGCCCTGGTCTGGGACGATCTCACATGCCGAGGAGCAACTAAGCCCATGTGCCACAACTACTGAGCCAGCACTCTAGAGCCTGCGAGCCACAACTGCTGAGCCCACATGCCACAACTACTGAAGCCTGCACGCCTAGAACCCGTGCTCCACAAAAAGAGAAGCCCCGTCTCACCACTAGAGAAAGCCCACGCACAGCAATGAAGACCCAATGCAGCGAAAAATAAATTTAAAAAAACAAAACAGGCGGAGGGGAAGATGGCGGAAGAGTAAGACACGGAGATCACCTTCCTACCCACAGATACACCAGAAATACATCTACACGTGGAGCAACTCCTACAGAACACCAGCTGAATGCTTGCAGAAGACCTCAGACCTCCCAAAAGGCAAGAAACTCCCTACGTACCTGGGTAGGGCAAAAGAAAAAAAAAAAAGAGAGAGACAAAAGAATAGGGATGGGACCTGTACCAGTGGGAGGGAGCTGTGAAGGAGGAAAGGTTTCCATACACTAGGAAGCCCCTTCGTGGGCGGAGACTGTGGGTGGCAGAGGAGAGATCTTCAGAGCCGTGGAGGAGAGCACAGCAACAGGGGTGTGGAGGGCAAAGAGGGGAGTTTCCCGCACAGAGGATTGGTGCCAAGCGACACTCACCAGCCCGAGAGGCTTGTCTGCTAACCCGCCGGGGCTGGCGGGGCTGCGAGCTGAGGCTCACACTTTGGTCGGAGTGCAGGGAGAGGACTGGGGTTGGCTGCGTGAACACAGCCTGAAGGGGTTAATGCACCACATCTAGCCATGAGGGAGTCCCGGAAAAGGTCTGGAGCTCCCGAAGAGGCAAGAGACTTTTTGTTCCCTCTGTTTCCTGGTGTGCGAGGAGAGGGGATTAACAGCTCGGCTTAAAGGAACTCCAGAGACGGGCGTGAACCACGGCTAAAGTGGGGACCACAGAGACGGGCGGGAGATGCTAAGGCTGCTGCTGCCACCACCAAGGGGCCTGTGTGCGAGCACAGGTCACTATCCACACCCCTCTTCCGGGGAGATGTGCAGGCTGCCACTGCCAGGTTCCTGGGATCCAGGGACAACTTCCCCAGGAGAACGCACGGCAGGCCTCAGGCTGATGCAACGTCACGCCGGCTTCTGCCGCCACAGGCTCGCCCCGCACTCTGCGCTCCTCCCTCCCCCTGGTCTGAGTGAACCAGAGCTCCCGAATTAGCAGCTACTTTTACCCCGTCCTGTCTGAGCAAAAAACAGACGCCCTTCAGTGACCTAAACGCAGAGGCGGGGCCAAATCCAAAGCTGAGCCCCTGTGAGCTGTGAGAACAAAGAAGAAAGGGAAATCTCTCCCGGAAGCCTCAGAAGCAGTGGATTAAAGCACCACAATCAACTTGATGTACCCTGCATCTGTGGAATACATGAATAGACAACGAATTATCCCAAATTGAGGAGGTGGACTTTGAGAGCAAGATTTATGATTTTTTCCCCTTTTCCTCTTATTGTGAGTACATATGTGTATGCTTCTGTGTGAGATTTTGTCTGTATAGCTTTGCTTCCACCATTTGTACTAGGGTTCTATCCGTCAGTTTTTTTTTTGTTGTTGCTTTTTAATTTTTTCTTAATAATTAATTTTAATAGCTATTTTACTTTATCTTCGTTCTTTCTTTCTTTCTTTCTTTTTTTCTTTCTTTCTTTCTTTCTTCCTTCCTTCCTTCCTTCCTTCCTTCCCTCCTTTAGACAATGAATCATCCCAATTTGAGGAGGTTGACTTTGAGAGCAAGATTTATGATTTTTTCCCCTTTTCCTCTTTTTGTGCATGGGTATGTGTATGTTTCAGTGTGAGATTTTGTCTGTATAGCTGTGCTTCCACCATTTGACCTAAGAGTCTATCCATCCATTTTTTTTGGTTTCTTTGTTTGTTTTCTTAATAATTATTATTTAATTTAATAACTTTAATATATTTTACTTTATTTTATTTTACCTTATCTTCTTTCTTTCTTTCTGTTTTCCTTCATTCCTTCCTTCCTTCCTCCCACCATCCCTCCTTCTCTCCCTCCCTCCCTCCTTTCTTTCTTTCTTTCTTCCTACTTCTACTAATTCTATCTCTCTACTTTTGCTCCCTTTTATTCTGAGCTGTGTGGATGAAAGGCTCTTGGTGGTGCAGCCAGGAGTCAGTGCTGTGCCTCTGAGGCGGGAGAGCCAACTTCAGGACACTGGTCAAAAAGAGACCTCCCAGCTCCACATAATATCAAACAGTGAAAACCTCCCAGAGATCTCCATCTCAACCCCAGCATCGAGCTTCACTCAACGACCAGCAAGCTACAGTGCTGGACACCCTATGCCAAACAACTAGCAAAACAGGAACACAACACAACCATTAGCAGAGAGACTGCCTAAAATCATAATAAGTCCACAGACACGCCAAAACACACCACCAGGCGTGGAACTGCCCACAAGAGAGACAAGATCCAGCCTCATCCACCAGAACACAGGCACTAGTCCCCTCCACCAGGAAACCTACACAACCCACTGAACCAACCTTAGCCACTGGAGACAGACATCAGAAACAATGGGAACTACGAACCTGCAGCCTGCAAATTGTAGACCACAAACACAGTAAGATAAGCAAAATGAGAAGACAGAAAAACACACAGCAGACAAAGGAGCAAGATAAAAACCCAGTACACCTAACAAATGAAGAGGAAATAGGCAGTCTACCTGAAAAAAATTCAGAATAATGATAGTAAAGGGTGATCCACAATCTTGGAAATAGAATAGACAAAATGCAAGAAACATTTAACAAGGACCTAGAAGAACTAAAGATGAAACAAACAATGATGAAAAACACAATAAATGAAATGAAAAATACTCTAGACGGGATCAATAGCAGAATAACTGAGGTAGAAGAACGTATAAGTGACCTGGAAGATAAAATAGTGGAAATAAATACTGCAGAGCAGAATAAAGAAAAAAGAATGAAAAGAACTGAGGACAGTCTCAGACACCTCTGGGACAACATTAAACACACCAATATTCGAATTATAGGGGTTCCAGAAGAAGAGAAAATGAAAGGGACTGAGAAAATATTTGAAGAGACTATAGTTGAAAACTTCCCTAATATGGGAAAGGAAATAGTTAATCAAGTCCAGGAAGCACAGAGAGTCCCATACAGGATAAATACAAGGAGAAATACGCCAAGACACATATTAATCAAACTGTCAAAAATTAAATACAAAGAAAGCATATTAAAAGCAGCAAGGGAAAAACAACAAATAACACATAAGGGAATCCCCATAAGGTTAACAGCTGAACTCTCAGCAGAAACTCTGCAAGCCAGAAGGCAGTGGCAGGACATACTGGAAGTGATGAAGGAGAAAAACCTGCAACCAAGATTACTCTACCCAGCAAGGATCTCATTCAGATTTGATGGAGAAATTAAAACCTTTACAGACAAGCAAAAGCTGAGAGAGCTCAGCACCACCAAACCAGCTTTACAACAAATGCTAAAGGATCTTCTCTAGGCAAGAAACACAAGAGAAGGAAAAGACTTATAATAATGAACTCAAAACAATTTACAAAATGGGAATAGGAACATACATATCGATAAGTACCTTAAATGTAAATGGACTAAATGCTCCCACCAAAAGACACAGATTGGCTGAATGGATACAAAAACAAGACCCATATATATGCTGTCTACAAGAGACCCACATCAGACCTAGAGACACATACAGACTGAAAGTAAGGGGATGGAAAAAGATATTCCATGCAAATGCACACAAAAAGAAAGCTGGAGTAGCAACTATCATATCAGACAAAATAGACCTTAAAATAAAGACAATTAGAAGAGACAAAGAAGGACACTACATAATGATCAAGGGATCGGTCCAAGAAAAAGATATAACAATTGGAAATATTTATGCACCCAACATAGAAGCACCTCAATACATAAGGCAAATACTAACAGACATAGAAGGGGAAATCGACAGCAACACATTCATTTTAGGGGACTTTAACACCCCACTTTCACCAATGGACAGATCATCTGAAATGAAAATAAGTAAGGAAACACAAGCTTTAAATGACACATTAAACAACATGGACTTAATTGATATTTATACGACACGCCATCCAAATACAACAGAACACACACTTTTCTCAAGTGCTCATGGAACATTCTCCAGGATAGATCATATCTTGGGTCAGAAATCAAGCCTTGGTAAATTTAAGAAAATTGAAATTGTATCAAGTATCTTTTCCGACCACAATGCCATGAGACTAGATATCAATTACAGGAAAATATCTGTAAAAAATACAAATAAATGGAGGTTAAACAATACACTACTTAATAACGAAGTGATCACTGAAGAAATCAAAGAAGAAATAAAAAAAAATTCCTAAATACAAATGACACTGGAGACAAAACGACCCAAAATATATGGGATGCAGCAAAAGCAGTTTTAAGTAGGAAGTTTATAGCAAAACAAGCCCACCTTTAGAAATAGGAAACATCTCGAATAAACAACCTAACCTTGCACCTAAAGCAATTAGAAAAAGAAGAACAAAAACACCCCAAAGTTAACAGAAGGAAAAAAATCATAAAAATCAGATCAGAAATAAATGAAAAAGGAATGAAGGAAACGATAGCATAGATCAATAAAACTAAAAGCTGGTTCTTTGAGAACATAAACAAATATATAAACCATTAGCCAGATTCATCAAGAAAAAAATGGAGAAGGTTCAAATCCATAGAATTAGAAATGAAAAAGGAGAAGTAACAAATGACACTGCAGAAGTACAAAATATCATGAGAGATTACTACAAGCAACTCTTTACCAATAAAATGGACCACCTGGAAGAAACGGACAAATTCTTAGATATGCACAAACTGCCAATACTGAATCAGGAAGAAATAGAAAATATGAACAGACCAATCACAAGCAATGAAATTGAAACTGTAATTAAATATCTTCCAACAAACAAAAGCCCGGGACCAGATGGCTTCACAGGCAAATTCTATCTAACATTTACAGAAAAGCTATCACCTATCCTTCTCAAACTCTTCCAAAATATAGCAGAGGGAGGAACACTCCCAAATTCATTCTACGAGGTCACCATCACCTTGATACCAAAACCAGACAAGGATGTCACAAAGAATGAAAACTACAAGCCAACATCACTGATGAACATAGATGTAAAAATCCTCAAGAAAATACTAGCAAACAGAATCCAATAGCACATTAAAAGGATCATACACCATGATCGAGTGGGGTTTATTCAAAGAATGCAAGGATTCTTCAATATACGGAAATCAATCAATGTGATAAACCATATTAACAAATTGAAGGAGAAAAACCATATGATAATCTCAAGAGATGCAGAGAAAGCTTTTGACAAAATTCAACACCCATTTATGATAAAAACCCTGCCAAAAGTAGGCATAGAGGGAACTTTCCTCAATATAGTAAAGGCCATATATGACAAACCCACTGCCAACATCATCCTCAATGATGAAAAAATGAAAGCATTTCCACTAAGATCAGGAACAAGACAAGTTGCCCACTCTCACCACTCTTATTCAACATAGTTTTGGAAGTTTTAGCCACAGCAATCAGAGAAGAAAAGGAAAGAGAATTAATCCAAATTGGAAAAGAAGATGTAAAGCTGTCACTGTTTGCAGATGACATGATACTCTACATAGAGAATCCTAAAGAGGCTACCAGAAAACTACTATAGCTAATCAGCATATTTGGTAAAGTTGCCGGATACAAAATTAATGCCCAGAAGTCTCTTGCATTCCTATACACTAATGATGAAAACTCGGAAAGTGAAATCAAGAAAACACTTCCATTTACCATTGCAACAAAAAGAATAAAATATCAAGGAATAAAGCTACCTAAGGAGACAAAAGACCTGTATGCATAAAATTATAAGGCACTAATGAAAGACATTAAAGCTGATACGAATAGTTGGAAAAATATACCATGTGATTGGATTGGAAGAATCAACATTGTGAAAATGACTCTACTACCCAAAGTAATCTACAGATTCAATGCAATCTCTATCAAACTACCACTGGCATTTTTCACAGAACTAGAACAAAAAATTTCACAATTTGTATGGAAAAAGAAAAGACCCCAAATAGCCAAAGCAATCGTGAGAACGAAAAACGGAGCTGGAGGAATGAGGCTCCATACTTCAGAGTGTTCTACAAAGCTACAGTAATCAAGATAGTATAGTACTGGCACAAAAACAGAAAAATAGATCAATGGAACAGGATTGAAAGCCCAGAGATAAACCCACGCCAGTATGGTCACCTTATCTTTGATAAAGGAGGCAGGAATGTACAGTGGAGAATGGACCGCCTCTTCAATAAGTGGTCCTGGGCAAACTGGACCAGTACATGTAAAAGTGTGAGTTTAGATCACTCCCTAACACCATACACAAAAATAAGCTCTAAATGGATTAAGACCTAAATGTAAGGCCAGAAACTATCAAACTCTTAGAGGAAAGCATAGGCAGAACACTCTATGTCATAAATCACAGCAAGATCCTTTTTGACCCACCTCCGAGAGAAATGGAAATAAAAACAAAAATAAACAAGTGGGACCTAATGAAACTTCAAAGCTTTTGCACAGCAAAGGAAACCATAAACAAGACCAAAAGACAACCCTCAGAATGGGGAGAAAATATTTGCAAATGAAGCAACTGACAAAGAATTAATCTCCAAAATTTACAAGCAGCTCATGCAGCTCAATAACAAAAAAAGAAACAATCCAATCCAAAAATGGGTAGAAGACCTAAATAGACATTTCTCCAAAGAGGATATACAGACTGCCAACAAACACATGAAAGAATGCTCAACATCATTAATCATTAGGGAAATGCAAATCAAAACTACAATGAGATATCATCTCACACCAGTCAGAATGGCCATCATCAAAAAATCTAGAAACAATAAATGCTGGAGAGGATGTGAAGAAAAGGGAACACTCCTGCACTGCTGGTGGGAATGTGAATTGGTTCAGCCACTATGGAGAACAGTATGGAGGTTCCTTAAAAAACTACAAATAGAACTACCATATGACCCAGCAATCCCACTACTGGGCATATACCCTGAGAAAACCAAAATTCAAAAAGAGTCATGTACCAAAATGTTCATTGCAGCTCTATTTACAATAGCCCGGAAATGGAAACAACCTAAGTGCCCATCATCAGATGAATGGATAAAGAAGATGTGGCACATATATACAATGGAATATTACTCAGCCATGAAAAGAAACGAAATTGAGCTATTTGCAATGAGATGGATAGACCTAGAGTCTGTCATACAGAGTGACGTAAGTCAGAAAGAGAAAGACAAATACCATATGCTAATACATATATATGGAATTTAAAAAAAAAATGTCATGAAGAACCTAGGGGTAAGACAGGAATAATGACACAGACCTACTGGAGAATTTTCTTGAGGATATGGGGAGGGGGAATGGTGAGCTGTGACAAAGTGAGAGAGAGGTGTGGACATATATACACTACAAAGATAAGGTAGATTGCTAGTGGGAAGCAGTCGCATAGCACAGGGATATCAGCTCTGTACTTTATGACCACCTGGAGGGGTGAAATAGGGAGGGTGGGAGGGAGGGAGACGCAAGAGGGAAGAGATATGGGAACATATGTGTATGTATAACTGATTCACTTTGTTATAAAGCAGAAACACACCATTGTAAAGCAATTATACCCCAATAAAGATGTTAAAAAAATAGAGGAAAAGAGGGATAAAAGTTGGAAAGATTTTTAAAGCCTAGGGAAAAATAAATCAGTGTCATAAAATTGATGACCTGACAAGACTAAAAATTTTGTTTCGCTCTGTTTAGTCCTAATGCTAGGTCAGCTTCTGTATTTTAATAATCCAGCTAGGTGAAAAGGATTTGGAAAATGAAGTAATACAACTCACTGTAATTTGAGAATATTTCATAGATTCTCCAAAACCAATTGTCATGTTTGGCTTTCCAGTGTAACAAGAAATATTTTCTGGGTATAATTTATGTAATATTTACTTTCAATCAAATTGCATTCCATAGAACCATGTTACAGCTGCACAATTTGAATACGCATGAACTTAAAGAGTTCCATACTTATTAGGACTCCTTTAATCCCAGTTGAGTAAAACCCAAATAGAGTATATGGGAAATCAAGGAATGGGAAATGTAAACATGCATGGCATATTTCTGTTTTCTCCTAGAAGTATCAGTAAAGATTTTTTTAGAAAAGAAACAAAACAAAACAAAACAAAACCAAGATCCCACAGTGAGTCATATGCAAAGTAAAGTTTGAGAAGAACTGGTCTGAGTCTCAGTTTTATTGTTCCTAAATGCTTTGTAACCAGCACACAGTACCACAGTACACACTCAGTGAGTGGAAAGTACTGTAGACTTTGCTCTGGGTTCAGAGTTTAGTTTTTAAAAAGCATTCCTTATAACTGAACAAAAAGTAACAGCTGGTAGGTTTGAGGTTTGTAAGCAGGTGCAGGGATGGGCTGTACACTAGATGCTTTGAGCAGGCCCTACAGATTTAGCACAGCACTGCAGAAGTAGCTTCTTGGCTGGCCAAGAGAGGGACTATCCAGCAGAGCTATTAAGCAGAATACAAAGAACGTCCTTCTTAAGAACAGCCTTAGGAACCCGTGAGGTGAAATCAGGTTGCAGCTATCATACCCGAGATATCAGTTCATACCATGAGTCCCTTGGAAGGCAGAGTTGGATAGAGACAGGCTCAAGTCTCTCACTCATTCCCTCAAACCAGGCCCTGTACCAAGATCAGTGGAAGGTACACTCTCACTATCCAACCCCTTTCAGCTGCAGTTCAGGACTTCCAGAAGCATCTGTTTCATAATGATCTCATTTTCATTACAATAATCTTTGGGGGGGAAATGCTTTTCCAGAGCTAAATTTAGAAAATAATTTGTGCAGTCAACTATCATCTAAAGCTTTAGAACAATAGTCTTAGACTAACCTACTATATACACATCTGGACCATGTGATCTCCCATCAGCAGGCTCAGCCCCACCCAAAATTAAGGGCCCATACTATTTTGAAGCAAGAGGGATTTAAGCCTCAGCTCAAAAATAGGAAACATCAACTATCCTCTGTCTTCTCCATGCCTTGACTTTGAACCCACTGTGATGATAATGTCAGGCAAGCATTGTTTCAACGCTGGGTTTGCCTGTTCTTACCGTATGTCCCGTGGAAAGTTACTTCACCCTTTTGTAACTTAGTTTATCTCACCTAATAAAGCAAAGACAACAATAACTATCTCATAAGATCATTGTAAGAGTTTTGATTTTTAATAAATTTATTTATTTTATTTTTGGCTGTATTGTGTCTTCATTGCTGCACGCCAGCTTTTCTCTGGTTGCAGCGAGCAGGGGCTACTCTTCACTGTGGTGTGCAGGCTTCAGTAGTGGTGGCATACAGACTCAGTAGTTGTGGCTCGCGGGCTCTAGAGTGGAGGCTCAGTAGTTGTGGTGCACGGGCCTAGTTGCTCCACGGCATGTGGGATCTTCACGGATCAGGGCTTGAACCCGTGTCTCCTGCATTGGCAGGCAGATTCTCAACCACTGCACCACTAGGGAAGTCCAAGATCATTGTAAGATTTTATAAGAAAATGTAATTATAGTAGTTAACACTTAGGGAGTAAAATGAGCCAGGTTCTGTGCATAGCACTTTATGTGGATTCATTCATTCATCTGATGCATATTTATTGACTACCTACCATGTTATTGGGCACTGTTTACTGAGGTCTGGAATAATAATAGTAATTCTATTGAACATTTCCTATGTGCCAGGCACATTTCAAAGCAAGTTATTTCTTTTATTAAAATTCCATCTTTATTGAGGTATAATTGGTATACAAAAAAAACTGCACATCACTAATGTATACAATTTGGTGAATTTGTACATATGTGTACACCCATATTATCATCACCACAATACAGGTAGTAAACATATCCATCACCTGCAAAAGTTTTCCTGTGTCAATCTGTTTGATAAACATGTTATTTTCAAACAGTTCAAATTTCTAAACAGGTTAAATCTTCACAATAGTCCTCTGACTTTCTTCAATCCTCACAATAATCCAATGAAGAGGTAATATATTATTTTCCCCATTCCTCCAAAATGGGGAAACTGAGGCATAAAAGGTAAGTAACTTGCCCAAAGTCACACAGCTAAGAAATGGAGAACTCCAAAGGTCATACTCCAAACTATTGGGGTATGCTATGTGATGTATGAGCTTAAACTGTATGAAATCACCAATATTCCACCATTATTGATCCTTGCAAACAGTAATTCTATATGTTTTTACCAATACATTTTTAAGGGGATTTTGTAGAGTCTGAAATATAAGCAACCTTCAATAAAAAGTCTTTTGTGTTCTCTTTTATTTTTTGTTTTGTTTTACTTTACTTTATTCATTAGAACAGTCCTGCTATATTCCCAAGACTCAATCTCAACTTTGTACCTCAGATCTACTATCAAACCACTGTCTTGCTCCATGTCCGTGAATTGAGTCCTGGTGATGGGTTTATACCCTGTTCTAGCCCATCAGACCTCTTGATTCTGCCCTCAGGAACTGGTATCCCTAGGACATTGCATTAATACTAATACCATAGTAATATGAATATGAAGAAATAATATAGAGTGAGTGCTTGCTCTGTAGCAGGCCCTGTTCTAAGACTCTTACATGCATTTGTGTATTTAATCCTAATAACAATCTTATCAAGTAAATGCTATTAGTTTTCCCTCTTCATAGATTAAAAAAATAATAATAAGGAAAAGTTAGATGATTTGGCCACATTTGTTCCCTTCAGATAGATCTCCCTGTCCAGCTGCATTTCCAGACATCACTTCTGGATTAGTCAGCAGCACGGAAGGTAAATGAGAGGGAGAAACTTTGCAAGTCATTGGAATAGTTCTGTCAGGAGGTGAGGACAACACAAAAGCCTGGACTGTGGCTCTGGCTGTGAGATGGAGGGGAGGGGACAGAGAGGAGGACTCTAGAGGATAGAATACACCAGTATTAGTACCCACTGGGTAGAGCATGAGTGAAAGGAAGGATCTGTAAAACCTCTCCTTTTTTTGGTCTATGAATACCTCTTTATTTAAAGGGGGATAATTTGGTAAATTGATTATAATCACTGGACTAAAAAACTCAGTCATTAGCCACTAAGCAGCGGTTATCTATTGCTACAAAACAATTACCCCAACACTTAGTGGCTTTAAACAACAAATATTGGGTTGGCCAAAATGCTCATTTGGGTATTTCCATTACATCTTATGGAATAATATTTATTATCTCACAGGTCAGGTATTCAGGAGCAGCTTAGCTGAGTGGTTCTAACTTAGAAACTTGCAATCAAGATGTCATCCATGCTGCAGTCATCTGCAGCTTGACTGAAGATGGAGGGTCCATGTCCAAGATGGCTCACTCATATGGCCATTGGCTAGACGTGTAAGTTCCTTTCTGGTTGTTGGCAGGAGGCCTCGGTTCCTTGCCATATGAAAACTCCAGAGCAAGTTCTCCTAGCCTTAAAAGTGACATATTATCATTTCCAGAATATTCTATTGGTTTACCCAGGTCAGCCTTATTCAGTGTAGGAGGGTACTACATATGGCCTGAATACCAGGAGGTGAAACTAATATGGGTCATTGTGGAGACTTGCCAGCATACCCCCTGATCTCAGAGAAGTAAGTTATTATCAATAACCCATTTTACAGGTGGAGTAGCAGAGGTTAAGTGTGAAGATAATGTAGTGTGGTGGAAAGAGCACCTGTTCAGGAGTCAGATTGCTGAACCTCAACTCTAGTGTTATATGTGTGACCCTGAGGAAGTCACTTTACTTCTCAGGCCTCAAATTCAACTAAAATATCAAGCTAGCATGTTTAATTCCCAGGAGAAGAATATTGGGGCCTGATATTTGGGAGCCTTGAATGCCAGTAGAAGAGGTTGAGTTGAGTAGTGGGCAGTTGGTGAGGCTTAAAGGTTTTTAAATTTAGAAATGCAGAGCAAAATCATATATTTTGAGGACTTCTCTGGAAGCAGTATGGAAAATTAAGTAGAGGGACTGAGACAAGACGTAAGCAGACCAGTGATACAAAAGATTCAGGAATGAGGTACCGGAACCCATTCTCAGCTGGTTCTGTTAGGAATGAAAGCACATAATCAGAAGGGCTCAGGAACCCACCCATCACATCACTGCCCTATTTCTATCTGTGAAGCATTTACAAGGAAAGATCTACTTAGGGTCCACAAGATTGTTAATCTCTATCCTCCCTTTGCTTTTTTTTTTTCTGAAATGACAACCTGTGTCCTTACTCTTTGCCCTAGGACCCAGGATCCACTGAAGGCTACAAAACCAACAGAAAGACAGGAGCTATAAACAAGGTTGTCTCCATTAGACAGTCTGCATTTCACTGAATTTCATTTCATTTCACTGGTCAGACTCAGTGAAGGCTTTTACTATAGTCATTAAAACATTATAAAGAACACAATTCTAAATAGCAAAATAGAATATGTTCATCACTCTGGCAGAGAGAGAGGAAGAAAGGAAAAATAAAAGGCTGGAGTCTGGTATCCACTGAAAATATATCTGTTCTTTTTTTTCCTTTCTGAATTCAGAAAGAGTTTCAGTATTTGCTATGTACAAAGTGCCAAAAAAGAGCTGATAGGGTACATGTTTTAAAGACATAATGAAGACAAATATGAGTTCAGAACTAAAGCCTTCACTGAGAGCATGGCTAATATTATCAGTTTAAGTATTCTTTTATTTGTAGTGTACATAGGGTGGGGGGATATGAGCTGCTTTAATAGCTTCTCTTTGAATAACAGGAATGTCTTCTACTACATGTAACTCTGAAAGATTAGCCACAAAAAATAATTTTAACAGCCATGATCCCCTGTCCTCCCACTTAAATAAACTCTGTCTATTCTATTAATTATTGTATTATACCATAAGCTACAGAGCTAGGAAATCACACTCTTTCCAGACTCACTCATGCATAGAATGTTTGTGATTAACGGACCAGTGAGGCTGAAATGTGTAAATGGAGTTGAAACATTCCAAGATTAAACATCTCCCAGGTAGGGGATTGGCACCTTTCCAGCATCTTAAGCTTGGCCAAGCTCTGCAAGGATGAGTATTCAGGGAAAGATGCTTGGTCTCAACCAGAGACTGGAATAACCTCTCCCCTTCCTCAACCTCTAATTATGCCCCCAAAACTCCCTCTTCCATGATCTATACTCATTTACTCAACAAATTGTGAAAGAGCCTGGGAAACCCACACTTACGCAGGTCCTGAGGAGATATACTGTTAGTTAAGAAGGGGTTCAAGATCGGAGGAACTTAGCATCTGGGACAGTGTTTCTAAACCCTGAATGCACATTAAAATTACCTAAACCTTTTTTTTTCCTTAGATTCCATATATATGTGTTAGCATACGGCATTTATTTTTCTCTTTCTGACTTACTTCACTCTGTATGACAGACTCTAGGTCCATCCACCTCACTACAAAAAACTCAATTTCATTTCGTTTTATGGCTGAGTAATATTCCATTGTATATATGTGCCACATCTTCTTTACCCATTCATCTGTTGATGGACCCTTAGGTTGCTTCCATGTCCTGACTACTGTAAATAGAGCTGCAATGAACATTTTGGTACATGACTCTTTTTGAATTATGGTTTTGTCAGGGAAAAGGTCATGAATAACCTAGGGGCAAGACGGGAATAAAGACACAGTCCTACTAGAGAATGGACTTGAGGATATGGGGAAGGGGAAGGGTAAGCTGTGACAAAGTGAGAGAGTCGCGTGGACATATATACACTACCAAACGTAAAATAGACAGCCAGTGGGAAGCAGCCGCATAGCACACGGAGATCAGGTAGGTGGTTTGTCACCACCTAGAGGGGTGGGATAGGTAGGGTGGGAGGGAGGGAGACACAAGATGGAAGAGATATGGGAATATCTGTGTATGTATGACTGCTTCACTTTGTTATAAAGCAGAAACTAACACACCATTGTAAGGCAATTATACTCCAATAAAGATGTTAAAAAATAAAGTTACCATTAAATATCCCCTTTTTTATGATAATTAGCCGAACCAACTTGCCTAGCAAGTTAGAGAAAACACACACACACACAAAATTACCTAAGTCTTTAAGAAATTCCCAATGGGCCCCTCTACTAACTAATTAAATTATAATCACTGGGGTGAAGCCTAAAGAGGAGCCAAAGTTGAGAATCACTAGGAAAGAGACAGACAAATAGATCATTGTCATACACTGTTATTGAGGAAAGTATAAGATCTATTAGACCCTAAAGCAACGATCCCATCACAACCTTGAGAGAGTCACAGGTTGGCTGGAAGGCACCTGACATCTTGTATTATACTTGAAGAGAAAAGGAGATAAGAGAGGAAGGCAGGGTAAGGAATGAGGGTTGAGGGAGCAGTGTGTGCAAAATGAGAGATAGTATGACATTCTCCAGAATGACAAGCTGTGTAGCATAGCTGGAACAAAGGGTTCTATGGGAGAGAGTTAAGTGGTAAGACATGAGACTAAAGAAATAGACAGGAATCAAATTGTATTCATCCTTGATCCTTGACCTTGTCAGGTATATCCAAATAACAAGTTTGCACTTTATACTGAAGGCCATGGGGATTAATGAAGGATTCTGGTCGGGGAATAAATATCTCAACAGATTTCTATTTTAGAATCACCTGTGCTAGCAAAAGAGGAGAAGTGATAAATGGAGGGCAAGTGTCTGAGAAGGGGTGAGGAATAGAGGAATAAGGACAGTTAAGACACTGGTGATATAGAGAAGAAGAGAGATGATGTGGGACTGAACCATGGCAGGGAGGACAGAGAAAGAACAGATTTGAGAGGCAATAATGGCAGAATAAATGAAACTTAGTGATTGATTAGATGTGAAAGTAAAACAAAGAGAAGGCTGACTCCCAGCTTCCTGGCCTGGGTGGCCAGATACCTGGAAGAGCAGCAAGAGTAGAGGGGGCATTACTTTAATCTTCTGGCATCCTGTCCTGCTGTGGCTCCTGCCATCCTTTCTCTTTGACCATTTCACGAGCTAGTCATGCCTTCCACCGACATTTTAAGGAAGGACATAGAGACTTTTTTTCTGTTGATGATACAACAATGGAAACCTATGAATAGATGATTTTAAAAGGCTTTTGGGGGCTTCCCTGGTGGCACAGTGGTTGAGAGTCTGCCTGCTGATGCAGGGGACACGGGTTCGTGTCCCAGTCCAGGAAGATCCTACATGCCGCGGAGCGGCTAGGCCCATGAGCCATGGCCACTGAGCCCGCGCGTCTGGAGCCTGTGCTCCACAATGGGAGAGGCCACAACAGTGAGAGGCCCGCAGACAGCAAAAAAAAAAAAAAAAAAAAAGGCTTTTGGTCCTTTGAAAGAGTTTATTATAGCCCAGTTCTCACCAGGGTCACACTATCATCAGCTAGGTCAGGTACCTTCTCTCTCTCAATTCTTATTCCAGACTAGGTGAGAAGACACTCCAGAGATCTCTGAGAGTTTATCAACCCAGGCCAAGAAATCTGAGGGACAGACAACTAGTTTCTCCTTTCCATAAGCAGGATGGAAGAACTGC